>NC_092088.1:49072007-49678455 GCF_045679555.1 Salvelinus alpinus
TCTCTCTCTCTCTCTCTCTCTCTCTCTCTCTCTCTCTCTCTCTCTCTCAGACCACTCCTCCAAGGGGTCAGAGGTGAGGAGTCAGAGGTCAGCACCTGTTTGTTTGGGGTGAGCCCGGGAACCCCGGAGGTTCCCCTTACCGAGTGGCCGCAGGGGATGGGGTCGTCCTCGGGATGCCCTCAAGATGGAGGTGGGCTTATTCTTGGGGCCCCCACACACACACACCATACACACCATACACACCGTGTGCACACCGTCGCACAGCGCAAAGCAGCATGCAAAAAGGAAATAAAAGAACAGAATATAGACTAAAAGAAAAGCAATGAAAGGAAAGGACGGAAAACATACGAAAATAAATAAATAAATAAACATTGTCAAACATGTTGAAATCCGTATAGACATGTAAAAACATATCAGTGAATCCTGATCCATGCTTTCATGCTAACGTCAGCATCACCATGCTAACCATGGGTTCAAATCAAATGTTACTGGTCACATACACATCTTTAGCAGATGTTATTGCAGGTGCAGCAAAGTGCTTGTGTTCCTAGCTCCAACAGAACAGTAGTATCTAGCAGTGCAGTAGTATCTAAGAATGGTTCACAACAATACTCACAAATCTAAAAGTAAAATAATGGAATTAAGGAATATTTCAATATTAGATTGAGTAATGTCGGAGTGGCTTTGACTAAAATACAGTAGAATAGAATATAGTATATACATATGCACTGTTGCCCATTCTTCGCCACACTGTCTGTGTGGGTGGACCATTTCAGATCGCCAGTGATGTGTACGCCAATGAATTTCAAGCTTTCCAGCTTCTCCACTGCGGACCCGTCGATATGGATAGGGGCATGCTCCCTCTGCTGTTTCCTGAAGTCCACGATCAACTCCTTTGTTTTGTTGACGTTGAGTTAGAGGTTATTTTCCTGGCACTACTCTCCCAGGGCCCTCGCCTCCCTGTAGGCTGTCTCGTCATTTTTGGTAATCAGGCCTACTACTATTGTGTCGTCTGCAAACTTGATGATTGAGTTGGAGGCATGCGTGGCCAGGCAGTCATGGGTGAATAGGGAGTACAGGAGGGCACTAAGCACGCACACTTGAGAGGCCGCTGTGTTGAGGATCAGCGAAGTGGAGGTGTTGTTTCCTACCTTCACCACCTGGGGGCGGCCAATCAGGAAGTCCAGGACCCAGTGGCACAATGCAGGGTTCAGACCCAGGGCACCGAGCTTAATGATGAGCTTGGAGGGTACTATATTGTTGAATGCTGAGCTATAGTCAATGAATAGCATTCTTACATAGGTATTCCTCTTGTCCAGATGGGACAGGGCAGTGCGCAGTGCTATGGCGATTGCATCATCTTTGCACCTATTAGGGCGGTAGGCAAATTGAAGCGGGTTTAGGGTGTCAGGTAAGGTAGAGGTGATATGATCCTTAACTAGCCTCTCAAAGCACTTCATGAGTGCTACAGGGCGATAGTCATTTAGTTCAGTTACCTTTGCTCTCAGTACAGGGTACAGGAACAATGGTGGACATCTTGAAGTAGACTGGGATAGGGAGAGATTCAATATGTCCGAAAACACTCCAGCTAGCTGGTCTGCGCATGCTCTGAGGACGCGGCTATGGATTCCGTCTGGGCCGGAAACCTTGGGAGGGTTAACACGCTTAAATGTCTTACTCACGTCAGCCATGGAGAACAAGAGCTCACAGTCCTTGGGAGCGGGCCAAGTTGATGGCACTGTGTTATCCTCAAAGCGGGCAAAGTACGTGTTTAGCTTGTCCGGAAGCAAGACGTCGGTATCCGCGACGTGGCTGGTTTTCCCTTTGTAGTCTGTGATTGTCTGTAGACCCCACCACATAAGTCTTGTGTCTGAGCTGTTGAATTGGGGTTGGAACTGGTTCAGGGAAGTGAACCAAAAACCATAAAAGAATGACATTTTTCAAGGAACCGAACCAGACCCGAGAACGAAGGTGATCTATACTGTTCCAGAACAGAACCATTATTTAAAAGCATGGGAATCGGTTAACAATCACACAAAAAAAATGCAACTAAGCGCCTATGCAAATTAGAGAACAATAGATTTACTTTTTCAATGGTAGTTAAGAATACTATTGTTTCACATTGGATTCATTAACTACAAAAAGGTAAGCCGTGTTTTTATTTTAATAACTGGTGCCGCTCTGCACACACAAGCTAGTTGTCTAGCTAGCTTATTAGGTAGCTCTGGTCTAGCTCTCGAAAACTCTAGGCACCATTAAGTGTAATGTAATGTAACGGAGAGTCATGATCAAGGGCTAGCTCTGGTCCAACATTAGTTAAGTCAACTCTTTGAAGTTCAAAGACATTTAAAGTTCCTTCATATAAGCCACTCCTCCGTAGGTATAAATCTGTGGGCCTAATTCAGATAATGCATGTCATAAAAACAAGATGCCCAGCATTATCCTCACCAGCAAAACATTTTTACATCCTACCCTACACTTGCCTGTCCAATGCATGTACATAGCTTGCCCGCTCCATAGCAAGCTGCTCTATCCATTGGTGAAGTCATTTAATGTCGAGCTAAATGTAAAAAATATATATTTCAGAGGTTTAAAAAGGAACAGAAAGGAACGAAATAAACAGTAACTTTTTTTGGAAAAGTGGAATGGAACTCAAAAAATTATTTTTCTGTTCTGGATGAAATTATTAGGAAAAGAAATTGGTTCCAACCCCTGATGCTAACCACTGTCGTACAGTACAGGTACAGCTGACAACCTCTTAAAGTAATAGTTAATTCCAAAATCAAAGTTTAAATAGTGGTACTGTGGATGAACTGGTGAACAGAAAAGAGGTAGACCACCACTCTAGGATCAGTTTACCCACAAACCTAAATTATTATGGGGGAAAACTGATCTTAGATGTCTATGGGGAACTTCATCCTACTCTGGGAACTCATGAGATGGGACAGTCTATGATGACAGGATGAAACCCACAATGAGATGCACATGCTCAACTCAAGCTTTCACTTTAATCCTGTACTGATGTGAATGGGAGATTTTAATGAAAGTTTAAGGATTGGGCCGGAAGTGATGATGTTGAAACACAAAAATCTGGGTATATGTTATGGTTGGCCACCTTACCTGTCTCTGCCAGGGAGCTTCTTTCCCAGATTGTGACAGGTTGATGAGTCCAGGGTCCGAGTTTGCCTGGGAAATTGGGGGATGAGTGGAAAACAGAAAGAATCGGATGGAGGGATGAATAAATGAATGGAGTATGGGAGAGGGGTAAACAGCTGGGGTAAGTGAGAGAAGTCTGATTCTCTATTCATAATGAATCGGACAGCCTTATGCTCTACAGAAGCCAGTTAAGATATGGATTTGATGTAGCTGCCTCTGTGTTGTCAATACACAACAATGAAATATGGAACAAAGATCATGAGGAAGCATCACACACTCATGCATTCATTGAACAAGTACTGTGTGTGTGTGTGTGTGTGTGTGTGTGTGTGTGTGTGTGTGTGTGTGTGTGTGTGTGTGTGTGTGTGTGTGTGTGTGTGTGTGTGTGTGTGTGTGTGTGTGTGTGTGTGTGTGTGTGTGTGTGTGTGTGTGTGTGTGTGTGTGTGTGTGTGTGTGTGTGTGTGTGTGTGTGTGTGTGTGTGTGTGTGTGTGTGTGTGTGTTTGTGTGTGTGTGTGTGTGTGTGTGTGTGTGTACCTCTTCTTTGCACTGAGGTGGTTTACTGTCTCTTGTCTAGGAACTAGACCCTCCATCATCCATCTGTTTCATACATACCACAAACATGAAGGTGATGAGATGACATGATGAGAAACACAGACACACATTCACAGACAGACACAAACACACCACTTGTGACTTACATAGATATAAACTCAACTTTGAATCCTGAATTATGTGTCTTTTGTTATGAATATGAAAGACAAACATTAGTGATAATGAGAAAAGCTCAGTTGGCATGCAACAAACAGACAAAAGCTTCTGAAATCCCTCAATTCATAGACTACAACTCCACAAGCGAAAAGCAAAACAGCACAGGCATTCTTCATGAGAAGATAGAGGCTGCAAGGATTTTAGAACACAACGTTTACACGGCAGAATGCTAGAACACAAACTAGATTGTAGAACACAACCTACAGGCTGTTACATTCTAGAATCCAAACTACAAGCCACAGTGATTCTAAAGAACATATTAGAGCACAAGACACTAGGCCACCAGATTCTACGCCAAAAGACCCTGAAAATAGTCCCATTGAGCAAAATTATTGATTGGGATACGTTTAGGGTTAGAGGTTAGCTAGCTATTACACTGTTTGTTGGGGTTTAGTACAGGTGTGGGGGTTAAGGTTGGGGTCAGCTGCTAACAGGGGGGGATGGGGCCGGATGGGAAGGGGGTACCTGTCGTCTTCTGGGGAGGCGTGTTGGATTAGAATCCTGGGGCTGGCGGGGCGTCTGCGGGGCAGAGACTGGGAGCAGCTGAGACCCGCAGCACCCCCGGTGGACACACAGAGAAACACATGATCACCTGCACTCTCATAGGGGCTTTATCGACTTCATGGGTCTATCATATGTCCGAGTCTCAGTTTAAGGCTGTTATCACAAAAAAGGGACCCTCCCTTTATGTCCTCTCACAAAGTAGCTATGTACAAACACTCATTCCATGAGACCCCCCCCCCCCCCCCACCACACACACACACACACACACACACACACACACACACACACACACACACACACACACACACACCACACACACACACACACACACACACACACACACACACACACACACACACACACACACACTAAAAGGGTGTAGGAGGTGGGGTGCAGAGTACAAGTCAGTGGGCTGGTACCTTTTGGGCTCTGGTGAAGGAACACTATGGTTCCTTTCTGGGTTCAGACAGTTGGTGCTAGCGCTCCTAGTCTTAACCCTGTCAAGAGAAGGCTGTAGATCACTAGCCCAATAACATGCCATCCAATGCAGGAGAGGAGAAAACAGGACAGGAGGAGATGCAGAAAAAAGAAGAGAAAAATGGAAAAGAAAGAAATGTTAGATACCCAAATCATAAAGGACTTGCTAGTCTGAACCTGGTTTCGAGTGATTAGGTGATTGATTACAGTCACGGCAATGGAAGATGTTGTCAGATAGTAAGGTAGTCAGGTTGTCACGGAGACCTGTTCTCCGGTTCTCAGAAGAGTCCTTGACCATGGTATGAGAAGGTCATTGAGGGCTAAAGGTCTGCCTGTCTGTCTGTCTGTCTGTCTGTCTGTCTGTCTGTCTGTCTGTCTGTCTGTCTGTCTGTCTGTCTGTCTGTCTGTCTGTCTGTCTGTCTGTCTGTCTGTCTGTCTGTCTGTCTGTCTGTCTGTCTGTGGGTCTGTGGGTCTGTGTGTCTGTCTGTGTGTCTGTGTCTGTGTCTGCGTGTGTGTCTTACCTAACGGTGATCTTGTCTGTAAACCTGAGAACTCGTTGTGTGAAAGAGTGGCGCGTTGCTGTGACAACACTGGAGCGCACCATTAAGCTAGTCTTTAGACATGCAGGCAGCGTGGAACTTCACTCAAGACAATTTAAAAAAAAATCTAAATAAAAGCATGTTATAAAAACACAACATAAATCAACTTAACATCAAACAAACAAAGGCCAAGAGTGGGTAAGGATGTGTGTGGTAGCCTACAACTGTGGACAATACTCCCATATGGACAAGATTGCAGCACCTGTTCATGAAGTGCAAATTGGACTACTTTCAGTACCGGCTCCAAGTGAATTGATAGAATTCATCCAAGTATATCAGTAAGATCAAGATCAGTAAGACCAGGATACAGTATCTGTACTGCAACAGTGGTATGAAGTTACTCAAGTGATAGTACCTCCTGAACATCAAACTACAAAAGTATAACATACCACAACAACACTAACTTACAAGACAATTGTGTGTGTACATGGGGGGGAGAGACGGGGTACAAAGTTTGGAGGGGAGCGACTTTCCAACACAGCCTCTCTCTCTTCTTCCACATACCTGTAAATGTCCTTGTGGATGCTGTTGACTAAGAGGGGCCTCTTAGCGGGAAGAGTGTTACTGTGTCTAGAAGTAGTGGTGGAAGAAGTACCCAATTGTCATACTTGAGTATAAGTAAAGACATCTTAATAGAAAATGACTCAAGTAAAAGTTGAAAGTCACCCAGTAAAATACTACTTGAGTAAAAGTCTAAAAGTATTTGGTTTTAAATATACTTATGTATCAAAAGTAAATGTAATTGCTCATATACACTTAAGTATCAAAAGTAAAAGTATAAAGCATTTCAAATTCCTTATATTAAGCAAATCATTTTAATTTCGGATAACCAGGGGCACATCCCAAAACAAAGAATTTGGGTTGCGTTGGTCCGTGAATCTGCCAGATTAGAGGCAGTAGGGATGACCAGGGATGTTCTCTTGATTAGTGCATGAATTGGACAATTTTCCTGTCCTGCTAAGCATTCAAAATGTAACAAGTACTTTTGGGTGTCAGGAAAAATTTATGGAGTAAAAAGTACATTATTTCCAATAGAAATGTAGTGAAGTAAAAGTAAAAGTTGTCAAAAATAGAAATAGTAAAGTACAGATACCCAAAACATTGACTTAAGTAGTACATTAAAGTATTTTTAATTAAGTACTTTACACCACTGTCTAGAAGACCTCCTGAGGTGTGATGTGTGTGTGCATGCAGGAGATGGAGATAGAAAAAGGGGGAGGAGGAAGATGGATTAACAGAATGGAAATACAATTCCCAAACTACTGCTAAAGAAAGACAGGAGAGCAGCATGCCAGCCGTGTGGAAGCATGTATGCCAGCCTTTGCCAGTCTCTTCCAGCCATGTACCAGCCAGGCTTTGCCACTTACCTCTATGGGTGGGCTCACCGGGACAGTATTGCACCTTTGTCCAATATAATGGATCTGGTAATGCACTGAACTAGTGTCAAAAAGTGCCCTCTAGTGCTCGAGGCACATTATTACAACCATGAACGGATCACTATAGCTACATGACGCTAACTCTGAATAACTAGCTGCCCCTCAGGCATTGGCCAAGGTCAGCAGAGGCTATGTGCGGTCAGCGGTGGACAGTCCCAGTGTTGACGTCTGATCGGGTGTGTGTTGTGTCACTGTCACATGGGATAGGATGGACACACTGAAATTGCATGTCAATTGCTCGCTCACACACATTACGACAGAATAAGAAGCATTTAACTCAAGGGTGAAGTCATGTAAGAAATCTCCACACATCTATATGCAGCTCCAAAATCAATGGAAAAAGACAAGGACCACTTAATTAAGGTGAAGCGCCATAAGGACGGTGAGAATGAGGATTGGGATCATACCTAATACAAATAATAATACATGTCCTGACTTCTGTTTACCTTTTAGTGTGTAGGCACTCTGCACTTTTGCCCCGCATTGATTGGTGGATCAAGATGACCTCACTGTGGTTACCATGGGGATGGATGACACATGAGGAAATAAACAACGGAAGCCAAACCGGAGGACAGAGAAAGAACATAGATACAAAGCTGAGCCAGCGGAGAACAATGGGACAGGTAGAAGTTTCCCCTAACCACAGGTCTAGGATCAGATGATTCTATCCCATATCCTAACCCTAACCATTACAGGGGATGAACAAATCTGACCCTGTATCAGTGGTTGAGGGCAACTTCTACCTACTCCGACAGGTACACATATGATAGCAAGAGATGCTACGATGCCTTATAACTCTTAATAAACTTTTGTCTCATGGCTATAACTTCATTGTTCTGAGAGTCTGAATCAGCGAACAACTGAGAACAACAAACAAGTGAACAGCCATATCCAAACATAATCCTGACTATTCATCGTGCTGAATCACAGAAAGGAAGAGAGCAGAAGACAAAGGAAGAAACACAACTAAACAACCTTTTGAACTGGAAAAGACAAAAGGGAAAAATAATCCAGGGCCACCCGATTGTACACACACGGACACACACACGGACACACACACCTGTCATCTACATAGTCCTGCTCCTGGTAGTGTCCTCCGGCAGAGTCGTAGTAGCGGGTGGGAGAACTAGACCTCCTACTATAGTGGATCTCATCATCCAAACTCCTGACACAGATGAGGGTTGAGAAAGATATGGAGATGAGGAAGAGGGAGAGAGTGCAAAAGAGAGAAGAGGTGGGGGGTGGGGAGAAAGAGAGAACAAGGCTTTTAGCTGTGGTAACAGTGTATGTGTTGGCTGTGTTGGCAGTGACAGTAAGAGCAATATTGGCAGCACTACTTGTTCTGGGTCGCAAAGGCCGAAACACAAACTTGTCCCTGAAGTTCTCTCCTCAACCCGCTCTCTTCATCAACACCCCATCTCCCCCCTGTCCTTTCCACTCCCCTCACCTCTGGGTGGGGACGTTGGTGGGTCGTGATCGGCCCCTGCCCTGTTCCTCTCTGTGAGGGGAGACAGATCGAGAGCGAAGCTGGGGTGTCCTCTGCTGCTCCGGCACCTCCAGAGTGGTGGCGTGGGGGACCCTCTGCTGCCGCTCCCTCTCCCGCGAGCCTCTTTCGGCTGCTACACACACACACAGCCACAGAGGGAGAGAAGCATTGTTCATAAAAGCAAAACATACATAAGACATACTGTACTGTCCCAAGCTGGCACAATTGTAGCCCTCAGCTCTAATATGTCAATACTGATACAAACTACTCATGCCAGTTGAACCCAAAGATACACAGTGTTCCTGCTTTACCAAACAACCTACTCCTGTGAGCTTATAATGTTCAGCTTGCATAAAGAAGACCTGCCTGATCCCGAAACAGTGAAAATCTCGCTGCAATCACACTGCAATTAACTAAGGTCCATGTGAGTGCTTTTTGTCATCTTTAAAGGAGAGGAATGCTTCATTAATGCTGAGAGTGGGTCCCTTTAATCTCCAATATTCTTTTTCTACCAAGAAAAACAATGAGAGGTTAGTGGCTGTATCAATTTCTTTCTCTCTTCCTCTCTCTCTCGCTCTCTTTTTTTCTCTCTAATCTTTCAAACACACACATATGCCCACACGCACATACACCCACAACCACAGACAAATACGGCAGTGATGTTTTCGGAGTGTTCTGACAACAACAGAACAACATTTTAGTTGTAGAATGTCGATGGAATGTCTCTCTTAGTGAGAAGACAGCATTCCCATGACCCCCCCCACCTTTAGACACAACTGGAAGATAGAGCTGCAGCGAATAGCTGCTGTCTTACGGGCTCCTGCCCAATTCTCTTTTACTATGAAGTTAACTTTTTGGGTACATAATATTTCTGCCATCATTTCCTATGACCGAAAACAGCTTCTGGATATCAGAACAGAAACCAGGCCCTAATCTCCGGGACTCGAAAGAAGAAGAGGCGGTGCAAGAGAAGCAAACGAGCGAGCCCCCTGACAAGACTAAGACAGCGGTTAAATGAACCGCCTCTACCCTCCGTTCTATTGGCAAACGTACAATCACTAGAGAACAAAATGGACGAGCTCCGTTTGAGGCTATCCTATCAACGGGACCTGAAGGACTGTAATATCCTATGTTTCTTGAAGTCGTGGCTGAACAAGGACATAATATCCATCTAGCGTTTTTTTTCCTATGCATCGTCAAGACAGCTGGTGGAGGATCTCTAATGTTGAGGAAGTCTCAAGGTTTTGCTTGCCTTACTTAGAACACCTAATGATATGCTGCAGACCATATTACAGTATTTACCAAGAGAGTTTTCATCTATATTTTTTGTAGCTGTCTATTTACCATCACAAACCGATGCTGGCACTAAAACCACACTCAACAAGCTGTATAGGGCCATAAGCAAACTAGACAATGCACATCCAGTGGTGGCGTTCCTAGTGGCCGGTGATTTTAATGAATGCAGGGAAACTGAAATCTGTCTTACCAATTTTTTTACAAGCAAGTCACCTGTGTGACTAGAAGTGAAGAAAACTATAGATCACCTTTACTCCACACACAGAGACACATACAAAGCTCTCCCTCGCCCTTCATTTGGCAAATATGACCATAACTCTATCCTCCTGATTCCTGCTTACAAGAAAAAACTCAAACAGGAAGTACCATTTATACGCTCAATAAGGAATTGGTCCGATGAAGAAAATGCTAAGCTACAAGACTGTCCTTTTGCTAGCACAGACTGGAATATTTTATTTATTTAACCTTTATTTAACTAGGCAAGTTAGTTAAGAACAAATTCTTAACTGGATTCAAACCAGGGATTGCAGTGATGCCTCTTGCACTGAGATGCAGTGCCTTAGACCGCTGCGCCCGAATATGTTCCGGGATTTATCCAATAACATTGAGGAGTTTACCACATCAGTCACCGGCTTCATTAACTTCTTTGGGGTAGGGGCCAGTATTTTCACATCCGGAAGAAAAGAGTGCCCAGAGTAAACTGCCTGCTACTCAGGCCCAGATGCTAGGATATGCATATTATTAGTAGATTTGGATAGAAAACACTCTGACGTTTCTAAACCTGTTTGAATGATGTCTGTGAGTATAACAGAACTCATATGGCAGGCAAAAACCTGAGAAAAAATCCACCCAGGAAGTGGGAAATCTGAGGTTTGTAGTTTTTCAACTCTTTGCTTATCCAAGATACAGTGGAAATGGGGTCACGTCCTAAGGCTTCCACTAGATGTCAACAGTCTTTAGAATCTTGTTTGAGGCTTCTACTGTGAAGTGGGGGCAAATGAGAGGGGAATGAGTCAGAGGTCTGCCAGAGAGCCACGAGCTGACCATGCGCGTTCCCGTGATAGTTAACTTGCATTCCATTGCATTTTTGAAGACAAAGGAATTCTCCGGTTGGATAATTATTGAAGATTTATGTTAAAAACATCCTAAAGATTGATTCTATACATCCTTTGACATGTTTCTACGGACTGTAACGGAACATTTTGACTTTTCGTCTGCACCTAGTGATCACGCGTCACTACTGGGCTAAACGTGCAAACAAAAAGGAGGTATTTGGACATAAATTATGGACTTCATCGAACAAAACAAACATTTATTGTGGAACTGGGATTCATGAGAGTGCATTCTGATGAAGATCATCAAAGGTAAGTGAATATTTATAATTCTATTTCTGACTTCTGTTGACTACACAACATGGTGGATATCTGTTTGGGTTGTGTTGGTCTCTGAGCGCTGTACTCAGATTATTGCATGGTGTGCTTTTTCCGTAAAGTTTTTTTGAAATCTGATACAGCGGTTGCATTAAGGAGAAGTGGATCTAAAATTCCATGCATAACAATTGGATATTTTAGCAATGTATATTATGAGTATTTCTGTAAATTGATGTGGCTCTCTGCAAAATCACCGGATGTTTTGGAACTACTGAACATAACGCACCAATGTAAACTCAGATTTTTGGATATAAACTTTACCGAACAAAACATACATGTATTGTGTAACATGAAGTCCTATGAGTGTCATCTGATGAAGATCATCAAAGGTTAGTGATTAATTCTATCTCTATTTCTGCTTTTTGTGACTCCTCTCTTTGGCTGAAAAAATGGCTGTGTTTTTCTGTGACTTGCTCTGACCTAACATAATCGTTTGGTGTGCTTTCGTCGTAAAGCATTTTGGAAATCGGACACTGTGGCTGGATTTACAACAAGTGTATCTTTAAAATGGTGTAAAATACTTGTATATTTGAGGAATTTTAATTATGGGATTTCTGTTGTTTTGAATTTGGCGCCCTGCAGTTTCACTGGCTGTTGACGAGGGGGGACGCTACCGTCCCACATACCCCAAGAGAGGTTAACCTTTTGTCAATAGGGGGTGCTGTTAGCACTTTTATTTTTTTGACATTGCCAAATTAAACTGCCTAGTAGTCAATTCTTGCTCGTACAATATGCATATTATTGTTATTATTGGATAGAAAACACTCTCTAGTTTCTATAACCGTTGGAATTATGTCTCTGAGTGGAACAGAACTCTATCTACAGCACTTTTCCTGACAGGGAGTGAGATTTCAGAAATCTTGGCCTCTGGTCCCAGGTCAGTTTTAATGTCCCTGTGAATGCTATGAGGATACAAACACTGCCTACACCTTCCTCTAGATGTCAGTAAGTGGTGACAATTTGAATGGAGTCGATTGCGCAATCAGGGCCTGTATAAAACACCAAAGACCGGAAGTAGCTTTCCTTTGGACCCTGCGCTCGACGCAAGAAGGACGTTGGACCGACCTCTTTCCAAGCCTTGGTTTAGCCAGTAATATATCGCCGGTCATGTTTTTACTTGTTATAGGTGTTAAAAACATCATAAGGTAGTTAATTTAAACTGTTTTATAGCAATTTATATCCGTTTAGTGCGATTTTGAGGCATTTATTTGTGACACCCTTCCATGAGCTGGGCACGTTTCCTGTACATACCGAACGTTATTGGCCATTTCGACGGGACAAGAGGACATCTTTCGACCAAAAGACGATTAGACCGGAGAAAGGATACATTGCCCAAGATTCTGATGGAAGAACAGCTCACAGTAAGAACTATTTATGATGATAAATCGCTGTTCTGTTGAAAAATTTTAAACGCATATATCGCCATTTTGTTTTGTGTAGCTTCGCTTGGCGGACCCGGTATTGCACAGTAAGGATAATTTTAGAAATGTAAGTCAGCGATTGCATTAAGAACTAATTTGTCTTTCGATTCCTGTCAACCCTGTATTTTTTAGTCAAGTTTATGATTAGTTATCGATTAGACTAGATCACTCTCAAAGATGGCGCCCGACATTTTCAGGCCAGTTTTGCTACTATTCTCATTGTATAACCACGTTTTTTTGTGGCTAAATATGCACATTTTCGAACAAACTCTATATGTATGTTGTAATATGATGTTACAGGAGTGTCATCGGAAGAATTCTGAGAAGGTTAGTGAAAAAATTAATATATTTTGGTGATCATAACGTTATCGCTCCCGTTGCCTTGAATTCATGCTGGGGTAACGTTTGCACATGTGGTATGCTAATATAACGATTTATTGTGTTTTCGCTGTAAAACGCTTAGAAAATCTGAAATATTGTCTGAATTCACAAGATCTGTGTCTTTCCATTGCTATGCTTTGTCTATTTTTATGATGAGTAAATTGGTAATACACGTTGCTCTCTGTATTTATTCTAGTCGAGTTGTGATGGTGGGTGCAATTGTAAACTATGATTTCTACCTGAAATATGCACATTTTTCTAACAAAAACTATCCTATACAATAAATATGTTATCAGACTGTCATCTGATGAGGTTTTTTCTTGGTTAGTGGCTATCAATATCTTTATTTGGCCGAATTGGTGATAGCTACTGGTGGAGAGAAAAAATGGTGGACAAAGAAAAATGGTGTCTTTTGCTAACGTGGTTAGCTAATAGATTTACATATTGTGTCTTCCCTGTAAAACATTTTAAAAATCAGAAATGATTGCTGGATTCACAAGAAGTGGATCTTTCATCTGGTATCTTGGACTTGTGATTGAATGATATTTAGATGCTACTATTTACTTGTGACGCTATGCTAGCTATGCTATTCAGCTTTTTTACTGGTGGGGGGGTGGGGGGTGCTCCCGGATCCGGGTTTCTGAGGCGGTAGAAGTTAATAAGTGCATCAATGTTGTTGTCCCACAGTGACCTTACGTACATATCCCAACCAGAAGCCATGGATTGCAGGCAACATTCGCAATGAGCTAAAGGCTAGAGCTGCGCTTTCAAGGTGCGGGACACTAATCCGGACGCTTAAAATAAATACCGCTATGACCTCTGATGAGCCATCAAACAGTCAAAACGTTGGTCAATGCAGGGTTGCAAACTATCACAGATAATAGATGGATACCAAGCGGCGAGCTGCCCAGTGACGTGAGCATACCAGATGAGTTAACTGAACAATGCATGAGAGCACCAGCTGTTCCGGATGACTGTGTGATCTCGCTCTCCATAGCCAAAGTGAGTAAGACCTTTAAACAGGTTAACATTCAAAAGGTTGCGGGGCCAGACGGATTACTAGAATTCGTACTCAGAGCATGCCCTGACCAGCTGGCAAGTGTCTTCAAACTCTCCCTGACCCAGTCCGTAATACCTACATGTTTCAAGCCGACCACCATAATCCCTGTGTTCAAGAATGCCAAGGTAACCTGTCAACATGACTATCGCGCTGTGGCACTCAAATCTTTAGCAATGAAGTGCTTTGAAAGGCAGGTCATGGTTCATATCAACACCATCATCCCATACACCCTTGACCCACTCCAATTCTCATACTGCCCCACAAAGTCCACAAATGATGTAATCTCTATTTCACACCACACTGCTCTCTCCCACCAGGAAAAGAGGAACACCTACGTGAAAATCTGTTCATTGACTACAGCTCAGCGTTCAACACCATAGTGCCCTCCAAGCCCATCCCTAAGCTCAGGACCCTGGGACTGAAAACCTCCCTCTGCAACTGGAACCTGGACTTCCTGACAGGCCACCCCATGTGGTGAGGGTAGGCAGCAACACATCCGCCACGTTGACCCTCAACACGGGGCCCCACAGTGGTGTGTGCTTACTCCCTGTTCACCCACGACGGTGGTTGGCCTGATCACCGACAACCACGAGACAGCCTATAGGGAGCAGGTCAGCGACCTGGCAGTGTGGTGCCAGGACAGCAACCTCTCCCTCAACGTCAGCAAGACAAAAGAGCTGATCGTGGACTACAGGAAATGGAGGGTTGAGCAAGGCCCCATCCACATTGACGAGGATGTAGTGGAGCAGGGTCGAGAGCTTCAAGTTCCTCGGTGTCCACATCACTAAGGAATCACCATGGACAGTCCGTACATACCAACACAGTCATGAAGAGGGCACGACTATGTCTCTTCCCCCTCAGGAGGCTGAAAAGATTTGGCATGGGCCCACAGATCCTCAAAGTTCTACAGCTGCACCATTGAGAGCATCTTGACTGGCTGCATCATCGCTTGGTACGGCAACTGCTTGGCATCCAACCACAAGTACTCCCCAGGACATCACTGGGGCCAAGTCTGAACCAAGTCTGGAACCAACAGCACCTTGAACAGCTTCTAACCCCAAGCCATAAGACTGCCAAATAGTTAGTTAAATAGTTAACCAATAGCTACCCGGAAAATCTGCAATGAGCTTTTTTGCACTAACACTTTTGACTCATCTACTGTTTATTATCTATCATGTTGCCTAGTCATTTTATCCCTACCTATTTGTTTTTATATCTTCCGCAATTACCTCGTACCCCTGCATATCAACGCGGTACTGGTACATTGTTTATATAGCCAAGTTACCATTATTCATTGTGTATTTATTCCTTGTGTTATTATTTTCTTTTTTTTCTCTCTGCATTGTCGGGAAGGGCCCATAAGTAGGCATTTCACTGTTAGTCGACCCCTGTTGTTTACGAAGCATTTGTCAAATACATTTGATTTGATTATACTCAGGCCCTGTAACGAGCTGAGAACCTACAGAAGGAATGCGGTAAGCAGACCACATTGACAGAGAAATGTATGCCGACAGACATGAAGACACATACACACACAATCACCACATTTATATACATAATGTAATATCTCAAACTCACACACATTACTCACACACACACACGCACACGCACACGCACACGCACACACACACACACACACACACACACACACACACACACACACACACACACACACACACACACACACACACACACACACACACAACAAACACAAAAAAGGATAAGCTCACCTCATAGGATTTTAATTTGACCTATATTGTCAGAGCAAAATAATCCTGCAGCAACAGGATTTGTACGTTTAGTCCATGATGTTGCAAAATCGGTAGTTAGGCTACTAGTTGGCCAAAAGTAGGCTACATGAAAAGTGCAATATTGTTAATATAACCGTGTGTTAGTGGGTTTTCAGTGAATTTAGGTAAATCACAAAGCTCATCTGCATTTCCTGTGGTGCAGGAAAATTCTCAGCAACAAGAGTGTGATCAAATTAAGATCCTACATCTGTACAATACAAAGAAATATATTGTGAAGACACATCACACATAGACCTGTCTGTGACTTACGCTGCAGCTTCTTGCTGGGTGTGTCGGTGTGGGGGTGTCTGCGGGGCATGTAGGGCGATGGCCGGGGCAGAGGGATGGAAGACACGTCGTGGGTCTGCAGATTGTACCAATGAGGCTTATCATCCAATGGGGCTGTCTCGAGCTCTATCAGGATCTAAACGTAACCGATATTAGCACAATCAGTCAAACACAAGGCCAATGAAAGCAATTCATCAACTTCAATGTTTGCCTGAGTGTCTGTATCTGTGTGTATGTAAGTGTGTGTGTGTGCATGTGTGTGTGTACCTCGCCCATGAACATGCTATCCTCGTCAGGTAGGCGGGGCTTGTCCCACACGGTCAGCTCTAGCATGTGTTGGCGGAAGTCTCTGCGGTGGACATGGGAGTACACAAACGTCTGGTTCCACAAGGGCTCTCCACTCTTCTTCACTGTCTTAGTCCTCCTCTTGCTCTTGTCACTGCGTGCGCACACACACACAAACACAAACAAACAAACAGACAGACAGACAGACAGACAGACAGACAGACAGACAGACAGACAGACAGACAGACAGACAGACAGACAGACAGACAGACAGACAGACAGACAGACAGACAGACAGACAGACAGACAGACAGAGTTAACATATTTGTTTGTTTCTCTATGTGGTAGTCTGTAACTGATACAGTTGAAGTCGGAAGTTTACATACACTTAGTTTGGAGTCATTAAAATGTGTTTTTCAACCTCTCCACAAATTTCTTGTTAACAAACTATAGTTTTGGCAAGTCGGTTAGGACATCTACTTTGTGCATGACACAAGTAATTTTCTCAACAATTGTTTACAGACAGATTCTTTCACTTATAATTCACTGTATCACAATTCCAGTGGGTCAGAATTTTACATACGCTAAGTTGACTATTACTTTAAACAGCTTGGAAAATTCCAGAAAATTATGTCATGGCTTTAGAAACTTCTGATAGGCTAATTGACATCATTTGAGTCATTTGGAGGTGTACCTGTGGATGTATTTCAAGGCCTACCTTTAAACTCAGTGCTTCTTTGCTCAGACCTCAGAAAAAAAACTGTAGACCTCCACAAGTCTGGTTCATCCTTGAGAGCAATTTCCAAACGTCTGAAGGTACCACGTTCATCTGTACAAACAATAGTACGCAAGTATAAACACCATGGGACCACGCAGCCGTCATACTGCTCAGGAAGGAGACACGTTCTGTCTCCTAGAGATGAACGTATTATGGTGCGAAAAGTGCAAATCAATCCCAGAACAACAGCAATGGTCCTTGTGAAGATGCTGGAGGAAACAGGTACAAAAGTATCTATATCCACAGTAAAACGAGTCCTATATTGACATAACCTAAAAGGCCGCTCAGCAAGGAAGAAGCCACTGCTCCAAAACCAATATAAAAAAGCCAGACCACGGTTTGCAACTGCACATGGGGACAAAGATCGTACTTTTTGGAGAAATGTCCTCTGGTCTGATGAAACAAAAATATAACTGTTTGGCCATAATGACCATCGTTATGTTTGGAGGAAAAAGGGGGAGGCTTGGAAGCCGAAGAACACCATCCCAAACGTGAAGCACGGGGGTGGCAGTATCATGTTGTGGGGGTGCTTTGCTGCAAGAGGGACTGGTACACTTCACAAAATAGATGGCATCATGAGGTAGGAAAATTCTGTGGATATATTGAAGCAAAATCTCAAGACATCAGTCAGGAAGTTAAAGCTTGGTCGCAAATGGGTCTTCCAAATGGACAATAACCCCAAGCATACTTCCAAAGTTGTGGCAAAATGACTTAAGGACAACAAAGTAAAGGTATTGGAGTGGCCATCAAAGCCTTGACCTCAATCCCATAGAAAACTTGTAGGAAGAAATGAAAAAGCGTGAGCGAGCAAGGAGGCCTACAACCTGACTCAGTTTCACCAGCTCTGTCAGGAGGAATGTGCCAAAATTCACCCAACTTATTGTGGGAAGCTTGTGGAAGGCTTCTCGAAACGTTTTACCCAAGTTAAACCATTTAAAGGCAATGCTACCAAATACTAATTGAGTGTATGTACACTTCTGACCCACTGGGAATGTGATGAAAGTGTCACGTTCACTGTCTTCAAACTCCCTGTCATAGATGAGCCAAGGCGCAGCGTGCATGTAATTCAACATTTATTTTAATCGTAGTGAAACCTTCACAAAAATAACAGGTAAACAGAAACAAACGTGACGCAACCGTGGCGCACACAAACACACACAGAAAATAAATAATTACCCACAACATAGGTGGGAAAAAGGCTGCCTAAGTATGATTCCCAATCAGAGACAACTGCCTCTGATTGGGAACCACACTCAGCCAAAAACAAAGAAATAGAAAACATACAATACCCACCCAAATCACACCCTGACCTAACCAAATAGGGAAATAAAACGGCTCTCTAAGGTCAGGGCGTGACAGAAAGAAATACAATCTGAAATAAATCCTCTCTACTACTATTCTGGCATTTCACATTCTTAAAATAAAGTGGTGATCCTAACTGACCTAAGACAGGGAATTTTTACTAGGATTAAATGTCAGGAATTGTGAAAAACTGAGTTTAAATGTATTTGGATAAGGTGTTTGTAAACTTCCTACTTCAACTGTATACTAGATGACGTACTGTCACGATCGTTGTACGAACTGGAAGTATACTCGGATCAATGTGCAGCGTGATCTGGGTTCCACATCTTTTATTTATTTAAAGTAAGTGAACCACACAACAAAACAATAAAGAATAAACGAAACGTGACGACAATGGAGTGCTAACCTGCAACTACACATAAACAATATCCCACCAACACAGGTGTAAAAACAACTACTTAAATATGATCCCCAATTAGAGACAACTATAGCCAGCTGCCTCTAATTGGGAATCATACCAAACACCAACATAGAAAACAAAACTAGAACCCCACATAGAAAATATAAACTAGACTACCCCCCCAGTCACGTCCTGAACTACTCCACCATAGAAAATAAGGACTCTCTATGGTCAGGACGTGACAGTCCCCCCCTCAAAGGTGCGGACTCCGGCCTCAAAACCTGAAACCAAAAGGGAAGGTTAGGGGGGGTGTCTAGTGTCGGTGGCGGCTCTGGTGCAGGCCGAAGAACCCTCTCATCCCGCGGATCCGCCAGCATCGGAGGCGGCTCTGGTGCGGGACGAAGAACCCGCTCATGCCGCGGATCCACCAGCATCGGGGGTGGCTCTGGTGCGGGGCGAAGAACCCGCTCAGCTCGCGGATCCAGCCATGGACCCAGGCTGAACACTGTGCCTGGACTGGACCTAGATGCCGAGGAAGGCTCCTGCCATGGAGCGGGACTGGACACCGGCCCTGGCCTGGACGCCGTGCTTGGACTGGACATCGGCGCAGAGGAAGGCTCCTGCCTTGGAGCTGGACTGGACGCCGTGCTCGGACTCGGCATCGGCGCAGAGGAAGGCTCCTTCCCTGGAGCTGGAGGTTCTGGACCGTGGACCGTCGCAGGAGGTTCCGGACAGTGGACCATCTCAGGAGGTTCCGGACTGTGGACCGTCTCAGGAGGTTCCGGACTGTGGACCGTCTCAGGAGGTTCCGGACTGTGGACCGTCTCAGGAGGTTCTGGACTGTGAACCGTCGCCGGAAGCTCTGGACTGAGAACCGTCGCCGGAAGCTCTGGACTGGGGAGGCGCACTGGAGACCTGGTGCGTGGAGCCGGCACAGGTGGTACCGTACTGGAGACACGCACTTCAGGGCGAGTGCGGGGTGCGGGCACAGGACATACCGGACTGGGAAGGCGCACTGGAAGCCTAGTGCGTGGAGCCGGCACAGGACATACCGGACTGGGGAGGCGCACTGGAGGCCTAGTGCGTGGAGCTGGCACAGGACGTACTGGGCTGTGAATGCGCACTGGAGACCTGGTGCGTATAGCCAGCATCAATTGTACCGGAACTATGACACACTTCGCACGGTGAGTGCGAGGAGCTGGCACAGGACGTATTGGGCTGTGGAGGCGCACTGGAGACTTGGTGCGTAGAACCAGGACATATGGCACCGGACAAATGACACGCTCCTCAAGGCGAGTGTGGAGAGCTGGCACGGGACATACGTACTGGGTACTGGAGACCTGATGCGTGGAGCCGGCACAGATTTCACCAGACTAATAGCACGCTCCTCAGAACGAGTACGAGGAGCTGACTCAGGTGGCATTAAACTGATTACACGCTCCTTAGGACAAATGTTGTGCATCTTCCACCAACTCAACAACTCTCTTCGCTCTTTCTCCTCCAATACCTCCATCCATTCTCTGACTCTCTCCGTTCACTCTCCTCCAGTTTCTCCCTCTTCTCCCAGAATGGCTCTGGTTCACTCCTCGGCTCCGCTGACCACCCTTTGTGCCCCCCCCCAAAAAAATATTTTCGGGCTGGTTTTTGGGCTTTTTATGTGGCCACGAACCCCGGCGTCGGCGCTGTCCGCCCTTCTCTCCTGTCGTCTGTTTCCACGGCAGGCTTTCGTGTCTTGCCAAGACTTCCTCCCAAGTCCAGGATATTCTCTCCTCGATCTCCTCCAAAGACCAGGATGCCATCTCCTCCCGGGCATGCTGCTTGGTCCTGTGTTGGTGGGATATTCTGTCACGATCGTTGTACGAACTGGAAGTATAATCGGACCAACGTGCAGCGTGATCTGGGTTCCACATCTTTTTTATTTAAAGTAAGTGAACCACACAACAAAACAATAAAGAATAAACGAAACGTGACGACAATGGAGTGCTAACCTGCAACTACACATAAACAACGATAGCCAGCTGCCTCTAATTGGGAATCATACCAAACACCAACATAGAAAACAAAACTAGAACCCCACATAGAAAATATAAACTAGACTAACCCCCCAGTCACGCCCTGACCTACTCCACCATAGAAAATAAGGACTCTCTATGGTCAGGACGTGACACGTACCTGCGGTCCGGCAGGAAGTACATTTTGACGTAGGGGTTTCTAGGTCGCCCATCCGGTCGGGGAGGCAGCTCTGTTGCCTGGACCACGTTCACTATTAGCTGGTGTCCCACCTTATCATACCACAGCTTCACCTGCACACGGACACACAGAGACACACCCCAGCATGATCACTAGGAGCCAACAACCCATCTTAAATGATATGACGTAGGTTAGAAACTATATAGAAATACAAGACAACCCCAAATGTCTGCACTCATGATACATGACATGACAATCCTTTGGTATTGACTTACTGAAAGTTGTCCGGGCAATACCTGAAAACAAGCACATAAACACACACATGATGGAAATGATCACTATGAGCCAGATTACTATCACATACATACCATATACAAATGCATAATAATCCCACATATGTCTGTTGGTGTGTACTCACTGTGAGCTGTCCAGGCATTAGCTGTGGGTTGTCTCTTAGTGCACTGGGGCTGGTGGGGGACATGACTGATATGGTTGGCTGCTCCATCTTCTGGGACTCGAATGAACTGGAACCTGCTGTGAGGGCAGAAATAAGACAAGACACATCTCACCCAGTTAAACCCCTAACAACTAGTGTCAAAAAGAAAGAGAGAGATAGTTGACAGAGAGAGAGACAGAGAGAGGAAAAGCAAAGAGAGAGAGAGACAGACAGAGACGAGAGAGAGAGACAGAGAGAATGAGAGAGAGAGAGAGGAGAGAGAGAGAAAGAGAGAGAGAAGGAGAGAGAGAGAGAGAGAGAGAGAGAGAGAGAGAGAGAGAACGAAAGAAAGAAAGAAAGAAAGAAAGAAAGAAAGAAAGAAAGAAAGAAAGAAAGAAAGAAAGAAAGAAAGAAAGAAAGAAAGAAAGAAAGAGGAAAAGCAAAGAGATAGAGAAACAGACAGAGAAGAGAGAACAGATGAAATACCTACTAGATTCTAGTGGGGGGTGGGACGTGTCTGGGATTCTTGGGATATCACTGGATTCAATCAGAGACATATCAGTTAAAGTCACACTAACATCTGATAGTACAGTATAACACAAGTATACAAAGACTGTTATTTTGTGTTGTCTTGACTGTTGGTAGGTAAAAAGAGGAGGGAAGAGTAGGATCAACATAGAACGAGTAGGATCAATATAGAAAGAGTAGAATCAACATAGAAAGAGTAGGATCAATATAGAAAGAGTAGGATCAATATAGAAAAAGTAGGATCAATATAGAAAGAGTAGGATCAATATAGAAAGAGTAGGATCAATATAGAAAAAGTAGGATCAATATAGACAGAGTAGGATCAATATAGAAAGAGTAGGATCAACATAGAAAGAGGAAGACCAATATAGATAGAGTAGAATCATCATAGAAAGAGTAGGATCAATATAGAAAGAGTAGGATCAATATAGAAAGAGTAGGATCAATATAGAAAGAGTAGGATCAATATAGAAAGAGTAGGATCAATATAGAAAGAGTAGGATCAATATAGAAAGAGTAGGATCAATATAGAAAGAGTAGAATCACCATAGAAAGAGTAGGATCAACATAGAAAGAGTAGGATCAATATAGAAAGAGTAGGATCAATATAGAAAGAGTAGGATCAATCTAGATTTTTTTTTACAACCAATAATCCCTTATTGCAGTTTACTAATTTAGGCATTCGTCAGCTCTATGGTCACAGGGTGGGGGAGGACGAGGGTACTTGTGTAAATTCGTGTGGAAGGAGAGGGGGTCCTTATACTGTAGCTTTACTTACTGATAGGCATTATACAACCTTCGCAAGTGTTTGGAAATACATCTTTTAATACAAAGGAGCAAGACAAGTCAGGTCAGAAAAAAACAACTGTTCAAAATTAAAACCAAAGGTATGTACATTGGAGTGAGTAAAGAGTGACACCCAATTAAAACGAGGCCAATTCTGTTTCACCCCCCTTCTCCTCAACGTAAACTCCTTCATTCGCCCTTAAGAAATGAAAAGCACTGCATTGATGTTTGAATTGTTCGAAGGACATTTCAACCCACTGGGCAAAAACAGGTTGAATCAACGTTGTTTCCACGCCACTTCAACCCAGAAAAATGGTGACGTTGAATCAACCAGTTTTTGAATCAACGTGGGGGAGAAAAAAGTAATCAACGTTAGGGAATTTGGCATTTTTTTCACCCAACTTTTAACCTAAATCCAATGACAGGGTGAATTTGTTTTTGTTATTTCGCGTTGGATTCACGTTAGTTGACAACTCAACCAAATGTAAATCAAAACTAGACATTGAACTGACATCTGTGCCCAGTGGGCACCCTATTCCATACACCAGTCCATTCCTTGTAAATCTATGAGGGAAAGTGCATGAATGTACAATTTGGAGAGAAAGGTGGGAAATGAAATTGGACTATGGGCTAACCTAAGCATTATCTCACCAGTGCCAAAGACAGACAAAGAAGACACTTGAATCCAAGCGTCACAGAGTTGCTACCCTAATCATAGTGCATCAATCAGGGTTCGGTGTCTTTTCATCAAAGGTAAGAGTCTCTTATTCCTGACTTACCCAATGGGCCGGGACACCACTAGTTCCACTTGGGGTTCTGCTTGGGAATTGAGAATGATATTGTAAACTTCTTTCTGGGTTGCTCCTGGCAACATCTTGCCGTTCCACTGCAGAACCTCATCCCCTGAAAATACACAATGTCATTCTTCAAAACTGACACACACATACAACCATATTTACACACACACACACACTGTATGTACACACACATACACACACACTTTGCATACCTGCTCGTAGGTGTCCCACGATGTCGGCCAGACTGCCCTTCTTGACTACAGTGATGAAGGCTCCCAGTCTGCCCGCCTCTGTGACCCTTCCCCCAACCACCTGAAGACATTCATGTGCACATACAGACACACACACACACAGTCAAGTAAAACAATGGCCAAACTTAAGACACACACGCACGCACGCACACATGCACTTGCACGCACACACACACACACACACGCACGCACACACACACACAAAACAGTCTAGCCAAAGTGTGATCGTGTCTGGTGTGAGCTCTAACCTTCAGCCCCAGCACTGCCCCGGCCTCTTTAGGCATAACGCTCCTCTTGCTCAGGGTGATTCGGCCGATTAGATGGTCACCCTCTTTGGATGGCTGCCATGTCACCGGATGCTGTGAACAATATACTGATTCAATCTAACAGCCTGGGAGCAACCACATTATACCTAACCCACTCTCTCGGTCTCTCTGTCTCTGTCTCTGTTTCTCTCTCACTCTCTCTCGATCGACAAGCACACCCTATATAGAAATTCACAGACACTTACAAACATAGACAGACACAAACACTCACTCACTCACTCACTCACTCACTCACTCACTCACTCACTCACTCACTCACTCACTCACTCACTCACTCACTCACTCACTCACTCAAATAGATACAAAAAGAGGATCAGTCACTTACATGCCACACAGTGGGGTCCAGCGGGTAGCACTCCCAGTCCCCTACACGAGAAATGAGATCAACTCAACCAGTAGAAGTAGATGGAAGGAGATACACACACACACACACACACACACACACACACACACACACACACACACACACACACACACACACACACACACACACACACACACACACACACACACACACACACACACACACACACACACACACACACACACACACACACACACACACACAGAGAAAGACAGAGCCAGGAGTTGCAGCAAGGAAAGAGAAGGTGTATACACAGCACATACCAGCTCAGCTGCCACTATACACAGCTGAGCCAGATCTGGACCTTCGTTAGATGATTGAATATTCTGTTTCGAGACATGACACATCACCAGAATCACCCAGGGCTTGACCCCATACTCCTCTTAGTGATTAGGAAAGAAAGATAGTCTCCATGTGATGCATGTTTGTTGAGCTCTTCGTGAATATTGAGCAAACTTTCACTAGGAAGTCTAGTTAAGGGAAATCAATTAACAGCCTTACTGCCAGTGTCCTTACGTACATTGTGACGCACCTACGAACTAAAAGTATGTGCACACGCACTCAGAGAAAGGTTTGAATGCCTGAACACTCCTCCTGTTCTCAACCCATCTCGGTCCGAGCTAAAAAAGGAAACATGGCTCGCTACTGCGCTGGTGTGTTTAGAACTAGTTTTGACAAATCCCCTCTTCTTCTCTCATATGATCGATTAGTCATTAGAGAGCTTCGTCTGGTTTCAATCCAGGTTGGCATGTGGAACAAATGGCATTAAATCAAAGTGGACTGAAGCCTATTCGAAACAGTACTGGGTTTACAATACTATCTACTTTCTTCTGCTCGCAAATGTGATGTAACTAGGTGAGCTGTATGTAGCCTAAACATAACAGGCTCTGACTATAGTTGTAGGACATGGTTAGAGCTAACATAAAGAGCTAGGACATAGTTAGGTACAGTGGCATGGTTCGCTTCAAACTCAAAGTACATGGCTATGATACGGTAAGACCTGAAGTAAAGAGATAGGACATGGTTAGCATTTGCAGTAACATAGCTGAGACATGACGACGTTATAGAAGCATCCAGCCTAGTGTTTGTACCCATGGCTCCAGGGCTGCAGCCTGTGTCCTAGCTCTGTCACGCAGGGTCACATGGGGGTAGGACAGGGTCAACCTATCCTGCCCGCCTGGGACTCTATCCCCTCAGGCCAAGCCATGGCCAGAATACCATACACACACAAGCGCACGCACACAACTGCACACACATACAAACACTCAATGCAGTCACACACGCACACACTCAACAACCAAAACACATCCACTGAGTAACTTAACTAAATGTGTTTGATCACGTAAAAAAACAAGCTGAGATCAAGCACACCCTATGTAACAATATATTACATTATATACAGTACAAAAACATCTCCACATTTAGAGTCCATTAATCAAATGCCACTATCTCTCATCTAATAATCTCATAAGCACCTCCTATGATTACTTACCAGTAATAAAGTTGATGCAACCTCGAGTTTGGATTGTTACAATGAAGAGAGCAGACAGAGGCTGAGCAGCTCTCACTAGTCGGTACTTTTAATATCACTTCCCATGTGTGAGTGTGTTAAAACTGCGGTGAACACACACACACACACACACACACACACACACACACACACACACACACACACACACACACACACACACACACACACACACACACACACACACACACACACACACACACACACACACACACAATGAGTGAGCGCTGATTTAAAATTGTGCTCAGGATGTCTTGAAAACAATCTTACCACACTCTCTTACCTCTTTCACTGCAGTGTGGGATGCATACAGTATTGGTAAGCTCTTTCACAGTATGGGATAAAGCTGGCCCTAGAAGCTGATCTGAAGTCAGGGTTGTGTCTCTTCCTTGATATTTGATGGTGAAGATTTGGGGAGGGTACGCTGAAACTAGATCTGTGTCTATGGGAAACTTTTACACTGGAGCCTCTCTCACCTCTCTCACTGACACTCTCAATCTCGGCGTCCTCACAACTGCTGTACTCTGGCGTGGTACCTCCCTCTTCCTCTGAGCTGCTGACTGATGTCTGTCTCTTCCCGGCACCGCCACGTTTTGACTTGTAGGGTCGTGGCGGTGGCGGCCGCAGAGACTCTGACTGGTCCGAGCTGAGTGAATCGTTTCGCAGCATGCTCTCAGCCTTTTCCCGTTTGGACCGGCGCAGAAGGGGGCCGGGTTCGGGGACGGGGGCTGACCCAGGGGGTTCCCTGAGTTCTGAGGTCTGGAGATGTGGAGGGCCAAGGTCCTGTGGCCTCCCAATACCCCCAACCACCGTCCTCTGGCCCAGCATAGACTCGGGCTGGCCCCCAACACTCCCAACACCCTCAAACCCAATCTCAACCCCCCTGCCTCGCCCCAGGGGCTGTAGAGGGTGCCTGCCCCCCAGTGGCTCCCCTGGCTGGGGCTGGGCTAAATGTCGGGGGGCGTTTGGGTCTATGTGATAGCCCTCTTCTGTCCATCGGGGGACCCCCGCTCCCACAGGGTCGTGTTCCAGAGAGCGGCCCTTACTCAGCCGCCGGCCCTCCCTCCGCTCTCGCTCCCGTTGGTCCCGGTCCACAGAGACCTGGGTGTGGAGTCTGGGATGACCCGGTCGACGCTCACCTCGACCTTTACTGTTCTGATCACCCGGCTTTCTCCTGGTGGGTGAGAGGAAGAGAGACAGAGGGAGAAATGATGAGGTGTATGTCAGTATAGAGTAATGTTTAAGTAGGTTTACAGGTGAACCATTTGTGTGTTTGTGGCTGGGGCTTACGGCGGCTCGCTGCGTGAGCGGAGGTCCATTCCTGGTGCCAGTGCTGGGTCACCGGGGCAGTTGGCATCGTGGGGCCCCAGGGGGACCTGGGAGAGGGAACGGAGCTTCTCGTCACTGGGGTTCAGGCCACACATGGCCGGGTCACTGATGCCTGAGCCTAGACCTGGCTTCCCTGGACCTGAGAACCACTCCCCTGGCTTAGTGAGGATCTCCTGCTGCTTACGGCAGTTATTACACACCCACATAACCTGAAGAAACACAAATACATAGAGTTATTATATGGTTATTATACAGTTATCAACTGAATGAAGAGGTTATAAGAGTTATTACACACACCACCTGGAGAAAGAGGTTATAACAAGGTTATTACACACACATCACCTGGAGAAAGAGGTTATAACAACGTTATTACACACACATCACCTGGAGAAAGAGGTTATAACAAGGTTATTACACACAAATCAACTGGAACGAAGAGGTTATAACAAGATTATTACAAACACATCACCTGGGGGAAGAGGTTATAACAAGGTTATTACACACAAATCAACTGGAACGAAGAGGTTATAACAAGATTATTACAAACACATCACCTGGGGGAAGAGGTTATAACAAGGTTATTACACACAAATCAACTGGAACGAAGAGGTTATAACAAGATTATTACATACACATCACCTGGGGGAAGAGGTTATAACAAGGTTATTACACACAAATCAACTGGAACGAAGAGGTTATAACAAGGTTATTACAAACACATCACCTGGAACGATGAGGTTATAACAAGGTTATTACACACACATCACCCGGAGAAAATATATACATACTGCGTTTGTTTGCTAAAGTCAAGAGAATCTACATAATCTACATACTTAAAGCACAAGTTGCTTTATTATTAGTTGGTTGCCAACCTATTTGGTACATATTGTATTGAATATCACGGGAGAACACAGTATTATTGTGTATTGTGAGTAGCTATTATTATCACAAGCAATTAAGATAAGCACTGAGCCAATTTGAACAGTGACAGACTAACTGTGAAATTCAGCATCACAGGAAAACAATGGCTTAGAACAGCCAAGGGGGAATCATGCACCCTAAGGAGTATACTGCTGCCAGTATAACAGTGTGGACGAGAGGGCTTTTATGATTAAAATAATAATATGGCATAACAATATGGCATCTATTCTAATAAACAGTTTGGCTTACATTCTTACAGCAAAACCACAGCTCCGACTTTACTGATAGCTACTTTATTGAGGAAAAATGTACCTACTATGACTGTGATATGTGGTTGTCTCACCAACCTATCTTAAGATGAACGCACTAACTATAAGTCACTCCGGATAAGAGTGTCTGCTAAATGACTAAAAAGTCAAATGTAAAACTATAAATACATCTTCTAAACCTGAAGGTGTAAAGGAACACACATACAGTGTTGCCTATTTCTGAGCTGAGTGTAGGGAAGAGGGGATGTAGAATGAAAATGAGAGAAGGAATATAGGGAAAGAGAAATGTAAACAAGGGGAAAGAGGACCACAAGACAGAGAAGGGGAGAGATGAGGGGAGGGAGGAGAGCGAGGGGAGAGAGGGAGACCCTTTACTCTGGCCACCAGGGTTATCATTATTCCATAAGCGTCCCCGATGGCTCCTTAAAGAGAAC
The DNA here is from genome assembly GCF_045679555.1 of Salvelinus alpinus. Classification (NCBI taxonomy): domain Eukaryota; kingdom Metazoa; phylum Chordata; class Actinopteri; order Salmoniformes; family Salmonidae; genus Salvelinus; species Salvelinus alpinus. The sequence continues at coordinate 49,101,025 of NC_092088.1, forward strand.
TAAAATAAAACACCTTGGCATATTCCACATTTCCCCTCTCTCTTCCCCTCTCTCTCATTCTCTCCCCCTCTCTACTCCTCCAGATTGCTTTTGATTAAAGCCGAGGAGAAAACAGCCTCACACCAACGCAGCTATATTTATCCTACCATCCGCCCAGGACCATCAGGGAAGAGGAAAGGCAGGCAGGCGCACACACACACACACACACACACACACACACACACACACACACACACACACACACACACACACACACACACACACACACACACACACACACACACACACACACACACACACACACACACACACACACACACACAGGAAAAAGCCAACAACTCCCCCAATGGAGCAATGCTTTGCAGAAGATATTCACCAGCCCACCGATCCCTGCTGCCAGACCAAAGCAACCGATTCCTGCCAGCACCAAGCACTGATCTCCCGCCCTGCCTGCTGCTGCTGCTCCATAGTGCCAGAACACACACACACACACATATACACACTCCCTGACGAGGCAGCTCTCCAACAGAACGCACTCTCCATGAACGCACAGTCGCATATGCCTCCCGCCATCGCCATTGCTGCCGTCCTAGTTTATCACACGACAGCCAGCTTTGCTAGTCAGCTATAGCGGCACTGATCATTCCCAGTTGAATGTCTGTGGGTGACTTTCTGAAGTCACCTGTGTATAGTGCTTAGTATCGTCTATAGTACATGATTAGAATGCTATAAGCATTCATAACAGTTCATGACTACTTAGAAGAGCTTAAATGTGTAAGTGCCTTTGTGTTCTCCTCTTGCTCTCTCTCTCGCTCTCTCATTTCAATTCAAAGGCTCTAGTGGCATGGTAAACATGTTTACATTGCCAAAGCAAGTGAATTAGATAATAAACAAAAGTGAAATAAACAATACAGAATGAACAGTAAACATCACACTCACAAACATTCCAAAGGAATAGAGACATTTCAAATGACAAAAGGCTATATACAGTGTTGTAACAATGTGCAAATAGTTAATAGTACAAAAGAGGAAATAAAAAAACATAAATATGGGTTGTATTTACAATGGTGTTTTTTCTTCACTGGTTGCCCTTTTCTTGTGGCAACAGGTCATACACCCTTCTGCTGTGATGGCACACTGTGGTATTTCACCCAATAGATATGAGAGTTTATTACAATTGGATTTGTGGGTCTGTGTAATCTGAGGGAAATATTTGTCTCTAATATGGTCATACATTTGGCAGGAGGTTAGGAAGTGCAGCTCAGTTTCCACATTTTTGTGGGCAGTGTGCACATAGACCTGGCTCTCAAGAGAAGACAGGCTATCTACGGCGGCCTCTCTCAATAGCAAGGCTATGCTCTCTTACTTTCCATCTCTCTCTCTTACTTTCCATCTCTCCCTCTTGTTTTCCATCTTCTGTCAGTGTAAACAACCACTCCAATACCAAACAACGTGTTCCATTTCAAAACCCCAGTCAGACACAGCATGTGACACATAACATCTGACACCGAACACAGTTTTACTACTACAGACTAACACACACACGCACGCACACACACACACACACACACACACACACACACACACACACACACACACACACACACACACACACACACACACACACACACACACACACACACACTAATCTACACCAAGTCAGACTCACAATGAACCCTTGCAGTACAGGATTAGAGATGCATTTGTGTGTGTGTGTGTGTGTGTGTGTGTATGTGTGTGTGTGTGTGTGTGTGTGTGTGTGTGTGTGTGTGTGTGTGTGTGTGTGTGTGTGTGTGTGTGTGTGTGTGTGTGTGTGTGTGTGAGTGAGTGAGTGAGTGAGTGAGTGAGTGAGTGAGTGAGTGAGTGAGTGAGTGAGTGAGTGAGTGAGTGAGTGAGAGAGTGAGAGAGTGAGAGAGAGAGTGAGAGAGTGAGAGAGTGAGAGAGAGAGAGAGAGAGAGAGAGAGAGAGAGATAGAGAGAGAGAGAGAGAGAGAGAGAGAGAGAGAAATACCACAGTGAGTTGGGTGAAATACCACAGTGAGTTGGGTGAAATACCACAGTGTGCATCACAGCAGCAATATTTGTGACCTGTTGCCACAATAAAAGGGCAACCATTGAAGTACAAACAAACACCATTGTAAATACAACCCATATTTATGTTTATTTATTTTCCCTTTTGTACTTTATTCTTTTGGAACTTTTGTGAGTGTAATGTTGACTGTTAATTTGTTTAGTTTATTTCACTTTTGTTTATTATCGACTTCACTTTCTTTGGCAATGTTAACATATGTTTCCAATGCCAATAAAGCCCTTAAATTGAAATTGAATTGAAATTGAGAGAGAGAGACAAAAGTACAGAGTCACAATACAAAACCCTAACAATCTAAATCTTAACAATCGTTTGGCCAACATTGAACATGCTCATGCACTATTTTTCCTCACACAGTGCAGAAGCAATCATCAAGGTCCAGATGACAACTTCTGACACCATTACAAATGAACAACATTTGAGAGGCAGTGCAGGACTCTAGGAACTTCTGTTTTCCCATGGGAGCCACAGATAATCCAGGAGTAATCCTGGTATTAGATCACCCTCTGATAGGAGGCTGCCAGTCGGCTGGATGGAGTCACAGTCGGATAGATTGCAGCAAACACAAAGCCTTTTCACACACTCTCATTCCTAACAGCAACACGTCACATGACCAGAAGAAACCCTCAGAGACAGAGAGATTGAGACCAAGAGAGAGAGAGAGAGGGGGAAGCAGAATGTAATATGACCAGAAGAAACTCCCAGAGAGAGAGAGGGAGAGAGAGAAAGTGAGAGGGATTGGCTTCACCACAGATCACGTTTATTTTTTCGTGAGCATACATATTTCATTACATTATTCAGTGGATGTGTTTTGGTTGTTCACTGCGTGCGTGGTGTGACTGCATTGTGTGTGTGTGTGTGTGTGTGTGTGTGTGTGTGTGTGTGTGTGTGTGTGTGTGTGTGTGTGTGTGTGTGTGTGTGTGTGTGTGTGTGTGTGTGTGTGTGTGTGTGTGTGTGTGTGTGTGTGTGTGTGTGAAATAACAATGAATAGTGCTGAAATCTTTCAGCTGCTATTGTATCGCTGCTGGTTCCTGGAGAGACTAACCCGCTGTGTAACCATAGTTACCACATGTTATAACATTCCACTGTGGGAATCCCCGTTCTCTGTTTTCAGGTATGTGTCAACTAAAGGTCTCTGTAGTGGAACAGCAGAGTAGTGTTCTATGAAAGAGATTGCTCATTGAAAAACAGCGCCACCAACTGATGGACTCTGAAAATGAAGGTGCCGGTTTAGATAAGGGACAATCACTCCCTTATCACTGAGTACCCGGTTAGAGGCACAATGACGATCAGGACACGGACTCAAGTTAAACCCTTTTATTGCCTCAGACACACACAGCTTCATGGTGTAGTTGAATGAATGGTTTATCATCATCGACGCGTTCACATCACACCAGGGAGGTTCAGAGTTTTAGAATCCTTTGGCAGAAAAGAGCCGATGGAAATGTCCAGTTGCCGTAGAATAGCCTACTCCTTTCACTGGAAAAATGAAACTGACTTCTGACCCCGGGATGGGGTGGCTGATATCAGTTATGGCCTAAAGTTCCTATTGGCTCAAGGCCAAGGTGGGCAAGGTCAAGGGGGATGATTGGTAGGTCAAGGATCCCATGAGAGGTCAGAGGTGTGACCTGTAAACAGACACTTCCCACCTCCAAGGTAGAGTATCCTTCCCACTGCAGCAGACTTAAATCGAAGCAACTCTAGTGCAGGGGAAGAGGGTTCTTTAACACTTATAGTTACATGCATAGCTACCACATCCAGATACAAGCAGAAATGGAAGAACCAAATTAACCTGTGTTGTCTTTATTGTTCGGCATTTAAGATGGTAAAGGTTTCGCATGATCATGTGATGTCAACATGTGGGTTTTTTCCTAGAATAATGATCCTTCAAAAAATCCAAGATTAGTGAAAGATGATTTCCAAGAGCGACGATAGAAACTTAAAGCCAAATACTGACTGGATTCCTAAAGGGGAGAGTAGGAAAAGAAAAGTACAACCTCTGGATGACTGGATTCATAGGGGTTGTGACGAAGGTCAAAGACAAATGGCTGACTGGTAAATGACTGGTTTCCCCCTAGAGGGGTGTCTCAGACCCCCGAGGGGGCGGGGTATCAGTGACTAACTCGTTATCACACAAATGATCAGCTACAACATTTGGCTGCATCATAATTAACATCCAATCAAGGAGTGATCACTTTGACATCAGAGCCTCTGGGTGGGGCTGTGGGGAACGGGGATGAAGGTTTTTGTTCTAGCCCAGCACTAACACACCTGATTAATCAACTACTCGCCAAGCCCTCAAATAGTTGAATCAGAAATGTGCACGCCCTGGATTGAGAAACCCTGCTCTAGCCTTCCCAGCAGGCCCCTGCACCATTTATATGATGCACTGTGCTATAATGTAACGGGCTATGATCTTGTCTCCATTGACTAGTGCGAAGAGGACAGGCAAAAGGACCATGAGTAGTGAGTCACTGCTGTCAGTGTCTCCTCACAGGTGAAATGGATGATGTATTGAGGCGGCAACATCAATGCACTACCCATAATTCAGCAGGCTATAAATCTTAGGTCAGGATGAAAGAGTGTCCCGCAAAGAAGATTAGTGTCCATTGGGGTTAATGAGAATGTATATCATCACACCCAGACACCCTCCTCAGTCACACACACACACGTGCACACACGCATGCAAGCACACGCAAACACACGCGGAAAAACGTAATGTTACTCACCAAGACACATGCCCACATACACACAGAACATACACACACTGTCACAGTAAACGAAGACCCCAGTTATATCACACGCAGACCCATCCACATAGAAACACAAACACATACACACAGTCAATAGTGTAAATAATTTACTTTGAGTCCTCAATAGATCTATGAATGTGAGTGTGTGTAATATATAATACATGTAAATATATAATATATGGGACAGGTCTTGACTCACTCACGCTGGGAGTGTGTTTATGTTTCATTGTGCCCTCACACACACACACTATCTCTACAGTGCCCCTTTACTACTGTAATGCATTGGAGGAGAGTAAGTCTACTGTACTTCTACCTTTCTCCACTAGATGTCTCTGTGCTGCACTTGGGGAGGGGGAGGGGCACAACATTGTCCTTAGATAAGTGTGTAGGGGCCCCCTCCTCAGTGGGCTGGTTCTAGTTTTTTGTGTCCTTCAAGAAAGTATGAGTAGGCTTTCTCAACCAATCTGTTTGTTTAATTGATCAAATTTGGGTTCATTTTAATTGATCCAAAATATACAGGTTCTTTGAGGTTCATTTGATATAACATGTGAAACATAGGCTTCATAAAAGGTGATATGGGTAGGGTAGGTAATGGTATGTGTTGTATCTTATATGTTTGAAAGAAAAGTAGGATACTGAGAGATAGCTCTGTGTCGTGTCCCAGTCAATGAGACATTTCCATGAGTTGAATGAACGGCAGAGCGGAGGGAGGCTAGAGACTGTGATCAATAGTAATCATGAGGTGCTGTTGATTTCAGGGGAGATGACACAACGCTGTGTGTTTCTGTTTCTCAGCCATTACCAAACTGCTGCAGGGAGAGACATTGGGTATACACACACTGAACGCTACCCTAAGAGAGTATCAAACAGGGATATGACTACATTGTCGCTATGATGAAATACTACTACAGTGCCTGAAAAAATGTTAAACAGTCAGTTTTCTAGCCTAATCAACACATTCTAAAAACATAGCCTTGGATGTTACAATATGAAGGAAAGAGAAAGAGAGGGAAAGGGAAGGGGAGAGAGCGCTTTCTGTCTTGGAAGAGGAATCAGACTTCGAAAACAGTGTTTCTGTGAGAAACATTTGGCTTCAGCACAAACAGAGATTTTCACCATTAGATCTGCCATTAGTGTAGACAATGAGCACTGCTTATCGTTAGCCATGACACATATGTGACTCATTTCAACTTGGCGTATGCCGTGCGTCACTACTTCAAAGGACAGGCATTTGAATGTAAAAAAATATATTTTTATCGAAAGTTGTTTTTTTGGGGCAGAAATGCCTTCTGGAACATCTGATCTTTCAAGTGCATTAAAAACAAACTTGTATGCCATCTGTAAATACAAATATTTTTTTTTAAATTACAAGCCCAGTTGGTTTAGCCATGGAAAAAGCGGGAACCTTCCCACTCGCTATGATTGGCTGACATAATGGATGGGCTGGACATGCTGAGAGATGAGTTTGGATTGGTCTGCAATGTAGCATCCTTCTGTCTATAACATGAGCTGCTCAGTATGTGTAGGTAATTGTTTCTAACAATGCTATTTTGAATGACATCATGAAGAACTGCAAACGTGTTGCTAATGCGCTTCACTTCATGGAGTTTTGAAATCAGTGGAATGTGCCGTGGAAGCAGAGTATGATAGCTAAGGAGATTGAGAAAATTCTGGCGTTTGATTGCAAATATGCGGAGGGAGTCGAAAAGAAAACACACAGAAGGCTGTTGTATAAAACACATGTCTCCGGATTACATCTTCAAACTAAGGGCAACCATGACATCCGTGACAGAGAGGGAGATGCATTCATCCATGTATATGGGTAAGAGAGTCTAGCTAGCTACATATTCAGATATTATATGTTAATAATTTTGTCAGAAAGTCATTTTCATTTTGTTTTCAAGTTAAAGCGTACTGTTAGCTAGCTAGCTAATGTTAGCTGGCTGGCTTGCTAGCTAACATTGCGTGTATGATCTGTGTAGTAATATTATTCGTTTCTCAGAGCCATTTGCATTGCTAGTTATAGCCTAATGTTAGCTAGCTAGCTAACATTGAACTTAGTTGGTTAGCTTTAGCTACATGCAGCTTCATGCAGTATAGTAACGTTATGAGTTGCGATTATGCTTCATTGTTTAGCTAGCTAGCTACATGTCTAAACAAAAGACTTCACAACGCAAGTAACCATTTCACTGTACCGTTTACACCTTCTGTATCCTGTGCATGTGACAAATAAACATTGATTTTATTTGATATAGTGTGTGTTTACTCGAGACAGTAATGTGAAAAACAACATGACCTGCACCAAAGTCAAATTTAGGATATAACATTAAGCTAACAAGACAGTGTCCAAGTTCTAAAAGATTCCGGTAGAATACTCTGCTTTTATCTTGTCACACTCACAACTGTAAGGTATTTTCTTTAATTAGCTTGCCATTAACTTGTAAATATGTTTATTTTCCGGTAATAATGAATGCAAATTAGCTAATGTTAAGACATTGTCAGTTATATGATATTGTCATTGTTTGAACTGGCTAGCCAGTTAACTTAATGTTAGCTAGCTAGCTAACAAGCTACAAACTAACCACTATATTGTTTAGAATGTTGCTTTTAGTTGCCTGGTTTGCTAGATTGACATATACTAAATACATTTTTAAACAGATGGGTTTATTGGTATTAAAATACACCAGTTATGCTATTTTGGACCACCAAGCTGCTGATGTCATGAAGCCTGACATTTTTGTGTTTATACTTTTTCATAACGACAACGACAAGTTTGATGTCAAATGACAATAGAATGTTCATGGTGTCACTGCGATAACTGTCTACAGACATGTCGATAGACGTAGTATAAAACAGACTTTAGTCTTGAAATCTTTGGTTGTTTAGTACACAACCATACTCACTCTGTTTAGCACATGGCCTCACGTGTGAATCCTTAAAGAGATGGGTGGGGCTAAGGCTTAAGAGGGTGTGAACGACGCTGAAATGGTGTAGACAAAGAAGAGCTCTCCATTAGGTACCAAAAATTCAAGGGACATTTTCTCAAAAGTGGGATATACAAGTTCATAAACTTTCAAAGCAGAATTACTTTCCCATTGTTCCTCAACTGTAGTGTTGATATACCATTTTCTAGCTCTGAGTCTCTTCTTTTATCCAATGTAAAAAACACCATTTCAATTTTTGCTACATAAGACCGAATCGAGCCTGGTCCGTCACATATGGGTTATGCAAGCTAGAGTTTAAACAGTGGCCACATACTATAGGCCATACTTAAGGGATTAAGCAACGTGCATGCCCCGCCCACCTGAGGATCTGCCTTTTTCAGCCATCTATTTCCTGTGTTTGAGGGGTGCAACATCCACTTGTCACTTAAATCTCGCTGGATTGACTGCTTTCATTTTACTTCCGTGACTCTTTCATACTCTTACTTGTGCCTGACATTTTTTCCCTTTAGCGCTACGACTACGGAAACGTTTGTAATGACCTGTCAAACACAACCCGGTAATGGCAGAAATTGGCTCTATGGAATACATTGTTGTACCACTGAATCGAAAATAATGCTTTGTCAGGGATTTAATGCACCTTCTCAACATTTACATCACAAGAAAGAGAAGAAGGGTAACTTTATTTTGACGGCTGTTCATTTTTTGTGGAATTGAAAAAAAGTAATAATTTAATACAGTTAAAATGTTTACAAATTAGATGCGCTGAAATGAAAGCAACTTCCAAAAATGGACACTCGGATTACAGTGATATTATCACTGATCTTGCAAACAATGTAAAGTATGTTTAAATGTTATCTAGAGCTAAGTGTGTTAACCTTTAATCCGATGGCATCCTGCTACTGACACACTTGTTGAATTATGCAAGAGAACGTGACAACAACAGTAAATAATGATGCAGTCTAGACAGCGCAGGTGAGTGCAGGTAGGGTAGACAGAGCAAGTGTTTGGTGGTTGCAGCCTTGTCCCACATCTTTATGTTAATTTATTCATATATGCTAACACAGTTGGCACGTTTATGCAAATTTGCCATGTGTCATTTTACACACACAAATGTAAACACCTGATACTATATCAAAATGCATATACGAGTGCATTCAACAGTAGTAGTTATTATAATTATTTTTTAAAACCTTTTAACAATTTTGATGACCGTTGCTAAGGGGATACGTAGTCTCAACACAGGGGATTTCTCTTTTTGGGTCTTCAAACAGATACAGAGGGCAGCATAGGTTAGAAATTGGGGTTATACAATCTATATGCAGGGTCCCCACAACTTATAGTCAAGGCTATGTAGTCAATACATAGGGGCTGCACAGGTAATACACAGAGTTTACACATACTACTCAAGAAACAGACTCTTACTGCCAAAGCCTCATTAGAGTTAGTGGTGTTGTACAGTGCTATAGGGGGGGTAGGACTAGTGTCTACACTACTCTAATGCATTGTTGGAAGCCCAGAGCACCACTGAGCCAAGTACCAACAAAGTGTTAGTTTGGCAGCGCCACTGAGGGAATGGGCCAAGGGCATGTAAGGTTTTAAACTCAACCTAAAAGTGTGAGTGCTGTAAGGTGTAAAAGGCATGCCTGGAGTAATACCTAATGGTGTACTGTATGTTACTAGTGGTCTAGTGAGAGTTAGTAGAGTACTATTGGTTGACACTGGAAGTGGTTCTACCTTCTTGCTGGCTACATATCTTAATGGGATAGTGCGAGATTTTGGCAAGTAAGCCCTTTTTCTACTTACCAAGAGGCAGACGAACACATGGATACCATTTTATGTCTCTGCATGCAGTTTGAAGGAAGTTCAAGGTTGTTTCGGCGAGCTGTTTCTTACTAGCGTTAGCACAATGACTGGAAGTCTATAGGTACAGCTAGTTTGCGCTAGTTGACACAGGAGTGAAAATTCATTCCTGTCCCGTCTTGTCCTGTCAATTACTTTCCTGTACAATCCTGATCCCGCTACAGTTCTATAACCCCAGAACTTTCCTTTACCTTTCCAATAAAAATCACTCCCGTCCTGTCCTGCGCTCATTTTTGCGCGCAGAAATATGTAGGTTATTGTGTTTGTTTAGGAAGTAAGCCGATTGAAAATGACTTCAGTTATGCAATATGCGACTGTGATATGTGGTTGTCTTACCTATCTTAGTTAAATGCACTGACTGTAAGACTAAGTCGATCTGGATAAAAGAGCGCATTCTAAATGACCTAAATATAGATTGATTAAGCTGGAGGATGAGGACTGAGACCCCAGTCAGATGGTCTGCTCAGCATCCGCCTACAGCTGAGCACTGCGCACATAAACTCAGCAAAAAAAGAAATGTCCCATTTTTAGGACCCTGTCTTTCAAAGATAATTCGTAAAATCAAAATAACTTCACAGATCTTCATTGTAAAAGGTTTAAACACTGTTTCCCATGCTTGTTCAATGAACCATAAACAATTATTGAACATGCACCTGTGGAACGGTCGTTAAGGCACTAACAGCCAAGGTCACAGTTAAGAAAACTTAGGACACTAAAGAGGCCTTTCTACTGACTCTGAAAAACACCAAAAGAAAGATGCCCAGGGTCCCTGCCCATCTGCGTGAACCTGCCTTAGGCATGCTGCAAGGAGGCATGAGGACTGCAGATGTGGCCAGGGCAATAAATTGACATGTCTGTACTGTGAGACGCCTAGGACAGCGCTACAGGGAGGCAGGATGAACAGCTGATTGTCCTTGCAGTGGCAGACCACGTGTAACAACACCTGCACAGGATCGGTACATTCAAACATCACACCTGCGGGGCAGGTACAGGATGGCATCAACAACTGCCCGAGTTACACCAGGAACGCACAATCCCTCCATCAGTGCTCAGCCTGTCCGCAATAGGCTGAGAGAGGCTGGACTGAGGGCTTGTAGGCCTGTTGTAAGGCAGGTTCTCACCAGACATCACCGGCAACAACGCCTATGGGCACAAACCCACCGTTGCTAGACCAGACAGGACTGGTAAAAAGTGCTCTTCACTGACAAGTCGCGGTTTTGTCTCACCAGGGGTGATTGTCGGATTCGCGTTTATCGTCGAAGGAATGAGCATTACACCGAGGCCTGTACTCTGGAGTGGGATCGATTTGGAGGTGGAGGGTCCGTCATGGTCTGGGGCGGTGTGACACAGCATCATCGGACTGAGCTTGTTGTCATTGCAGGCAATCTCAATACTGTGCGTTACAGGGAAGACATCCTCCTTCCTCATGTGATACCCTTCCTGCATGCTAATCCTTACATGACCCTCCAGCATGACAATGTTACCAGCCATACTGCTCGTTCTGTGCGTGATTTCCTGCAAGACAGGAATGTCAGTGTTCTGCCATGGCCAGCGAAGAGCCCGGATCTCAATCCCATTGAGCACGTCTGGGACCTGTTGGATCGGAGGGTGAGGGCTAGGGCCATTCCCCCCCAGAAATGTCCGGGAACTTGCAGGTGCCTTGGTGGAAGAGTGGGGTAACATCTCACAGCAAGAACTGGCAAATCTGGTGCAGTCCATGAGGAGGCGATGCACTGCAGTACTTAATGCAGCTGGTGGCCACACCAGATACTGACTGTTACTTTTGACCCCCCCCCCTTGTTCAGGGACACATTATTCAATTTCTATTAGTCACATGTCTGTGGAACTTGTTCAGTTTATGTCTCAGTTGTTGAGTCTTGTTATGTTCATACAAATATTTACACATGTTAAGTTTTCTGAAAATAAACGCAGTTGACAGTGAGAGAACGTTTCTTTTTTGGCTGAGTTCATGAACATTTACAACACATTAACATTTACAACACATTAACATTTACAACACATTAACATTTACAACACATTAACATTTACAACACATTAACATTTACAACACATTAACATTTACAACACATTAACATTTACAACACATTCACATTCACAACACATGAACATTTACAACACATTAACATTTACAACACATTAACATTCACAACACATTAACATTTACAACACATTAACATTCACAACACATTAACATTTACAACACATGAACATTTACAACACATGAACATTCACAACACATGAACATTTACAACACTTTAACATTCACAAGACATTAACATTTACAACACATTAACATTTACAACACATTAACATTTACAACACATTAACATTCACAACACCTTAACAACACATTAACATTCACAACACATTAACAGTTACAACACATTAACATTCACAACACATTAACATTTACAACACCTTAACATTTACAACACATTAACATTTACAACACCTTAACATTTACAACACATTAACATTTACAACACATTAACATTTACAACACCTTAACATTCACAACACATTAACATTCACAACACATTAACAGTTACAACACATTAACATTTACAACACATTAACTGTAACGGCAGTCTAGGTCTTCCTCCTCCTCGGACGAGGAGAGGCGACAAGGATCGGAGGACCAATGTGCAGCGTGGTAAGTTTCCATGATTTAATATACACGAAGACAAGACACTATACAAAATAACAAACGAACTAACCGTCACAGTCCCGTGTGGCACAAACACTGACACAGGAAACAACCACCCACAAAATCCCAACACAAAACAAGCCACCTATATATGATTCTCAATCAGGGACAACGATTGACAGCTGCCTCTGATTGAGAACCATATTAGGCCGAACACAGAAACAGACAAACTAGACACACAACATAGAATGCCCACCCAGCTCACGTCCTGACTAACACTAAAACAAGCAAAACACATAAGCACTATGGTCAGGACGTGACATTAACATTCACAACACATTAACATTTACAACACATGAACATTCACAACACATTAACATTTACAACACATTAACATTTACAACACATTAACATTCACAACACATTAACATTCACAACACATTAACATTCACAACACATTAACATTCACAACACATTAACATTCACAACACATTAACATTCACAACACATGAACATTTACAACATATTAACATTTACAACACATTAACATTCACAACACATTAACAACACTTTAACATTTACAACACTTTAACATTTACAACACTTTAACATTTACAACACATTAACATTCACAACACAGTTACAACACTTTAACATTTACAACACATTAACATTTACACCACTTTAACATTTACAACACATTAACATTTACACCACTTTAACATTTACAACACTTTAACATTTACAACACTTTAACATTTACAACACTTTAACATTTACAACACTTTAACATTTACAACACATTAACATTTACAACACTTTAACATTTACAACACTTTAACATTGACTACATGAACATAATTATATATGTTTTAAACTTGAGTTGCAGTACTGCATAAGTATTTCACTCTTCACCTCAGATGGCACGGGTTCAGTTAACCTTTTGGCAATAGGGGGAGCTGTTAGCATTATTGTTTTTTTTACATTTCCAAATTAAACTGCCTCGTACTCAATTCTTGATCGTACAATATGCATATTATTGTTATTATTGGATAGAAAACAGTCTATAGTTTCTATAGGAGTTGAAATTTTGTCTCTGAGTGGTACAGAACAATTTCTACAGCACTTTTCATGACAGGGTTCAGATTTCAGAAATTTTTACCTCTGATCTGGGGTCTGTTTATAAGGCCACAGTGAATGCTATGAAGAAACCGACACTACCTACGTCTTCCTCTGGGTGTCTGTACGTCATCACGTTTTCAATGAACTCGATGGGACGTTCACAGCCATTATAAATGACAAAAATGTACAGAGACCCCTCTTTCTCAACGTGCGCCTCAAGCGTGAAGGCCATCGGACCTGCCTCGTTCCAAATCGTTTTCTAACCAGCAGTATTTCTCCGGTCATGTTTTCAGTCGTTATAGTTGTTAAAAACATCATAATGTAGTGAATTTTAACCGTTTTATATCAATTTATATCCGTTTAGTGCGATTCTGAGGAATTTATTTGTCGTGCACTTTCTAGCTTTGGGAACGTTTCGCGGTCTCGGTCGTTGTTAGTGGACATTTCGAAGGACAGAGGACATCTATCGACCAAAAGACGTTTATAACATAGAAAGGATACATTGCCCAAGAATATGATGGAAGATCAGCTCAAAGTAAGCAATATTTAATATGATAAACCGTGTTTCTGTCGAAATATTTTAAACGCATACATCGCCATTTTGTTTGGTATAGCTTCACTTGGCCAACCCTGTATTGAAAAGTAAGGATAATTTTAAAAATGTAAATCAGCGGTTGCATTAAGAACTAATTTGTCTTTCGATTCCTGTCAACCCTGTATTTTTTAGTCAAGTATATGATTAGCTTTTAATTAAACTAGATCACTCTGATAGATGACGTCAGACATATTGAGGCTTGATTTCCTAGTATTTTCATTGTGTAACCACGGTTTTGTATGGCTAAATATGCACCTTTTCGAACAAACTGTATATGTATGTTGTAAAATGATGTTACAGGAGTGTCATCGGAAGAATTCTGAGAAGGTTAGTGAAAAAATTAATATCTTTTGGCGGTGGTTGCGTTATAGCGCTCTTTGGCTGGAATCGATGCTCTGGTAACGTTGGAACATGTAGTATGCTAACTTATCGATTTATTGTGTTTTCGCTGAAAAACGCTTAGAAAATCTGAAATATGGTCTGAAATCACAAGAACTGGGTCTTTCCATTGCTATGCTTTGTCTATTTTTATGAAATGTTTTATGATGAGTAAATTGGTCATACACGTTGCTCTATCTAGTAATTCTAGTGGATTTGTGATGGTCGGTGCAATTGTAAACTGTGATTTCTACCTGAAATATGCACTTTTTTCTAACAAAAACTATCCTATACCATGAATATGTTATCAGACTGTCATCTGATGGTTTTTTTTATAGGTTATTGGCTATCAATATCTTAGTTGAGCCGAATTGGTGATAGCACCTGAAGGAGTAAGAAACTGATGGAGTTAGAATAGTGGTGTATTTTGCTAACGTGTTTAGCTAATAGATTTACATATTTTGTCTTCCCTGTAAAACATTTTAAAAATCTGAAATGGTGGCTTTATTCACAAGATCTGTATCTTTCATCTGGTGTCTTGGACTTGTGATTTAATGATATTTAGATGCTACTATCTACTTCTGAAGCTATGCTATCTATGCTAATCAGTGTGTGGGGGGTGGGGGGTGCTCCCGGATCCGGGTTTCTGAGGCTGTAAAAGTTAAATATGCCAACAATTGGTCTTGACTGTAAAGTTGTTGGGAATAGAGCAGCAGTTGTCCCGCTCTCCGGTTGGTGGCCTATTTGATTAAACTGCAGCATATTTTACAAGCAGTTTACTCCATCAAATTTAGCTAAAACATCGCTCTTTCCTTGGCTCTAATGTCAATGTTAGTGTTGGGTCCTTGGCTGCAACAAGACGTTGCAATTCCTCTATTAAAAGCTTCATCATTTAGCCTCCTGATGTAGGTTAGCCTATAGTGACTGGCACGAACTGGAGATACTGTAAGAATGAGAGTGAGCCGGGGAAGGGGAAACATTACCTTTTTTTCTTTAGCTCCCACCAGCCTCCACTGATTTTTATTGAGCAAAACTATATTAGGCCTAGCCTACACAGTTGTTGTTTTTTTATGAAATGCTCTACACATGAACAGGTACTGCCTGTTCCTGTGGACTGTTGATCCTGTTCCACCTTGTCCCGAACTTGACTCTAGAACTTGACTCCCATTCCTGCCAGAATCCTGCAGGAGTCCTGTTCCTGTGTTAACCTCTAGCTTGCGCTAACACTAGTTAGCAACTTTCTTCCAACTGCATGCAGAGACATAATAATGGTATCCATGAGTTCATTTGACTCCCACTAAGTAGAAAAAGGGCTTAATTACCAAAATCTCACACTATCCCTTTAAGGTCTTAATGAGTCACATTCCTGCATCTACACCTCGGAGCCCTGTAATAAAGACCGTGATACTGTCAAAATGCTGCAAAAGTTCTGGGTGCAAATGGAGTTCACTAAACCACATACTGTATGTCTTCACAGAAAGAGGAAACACTCACCACTTTCTCCTCCTGTTGTCAGCATCCAGGTGCCATATGAGAGAGAAATAAACAGAGATGGAGGGAAATAGGGAAAGAGAGAAAAGGGGAGATGAGGACACATCTAGAAAATTGCTTAAACCTACTTGAGAGCACACACCTTATGGTGACAGAGGTGTTTTCATCCAAATCAAAATGAGGTTATCCACAAACTTCCTCAACAGCAGCACAAGCCTGATTGATTATGAGTTGAGGTGGTGGAGGTGTGTGTGTGGGGGGGGGGGGGGGGGGGGGTGTGGCTCAACAGGTAGGTAATCCCTGTTTAAAAGCCCCCCACAACTATCTCCCCTCTCTCACACACAGTGGCCTCTCCACACTGTGCTCATTAGGGCTACCTAATTAGAATGCATGATGTGTGTGTGTGTGTGGTGGGGGGTAATTAAATATCACACTGTGGGTGGCCGGGTGGGCTTCCTGCATGGAGCCCCCAGAACTCCACTGTGTCTCTAGCCCCGGCACGATCCCCGGGGGGAACACAGAGGTTCCCCTGTACCCAGGCCCTGTCGAGTTCCAAATTAACCTTTACCAGCCTCTACCTGGGTAACACACTGCTGCAGTCCACCCTAACCCCCCCCCCCCCCCCCCAACACACACACACACACTCTGCGGCTAATCTGGCCCAGCACCTTTCCTCCACCTGAGCACAAACACTTAGACTACACATTATCAGTGAAAGTGGAGTAAACAGGGGGGCAAGTGTTTGTGCGTGCGCGCGTGCGTGTGTGTATACATTGCCTTACATTGTTGGAGCGCAGGGACACCCTCCCCCCGCAGCGGGCACAGAACTTGATCTGGCAGTAGGAGCAGAGGTTGCCACAGCCATCAGCGAATTTGGTCTTGTGGCAGATGCCACAGGTAGGCGCGTCGTCCCGATGCTGGCCCGTGGTGGTCTGCCGACGCGTCTCCTCCCCCACCCGCCGCACCGTCTCCCTGTAGCTGGACAACTGCTGCTGGATACCTCTGAGAGAACAGGAGGGAAAGGAAAGGTGCACAGGTAGCTAACGTTACACACTTTAACACCTTAAAGCATTTGAAGCATTAATTCTCCCAGCATGCATTGTCTTCACACATCTTCACATAATCGGATGAAAACCTGATAACTTCATTTTTGCCAAAATGTAATCAAAATCGATTCCGAAGTTTCATAATTATACATTCGTTAATGGGACAATAAGGCCGTTTTTTTTCTCCATTTCCTGAAAAGTTCCCGGTTTTGGAGAATCCGACCGTGACTATATGATACAGTACGTACATATTGCATGACATATAATAAAGACTTAATACAGATAACAGATGTTTAAAAAGTATATGAATCTGTCAGCGCACTGCACACAGAGCACCCTGTTTGATTTCCTTCTAACATTCTGTCTGTCTCGCAACTGCGCCCACCTGACACTGCTGAACCAGACCAACGTATGAGACAGGATGCAACACGTTATACTATAGATGCATTTATATGGAATCTTGTAAACCGCCATTGGCTATTAGGAATGCTTATAGTATTGTTAGTAATACATATTACCACCTATGTATGTTTTATGAATGCATCTGTATGTCATTTATAAATGCTATTAATATGAGCTATTTTCAAATGCTTATAGTCAAGGTACATTTGTTGTAACGTGATAATAGGCAGTATACAGTTGTAGATACAGTACATCCATAATCAATTATAAACACATTTAGTCAGAAACAAATACAGAGCAGATAGTAGCTTCCAAAATACTGTAACATTCAAATACTATAGGTAGAGTTAGATGTATTATCTTTACTTACAGACAGGGTGTCAATGGTGTAGCCTCCTCCCCCATAAAACCAGCCTTAAAAACTGCAATTCCCAAGAGGACAGGGGGTCACAAACAACTGACTGCATCAAACATCCAAAAGGCCTTAGGCTAAATATCCACATTCTTCACTCTACTACTGGTGTCACAAAACAAACTATTCCCCTATCATACCTTCAAACACATCCTCCTCCCTGGACTATCCCACCAACAGTGACATCCCTGTATTCCTGTATCTTATCCCTGTAAATACACACACTTCAACACACACTCACTCACACCCGCACTCGCACTTACACACACACACACACACACACGCACTCGCACTCGCACTTACACACACACACACACACACACACACACACACACACACACACACACACACACACACACACACACACACACACACACACACACACACACACACACACACACACACACACACACACACACACACACACAAAAATACAAAACCACTTCCCATCCCATGCCGTCTTCCTCGCAGTGCCCCGGGCCTAATCTCTGGTATCTATTGGCCCTAAAGGTCAGACAGGGGGCACCTGCTGCTTTGTCTCCTCAGGGTTCATATCCTCAGCTCCATGACTCTCACGTAATCACACTGTCACAAGCCCCGTTTCCAATACTTAGGCCCGGTTTGAATAATTTATAAATGCATCCTTCCTTACTCCCCTCTGAGGTAACCCCCGCTTAAACGCAGTTGAATAGGTGAGAGTATGGATTCATAACATTCCTTTCACCAATCAATTACGGGAAGGAGATGAGTGAAGGAAGCTATCTCCAACTATTGGACTCAAGCCGACTCAACTACTCTGGCGAACTCTCGCTCAGCTGGGTAAACTTTCAACTTAAATCTCCATTAGATTGTGCAACACTGTTGAATGTTTTTGAGCGATAAATGAAAAACATCTTGAAGAGTGAACAGAGATGAAGAGAGAGAAATAGAGCGAGAAATGTGTATTTATGAGGTGATCTGAGAGAGCGCTCATCTTTCAAGATTCAGGAGAGACTGTCTGACAGGTGCTCATTAAGAAAAGCTAGAAGACACAGATGCATAAATGAGATACAAGGTTAAACCAAAGTGAGCCCAAGCTTTACTTCTACCAGAACAAACACACACAAATGAACACAAAGACACACATGCACACAACGCAAACAGAGAGACACACACACACACTTCCCTTTGCGTCACACCATTCAGAACTTTCTCTCTTTTAAGAAATAAAAATAATCCCTTTGTGAAATGCAAATTAGTCCAAGTGTGTTTTTAAACAAATCGGGCCAACAATTCAATCTGGGGAAACAACATTAGCATAAAGCATCACATATAACAATTAAGCCATGCAACACTAGAGAGCGTGCTGAGACTACTGTAGCTACAACAAAGTGTACTGTACAGCACTGTATGCACACCTGTAAACACACACAGCAAATAGGCATACTGAGAATGGAGATTTCAAATGGGCTTACTTGGGGGATATGTTCATGTAGGTGGCAAGATCTATCTCGCTGCCTCGAGAATGAATGAGAGTGAATGGTGTGGCTGTTCACACAGTCCTGTGCAGTGGAGCTCGATCATTTCCCCAGTCCTCTCCAACGGAGGGGGAGGTAGTCAAAGAAAGCCTTTAGAAGGCGTGACATGATGTGACAGACGTGAAAAGCCAGTAGTATCTCAGCCAAGGACAAACGTCCCGCGGACACACACACACGCTGTCCCCCATTTCATCAAGCCCTGGCAGGATGGCCCTGGTCCCTATAAACAGCGCTAGTTGTAAATCCTCCAACACACATGTCGTGACGTTGTATTAGTTAATGTGACGACTGTTGCTCATCGAATGATTAAATCAAATCAAATCAAATCAAATTTTATTAGTCACATACACATGGTTAGCAGATGTTAATGCGAGTGTAGCGAAATGCTTGTGCTTCTAGTTCCGACAATGCAGTAATAACAACAAGTAATCTAACCTAACAATTCCACAACTACTACCTTATACACACAAGTGTAAAGGGATTAAAGGGTTCTAATTGCGTGGATTAGATGAATCAAGCAATTATTAACTCATTAATCTGGGGCACCATGGGAAAATTAGTTTTATTGAGTTTCTATTTCCCAAATTAACTCAAAGAATATCAGAATATCGATTTTACAACAGTCGCTAATTAATCAGTTTCCTCTACAATCTCATTCTGAACGTTGCATAATCCGGGATTCTGCACGGACCCGGGTCCCACCATTGAGTTCGTACCACACCAATCTTAGTTGATTATTTATTTACTAGAAAGCTAAAATGATGATAAAATATACACATACACAAAACACAGTCTAGGCTATTGATTAGAACTTAGTATAACGGGCCAACACACTATGGCGCGTGTTACCCAAAATGGGGATTTAAAAGAGAGAGAAAAAGAGAAAGTACATGAGAGAAATATACATTTGGGTGCATTTGTCAGCTATGCTTATTTTAACCCTAGCCTTGCCCCGAACTGCCGCTCTTATGGATCAGAATATAATGATGTAATTACGTGTTGGAGGTCTCAGAGGGGAAGCTCCGCGTGGGTCGTTTAGGCTTCTCAATGACGCACTTCTCCGGCGCAACTCTCTGGTTGTCCTCACGATGTCAGTGTCCTTTTGGCTTAGTGGTCTGATTCCTCGCCCTTGCTCTGGAAGGGGTCTTCTGAGGACAGACAGCTCTGTAGCTCAGAGCTCACGGCGTAGGAATGAAACAGCGTAGACACCACGATTCGATGGAGAGTGGAGGCTAGGTGGTCCGGCTTGAATTCACCCGCTTAGACACAGCTACTCATCCGTAGCATGGGTAGAATAAAAATATTTCTTTGTCTTCAACCTTGTGTTGCGTTTTGGGTTCGTTGACTTTTTAGACCTTGGCTGCAGCTTGGGTCACTTAGTCTAATATGTTCATTCTTAACTCACATGTCTTATACCCTCGGGTCAGAAGTGGGCGTGACCGCCTTTAGGGCAAATCTCTGGGCGTACCAAGTTAAGGTCTAGATTTTACTCAAATCCAATTTTAGACAACTAACTTCACATTTCATCTTTACCAAAACATTCTCTTTGATTTGGACATTTTCCACACAACGTACAATGTATAATCATCAAGCGTATACTGGGAAAACTCTTAAAGTTACAATGTTTTCGTAATAACGTCATCTATTAACCTTTAATAACAAAACAAAAATTACATAAATTTTCATATTCCATCTATCTTCATGACCACCATTGTGGCTGACGGAAACCATTGTTCCAAAGTCCCTTTATTGCATGTCTAATGTTTTGAGGCTGGTTCTCCATAGTGAGAGGACAAAGGAATTGTGTCTGTGGCTTAAGATTTACCATCGGCGTGAGGGGTCATAAAACCCCCACATCTTCAGCCCCCTAGATCTCTCCTCCTCTGTTGGGGGTGAGAGATAATCTGTAGGGTTGTGGTCTCCTGAAACCTGACCTGATCAGGACAGTTATGACACACACATGAAAGCATGCACATACAGTACGCACTCCCACGATGTCCCAGAGGATCAATGGGTCTGTGTGATTTATCTCTAACATGTGGGACACACGTACGATAGAGCTGTGCAACTCAATTATCAATGAACCTACCAGGTACAACTACAAATCCGTAAACACGGGCACCCTCATAGATGTCATCCTAACTAACTCGCCCTCCAAATACACCTCTGCTGTTTTCAATCAAGGTCTCAGAAATCACTGCCTCATTGCCTGCATCCGTAATGGGTCTGCGACCAAACGACCACCCCTCATCACTGTCAAACGCTTCCTAAAACACTTCTGCGAGCAGGCCTTTCTAATCGACCTGGCCGGGGTATCTTGGAATGACATTGACCTCATCCCATCAGTAGATGATGCCTGGCTATTCTTTAAAAGTGCCTTCCTCACCATCTTATATAAGCATGCCCCATTCAGAAAATGTAGAACTAGGAATAGATATAGTCCTTGGTTCACTCCAGACCTGTCTGTCCTTGACCAGCACAAAAACATCCTGTGGCGTTCTGCATTAGCATCAAATAGCCCCCGTGACAAGCAACTTTTCAGGGAATTTAGGAACAATATACACAGCCAGTTAGGAAAGCTAAGGCTAGCTTTTTCAAACAGAAATTTGCATCCTGTAGTACAAACTCAAAAAGGTTCTGGGACACTGTAAAGTCCATGGAGAATAAGAGCACCTCCTCCAAGCTGCCAACTGCTCTGAGGCTAGGAAACACTGTCACCACCGATAAATCCACTATAATTGAGAATTTCAATAAGCATTTCTCTACGGCTGGCCATGCTTTCCACCTGGCTACCCCTACCCTGGTCAACTGCCCAGGCACCCTCCACAGCAACCCGCCAAAGCCCCCACCATTTCTCCTTCACCCAAATCCAGATAGGTGATGTTCTGAAAGAGCTGCAAAATCTGGACCCCTACAAATCAGCCTGGCTAGACAATCTGAACCCTCTCTTTCAAAAATTGTTGCAACCCCTATTACTAGCCTGTTCAACCTCTCTTTCGTGTCGTCTGAGATTCCCAAAGATTGGAAAGCTGCCGCGGTCATCCCCCTCTTCAAAGGGGGTGACACTCTAGACCCAAACTGCTACAGACCTATATTTATCCTATCCTGTCTTTCTAAGGTCTTCGAAAGCCAAGTTAACAAACAGATTACCGACCATTTCGAATCCCACCGTACCTTGTCTGCTATGCAATCTGGTTTCAGAGCTTGTCATGGGTGCACCTCAGCCACGCTCAAGGTCCTAAACGACATCATAACCGCCATCGATAAGAGACATTACTGCGCAGCCGTATTCATCGACCTGGCCAAGGCTTTCGACTCTGTCAATCACCACATTCTTATTGGCAGACTCGACAGCCTTGGTTTCACAAATGACTGCCTCGCCTGGTTTACCAACTACTTCTCTGATGGAGTTCAGTGTGTCAAATCGGAGAGCCTGTTGTCCGGAACTCTGGCAGTCTCTATGGGGGTGCCACAGTGTTCAATACTCTCTTCTCTGTATACATCAATGATGTTGCTCTTGCTGCTGGTGATTCTCTGATAACCCTCTACGCAGACAACACCCTTCTGTATACTTCTGGCCCCTCTTTGGACACTGTGTTAACTAACCTCCAGATGAGCTTCAATGCCATACAACTCTCCTTCCGTGGCCTTCAACTGCTCTTAAACGCAAGTAAAACTAAATGCATGCTATTCAACTGATCACTGCCCGCACCTGCTCGCCCGTCCAGCATCACTACTCTGGACGGTTCTGACTTAGAATACGTGGACAACTACAAATACCTAGGTGTCTGGTTAGACTGTAAACTCTCCCTCCAGACTCACATTAAGCATCTCCAATCCCAAATTAAATCTAGAATCGGCTTCCTATATCGCAACAAAGCATCCTTCACTCATGCTGCCAAACATACCCTCGTAAAACTGACCATCCTACCGATCCTCGACTTCAGTGATGTCATCTATAATATAGCCTCCAACACTCTACTCAGCAAATTGGATGCAGTCTATCACAGTGCCATCCGTTTTGTCACCAAAGCCCCATACACTACCCACCATTGCGACCTGTATGCTCTCGTTGGTTGGCCCTCGCTTCATACTCGTCGCCAAACCCACTGGCTACAGGTTATCTACAAGTCTCTGCTAGGTAAAGCCCCGCCTTATCTCAGCTCACTGGTCACCATAGCAGCACCCACTCGTAGCACGCGCTCCAGCAGGTATATCTCACTGGTCACCCCCAAAGCCAATTCCTCCTTTGGTCGTCTTTCCTTCCAGTTCTCTGCTGCCAATGACTGGAACGAACTGCAAAAATCTCTGAAGCTGGAAACACTTATCTCCCTCACTAGCTTTAAGCACCAGCTCTCAGAGCAGCTCACAGATTACTGCACCTGTACATAGCCCATCTATAATTTAGCCCAAACAACTACCTCTTCCCCTACTGTATTTATTTATTTATTTTGCTCCTTTGCACCCCATTATTTCTATTTCTACTTTGCACATTCTTCCACTGCAAATCTACCATTCCAGTGTTTTACTTGCTATATTGTATTTACCTCGACACCATGGCCTTTTTTTGCCTTTACCTCCTTTATCTCACCTCATTTGCTCACATTGTATATAGACTTATTTTTCTACTGTATTATTGACTGTATGTTTTGCTTATTCCATGTGTAACTCTGTGTTGTTGTATGTGTCGAATTGCTATGCTTTATCATGGCCAGGTCGCAGTTGCAAATGAGAACTTGTTCTCAACTAGACTACCTGGTTAAATAAACGTGAAATAAAAATAAATAAAAAAAATTACTCAAATCTACCGCCAGTGTCCTGAGTCCAGAAACATCCCATCACACATGTGGAGATGCAGGGGACGGGCGCTACATTCTGAAATTGCATTTTTTTGTCCACCGTTAGTTTTATCATTGGAATGTGATAGAAAACGAGACAACGGTGTGCTTTAGGACCATGAGGACGCCTCCGAGCGGTCGAGTAGGCTGTTTGGAGTGTTTGGGGTGTTTATCCGAATAATATATATTTTTTAAGTTATGTCCCCCCCACTTCTAAAACAAAAGTTGTGACCCTATTTTGATAGCTATAAACAATATGGTGAACAGTCCTAGTACCAAGCCAATCAAAGGGCAATGTGAAGCTACTGTTTATACCTGTCAAATTCCATCTGATCTACACGAAGTGCCTAGGGGCAAGAGGCTAGATGCTGTTTCATGATTGGGGGGTGAACATCAGTCTAAAAATTCCTTCACACTCGACGGGAGAGTGGGCATAGATGAGCATGTCCTAGCACCATTACAATGGACTTTTGGTAATGGAATCTCATGTTATCAGCTGGGAGAGGTATCCGATTATAGTTCTCTCTGAGGGGAACTGGGAGCATATTTAGTGCTGAATAAAAAATAGAGCCCTAGCCCCTACTCCCTAGCCCCTCCTTATAACCACTCTAAATAATAATATAGGCATTCATCAGATGCTTTTATTCAATGCAACTTTGAGTTCATATGTGACCGGTGGCCACTAAAGTGCCTTCTATCCCACTGTATCGCCAGCCAAGTGCGTCTAGCTGGCTAATTAAGGGTGTGGTTGTGCCAGTTTATTTAAGCAGAGCGCTTCCTTCTGTCGGGAGATTGTTTTATCATTTGGAATGTTGGCATGCCTTTGGAGTATGAGAGCAGTGACAGTGACAGCCCAAATCCAGAGAGTCTTAAATATTCTGAAAGTATTGTGTGACACGCCCAGCGGGTGAGACAGAGGGATAGAAGTGGCTACTGGTCACATATTAAAGTATAGTCTCTTTGGATAAAATCTGATTAATTAATATATTATTATTTAGTGGCTAGAGAGTCGGAGCTTCATTTTGCACGCCACCGGTTACACATGTGTCCAATATACACTGAATGTTCCATGACATAGACTGACCAAGGGAATCCAGGTGAAAGCTATGGTCCCTTATTGATGTAAATCCACTTCTGTCAGTGTAGATGAAGAGGATGAAAGAGGTTAAAGAATGATTTTTAAGCCTTGAGACAATTGAGACATGGATTGTGTATGTGTGCCATTCATAGGGTGAATGGCCAAGACAAAATATTTAAGTGCCTTTGTACCGGGTATGGTAGTACGTGCCAGGCAGACCGGATTGAGTGTGTCAAGAACTGCAACGCTGCTGGGGTTTTCACGCTCAACAGTTTCCCGTGTGTATCAAGAATGGTCCACCACCCAAAGGACATCCAGTCAACTTGACACAACTGTGGGAAGCAATGGAATCAACATTGGCCAGCATTTGTACACTCAGTGTATGTACCCCATGCAGGAATCCAACCCACAACCCTACCAGCCCACTGATCCATGAGACTTACTGATACTCTATATCTGTACTAATAAATCCAGTCCCATGCCTCCTAATCGAGCTTCAGTGACTAAGGGTTCCCTTCCTGACTCACCCTCTCCTCTCAAATCGATATTCAAAAGGCAAGCGGGCATGAATCAAAAAACAATGAGGGAGTGTCAAATAAGAGCGAGAGAAAATCACTTCGCAGCCATGTAGAAATTAAGCTCTCTCTCTCTCTCCCTCTCCCTCTCTCTTTCTCCACACAGGGGGAGTCATCCACCTGATTGATTTCTGTAAATTCACAATCCTATAATAGATGAGCTTGAAAAAAAAAACGATTCCTCCTTTTGCTATTTGCAAAATTGGAAAGCAGTAAGGGGTGCCAGCTTTGTGGCTGGCCCCTGTAGATGTAGAATAAAGGACAGAGAGGAGTGTGTGTGTGTGTGTGTGTGTGTGTGTGTGTGTGTGTGTGTGTGTGTGGGGGGTTGAGATTGGGTTTGAGGGTGTTGGGAGTGTTGGGGGCCAGCCCGAGTCTATGCTGGGCCAGAGGACGGTGGTTGGGGGTATTGGGAGGCCACAGGACCTTGGCCCTCCACATCTCCAGACCTCAGAACTCAGGGAACCCCCTGGGTCAGCCCCCGTCCCCGAACCCGGCCCCCTTCTGCGCCGGTCCAAACGGGAAAAGGCTGAGAGCATGCTGCGAAACGATTCACTCAGCTCGGACCAGTCAGAGTCTCTGCGGCCGCCACCACCACGACCCTACAAGTCAAAACGTGGCGGTGCCGGGAAGAGACAGACATCAGTCAGCAGCTCAGAGGAAGAGGGAGGTACCACGCCAGAGTACAGCAGTTGTGAGGACGCCGAGATTGAGAGTGTCAGTGAGAGAGGTGAGAGAGGCTCCAGTGTAAAAGTTTCCCATAGACACAGATCTAGTTTCAGCGTACCCTCCCCAAATCTTCACCATCAAATATCAAGGAAGAGACACAACCCTGACTTCAGATCAGCTTCTAGGGCCAGCTTTATCCCATACTGTGAAAGAGCTTACCAATACTGTATGCATCCCACACTGCAGTGAAAGAGGTAAGAGAGTGTGGTAAGATTGTTTTCAAGACATGCTGAGCACAATTTTAAATCAGCGCTCACTCATTGTGTGTGTGTGTGTGTGTGTGTGTGTGTGTGTGTGTGTGTGTGTGTGTGTGTGTGTGTGTGTGTGTGTGTGTGTGTGTGTGTGTGTGTGTGTGTGTGTGTGTGTGTGTGTGTGTGTGTGTGTGTGTGTGTGTGTGTGTGTGTGTGTGTGCGCGCGCATGCGTTTAGGTGGGGGGTTGAAAATACTGACAACTGCCTTTACATCATAATAACAAAACAAAAAACGTTTGTGTTTCTTATTTAGCCCATACTCAGTCGCTCTCCTCTGTTCCTATGCTAGGAGGGTTGGTCTGTGCCCGCTGTGGTGAGGTGCAGTGGTCTGTGCCCTCTCTGGGTGGCACCTCACCACCATATGGCATCAACGGCATACAATATGCCACAGTCTGTCTTTCTGTCTTTCCCTCTCACTCACTCTTTCGTTATTTTCTCTCTCTGGCAGGGTCTGCACTTCCACCCTCCCTCCCTTGCTTCCGCCGGAACTGTCGCCATGCTGAGTGGCCCGCGTGGTTTCACCTTCCCCCTCTCCCACCATCCATCCCTTTCTTTCAGTCTCTCACTCATCCCGCCTCAACCGCTCTCCCTCCTCCCCTCTCTTAATTCCTCTCCTCTGGTGTGCATATTCCTCAACCAGCTTTTTTCCCTTCCTCCATCTCGCTCTTCTCTCTCTACTCTCTCTACTCTCTATTTAGCTCAGCGGCTCTCTGACACATTTCTCTCTATGACACACATGCTCTTTCCTCTCTTCATCTCTGCCTCCCTATTCCCTCAACCTATGCCCGGTTGGCCTTTTTGGTGATTATGTAGGTTCACCAACGTCAGGACACATGCACTGTATTGATTATTGGCTATGCAACACAAACTCTCCTTGGGTACATGGAGTAACATTAATGTCCACTCTTTAGGAGTGTTTACGTGTCTTAGACTGGTCTGGTCTGGAGGGCCTATCCTCATTACTGAGTGGGACTTCAAGAAGCCTACAGCTCGTAGACAATAACATTTCCCAGCAGAAAGAGAGAGCGATGGAGGGAGAGACGAGAGAAAGAGACGAGATAGAGAGAGGGGGGGTTGAGAGAGACAGAGTAAGATTCAGTCCACTTGAGAAGACACTCCACTCTGTCAATAACACACCTCATTACTTACACACTGTCACAAGCTTAAAGAGCACTAAAGTCACACACACATACAGGCGGGCAGGCCGACGCGCACGCACACAGTAATTAGCCAGATACCTGAGGTTGTCTATTTTTACACCACATTTTAGGCTTTGTAAAACTGATAAAAGACAGGCAGTGTGGAGGAGATAAAGAGGAAGAGATAGAGGAAGAGATTGAGCGATGGAAATAGAAGATGGGGAAGACAGATGGAGAGAGCACCAGAGCCAACAGCAGAGCTAAGTGGGTAGTGTGCTCCCTAGACAGAACTGGGCTATTCCATGCTAACGGAATTACGCTTGGACTTTTTCACTTTAAAATGTACGCCAAACCAAAACCATTGATTTCAAAGTTTAACAAACCACACAACTCTATGCACAAGGACTCCTTTGAACAATTTACGAAGAACATTTCACAAAGACACATTTACTGGAAGAACTGTGTGGATGCAAAGTTTGGTAACAGAATTACAGTAAAATCTCCCTCAGTTTTTATGCAGCCCCATTTTCAAAAGCTCTGTTAATTAAATATCTACTTGAATTAAGATTCAAATATGTCTGCAGAAAGAATGGTGTGTCAGCTATGACACCTTGAGTTTGAAAAAATATATTTTTGTTTTTGAACTATGGTAGGTGAAGTGGATTTGACCGGGTAATGGAATTCCGGAAACAGAATGACATCATGGGTACCTGATCTGTACTTTACAGAAATGCACAATTAGTGATATGAATATCATTCTCTTCCTGGTGATGTTTCCTGAATAGGTACACAAAGGTAGAACAGTTTAACATCCTTCTTTGCATGTGGGTATTATTCTACACACGGGCTGTTATTGCAATGAGCTAACATTTGGTTGGTCCGGACCAGACCAAATCTGAAACAATCATAGACAACTATGTTTCACGAGTTTGGACATCACGGTACAGCACAGTAGAGCAGAGTAGAGTTTAGTACAGTACAGTAAAGCACATTACAGTAGAGTTCAGTACATTATACTGTACTGTACTCTAGTGCGCTCTAATACAGGGGTTCTCAAAGTGGGGTCCGGGTCCGTGGTACTGCAGGTGGTCCACGTCCAGATCTCAAAACAAAATGTAAAAAAAAAATATTATTCAATGAATTTTAGAACAAGATTAAATGACTTTTGGCCAAGGGATCAGTGGAATAAGTTTAGAGGGTGTAATACAACACAATGTAATATTATGAATCTACAATTTAACCCGTGCAACATGGGCCTGGGAGGCTCACGGATATTGGTATCCACAGTACTCCACCAATTATACATTTTTCAACTCAATACCCTCCTAAAGAATCTCTCTTCCTCATGGAAAAATGTGTAGAATTGCAAGAAATTAGCTTGAAAACTGATTTTTTTTCTCTCTGGTGCCAAGAGATGGGCCTTTAAAATGTTCCTTTGCAGGGCCCAAGACTTGGTTCGAAGTCATAGTTAAACTCCTTGTATGCATTTAAAAAAAAATCTCAATCGAGTTGTGTTCTGATTATGAGGGGGTGATGAATTTACTACCACAAAAGGGGTCCCTGGCCCCAAAAACTCCCTAGTCCTTGCCGATGACAAGCATATCCATAACAAGATGCAGCCACCACCATGCTAGAACATATGAAGAGTGGTGCTCAGTGGTGTGTTATGTTGGATTGTCCCCCAAACATAATGCTTTGTTTTCAGGACATAAAGTTAATTTATTTACCATATTTTTTGCCCTTTTACATAAGTGTCTTATTGCAAACAGGATGCATGATGTGGAATATGTTCTGTAAAGGCGTTCTTATTTTCACTCTGTCAATTAGGTTAGTATTGTGGAGTAACTACAATGTTGTTGATCCATCCTCAGTTTACTCTCATCACAGCCATTAAACTCTAACTGTTTTAAAATCACCATTGGACTCATGGGTGAAATCCCTGAGCGGTTTCCTTCCTCTCCGGCAACTGAGTTAGGAAGGATGCCTGTATCTTTGTAGTGACTGGGTGTATTGATACACCATCCTAAGTGTAATTGATAACTTCACCATGCTCAAAGGGGTAGTCAATGTTTGCTTTTTTTACCCATCTACCAATAGGCACTCTTCTTTGCGAGACATTGTGGTTGAATTTGTGTTTGAAATTCACTGCTTGTCTGATGGACTAGATAACTGTATGTGTGGAGTACAGAGATGAGGTAGTTATTCAAAAATCATGTTAAAACCTCTATAGGATTGGTGGGTCCTCCTCGGGACCGTTGAGCTAACGTAGGGTAATGCGATTAGCTTGAGGTTGTAAATAACAAGAACATTTCCCAGGATATAGACATACCTGATATTGGCAGAAAGCTTAAATTCTTGATAATGTAACTACACTGTCCAATTTACAGTAGCTATTACAGTGAAATAATACCATGTTGTTGTTTGAGGAGAGTGCACAGTTATGAACTTGAAAAGTTATTAATAAACCAATTAGGCACATTTGGGCAGTCTTGATACAACATTTTGAACAGACATACAATGGTTCATTGGATCAGTCTAAAACTTTGCACATACACTGCTGCCATCTAGTGGCCAAAATCTAAATTGCGCATGGGCTGGAATAATACATTATGGCCTTTCTCATGCATTTTAAAGATGATGGTACAAAAAAATACAAAAAAACATGTTTTTTTCTTTGTATTATCTTTTACCAGATCTAATGTGTTATATTCTCCTACATGCATTTCACATTTCCACAAACTTCAAAGTGTTCCCTTTCAAATGGTATCAAGAATATGCATATCATTGCTTCAGTTCCAATTTTTTTTTAAAGGGTCCGATCCTTAAGAGGTTTTTAAACACTATTAATACGCACAGACTGAGTCCATGCAATGTATTATGTGACATTTTTACTCCTGAACTTATTTCGGCTTGCCATAACAAAGGGGTTGAATACTTATTGACTCAAGACATTTCAGCTATACATTTTTAATTAATTTGTTTGAAATATCTAAAAACATAATGCCATTTTGACATTATGGGGTATTGTGTAGACCAGTGACACAACATCTCAATTTAATTCCTTTTAAACTGGAAAAAGTCAAGGTGTGTGAATACTTTCTGAAGGCAAATGTCTTGAGTCTGTACCCCACACATACAATTATCTGTATGGTCCCTCAGTTGAGCAGTGAATTTCAAACACAAATTGAACCACAAAGACCAGGGAAGTTTTCCAATAGAAACATTTGTTATTCTTGACTAGAGTCAATGTCCACACCCCGCAGAAAATAAATGAGCATAATACAAAAATCCCCATAAAAAATCTCTGTTTAAGCTAGAGATATTTGATTTTTTGCAATGCTCAATCCACAGCATCTGCCGATGATTCACTGCTCGTCTGAGGGACTAGATAATTGTATGTGTGGAGTACAGAGATGAGGTAGTTATTCATAAATCATTTAGCTCCGTCGATGACAGAGCTAAGAAAAATTGGTCTTCTCACAAAATCGTCAGTAGCATCCGAATGGTTTGGCCTACAAACGACGACATATGGAAAGATGAGACTCTCACAAACATGATGGTGCCCTCCGTTTTGCTCTATGACCCCCACAACCATCTTGGGACTAGTCTGAAGTTGGTACTGCCGATCTGCTAACTTCTGTCTGTAGCGTCAGAACAGTTTGGGCTACACAATAATACCCCTCTGTTGAAAGGTGAGACTCTCGTGAACACGTACATGTCAATTGTTTCACTCTAGGAAGCCCACAAGCCTCACAAGAATCGTCTGAAAGTCCCTCAGTACCAGTTGAAAAAAGTACCCCCCACGGCGTAGTCAGGGCTTAGTCTTTAGATTATTAACAGTTACAGATAGGAGAAAACTGAGGATGGATCAACAACATGTTCGTTACTCCACAATACTAACCTAATTGACAGAGTGAAAGAAGGAAGCCTGTACAGAATAAAAAATATTCCAAAACATTCATCCTGTATGCAACAAGACACTAAAGTAATACGGCAAGAATGTTGGTAAAGCAATTAACTTTTTCACCTAAATACAAAGTGTTATGTTTGGGGAAAATCCAGTTCAACACATTACGGAGTACCACTATCCATATTTTCAAGCATAGTGGTGTCTGCATCATGTTATGGGTATGATTGTAATCATTAAGGACTGCGGAGGTTTTCATGATAAAACATTTATTGAATGGAGCTAAGCACAGGCAAAATCCGACAGGGAAAAACCTGGATCAGTATGCTTTCCACCAGACACTGGGAGATCAATTCACCTTTCAGCAGGAAAATAAGCCAAAACACAAGGCTAAATCTACACTGGAGTTGCTTACCAAGAAGACAGTGTATGTTCCTGAGTGGCCGAGTTATAGTTTTGACTTAAATCTGCTTGAAAATCTATGGCAAGACCTGAAAATGGTTGTCTAGCAATGATCAAATAATAATGGGCAAATGTTGAACAATCCATGTGTGGAAAGCTCTTAGAGACAAACCAGAAAGACTCACAGCTGTAATCACTGCCAAAGGCGATTCTAACATGTATTGACGCAGGGGGGTTGAATACTTATCTAGTCAAGATATAGTGTTTAATTTTAAAAATCTTTTATTGTTATTTTTTACAGTGATCCCAGTGTAATACAACAAAATGTGGAAAAAGTCAAGGGGTGTGAATACTTTCTGGAGGCACTGTACAGTACCGTACTGTACTCTACTTTACTGTACTGTTCTGTACTTTACTGTTCTCTACTTTGCTGTACTGTACTGTGCTATCCAAACTAGGGTTGAATGGCGGGAGCCCGGTTATCGGGATTTACCGCGCAAACCACTCCCTTTTCCCGGGATAAATAACAGCGAGTCACCGGTCAATTATAACAAATTATTTATATGAACATCATGGCGTGAAATGGAACTGTTAAATAATTTGTGATGTCGAAATATGCCTTCTCTATGGCCTCTGCATGATGAATCAATGCGCAGGGTGGGGACAGACAGCCCATCTCAGTATGAAGTGCAGTTCACAAAGCATGTAGACCTAGCTATCCTGGTAACTTTTTTTCTTATGACAGCTATGCTACAGTAACATACTGACCGAATGTGCGTCTAATTTATCCATCTCTATCTGGTTTTCGGCGGTCACCTTGTTTTTTAATTGTAAAGATTTTATATTTTTTTAAATTGCAGCTGCAGAGTTTAAAATCAGACTATCACTCGAATATCGTTGCTTTAAATCAGTACACGTGCGAGCAATCTGTCGCAGTCTTTCTCTCTCTCCATCAATTCTATTCAAATTGCATCCAAAATAGATAATCCTGTTCTAGATTGATATATAGCCCTATATATAGATGTCCTAGCCTACCTCTTTCAGGTAATAAAAACAATGCTGTAGTAGCCTTATATTTAGTTAACAGGCATGCTCCTGTGCACCACTGGCCTCTCTCCTTAAAAATGCACTATAACTAATTGGTAGGTCTTCCTTTACTCGTTACTTCTGTGAACTTTCATTATCCTTCCTCCTCATCTTAAAGATATGTGGGCACAAGGCAATGTTTCTTAAACTTACAGAAGGCAAATCCTTTCTCCAAAACTAAATATAAATGTTGATATTACTTGGCAGGGGTCTTTACTTCAACATTATTGTGTTATTTTTGCCTATATTATTTCCGCCTAAAATGACATACCCAAATCTAACTGCCTGTAGCTCAGGCCCTGAAGCAAGGATATAAATATTCTTGGTACCATTTGAAAGGAAACACTTTGAAGTTTGTGTAAATGTGAAAGGAATGTAGAAGAGTATAACACAATCAATCTGATAAAAGATAATACGAAGAAAAAAACAAGCGTTCTTTTGTATTTTTGTACCATCATCTTTGAAATGCAAGAGAAAGGCCATCATGTATTATTCCAGCCCATGCACAATTTAGATTTTGGTCACTAGATGGCAGCAGTGTGTGTGTGTGCAAAGTTTCAGACTGATCCAATGAACCATTGCATTTCTGTTCAAAATGTTGTATCAAGACTGCCCAAATGTGCCTAATTGGTTTATTATTGTCACGTTCCTGACCTGTTTTCTGTTAGTTTTTGTATGTGTTAGTTGGTCAGGACGTGAGTTTGGGTGGGCAGTCTATGTTTTCTGTTTCTATGTTGGTTAATGGGTACCTAATATGGTTCTCAATTAGAGGCAGGTGGTTTTCATCTCCTCTGATTGAGAATCATATTAAGGTAGGTGTTGTCACATTGTTTGTCGTGGGTGGTTGTCTTCCGTGTCTGTGTTTGTTTGCACCATACGGGACTGTTTCGTTCGTTCATCGTTTTATGTAGTCATTTTTCCTGTTCGTGCGTTCTTCGTGTTATATGTAAGTTCGTATGTTCAGGTTTGTCTACATTCGTTTTGTTATTTTGTAAGTATTCAAGTGAAGTTCGTGTTTTTCGTTTACACTTAAATAAATTCATTATGTCTAAATACAACGCTGCAGTTTGGTCCAATCCCTGCTCCTCCTCTTCGGATGAAGAGGAGGAGGAACGCCGTTACAGAACCACCCACCAATCCAGAACCAAGCAGCGTGAGTTCGAGCAGTGGACATGGGAGGACGTGTTAAATGGAAAAGGTTGCTACACATGGGAAGAGATCCGAGCTGGAAGAGATCGCCTTCCATGGGAACAGCTGGAGGCGATTAGGAGAGCGGAGGCAACGGGAGAGAGAGACCGGATTTATGAAGGTACGCAGCTAGCACGGAAGCCCATGAAGAAACCCCAAAAATTTATTGGGGGGGGGGGATAAGAGGTAGTGGGCCAAGGGCAGGTAGGAGACCTGCGCCCACTTCCCAGGCTAACCGTGGAGAGCGGGAGTACGGGCAGACGCCGTGTTACGCAGTAGAGCGCACGGTGTCTCCTGTACGTGTGCATAGCCCGGTGCGGGTTATTCCACCTCCCCGCACTGGTAGGGCTAGATTGAGCATTGAGCCAAGTGCCATGAAGCCGGCTCTACATATCTGGCCACCAGTGCGTCTCCTTGGGCCGGCTTACATGGCACCAGCCTTACGCATGGTGTCCCCGGTTCGCCTACATAGCCCGGTGCGGGTTATTCCACCTCCCTGCACTGGGTGGGCGACGGGGAGCATTCAACCAGGTAAGGTTGGGCAGGCTCAATGCTCAAGGGAGCCAGTACGCCTGCACTGTCCGGTATTTCCGGTGCTACCTCCCCGCCCCAGCCCAGTACCACCAGTGCCTACACCACGCACCAGGCTTCCAGTGCGTTTTCAGAGCCCTGTTCCTCCTCCACGCACTCTTCCTATGGTGCGTGTCTCCAGCCCAGTGCCTCCAGTTCCGGCACCACGCACTAAGCCACCTGTGCGTCTCCAGAGCCCTGTACACACTGTTCCTTCTCCCCGTACTCGTCCTGATGTGCGTGCCCTCAGCCCGGTGCAACCAGTGCCGGTACCACGCACCAGGCAAATAGTACGCTTTGAGAGTCCAGTGTGCCCTGTCCCTGCTCCCCGCACTAGCATGAAGGTGCGTGTCCTTAGCCCGGTGCCTCCAGTTCCGGCACCACGCACCAGGTCTACAGTGCGCCTTATCTGGCCAGAGCCATCCGTCTCCCCAGCGCCATCTGAGCCATCCGTCTCCCTAGCGCCATCTGAGCCATCCGTCTCCCCAGCGCCATCTGAGCCATCCGTCTCCCCAGCGCCATCTGAGCCATCCGTCTCCCCAGCGCCGTCTGAGCCATCCGTCTGTCCCGAGCCATTAGAGCCGCCCGTCTGTCCCGAGCCGTCAGAGCCGATAGTCAGTCAGGAGCCGCTAGAGCCATTCGTCAGACAGGATCTGCCAGAGCCGCCAACCAGACAGGATCTGCCAGAGCCGCTAACCAGACAGGATCTGCCAGAGCCGCTAACCAGACAGGATCTGCCAGAGCCGCCAACCAGACAGGATCTGCCAGAGCCGCCAACCAGACAGGATCTGCCAGAGCCGCCAGTGAGCCATGAGCGTCCAGAGCCGCCAGTGAGCCATGAGCGTCCAGAGCCGCCAGTGAGCCATGAGCGTCCAGAGCCGTCAGCCGGCCATGAGCGTCCAGAGCCGTCAGCTAGTCATGAGCGTCCAGAGCTGCCATGTATCCAGAACTGCCCCTCAGTCCAGAGCTGTCTCTCTGTCCGGAGCTGCCCTTCAGTCCGGAGTTGCCCCTCTATCCTGAGCTACCTCTCTATCCTGAGCTACCTCTCTATCTTGAGCTACCTCTCTATCCTGACCTACCTCTCTGTCCTGAGCTATCTTGTCCCGGAGCTGTCCCTTATTTTTGTGTTGCCTCTTATATTAGGTGGGTGGAATAAGAGGGTGGTCATTCTGAGGGGGAGAAGTAAGCTGGGATTGACTATGGTGGGGTGGGGACCTCGCCCAGAGCCTGAGCCACCACCGTGGTCAGATGCCCACCCTGACCCTCCCCTAGACTTTGTGCTGGTGCGCCCGGAGTTCGCACCTTAAGGGGGGGGGTTATGTCACGTTCCTGACCTGTTTTCTGTTAGTTTTTGTATGTGTTAGTTGGTCAGGACGTGAGTTTGGGTGGGCAGTCTATGTTTTCTGTTTCTATGTTGGTTAATGGGTACCTAATATGGTTCTCAATTAGAGGCAGGTGGTTTTCATCTCCTCTGATTGAGAATCATATTAAGGTAGGTGTTGTCACATTGTTTGTCGTGGGTGGTTGTCTTCCGTGTCTGTGTTTGTTTGCACCATACGGGACTGTTTCGTTCGTTCATCGTTTTATGTAGTCATTTTTCCTGTTCGTGCGTTCTTCGTGTTATATGTAAGTTCGTATGTTCAGGTTTGTCTACATTCGTTTTGTTATTTTGTAAGTATTCAAGTGAAGTTCATGTTTTTCGTTTACACTTAAATAAATTAATTATGTCTAAATACAACGCTGCAGTTTGGTTCAATCCCTGCTCCTCCTCTTCGGATGAAGAGGAGGAGGAACGCCGTTACAATTATTAACATTTCATGTTCAAAATTGTGCACTCTCCTCTAACAATAGCATGGTATTCTTTCACTGTAATAGCTACTATAAATTGGACAGTGCAGTTAGATTAACAAGAATTTAAGCTTTCTGCCAATATCAGACATGTCTATGTCCTGGGAGATTTTCTTCTTACTTACAACCTCATGCTAATCCCAATAGCCTATGTTTTCTCAACTGTCCTGAGGATGGGACACCGATCCCGAAGAAGTTTTAAGACTTTTTCTGGTAGATATTGTCTAAGACCCCTCTTTCATCTGTTTGATCAGAAATTAAAAGATTTACACTACATTTTAGCGTTACAGATTTTCAGGAAGGAAAATGGTTGAAAAATGTATATCTGCCTTAATTTAGAAAATATATAGACTCTTAGATCATTTGACACCCAATTTAACATGCTTCTATGAACTTCACATGTTGTTGCTCATGGGTCCTTTTACATGGAAAGGCCCAGCTTCATATGGCTTGGCACAGTCGTACAGAGCTCTCCCTTCGGCAGGGTGGGAGTGCACCGTCTACAATCACACATACCATCACACACAAACACACTTCTGTATGAAGCTCCATCTTCAGTAGGGTGGGCAACGCCTACACACACATGCGCGTACATGCACATGCACATACACGTACACACACACACACACACGTACACGCACACACACACACACGCACACACACACACACACACACACACAAACTCACACCGAGCTGAACCACACAAGGAACAATATCCTGTACTGCAGAGAAATACAGAACATAAGTCATGCTAGTTTGTGTTGAGTTAGCTGTGTACTAACTGTGCTTCTCTTGTGTGTGTACAGTATCCATGCTTTCTCCTGCGAAGACACACAGAAGTAAGCAGTCAGGAACTCCATGCATATTCTACACATGTGATTAAAAGCAGTCTCTTGACACTGGAGCCATGGCAATGGCCCAGAAACACTGCAGTCCACTCCTGAGCTTTGGGATTGGCCGGTAGTCACTTCCTGTGCTCTGTGATTGACTAGTATCCTCCCAGGAGTATCTCTGCTCCAAAGGGTATAACAGTGAAAGAAGCTGGGCCTTACTTACGGTACCAGTCAAAAGTTTGGACACACCTACTCATAAAAGGGTTTTCTTTATTTTTACTATTTTCTACATTGTAGAATAATAGTGAAGACATCAAAACTATGAAATAACACACATGGAATCACATAGTAAACAAAAAAGTGTTAAACAAATCAAAATATAGTTTAGATTTTAGATTCCTCAAAGGAGCCAACCTTTGCCTTGATGACAGCTTTGCACATTCTTGCTATTCTCTCAACCAGCTTCATGATGAATGCTTTTCCAATGGTCGTGAAGGGGTTCCCACATATGCTGAGCACTTGTTGGTTGCTTTTCCTTCACTCTGCAGTCCAACTTATTCCAAACCATCTCAATTGGGTTGAGGTCGGGTGATTGTGGAGGCTTGGTCATCTGATGCAGATAGCCCATACACAGCCTGGAGGTGTATTGGGTCATTGTCCTGTTGAAAAACAAATGATAGTCCCACCAAGCGCAAACCAGATGGGATGGTGTATCGCTGCTGAACGTGGTAGCGATGCTGGTCAAGTGTGCCTAGAATTCTAAATAAATTACTGACAGTGTCACCAGCAAAGCACCCCACACCCTCCTCCTCTATGCTTCACAGTGGGAACCACACATGCAGAGATCATCCGTTCATCTACTCTGCGTCTCACAAAGACATGGCGGTTGTTGGAACAAAAAATGTCACATTTGGACACATCAGACCAAAGGACAGATTTCCACTGGTCTAATATCCACTCCTCATGTTTCTTGGCCCAATCAAGTCTCTTCTTCTTATTGTGTCCTTTAGTAGTGGTTACTACATGATTCCATATGTGTTATTTCATAGTTTTGATGTTTTCACTATTTTTCTACAATGTAGGAAATAGTAAAAAATTAAGAATAAACCCTCGAATGAGTAGGTGTGTCCAAACGTTTGACTGTTACTGTATGTGCATCGTTACAGAATGTTACAAACATACATCCCTGTCATATAGAGAGAAGAGTAATGTAAGCTCTATATGGTAAATATAGAGTTACAGAAACTGTGACTTATGCTAGATAATGTTTGACTTGAGTTTTAGCAAGAATGCTACCTGGCGGTAGGCGATGCTAATGCTAAGAGGTTATCTTACATAGCCTGTGTTGCTCAGTGGGCAGGAGCAGGGCCGTAACCAGGGTCTGAGTTTTAGTGAAGCCCGGATGGATGGACTGCATTTCTATACAATTTAATCAGTCTAAAATACTTTTTGGAGAACAGAAATAACAATAAAAAATGACCCTAACCATTATCACATTGGTTGCTGTTTACCTCAGTCAATCATTTACCTCAGTCAATCTACAAACACATAACCTATCAGCTATACAATTAGCCGCTACACATTAACTCACATTAACTTAGTACAGGGATAAAAAATTATCATTTCATACGTACAAAGGGATCATTTAGCAGAAAAGTATTTTATTACCAAAAAGTAAACAAATCAGTTTGCTTTACAGAATCATTTTTTTGTTGTTGCAATTTTACAGCTAATTTCCTGCAATTTGACACATTTTGCTGACATATGCCATGGTAATATGATATACAGTGCCTTGCAAAAGTACTCATCCCCCTTGGTGTTTTTCATATTTTGTTGCATTACAACCTGTAATTTAAATAGATTTTTATTTGGATTTCATGTAATGGACTTACACAAAATAGTCCAAATTGGTGAAGTGAAATGAAAAAAATTACTTGTTTCAAAAACAACAACAAAAAAAAACGGAAAAGTGGTGCGTGCATATGTATTGACCCCCTTTGCTATGAAGCCCCTAAATAAGGTCTGGTTCAACCAGAAGTCACATAATTAGTTAAATAAAGTCCACATGTGTGCAATCTAAGTGTTACATGATCTGTCACATGATCTCAGTATATATACACCTGTTCTGAAAGGCCCCAGAGTCTGCAACACCACTAAGCAAGGGGCACCACCAAGCAAGCGGCACCATGAAGACCAAGGAGCTCTCCAAAAAGGTTAGGGACAAAGTTGTTGATTATAAAAAAATATCTGAAACTTTGAACATCCCACGAGCACCATTAAATCCATTATTAAAAAATGGAAAGAATATGGCACCACAACCAACCTGCCAAGAGAGGGCCGCCCACCAAAACTCACGGACCAGGCAAGGAGGGCATTAATCAGAGAGGCAACAAAGAGACCAAAGATAACCCTGAAGGAGCTGCAAAGCTCCACAGTGGAGATTGAAGTATCTGTCCATAGGACAACTTTAAGCCGTACACTCCACAAAACTGGGCTTTACGGAAGAGTGGCCAGAAAAAAGCCATTGCTTAAAGAAAACAATAAGCAAACACATTTGGTGTTCACCAAAAGGCAGGTGGGAGACTCCCCAAACATAATAGAAGAAGGTACTCTTTTCAGATGAGACTAAAATTGAGCTTTTTGGCCATTAAGGAAAACGATATGTCTTGCGCAAACTCAACACCTTTCATCACCCCGAGAATACCATCCCCACAGTGAAGCATGGTAGTGGCAGCATCATGCTGTGGGGATGTTTTTCATTGGCAGGGACTGGGAAACTGGTCAGAATTAAAGGAATGATAGATGGCGCTAAATACAGGGAAATTATTGAGGGAAACCTGTTTCAGTCTTCCAGAGATTTGAGACTGGGATGGAGGTTCACCTGCCAGCACGACAATGAACCTAAGGATACTGCTAAAGCAACACTTGAGTGGTTTAAGGTGAAACATTTAAATGTCTTGGAATGGCCTAGTCAAAGCCCAGACCTCAATCCAAAGATTGCTGTACACCAGCGGAACTCACTCAACTTGAAGGAGCTGGAGCAGTTTTGCCTTGAAGAATGTGCAAAAATCACAGTGGCTAGATGTGTCAGGCTTATAGAGACTTACCTCAAGAGACTTGCAGCTGTAATTGACTTTGGGGGGGTGAATAGTTATGCACGCTCAAGTTCTGTTTTTTAGTCTTATTTCTTGTTTGTTTCACCCTCAAAAAAATATTTTGCATCTTCAAAGTGGTAGACTTGTTGTGTAAATCAAATGATACAAACCCCATAAAATCCATTTTAATTCCAGGTTGTAAGGCAACAAAATAGGAAAAATGCCAAGGGGGTGAATACTTTCGCAAGCCACTGTATGAGTGAGAGTGAAAAACAAAATGAATGGAGGCTCCCTGGAGGTCAGGGCCCCTGGACATGTGCCCTGCGTGCCGGGTCGGTAATTCAGCCATGATTACTACAAGTTTAGATAGCTGGCTAGACTAACTAGACTAATTTACCAATCTAAAAAGTGTTAACTGAAATGTCAGTGAGTGAAATATAACAAGAGGAAACATGCTGATGCAAAACTAAGTATCAAAATTGCACCTTGTGTATTCTACTATTCATACTCTCAACAGTAAGTTGAGACCCGACAGAGTTCCTAAATTATTATATATTTTTTCACATTCTCAATAATTCCATGGCTGTCGAGGGCTCGTCTTTAACGTACAGAGAGTTATGAAAGCTTTTCTCTCTATTTGTTTATCTTTCTCTCTATCAACAGGAATAGTAGGTCTATCATTAATGCGTTCTGAATTCACTTCACTTGCCCTTTACAAAAATCTGCTTTGCATTTCTTGAGCTCCCCAAATTCATATGACAGATCAACATCTGTGCTCATCTCGGATCATATATAGAAAAACTGATAGTGCATGGACAAAACAGCCTGCATGTCAAGTGATACCAAATTCCTTATAGTTCACTGCTTTTCATCAAAGTAAAGTGCTTATCATTATCTGTATCCCGTTCTGACGGTTGCTGACATTCCGTATGTGTCAGAATACTGACCGGGATTCGTGGTATAGTGTCATAATGGGCCACATTCCGGGATTCCTCTGGGAAGCAGATGTGATTTAGCCCTTCATCCCACCACTATCTGATCCAACCTCTCACACACGCATGCATTCTTGCACAAAACACACAAGTGAACGCAGAAAAACACTCATATGGACAACCACATACACACACACACCGTAAATGTGCACGACTGTGCAGACATAATTACTTACAGTACGTACACACATAACATGTGTTCAATGTGCTACCGAGACAATCTCTATTACAGACATAAGCGTAAAGTAGTGACCACACCTCCCACTACCAAAAACACAGAAACATACTGACAAACACACCCATTCTCAACTGCATCCTCAAACTTGCCTGAGTCAA
Organism: Salvelinus alpinus; assembly: GCF_045679555.1. Taxonomy (NCBI): domain Eukaryota; kingdom Metazoa; phylum Chordata; class Actinopteri; order Salmoniformes; family Salmonidae; genus Salvelinus; species Salvelinus alpinus. Next base: position 49,143,166 of record NC_092088.1, read on the forward strand.
AGGGAACTTAGATGCTGGACTTATAGTTGGCATACTTCGGTACTTCGTTATGACATACTTATTGCTCTGGGTGGACACTGGCTGTTTTTCTCATCAGAGCCAGAGTGATAGGAAGTTGCTGGGCTCAGATTACCCAACCGCAAATTCTAACTTTCTAACCTCTAGGAGGATACAGAATATCTGACCCTGGACCAGCTGTTAGGGGCATCAGGCTTAACCACATATCCACAGCACAAACCCATGTCAAAGACTAAATGATGTCTCAATAGTACTTAAGAGTTAATTGACAAGTGATGTCCATCTTCTCACTGGGTTGTGGAATGTTGTCCATTAGCTTGGGGAGCTAACACAAGTCTTCAGGTCTCAGGGAAGGTTACGCATTATGCGCACACCTAACCACATCCGTTACACTTCACCCCCCTTTGACCACAATGTCCTCAGAGACCCATCCCGGGTTTAGGAAGCAATGTGACCGACTGGGCTCAAACCCAGGCCTTCTGACCACCCCAAGACTGTGTTACAATAACCAGCTGACCATTAAAAATAAATAGTCAGCAAAATATGGTTGTATAGTGGTTTTTACCTGACATCATTTTGCTGAGGAGGCTTCTTTTGGCCTACCAGGTTCACAGTTCTTGCTTGGATGGGCTTCTCCTCCCTGGAACACACAAAAGGGACAATGTGGTTGGAATGTTGTCAGAAAACGTTGTCAAATGTTATACATTGGTGTAGTTTGAGGGTTCTATAGAAGGTGGATGCATGACTCTATTTAGACATTGGTCAGATTGCTCTGCTCAGACGTTGCTGAGACCTGCTAGATCTTACAATGTCTGAATAGGTATTTTACATATCAGCTAACCACATCATTTGTTATGGCAATCTGGTGCCCAAATGCACAGTCGATGACATGGCACCCAACCATTGGTTGATACATGCAACGTCTGAGCACGGGAACGCGATTAAACATTTGATGGATGAAATTACCACATTCACAGGGTCGTCATTAGTTACCACAGCCACAAAGTCATAAACCCCACCTATTTGTACAATTTATCTTATTAAGATGTGATTTTAAACTTAACCCTAACCTTAATCACACTGCTAACCTTATGCCTAACCTTAACCTTAAATTAAGACCAAAAAGCACATTTTTGTTTTTATGAATTGTTATGATATAGCCAACTTTCACTTTGTGACTGTGCTATCTAGTGAAAACCCATTCACAGTCATAAATCAAATCCACTACTTACTGTTCTCCATCAACAATTAACCAACACCTGACCAATCAGAATAGAGAAACTAAGTTGCTATGTAGAACATCAATTACAATAACAAAGATCTGATTCATCATATTTTAGAACTACACAACAATGACTTAAAAAATCATATTTCTGATAAAATAATTATACACTGGAATGTTTTCCCTTTTACCTCAAAATATCTACTGTTTTCTTTTTTCCCCTCAGTAATCTGACACATCAATGGGTTGGTCCTCTGATTATCTTGATCACAGATAAAACCCTATGAGAACCCCACAACATGGAGGCGTTCTGTCTAAAACTGAAAGGGGTGACAGATCTGTAATAACACATTGTGTATGAGCTGTCATTAGATGGGTGCTATGAAAAAAAATTGGGTTCGATGGCAACTGTGTCTGACTGTCCAGTATTTCAGCTGTTCAAACCTCCATTCTTCAATTACACCGATTGGGTGAAAAAGTTGATGTATAAGCCAAACCTAATTATTAGGAAACAGTACCAGAGGAGCACACTGCATTCTTACAACCATTAGATCATTTTTTCTGACTGTGACCTATGCATGAAAATATCTGCACATACAGTACACACACACCCACACATATGCAAGGGCAGATAGTATGAATACAAAAGCAGTGTGTAAATATTGATATGGCGGATTGGATTAAATCCCAGCCTCTCTCTCTCTCTGTGTGTGTGTGTGTGTGTGTGTGTGTGTGTGTGTGTGTGTGTGTGTGTGTGTGTGTGTGTGTGTGTGTGTGTGTGTGTGTGTGTGTGTGTGTGTGTGTGTGTGTGTGTGTGTGTGTGTGTGTGTGTGTGTGTGTGTGTGTGTGTGTGTGTGTGTGTGTGTGTGTGTGTGTGTGAGAGAGAGATCAGTACCAGTTTGGACACACCTACTCATTCAAGGGTTTTTCTTTATTTTTACTATTTTCTACATTGCAGAATAATAGTGAAGACATCAAAACTAGGAAATAACACATATAGAATCATGTAGTAACCAAAAAAGTGTTTTAAACTAATCAAAATATATTTTATATTTGAGTTTTTCAAAGTAGCCACCCTTTGCCTTGATGACAGCTTTGCACACGCTTGGCATTCTCTCAACCAGCTTCATGAGGTAGTCACCTGGAATGCATTTTAATTAACAGGTGTGCCTTGTTAAAAGTTAATTTGTGAAATGTCTTTCCTTCTTAATGTGTTTGAGCCAATCAGATGTGTTGTGACAAGGTAGAGGTGGTATACAGCAGATAGCCCTATTTGGTAAAAGACCAAGTCCATATTATGGCAGGAACAGCTCAAATAAGTAAAGAGAAACGACAGTCCATCACTACTTGAAGACATGAAGGTAAGTCAATACTGAACATTCCAAGAACCATCAAGCGCTATGATGAAACTGGCTCTCATGAGGACCACCACAGGAAAGGAAGACCCAGAGTTACCTCTGCTGCAGAGGATAAGTTCATTAGAGTTAACTGCACCTCAGATTGCAGCCTAAAGAAATGCTTCACAGAGTTCAAGTATCAGACACATGTCAAAATCAACTGTTCAGGAGAGAATGCATGAATCAGGCCTTTGTGGTGAAATTGCTGCAAAGAAACCACTACTAAAGGGCACAAAAGAAGAAGAGACTTGCTTGGGCCAAGAAACACGATGAGTGGATATTAGACCGGTGGAGATCTGTCCTTTGGTCTGATGAGTCCAAATCTAAGATTTTTGCTTCTAACCGCCATGTCTTTGTGAGACGCAGAGTAGGTGAACGGCTGATCTCCGCATGTGTGGTTCCCACCGTGAAGCATGGAGGAGGAGGTGTGATGGTGTGGGGTGCTTTGCTGGTGACACTGTCAGTGATTTATTTAGAATTCAAGGCATACTTAACCAGCATGTCTACCACAGTATTTTGTAGCGATACGCCATCCCATCTGGTTTGCGCTTGGTGGGACTATCATTTGTTTTTCAACAGGACAATGACCCAAATCACACCTATAGGCTGTGTAAGGGCTATCTGACTAAGGAGAGTGGTGGAGTGCTGTATCAGATGACCTAGCCTCCACAATCACCTGACCTCAACCCAATTGAGATGTTTGGGATGAGTTGGACCGCAGAGTGAAGGAAAAACAGCCAACAAGTGCTCAACATATGTGGGGACTCCTTCAAGACTGTTGGCATTCCAGCAGAATCTGGTTGAGTGAATGCCAAGAGTGTGCAAAGCTGTCATCAAGGCAAATGGTGGCTACTTAGAAGAATCTCAAATGTAAAATATATTTTGATTTGTTTAACACTTTTTTGGTTACTACATGGTTCCATATGTGTTATATCATCGTTTTTCACACTGTGAAAACATAATGTTAACTTTCACTGCTATGCGGATGACACACAGCTGTACATTTCAATGAAACATGGTGAAGCCCCAAAATTGCCCTCGCTAGAAGCCTGTGTTTCAGACATAAGGAAGTGGATGGCTGAAAACTTTCTACTTTTAAACTCGGACAAAACAGAGATGCTTGTTCTAGGTCCCAAGAAACAAAGAGATCTTCTGTTAAATCTGACAATTAATCTTGATGGTTGTAAAGTCGTCTCAAATAAAACTGTGAAGGACCTCGGCGTTACTCTTGACCCTGATCTCTCTTTTGACGAACATATCAAGACTGTTTCAAGGACAGCTTTTTTCCATCTACGTAACATTGCAAAAATCAGACATTTTCTGTCCAAAAATGATGCAGAAAAATTAATCCATGCATTTGTTACTTCTAGGTTAGACTACTGCAATGCTCTACTTTCCGGCTACCCGGATAAAGCACTAAATAAACTTCAGTTAGTGCTAAATACAGCTGCTAGAATCCTGACTAGAACCAAGAAATTTGATCATATTACTCCAGTGCTAGCTTCCCTACACTGGCTTCCTGTTAAGGCAAGGGCTGATTTCAAGGTTTTACTGTTAACCTATAAAGCGTTACATGGGCTTGCTCCTACCTATCTTTCCGAGTTGGTCCTGCCGTACATACCTATACGTACGCTACGGTCACAAGACGCAGGCCTCCTAATTGTCCCTAGAATTTCTAAGCAAGCAGCGGGAGGCAGGGCTTTCTCCTATAGATCTCCATTTTTATGGAACGGTCTGCCTACCCATGTGAGAGACGCAGACTCGGTCTCAACCTTTAAGTCTTTACTGAAGACTTATCTCTTCAGTAGGTCATATGATTGAGTGTAGTCTGGCCCAGGAGTGTGAAGGTGAACGGAAAGGCTCTGGAGCAACGAACCGCCCTTGCTGTCTCTGCCTGGCCGGTTCCCCTCTCTCCACTGGGATTCTCTGCCTCTAACCCTATTACAGGGGCTGAGTCACTGGCTTACTGGTGCTCTTTCATGCCGTCCCTGGGAGGGGTGCGTCACTTGAGTGGGTTGAGTTACTGACGTGATCTTCCTGTCTGGGTTGGCGCCCCCCCTTGGTTTGTGCTGTGGTGGAGATCTTTGTGGGCTATACTCGGCCTTGTCTCAGGATTGTAAGTTGGTGGTTGAAGATATCCCTCTAGTGGTGTGGGGGCTGTGCTTCGGCAAAGTGGGTGGGGTTATATCCTTCCTGTTTGGCCCTGTCCGGGGGTTTCTTCTGATGGGGCCACAGTGTCTCCTGACCCCTCCTGTCTCAGCCTCCAGTATTTATGCTGCAGTAGTTTATGTGTCGGGGGGCTAGGGTCAGTTGGTTATACCTGGAGTACTTCTCCTATCTTATCCAGTGTCCTGTGTGAATTTAAGTATGCTCTCTCTAATTCTCTCGTTCTCTCTTTCTTTCTCTCTCTCTGAGGACCTGAGCCCTAGGACCATACGTCAGGACTACCGGGCATGATGACTCCTTGCTGTCCCCAGTCCACCTGGCCTTGCTGCTATTCCAGTTTCAACTGTTCTGCCTGTGGTTATGGAACCGCCACCTGTCCCAGACCTGCTATTTTCAACTCTTAATGATTGGGTATGAAAAGCCAACTGAAAATTATTCATGATTATTATTTGACCATGCTTGTCACTTATGAACATTTTGAACATCTTGGCATAGTTCTGTTATAATCTCCACCCGGCACAGCCAGAAGAGGACTGGCCACCCCTCATAGCCTGGTTCCTCTCTAGGTTTCTTCCTAGGTTTTGGCCTTTCTAGGGAGTTTTTCCTAGCCACCGTGCTTCTACACCTGCATTGCTTGCTGTTTGGGGTTTTAGGCTGGGTTTCTGTACAGCACTTCGAGATATTAGCTGATGTACGAAGGGCTATATAAAATAAACTTGATTTGATTTGATGTCTTCACTATTATACTACAATGTAGAAAATAGTAAAAAATTAAGAAAAACCCTTGAATGAGTAGGTTTGTCCAAACATTTGACTGGAACTGTATATGGGGTGTCATAGTCCTGTGTCTATGTTTCATCAGTGCTTCTCACATTAGTGGGTTTATCGAATAGCTTTACAGCATAGAATGCGCAGATTAGATTACATATCAGTTCAGCCCGCGTCTACTGTAATCTGATGTTGTGATTAGAGTGAATGATGCTATCAGATATAGGTGAGTTCTGTGAGTGGAAGATTTAAAAGACTATTTTCCTTATGTTGAAATTAAGATCACACAGCAAACCGCATGAGCATGCGAAGCAAGCATGCGCGCACACACACACATGCTACAGTTTTACAGGGCTAATGCATAGCCTAAAATGAAAATTATGCATGACCACTTATGCATTGGACACTTCCTTCTTTAGATGCAATGAATCGATCTGCAGTTTCAGTACAGGGCCATCACTCTGCACAAGGAGCCTAAAATAGAACACAGACGTGAATAGCAGAGGAGTTCTCATAGGAGCCCGGTTATTCGTTCTCTATAAGACTATGCGATAGCAGTGACTTGTTTAACGTCATATCACCTCGCTGCAGTTTGACAGGCAATCAGTGGAGTAACATGCTACTCAGATAAGGTTACATCTAACTCACGATGACAAACCGTCGATGTTTTGTCGTGACAAATACAATATACGTGCTCCTTCCACACCGGCTCAAATTCTGTGTGTGAAAATACTAAAATAGCACAGGTTGACCGCTGATTTTCGACCATTCATCAACTATAATAAAACAGCACAGAGGGCATGGACTAGGCTACATGCATTTACGCTAGCCTTTCTATAGAGATGGGCTGTTGTAGCCTGATGCGAGAGTGCTGGCGCTGGCCTACATTGGGCTGTTATACTCAACCCACCGCATCGCCAAAGCAGCGACCGAACACGCAAACAGCTGTTGAGATACGGGACGGAAAAAACTCCGCTAGAGCAGATATGCACTGATTTTACAAGCAGAAATTAAGAGAATATCGGTCGAATCGCGTTGTGCAATCGCAGCCTGAAGTTAGCCTATAGCCTGCGGACGCAGTGCTCAAGATACTGGGCTATAGGCTATATATAACCTATATAGCCAGCAATTTGTTCGGATATGACAGAACACATGATTGTATTACCGGGAAATGGGTGAGGTTGAGAAGAAATTAGTTAGGGCATCAGAAGACACTGGAGTGTGACGCTGCTGCGTGTCTCAGGGACGACACACCCCTCTCTCTCCCCCTTCTCTCTCTCTCCCTCCCTCTCTCCCCCTGTTCGTCTCTTACACCTGTGACAGCGCTGACCCAACACATGCTTACTCAGAAACCTCTTCCTCTCTCTCTCTTTCACACACGCACACACACAGCGTGTTCGGGTATCTTGCTAGGTCATCCTTGACTCTGTGTAGACTAAATGATAGGCTGTAGATGGATGAGAGTGAAGGCGAAAATAGGCTACACTATATTTGCCGTAGGAGGAGCTGGGGCTATACATGCTTACACACACACACACACACACACACACACACACACGTCGATAGCATCTTCGGTTAAAGTTAGGTAGGCAGATATTTGTATAGGTTTGGTATCCTATTGGTAGCCAAGCGGCCGATGAGCAGCAGTATGAGTACCATCTCTGCACTATATCTCCCCAACATCTACAGAGCAGAAATAGCCCCAGTGTCTCTCTTACTTTAACATGGCCTCTTCCTTCTCCTCCTCCTCCTTCTGTCGAGCTAACACGGCCATGATTATCTTCCTCTCTTCCTCAGTCAGATGGCTCAGGTCCGGCTCAGGCATGGAAGCCGGCGCAACGGGTGGGCGCGGGCCGCCCCGAGGGCCCACCGAGGCGGACATCTTCTCCCCCCTTCCTCGGCGGCTCGGATTACGGACAGAAATCCCGCTGGTGGAGCCCACGTATCACGACATGGCCCACGGACGAAGCAACGGCTCGGGCAAGTGATGCAAGGCTCCCATGGTAGCGGGCACCCACGGCTGTAGTGCTTCTTCGGTTCCTAGTCGCCTTTCCTCTGCCTCTCTCTCGCTCTTTTCTCTTCTCCCCCCCACCCCCCGCCCGCCCGCCTCTCCCCTCCACTTCCAGTTACCGGGAACCCATCTCTGGTGGAGAATGATACTCGGTCACCTGGGAAGGCTTAGCTTTCTTCACAGCGGAGAGATGTTACTCTGCCGCTGCCCAGGTTGATCCGCTGGCTGGGTGCCTTGTTTTCTAACGCTGCCGCGCTCTGCTGCTGATGCTGCCGCTGTCAGGGAGATGTAGAACAGTCAATGGGACCGCAGCCCCTGAAACGAGCACACCTTCTCACGCCGGGAGCGCGCATTGTCATTTGAGAATGGGGGTTCACCGTACAAGGCGCTTGCACAATTGTCTCTCTCACTTCACCAATCATAGTGTGCTAGTGACGCGCTTCCCATCCTCCCGTCCTCGTGTGCGTGTGTGTCAGTAGTGTTGTTGTATCTTGTTAGGGCCCCAGCTTAAAATACTCGCAACACAAATTTAGCATTGGTTGTCTACCCTACACTAAAAATGTGTATGAGCCTATTTCAGGACCATGGACAGGCAGTGGGCGGCCGGTGGCGAGACTCAAAACGAGATAACCAAAAGCTGCCCCGTCCTTTTTCATAAAACATTATTCCCTCTATCATAATGCGAATTTTATTTGTATTTTAGTTTACAAATCAATGTAGCCTACATATCATACTATTGAATTGCGCCCACAAAGAGTCGTAGCCTAACTGTTGGCTGCCTGTTTGAGGTGCTCACATCAGAAGTCTTTCACTTTCAGTTTAGCTCGACGCTGATGTTTCATAGCTAGGCTACAGCATTACTAGTGCTAGAGTTTAATGGAATTACTTTTGTGCCTTTAATATCAAGAAACCCGTTTGAATTCGAGAACAACATTATTATTATTGCAAACAAAGATAATAATAATATTGACAGCAAAACAATAACCCAAAAGTATTGACAACAAAATAAATTGCATGGAATTCATTTTGAATGGCAAGAGCAAATTAATGTTAAATTAATGAAAAAAATAATAATTCACTAACCAGGTTTCCATCCAAAAGTAGACGGATAAAAAAATGTCACAGCAGGCCAGATAGATACAGAAAATGTGTCACAAATGTCAACAAAACAAAATATGCTAGACAAGGTGGGATCTTTTCAACCCAATCTCCAATTAAAATGCAAACCCGTGGCAAAACTGCAGTAACATAATTATGCCATGGATTGAAATGTTTTATTTAATTTAATTTTTAGTTCACCTTTATTTAACCAGGTAGGCTAGTTGAGAACAAGTTCTCATTTACAACTGCGACCTGGCCAAGATAAAGCAGAGCAGTGCGACACAAACAACAACACAGAGTTACACATGGAATAAACAAACATACAGTCAATAATACAAAAACAAGTATATATACAGTGTGTGCAAATGAGGTAGGATAAGGGAGGTAAGGCAATAAATAGGCCATAGTGGTGAAATAATTACAGTTTAGCAATTAAACACTGGAGTGATAGAAGTGCAGAAGATTAATGTGCAAGTAGAGATACTGTGGTGCAAAGGAGCAAAACATTTAAATAACAGTATGGGGATGAGGTAGTTGGATGGGCTATTTACAGATGGGCTATGTACAGGTGCAGTGACCTGTGAGTTGCTCTGACAGCTTGTGCTTAAAGCTAGTGAGGGAGATATGAGTCTCCAGCTTCAGTGATTTTTGCAATTCATTCCAGTCATTGGCATCAGAGAACTGGAAGGAAAGGCGGCCAAAGGAAGAATTGGCTTTGGGGGTGACCAGTGAAATATACCTGCTGGAGCGCGTGCTACGGGTGGGTGCTGCTATGGTGACCAGTGAGCTAAGATAAGGCGGGGCTATACCTAGCAAAGACTTATAGATGACCTGGAGCCAGTGGGTTTGGCGATGAATATGAAGCGAGGGCCAGCCAATGAGAGCATACAGGTCGCAGTGGTGGGTAGAATATGGGGCTTTGGTGACCAAACGGATGGCACTGTGATAGACTGCATCCAATTTGCTGAGTAGAGTGTTGGAGGCTATTTTGTAAATGACATTGCCAAAGTCAAGGATCGGCAAAACAGTCAGTTTTACGAGGGTATGTTTGGCAGCATGAGTGAAGGATGCTTTGTTGCAAAATAGGAAGCCAATTCTAGATTTCATTTTAGATTGGAGATGCTTAATGTGCGTCTGGAAGGAGAGTTTACAGTCTAACCAGACACCTAGATATTTGTAGTTGTCCACATATTCTAAGTCAGAACCGTTCAGAGTAGTGATGTTAGACATGCGGACAGGTATGGGCAGCAATCGGTTGAAGAGCATGTGTAGCAGTGTGATGTTGTTCCCCTAGATTATGCACCAAGTTGCACACAAGGACCAATTCAAATAGGCCAGGTCAAGAGGGGATATTAATAATTTGATAATAATAATAATACTTCAGTGTATTTTTTTTATTTAATTACAGCTGCATAGCTAATGTTTTTATTTGGTGTACAAACACTTTTTCATATCAATATTGTACATACATGTGATTGTAAAAGTTTTGTATATTTTGGTTTGGCCCATCGCGGGTTATCTGTATTTCCATACTCCCTTACTGTTCTCTTTTGCCTGACCTTCGGCTAGCAAGGTGCCTGAGAGCTGTGACTGCGCCAAGGGTTAACATAATGTGTGTTGTCTCTTCGTGTGCAGGGCAAATAAAAAGATTTCAACTAGCTGTGGCAGCGTCCTAATTAAAAGTACACAACGCAGAATGAACCACGCAACACATGCATTTAGTTTAGCAGTTGGAGGCCACGGAAGGAGAGTTGTATGGCATTGAAGCTCATCTGGAGGTTAGTTAACACAGTGTCCAAAGAAGGGCTAGAAGTTTACATAATTGGGTCATGTGTTGTCATATTTTATCTGTCACAGAATTATGCCATGGCTTGATGTTTTAATTATGCCATGTGGGCCATATCTTAACTGTCAATCAAACTCTGCAAAAGTTTAAACAAAACTGAAGTTTGGGCATCCCTACCGAATGGTTATGGTTAGGGTTAAACTTAAATGTAGACATTAATTCTGAATGGTTAAGGTTAGGATTAAGGTTTAGGAAAAGCTTAAAAAATACAATTATAATAATGAGTGTCTAGCACTGAGATTGAACATGCGACCTTAAATGCCCATCTACAACGTCCAGGTAATAGGTGTTTACGTTGCCCTTAGTGGATGGTATAGTTTTTCCACATTTTGCCAGGTCCAAACGTAATCTGGTACATGCAGAATCGGCACCTCCTGGCGTATTACATAAGTGAATGGGCTGGATTTTCTTGTGCCAGTAAATGTAATTATGTGAGAAATGACGGTGGAAATCCCTTTATGCACAAGTATTGAAATAATGATCATCATATTGAAGTAAACTTTGAGTCACGATGATACAGTATGTTGTGTGGTCCTCCATGGAAACCCATGGAAACCCATGGAGGACCACATGAATAGTTATTGTGCTGACGTTGCCAACAGAGGCAGTTTGGAACTCGGTAGTGAGTGTCGCAACCGAGGAGAGACAATTTTTACGCGGTACGCGCTTCAGCACTCGGCGGTCCCAATGTGTGGCCTGCCACTTCGTGACCGAGCCATTGTTGCTACTAGACGTTTCCACTTCACAATAGAAGCACTTACAGTTGACCAGGGCAGCTCTTGCAGGGTAGACATTTGACGAACTGACTTGTTGGAAAGTTGGCATCCTATGACGGTGCCAAGTTGAAAGTCACTGAGCTCTTCAGTAATGCCATTCTACTGCCAATGTTTGTCTGTGGAGATTGAATGGCTGTGTGCTCGATTATATGCATTTGTCAGCAACAGATGTGGCAGAAATAGGCAAGTCCACTAACTTGAAAGGATGCCCACATACTTTTGTATATATAGTATAGGTCAGTTGCTTGAGCTGATCCTGAAGATAAAGAAGAAGACCTTGTCTCTGAACCTGGTCGTGACTCTGCCTCTGACCTAATCTTGATCCAAGCTGGTCCTGCCTCTGGTCAAGCTGTCCTTGCCTCGACTAGTCAAGCTGATCTCATCTTGATCCAAGCTGTCCCTGCCTCTGACCCTGGAATTGACAATGTACTACTGTTACCACCTGAAATATGGTTCTCTTTCCTGAAGATAACCCTTGACCTGGACATGTGCATGCTACAGCATTGAACAGAGTTTCACAGCATTTCAGAGACCTTTCTAGACCACATTTTCCATATATACTTAAACACTACCGTTCAAAAGTTTGGGGTCACTTAGAAATGTCTTTTCTTTTTAATAAAAATAATTTTTTTGTCCATTAAAATAACATCAAATTGATCAGAAATACAGTGCAGACATTGTTAATGTTGTAAATGACTACTGTAGATGGAAACGGCACATTTTTTATGGAATATCTACATAGGTGTACAGAGGCCCATTATCAGCAACCATCACTCCTGTGTTCCAATGGCACGTTGTGTTAGCTAATCCAAGTTTATCATTTTAAAAGGCTAATTGATTATTAGAAAACCCTTTTGCAATTATGTTAGCACAGCTGAAAACTAGTGCTGATTAAAGAAGCAATAAAACGGGCTTTCTTTAGACTAGTTGAATATCTGGAGCATCAGCATTTGTGGGTTCAATTACAGGCTCAAAATCGCCAGAAAGAAAGACCTTTCTTCTGAAACTCGTCAGTCTGTTCTTGTGCTGAGAAATTAAGGCTATTCCATGTGAGAAATTGCCAAGAAACGGAAGATCTCGTACAACGCTGTGTACTACTGCCTTCACAGAACAGCACAATCTGGCTCTAACCAGAATAGAAAGAGGAGTGGGAGGCCCTGGTGCACAACTGAGCAAGAGGACAAGTACATTAGAGTGTCTAGTTTGAGAAACAGACGCCTCACAAGTCCTCAACTAGCAGCTTCATTAAATAGTACCCGCAAAATACCAGTCTCAACGTCAACAATGAAACGGCGACTCCAGGATGCTGGTCTTCTAGGCAGAGTTGCAAAGAAAAAGCCATATCTCAGACTGGCCAATAAAAATAAAAGATTAAGATGAGCAAAATAACACAGATACTGGACAGAGGAACGCTGCCTAGAAGGCTAGCATCCCGGAGTCACGCCTTCACTGTTGATGTTGAGACTGGTGTTTTGCGGGTTCTCCTCCAACACCATCTTCACTGCGAGAAGCACACAATTTCCCACTTCGTAGTTCCTCTCAGTGACGTTGAGGCACTGGGAGAAGAAGGCGCAGGGATGTAACTTGAGGCTGGGACAGGACAGCCCCCACTCCGACACCCGATGCATCGGCCTCCACCACAAACTGGTGGGACGGGTCAGGATGAACCAAGATGGGAGCTGTGGTGAAACAGTGTTCGAGGTCCCGGAACGCCCGGTCAGCAGCTGGGGACCACGTGAACAGATCCTTGGGAGAGGTGAGTGCAGACAGGGGGGAAGCCAAGGTGCTGTAACCCCAGCTAAAGTGGCGATAAAAGTTGGTGAATCCCAGGAAACATTGCAGCTGCACCCTGGACGTAGGCTGGGGCCAATCCACCACTGCTCTCACCTTCCAGGGATCCATCTGCACACCCCCTGTAGTGATGATGTAACCCAGGAAGCGGATGGTGGAGCGATGGAATTCACACTTTTCCACTTTCACAAAAAGCTGATTCTCCAGGAGGCATTGGAGAACTTGTCAGACGTGGAGCACGTGTTCTTGGGCGGAGTGGGAGAAGACGAGGATGTCATTGAGGTAGACGAAGATGAACCAGTTCAACATGTCGCGGAGAACATCATTTACCAGAGCCTGGAACACAGCTGGGGCGTTGGTAAGGCCAAATGGCCTGACCAAATACTCGTAGTGACCGCTGGCCGTGTGGAAGGCAGTCTTCCACTTGTCTTCCACTCGTAGGTCCAGCTGGGAGAACATGGTGGTCCCCTGGAGCGGCTCAAATGCCGAGGAGATGAGTGGTAGAGGGTGGCGGTTCTTCACCGTGATGTTGTTCAGGCCCCGTTAGTCGATGCACTGCAGGAGAGGCAGAAGGACGGATCTACCCTGCAGCTATAGAGTCCTCAATGTAGGTCTCCATAGCCTTGGTCTCCGGACCTGACAGAGAGTACAGTCATTCCCGGAGTGGAGTGGTTCCTGAGAGAAGGTCAATCCCGCAGTCATAGGGTTGGTGCAGCGGAAGCGAAGTGGCCCGGGCCTTACTGAACACCTCCCGGAGATCCTGGTACACCGCTGGAATGGCGGAGAGGTCTGGGGCAACTTCCGAGCCCACAGGAAGATGTCCCGGGGCAGGCTACGCTGAGTTCAGACAACGGGCGTGGCAGAATGGGCTCCAGCCTATAATGAAACCAGCAGTCCAGTCTGAGATGAGATTGTGTTGCTGGAGCCAAGAGAATCCCAATACCACGGGAACCTGAGGAGACTTAATCAGCATAAAATGGATTGCCTCGCTGTGGTTCCCTGACACCCGTAGGTTGATGCAAGTGGTATTGTGAGAGACCCGGCCTAGAGCGCTCTAATGTCCATTGGAATGGAGAGGGGCTGAGTGGGGATGCCCAGCTCGGAAGTCAGGGTAGCGTCCAAAAAACTCTCATCGGCCCCAGACTCGATGATTACCCGGAGAGATAGGCGACTCCAGGATGCTGGTCTTCTAGGCAGAGTTGCAAAGAAAAAGCCATATCTCAGACTGACCAATAAAAATAAAAGATTAAGATGAGCAAAATAACACAGATACTGGACAGAGGAACGCTGCCTAGAAGGCTAGCATCCCGGAGTCACGCCTTCACTGTTGATGTTTTAGACTGGTGTTTTGAGGGTTCTCCTCCAACACCATCTTCACCGCGAGAAGCACACAATTTCCCACTTCGTAGTTCCTCTCAGTGACGTTGAGGCACTGGGAGAAGAAGGCGCAGGGATGTAACTTGAGGCTGGGACAGGACAGCCCCCACTCCGACACCCGAAGCATCGGCCTCCACCACAAACTGGTGGGACGGGTCAGGATGAACCAAGATGGGAGCTGTGGTGAAACAGTGTTCGAGGTCCCGGAACGCCCGGTCAGCAGCTGGGGACCACATGAACAGATCCTTGGGAGAGGTGAGTGCAGACAGGGGGGAAGCTAAGGTGCTGTAACCCCAGCTAAAGTGGCGATAAAAGTTGGTGAATCCCAGGAAACATTGCAGCTGCACCCTGGACGTAGGCTGGGGCCAATCCACCACTGCTCTCACCTTCCAGGGATCCATCTGCACACCCCCTGTAGTGATGATGTAACCCAGGAAGCGGATGGTGGAGCGATGGAATTCACACTTTTCCACTTTCACAAAAAGCTGATTCTCCAGGAGGCATTGGAGAACTTGTCAGACGTGGACCACGTGTTCTTGGGCGGAGTGGGAGAAGACGAGGATGTCATTGAGGTAGACGAAGATGAACCAGTTCAACATGTCGCGGAGAACATCATTTACCAGAGCCTGGAACACAGCTGGGGCGTTGGTAAGGCCAAATGGCCTGACCAAATACTCGTAGTGACCGCTGGCCGTGTGGAAGGCAGTCTTCCACTTGTCTTCCACTCGTAGGTCCAGCTGGGAGAACATGGTGGTCCCCTGGAGCGGCTCAAAGGCCGAGGAGATGAGTGGTAGAGGGTAGCGGTTCTTCACCGTGATGTTGTTCAGGCCCCGTTAGTCGATGCACTGCAGGAGAGGCAGAAGGACGGATCTACCCTGCAGCTATAGAGTCCTCAATGTAGGTCTCCATAGCCTTGGTCTCCGGGCCTGACAGAGAGTACAGTCATCCCCGGAGTGGAGTGGTTCCTGAGAGAAGGTCAATCCCGCAGTCATAGGGTTGGTGCAGCGGAAGCGAAGTGGCCCGGGCCTTACTGAACACCTCCCGGAGATCCTGGTACACCGCTGGAATGGCGGAGAGGGCTGGGGCAACTTCCGAGCCCACAGGAAGATGTCCCGGGGCAGGCTACGCTGAGTTCAGACAACGGGCGTGGCAGAATGGGCTCCAGCCTATAATGGAACCAGCAGTCCAGTCTGAGATGAGATTGTGTTGCTGGAGCCAAGAGAATCCCAATACCACGGGAACCTGAGGTGACTTAATCAGCATAAAATGGATTGCCTCGCTGTGGTTCCCTGACACCCGTAGGTTGATGCAAGTGGTATTGTGAGAGACCCGGCCTAGAGCGCTCTAATGTCCATTGGAATGGAGAGGGGCTGAGTGGGGATGCCCAGCTCGGAAGTCAGGGTAGCGTCCAAAAAACTCTCATCGGCCCCAGACTCGATGATTACCCGGAGAGATTTTGACTGGTTCCCCAACAGCAGGATGGCATGGAAAGGGTTGCGAGTAAGGGGAGAAGTACAGTTCTCCATAAGGCCCACCAGAGTACTCGCCCCTTCTAGATGAGCCTGTTTTTTAAATGGACATGTGGCTACGAAATGTCCCGTAGCGCCACAATATAGACAGCTCTGGGTGTGATGTCGGCGTAAGCGCTCAGCTGGAGTCAATCTAGCCCTGCCCAGGTGCCTGGATTCCGAAGAAGACGAGTCGGCAGCCCTCAGTGATTCCGGAGAGAATTCAGGTGAAGTCGGGTTCACTCGGGCATGTAGCCTTCGGGGGCATCTGGGATTCTTCGGAGGAAAGGTGGGAATCGAGGGCGAAGGAGGGTTCTCGATGCCACCTATCGATCCGGATGGTCAAGGCTATGAGGGAGTCAAGGTCCATGTACGCTATCCTCGAGCGGTCCGTGGGGAACGAAGAAGGCTGCAGCTCGGGGTAGGCTGGGAGATTACGGGTGTGACCCACTGCCCAGTGGGGAATCCGCGGAATTGCTCCAGCAAAGAGTCAAACGCCTGGTCATGGCGTTCTGCCAGGGTATGGAGTCCCTCCATAAGACATTGCAGTAACTCATTGTGTCATCCAATGGTGTCTCCTCGCAGGGAGACAGCATTGTGGAGCTGGTCTGAGTTTGCTGGGTCGGTCTTGGCCAGTTCGTGCTATCACGTTTTAGGCCAGTTCATACTATCACGTTTTAGGCAAGACCCAGATGTAGACAGTGTCGAAGTAACAAAAGTTTATTACTAGAACAGGGGGCAGGCAAAACGACAGGTCAAGGGCAGGCAGGGAAAATAATCCAGATCAGAGTCCAATAGGTACAGAACGGCAGGCAGTCTCAGGGTCCGGGCAGGCAGAGGTCAATAATCCAGTGTGGTGGGGCAAGGTACAGAATGGCAGGCAGGCTCAGGGTCAGGGCAGGCAGAATGGTCAAAACTGGTAAAACTAGAAAACAGGAACTATATAAATGACAGGCGCAAGGGGAAAAACACTGAAAGGCTTGACGAACAAAACAGACAAACAGAGAACACAGATATAAATACACAGGGGATAATGAGGGGAGATGGGAAACACCTGGTGGGGGGAGGAGACAAGCACAAAGACAGGTGAAACTTATCAGGGTGTGACAGTCCCACTAAGCGTAAACCAGATGGGATGGTCTATCGTGCATAATGCTGTGGTAGCCATGCTGGTTAAGTGGTCCTTGAATTCTAAATAAATCACTGACAGTGTCACCAGCAAAGCACCCCGCACACCATCACACCTTCTTAACCATGCTTTATGATGGGAACCACACATGCAGAGATCATCCGTTCACCTACTATGCGTCTCACAAAGACACGGTTGGAACCAAAAATCTCAAATATGGACTCATTAGACCAAAGGACAGATTTCCACAAGTCTAATGTCCATTCCTCGTGTTTCTTGGCCCAAGCAAGTCTCTTCTTATTATTGGTGTCTTTTAAATGTGGTTTCTTTGCAACAATTCGACCATGAAGGCCTGATTCACAAAGTATCCTCTGAACAGTTTATGTTGAGATGTGTCTGTTACTTGAACTCTGTGAGGCATTTATTTGAGCTGCAATCTGAGGTGCAGTTAACTCTAATGAACTTATCCTCTGCAGCAGAGGTAACTCTGGGTCTTCCTTTCCTGTGGCGGTCCTCATGAGAGCCAGTTTCATCATAGCGCTTGATGGTTTTTGCGACTGCACTTGAAGAAACTTTCAAAGTTCTTGAAATTTTCTGGATTGACTGACCTTCATGTCTTAAAGTAGTGATGGACTGTCGTTTCTCTTTGCATATTTGTTATGTGTTCAAAATATTTATTACGAAATTAGCTATTTATTTCTCAGCATTTGATACATTATTGGCATTTTATTCCATTATCAGTTGCTTCAAGGTGTCTGTAATAGAACGCACATGGCAAAAACAAATGTAGACATTAAGGGGTCTGAATACTTTCCGAATGCACTGTAGTTGTGCTGGCCATTGTTTTAAAAGCTGCTAGCTCGGAAATAAATAATGATGAACTGTCACTCCAAAACGGGTTGACCAATAGAGACGCATCATCTACGCCTCCCTCTAAACCCTGTCTACACAGAATGAATGTGCCTAAACATTGCAAATGGAAAAAAAGACACCGAATTTGGAAGCTATAGAAATGCATTTATTCACTTTTTTCCCATTTGATTCGTTACAGCCTTATTCTAAAATATGTATTTTTTATTCCCTCATCAATCTACACACAATACCCCATAATGACAAAGCAAAAATAGGTTTTTAGAAATCTTTGCCAAAAAATTATAATAATAAATCAAACCGAAATATTACAGTTACATAAGTATTCAGACCCTTTACTCAGTACTTTGTTGAAGCTCCTTTGGCACCTTTGGCAGCCTCGAGTATTCTTGGGTAGGACGCTACAAGCTTGGCACACCTTATTTGGGGAGTTTCTCCCATTTTTCTCTGCAGATACTCTCAAGCTCTGTCAGGTTGGATGGGGAGCGTCACTCCACTGCTATTTTCAGGTCTCTCCAGAGATGTTAGATCGGGTTCAAGTCCGAGCTCTGGCAGGGCCACTCAAGGACATTCAAAGACTTGTATCGAAGCCACTCCTGCGTTGTCTTGGCTGTGTGCTTAGGGTAGTTGTCCTGTTGGAGGCGAACCTTCACCCCAGTCTGAGGTCCTGAGACTCTCCCAGTCCCTGCCACTGAAAAACATCTCCACAGCATGATGCTGCCACCCCCATGCTTTACTGTAGAGACGTTGGCAGGATTTCATCCAGAAGTGACGCTTGGACTTCAGGCCAAGAAGTTCAATCTTGGTTTCATCAGACCAGAGAATCTTGTTTCTCATAGTCTGAGAGTCCTTTAGGTGCCTTTTGGCTAACTCCAAGTGGGATGTCATGTGCATTTATACTGACGAGTGGCTTCCACCTGATTGGTGGAGTGCTGCAGAGATGGTTGTCCTTCTGGAAGGTTCTTCCATCTCCACAGAGGAACTCTGGAGCTCTGTCAGAGTGACCATCGGGTTCTTGGTCACCTCCCTGACTAAGGCCCTTCTCCCCCTACTGCTCAGTTTGGCAGGGTGGACAGCTCTAAGAAGAGTCTTGGTGGTTCCAACCTTTTTCAATTTAAGAAAATGGTGGCCACTCTTGGGGACATTCAATGCTGCAGAAATGTTTTGGTACCATTTCCCAGATCTGTGCCTTAACACAATCCTGTCTCTGAGCTCTACGGACAATTCCAAGGATGATCAATGGCAACAGAATGCACATGAGCTCAATTTTGAGTCTCATAGCAAAGGGTCAGAATACTTATGCAAATAAGGTTGTCAAAAAATTGTCATATTCGCAAGTCCTCAACTGGCAGCTTCATTAAATAGTACCCGCAAAACACCAATCTCAACCTAAAACAGTGAAGAGGCGACTCCGGGATGCTCGCCTTCTAGGCAGAGATGCAAAGAAAAAGCCATATCTCAGACTGGCCAATTAAAAATAAATGATTAAGATGGGCAAAAGAACACAGACACTGGACAGAGGAACACCCGGAGTCGCCTCTTCACTGTTGACATTGAGACTTGTGTTTTGCGGGTACTATTTAATGAAGCTGCCAGTTGAGGACTTGTGAGGCATCTGTTTCTCAAACTAGACACTCTAATGTACTTGTCCTCTTGCTTAGTTGTGCACCGGGGCCTCCCACTCCTCTTTCTATTCTGGTTAGAAACAGTTTGCTCTGTTCCGTGAAGGGAGTAGTACACAGCATTGTACCAGATCTTCAGTATCTTGGCAATTTCTCGCATGGAATTTACTTCATTTCTCAGAACAAGAATAGGCTGACGAGTTTCAGAAGAAAGTGCTTTGTTTCTGGCCGTTTTGAGGCTGTAATCGAACCCACAAATGCTGATGCTCCAGAACCGTTTTATTATTCTTTAATCAGAACAACAGTTGTCAGCTGTGCTAACATAATTGCAAAAGTGTTTTCTAATGATCAATTAGCCTTTTAAAATTATAAACTTGGATTAGCTAACACAACGTGCCATTGGAACACAAGAGTGATGGTTGCTGATAATGTGCCTCTGTACGCCTATATAGATATGTCATAAAAAAATCTAACATTTCCAGCTACATTAACAATGTCTACACTGTATTTCTGATCAATTTGATGTTATTTTAATGGACTAAAAATGTTTTCTTTCAAATGCAAGGACATTTCAAAGTGACCCCAAACTTTTGAACGGTAGTGTATATATAGGGCAGCAGTCTCTAAGGTGCAGGGTGGTAGCTGGCTAGTAACAGTGACTAAAGTTCAGGGTAAGGTACTGGGCAGAGGCCGGCTAGTGGTGACTATTTAACAGTCTGATGGCCTGGAGATTATTTTTCAGTCTCTCGGTCCCAGCTTTGATGCACCTGTTCTGTCTCCGCCTTCTAGATGGTAGCAGGGTGAACAGACCTTGGCTCGGGTGGCTGAGGTCCTTGATGATCTTCTTGGACTTCCTGTGACACCGGGTGCTGTAGATCAGTGGTTCCCAAACTTTTTCACTCACGCCCCCCTTCCAGCATTGGGGAATATCCCACGCCTTCTCTGCCCCTTATTTACAGCAATTCTTCACATGTTGTCATGGGTGCACCGAAAATGTTGCAGTTTTAAAGCTAATTTTCTTGCAATTCTATAAATGGTGTCATGTCTAATGTGTATTTGTCGGATATTTGAGAAAAGGGTGCGCTCCCCAACATGTGGGAACCACTGCTGTAGATGTCCTGATGAGAAATGTGGAAAATTAAGGTTTGGAATGTTAACTAGGAGGGTCTAGCATCATTGTGCTCTTGTGCTCTTGACCCAAATACCAATATCAAAAGGTGATTAACATGAGATGCAAAGACACAATGGAAAGCTGGTTTGTCATTAGATGAAGTGCTAACAGACAGTGCTGACAGACAGTGCTAACAGACAGTGCTATCAGTTTTTGGCATTTGTCTAGAATAGAGATCTGCTTGCCTTTTATTCTGCCCATTCCATTCGCCCCAATGCATAACACTGTAAATAGGTAGGTGATTCATTGAGAAGCCAACTGCTTCAAAGACACAATGTAAACAATGATGGACTGGCATACCAATCCATAATGACCTAGATTAACCTAATGCTGATGAGCTAGATGCGCCTTAGCTTTACAGATTTAAATCAGCCCAAGACCAGCCTTGACATGTGCCAAAAATTGCATTAGGTCAATTGCTTGGCCTGACAAATAAAATATTTTGAATCTAGGACTGGGGTTTTGGACTGAAAGTCACAGAAATCTGTGTTCTGTTTTTTGGTGATTGTGTGAAAATTGTATTTTCCTCCTCATAAAATATGTGCTCATAGGAAATGACTAAATGCATGGATCATTCAGCCCATCTCTCCAAATTGTCAATTGTGTGAAAATTCAAGTGTTTATTACTTGGCCTCCCATCTTATTTAAAGTGTCAATCAGCAGTAGAAACAATAACAAAGCATTCCCCCCTTGTTTAGGTAAAAAGCTGAGGGATGGGGCTGGAGAGATGTACTACTATCAAATTCATAGACAGAGGTATGGATGCAAGGACTGACCATCCATGATATCAAGATAATAGTTTTGACCATGTTTTTAGGCTGTACAGTATTTGTTTACATTTACTTTGTTTACAAACATTGGAGTAAAACAAGCTTCTATTGTGGGTTCTGATGAGGTATGACAGTGGAACTAAGCTCATGAGGCATTTATAAGTTCAATTCTTTAAGAATCAATTCTTCAAGCCCCTTTTAAACGATAAGAGCGATTTCACGTGAGCATGGACAGAAAATATTTTTGGTATCTCAGATTTCTATCACAAACCATTTTTGAGGAGATCACGATGAACGTGGACATTTTAAGCCCTTTTTAGACTTAAACATGCATCGTGTAAGGCCCTATGATCCATGAACCGTGTAAAATGTAGATTTGTGTTATAAGGTTATTCATTTGGAGAAGGTGTCACCACACCCAGTGATGGTGAGGAATCAAGTTTGGTGTGACAGGAACTATCAAATCAATTAGCATGCATTTAGAACATGGGTATGCTCAGGTTGGGGCGTAGATCAAAGAGGTAAAACACTACAAGAGCTGAGGGCAAACTCAGCTCTTGGTTCAGTCTACTCTGCTGGACCCAGAGTTGGGAACATGGCTACACAGCTTCATTGCTGCTGTATTGTCTCCTACTCTGCTGCCGGATACGAAAGTAAAGAGTCTTACAATCAAGATGTTTTTGCTGTCCTTCCTTTTCTTACAACCGTATATGTTTGGAACAAAATACTCTACAAGTGTCACACATTTGTTACCACACATTGCTAGAGTGGGCTCTCTTACTAATTTTGCCGTTATGATCCATTTTATGACCCCCACCAACACCACCACCACAGAGATTGGGAAAATGGATGGAAAGGGAGCTCCCTCTACTGGTGATGTGCTGAATGTACAATCCTAAAGGAGGGCTGTGATTGGTTAATGACCCATAATGTTAGTTTATATAAAGTGACCAAAAATGTGTTGGTCCCATTTTCATGAGCTGAAATAAAAGGTTCCAGAAATGTTCCATACGTACAAAAATCGTATTTCTCTCAAATTTTGTGCACAAATGTGTTTATATCCCTTTAGTGAGCATTTATCCTTTGCCAAGATAATCCATACACCTGACAGGTGTGGCATATCAAGAAGCTTATTAAAAAGCATGATCATTAAACAGGTGCACCTTATGCTGGGGACAATAAAAGGCCACTCTAAAATGTGCAGTTTTGTCACACATCACAATGCCTCAGATGTCTCAAGATTTAAGGGAGCGTGCAATTGGCATGCTGACTGCAGGAATGTCCAGCAGAGCTGTTGCCAGAGAATTTAATGTTAATTTCTCTACCATAAGCCGCCTCCAACGTCGTTTTATAGAATTTGGCAGTACATCAAACTGGCCTCATGTAACCACGCCAGCCCAGGACCTCCACATCCGACTTCTTCACCTGCGGGATCGTACGAAGATTGGGAGGGGAGGGGGGGGGGGGGGGGGTGCTCAGGAGTATTTCTGTCTGTAATAAAGCCCTTTTGTGGTGAAAAACGAATTATGATTGACTGGCCTTGCTCCCATGTGGGTGGGCCTATGCCCTCCCAGGCCCACCCATGGCTGTGCCCCTGCCCAGTCATGTGAAATCCATAGACTAGGGCCTAATGAATTTATGTCAATTGACTGATTTCCTTCTATGAACTAACTCAGTAAAATCTTTGAAATTGTTGCATGTGTCACACCCTGATCTGTTTCACCTGTCTTTGTGATTGTCTCCACCCCCCTTCAGGTGTTGCCCATCTTCCCCATCATCCCCTGTGTATTTATACCTGTGTTCTCTGTTTGTCTGTTGACAGTTCCTCTTGTTTGTCAAGCCAACCAGCTTTTTTTGTCTCAGCTCCTGCTTTTCCCCAGTCTCTCTTTTCTCATCTTCCTGGTTTTTGACCCTTGCCTGTGCTGACCCTGTACCCAACCACCTGACCACTCTGTCGGCACCTGACCATGGGCCTGCCTGCCTTCCTGTACCTTTGCCCCATCTCTAGATTACTGACCTCTGCCTGACCTGACCCTGAGCCTGCCTGCCTGCCGTCCTGTACCTTTGCCCCTGTTGCTGTTACTTCACCACGGTCTGCATCTGGGTCTTACCTTGATACCTGATAGAACGAACTGGCCATGACTGACCCAGCAGACCCGGGACAGCTGCGCAACGCCATCTTCACCCAGGGAGCCACCATCGGTATGCACAAGGAATTGCTTCGTGGCCCTGTGGAGGGGGTCCAGAGTTTGGCTGAATGCCATGAACGGGCGTTGGACAGTTTGCTGGAGCAATTCACGGGTTGTCTGCGAGGCCGCCTACCACAGTGATAACCCCACAGCTCCTCAGCGACTCAGCTGCTAGCAGCACCGTCTCATCAGTCACTCCACCTTCTCGGGAGCCCCGCATACCTCCTCCGGAACGCTTCAATGGAGAGCCGAGCACCTGTCGGGCGTTCCTAGCTCAGTGTGCCCTCGTCTTCGAGCTTCAGCCCTCCTCCTTCCCCTCGGATTGCTCCAAGATAGCCTACCTCATCACGCTGATGTCCGGGAGGGCTCTCACCTGGGCTACTGCCATGTGGGAACAACAGTCGGCCATATGCTCTAGTCAGGAGGCGTTTATGGGAGAAGTGAGGAAGGTCTTTGATGCCCCATTCTCAGGGCCAGAGGCCGCCTGGAAGCTAATCCAGCTTCGGCAGGACTCCCGCAGTGTAGCTGATTATGCGGTTTTAGAAACTTCAGAGTGTTTTCTATCCAATAGTAATAATAATATGCATATCGTATGATCTAGAACAGAGTACGAGGCCGTTTAATTTGGCCACGATTTTTTCCCAAAGTGAAAACAGCGCGCCCTATTTCCAAGAGGTTTTAAAGTGGTCCTATGGACAGATACTCCAATCTCCGCTGTGGAGCTTTGCAGCTCCTCCAGGGCTTTCTTTGGTCTCTTTGTTTTCTCTCTGGTTAATGCTCTCCTTGCCTGGTCCGTGAGTTTTGCGGCCCTCTCTTGGCAGGTTTGTTGTGGTGCCATATTCTTTCAATTTTTTAATAATGGATTTAATAGTACTCTGTGGGATGTTCGAAGTTTCTGATATTTTTTTATAACCCAACCCTATAACCCACCACATCAGTCATCGGCTTCATCAATAAGTGCATCGATGACGTCGTCCCCGAGGTGACCATACGTACATACCCCAACCGGAAGCCATGGATTACAGGCAACCTCCGCACTGAGCTAAAGGCTAGAGCTGCCGCTTTCAGGGAGCGGGATTCTAACCCGTAAGCTTATAAGAAATCCCGCTGTGCCCTCCGACAAACCATCAAACAGACAAAGCGTCAATACAGGAATAAGATCGAATCGTCCTACACCGGCTCCGACGCTCACCGGATGTGGCAGCTTCCCAGTGACACGAGCCTACCAGACGAGCTAAACTACTTCCATGCTTCCTTCGAGGCAAATAACACTGAAACATGCATGACAGCACCAGCTATTCTGGAAGACTGTGTGATCATGCTCTCCGCAGCCGATGTGAGTAAGACCTTTAAACAGGTCAACATTGGCTCACAACACCATTATCCCAGAAACCCTAGACCCACTGCAATTTGCATACCGCCCCAACAGATCCACAGATGATGCAATCTCTATTGCACTCCACACTGCCCTTTCCCACCTGGACAAAAGGAACACTTATGTGAGAATGCTATTCATTGACTACAGCTCAGCGTTAAACACCATAGCGCCCTCAAAGCTCATCAATAAGCTAAGGACCCTGGGATTAAACACCTCCCTCTGCAACTGGATCCTGGACTTCATAATAGGCCGCCCCCTGGTGGTAAGGGTAGGTAACAACACATCCGCCATGCTGATCCTCAACACAGGGGCCCCTCAGGGGTGCGTGCTCAGTCCCCTCCTGTACTCCCTGATCACTCATGACTGCATGGACAGGCACGACTCCAACACCATCATTAAGTTTGCTGATGACACAACAGTGGTAGGTAGGCCTCATCATGACAACGATGAGACAGCCTATAGGGAGGAGGTCAGAGACCTGGCCTTGTGGTGCCAGGACAGCAACCTCTTCCTCAACGTAATCAAGACAAAGGAGATGATTGTGGACTACAGGAAAAAGAGGACCGAGCACGCCCCCATTCTAATTGATGGGGATGCAGTGGAGCAGGTTGAGAGCTTCAAGTTCCTTGGTGTCTACATCACCAGCAAACTAACAAGGTCCAAGCACACCAAGACAGTCGTGAAGAGGGCACGACAAAATCTATTCCCCCTCAGCGGATTGAAAAGATTTGGCATGGGTCCTCAGATCCTCAAAAGGTTCTACAGCTGCACCATCAAGAGCATCCGGACTGGTTGCATCACTGCCTGGTAAATCACTGGGGCCAAGCTTCCTGCCATCCAGGACCTCTATACCAGGCGGTGTCAGAGGAAGGCCCTAAAAATTGTCAAAGACTCCAGCCACCCTAGTCATAGACTGTTCTCTCTGCTACCGCACGGCAAGTCTAGGTCCAAGAGGCTTCTAAACAGCTTCTACCCCCAAGCCATAAGACTCCTGAACACCTAATCAAATGGCTACCCAGACAACAACTGCATTGTTTGTTAGTGGCTCGTAAGTAAGCATTTCACTGTAAGGTCTACCTGTTGTATTCGGCGCATGTGACTAATCAAATTTGATTTGATTTGAAAAACGAATGTAAATAAGTTTTTGTGAAATTGAAGAAATTGTGCTATTAATGCATGTTACGGCACAAACATGTCTCGTAAACGTAATGATGTTGTTGTTTGGTTAGATTTTGGAAATTGTATAAATAAAAGAATGTCCTTCATCAGAAGTTCCAGCTAATTAATTTGCTAGCTATCATACAGTAGGCGTATATTAATAATTAAATAGTTAATTTAAGTTGACATGCAATCATAATTGACGGTAGTGCATTTAAAGCACCCACAAGCTAACGGTGGCTGAAAACACAATCGTAGCGGGACGAACAAGTGACGAATTTCCCTGCAAGTGTAAACTCGTCAGACGTCATGATACGTCATCAGAAGTGTCCACTTAATTTGAGGGCTGAGAGGAGAGGGTGTGTCTTTTATAGTGGCTTGCGAAAGTATTCACCTCCTTGGCATTTTTCCTATTTTGTTGCCTTACAACCTGGAATTAAAATGAATTTTTGGGGGGGTTGTATCATTTGATTTACACAACATGCCTACCAGTTTGAAGATGCAACATATTTTTTGTTGTGAAACAAAGAAGAAATAAGACAAAAAAAATAGAAAACTTGTAACGATTGTCGTCGGGAGAAGGAGAAGACCAAGGTGCAGCATAGTAAGTATTCATAATCCTTTTAATAAATAGTTATACTAGAACAAAAACAACAAAACGACAAATGAACAGTTCTGCAAGGTGCAATACACAAAACAGAAAACAACTACCCACCAAGCACAGGTGGGAATGAGGCTACCTAAGTATGATTCTCAATCAGAGACAACGATAGACAGCTGACTCTGATTGAGAACCACACCAGGCCAAACACCTAGAAATACAAAACATAGAACAAAACATAGAATGCCCACCCCAACTCACGCCCTGACCAAACCAAAATAGAGACATAAAAAAGGAACTAAGGTCAGGGTGTGACAGTGAAGGTTCAGGTCAGGGTGTGACCTGAACCTATAGGGGAGGGTCTGGGTGGGCATTTCACCGCTGTGGCGGCTCTGGTGCGGGACGTACACCCCGCTCCACCTCTGGCTTGGCCCACTTAGGTGGCGCCTCTAGAGCGGGGACCCTCGCCACCGACCCCAGACTGGGGACCCTAGCAGCGGGCCCCGGACAGGAGGGCGACTCTGGCAGCTCCGGACAGGAGGGAGACTCTGGCAGGTCCGGACAGGAGGGAGACTCTGGCAGGTCCGGACAGGAGGGGGACTCTGGCAGCTCCGGACAGGAGGGGGACTCTGGCAGCTCCGGACAGGAGGGGGACTCTGGCAGCTCCGGACAGGAGGGGGACTCTGGCAGCTCCGGACAGGAGGGGGACTCTGGCAGCTCCGGACAGGAGGGGGACTCTGGCAGCTCCGGACAGGAGGGGGACTCTGGCAGCTCCGGACAGGAGGGGGACTCTGGCAGCTCCGGACAGGAGGGGGACTCTGGCAGCTCCGGACAGGAGGGGGACTCTGGAGGCTTCGTGCCATGTCTCACCACTGGAGGCTTCGTGCCATGTCTCACCACTGGAGGCTTCGTGCCATGGATCATCACTGGAGGCTTCTTGCCATGGATCATCACTGGAGGCTTCGTGCCATGGATCATCACTGGAGGCTTCTTGCCATGGATCATCACTGGAGGCTTCTTGCCATGGATCATCACTGGAGTGGAGAGACACACAGGAGGCCTGGCTCTGGGAGAGGGCACAGGACTCACCAGGCTGGGGAGACATATAGGAGGGTTAATTCTCGGCGCAGGCCTCACCAGGCTGGGGAGACATGCAGGAGTCCTTGGCCGAGGCACCGGATACACTGGGCCCTGGAGGCGCACTGGCGGTCTCGAGCGCAGATCTGGCCCCCCCCCCATCTGGCCCCACACCGGCCTGTGGATGCTCGGCCGAGACACAGTGCGCATCACCCCATAGCATGGGGCCTGACCAATTCCACTGCTATCCAATCCACTGCTATTCAGTGGAGTGGGTGTGTGGTCCCAATTCTGGGTTTAAGGGTCTCTTTTCAAAGCTTTTTTGTTTTTGTTTGACCCGCCAAGATTTACATGCTAACATCACCACTGTGCATAAGTGATTTCGCTGTAACTTGTAATGACTGAAAATGAAACATGTGTCTGTTTCTTATTTAGGCCTTCACAATGCTTCCTTGCAACACATGGTAGCATTTTAAAAGCAACATAAGCTACACGTTGTTGTTCCAAGAAATGATCATTACAGTAATTATTATTATTTTTTATTTTTTTTCTGTTGACTGGTTTTCTCGGATAACCTCTGAATAATATGTCAATTGCAAAGGATGTTTATTTTGATATGGTGAATACAGGATTTTCTCGTGACGTCACTACTGTGGAGCGCCATAGCTTACTTTCAAATATGCAGGGTGGTTTCGAGAACTGAACCGCGACTGACTATCTGGTAAGAAATTAATATTAACAGTAGAACAGGTTCTTAGCAAAAGTATAAATGCATACCATCTCAGTGTGTATGCAAATGTATATCAACGTTGAGTACTTTCATTCTAAAGTACAAGGTTGCCAACAAACAACGCATACAAAGTAGCATGATCAATTCACCGAGCTAACTAAGTTAGCTGCCGAATAGGCATCAACTCACCACGTAGCTTATTCTTAATGTTTGTCCATAGGCTACCAGAGTGAGGACAGATATTTTTAGGAAAGTGGTGAGTGAAAAACTTAATGATATAGCCCAATAGCCCACCCTCCCCGGTATCTTATTCTGCAGCTATACACCTTGTATGCGTTGTTTGTTGGCAACCTTGTTATTTACGTAGTTTTTGGAATAGATTCATGTTGGAACGTTCCACAAAGTATACCCACCCGTCGTGATGAGCTACAGGGGGTGAAGGCTTTTGTTCCTGCCCAACTCTAACACAACCTAATGGTTTGAATCAGGTGTTTTGGTGCTGACTGTAGTTCAAGTTTTCAGAATGTCCTTATTGTTATTAGACACTGGGCAAATCAAGACACCTCTATTTCAATATTATTTCAATATCAATATGGGCATTCTCAGGAGTCCATGTGTAACACAAACCTTGAGTATAACCATTTTATATCGCTGTAACAGTGTCTCACCTCTTCTCTCTCCACCTCTCTGGCAGACATCTTGCCTGTGTTGGTCTATAGGGAGCGGGGCACATCCCTAAGGAGCGTGCAGAGCTGTCGTGTGCATGGGTCTGGGCTGCAGTTAGAAGGGGCTACGCTGAACTCCAGGGGCAGCCCCAAACACCAGATAAGTGTCCGATAAGGTAATAGCTCCACTTATTCATCTATATAGTTGTATTTGCTTGGTGCATGGTTACATGGTAATAGTCACACAATAATAACATATGGAATTACCAAATAAGTATTAATTGACCTTATATTTTTTGGTAAATACCAGTAGAAACAGTACCATAAAATAAAGTGCTACCAGATTTAACTGGCTATAGTTAGGTTTCCATCCAATTGGTGACATAACTTAATGCAAATATTATAACATACGGGTGATATTACATGATATACAGGTATGTTAATTACATTTGAATGGAAGTGTGTGTTTGTGTGTGGGGAAGATGGGCACGGTAGGGGCGGAGGATGCGGAAGAGAACATAGCCTGTGCCACCTTCACTGGCATGCTGAAGAAGATGGAGGGCAGGCTGGAGGACACAGCCTGTATCGGTTTCGTCATCTGATGTTTTGTCACGAGGTTAAACAGATTAAGAGATGTGTGGAGGAAGTAGGAGAGAAAAAGAGAGGAGTAGCGGAAGAAGAGATAAAGATGGAGGGAAAATAACTAGGGAGAGAGAAACCTGCAGCTTTAACAGTGATCCAGAAAGCGGTGTAGTGGTAGGAGCAGAGTGGCTTGGTGAACCCTGACCCCCTGGGACGTGGAGGAATGTGTGCTGGTGTGGAGCCACTCACTACCTGCTGGATTAATGTTTTACTACAGAGATTTTTACAGCCAGCAGTCTGAACAACACACACTGCTGCCTCACACTCCTGGACTGCTTCATAAAGGCGCAGAGGCACAGGCATACAGTACATACTCACACAAACGCCCACACTCAAATGCAAAACACATGCACATACGTGTAAACACATACACAGAACGGGCTAAAACATCTATTACTTCAAATGCATTTAATTTACAATGTGGTAAGTGGAGTCACATGTTGAGAAATTTCTGTCAAGGAACATTCCTCATGTTAATCAGTGATGTTGGTAAATCAATACACTCAGGTCAACAACCAATGATCAGCTACCCAATTCACGAAAATATCCCCATTAACTGACATGGTTTTTAGAAATGAATCACTGTCAAGAGTTTCATAGATCACTAGTAAAAAATAAAGTAAATTATGGGCTAGCTAGAAACTGCTATATACTTTATTGAATGCTGACTGTAGAGTTGGTAACTCACCACAGGTGGTCTGAACCAGGCAGATATAAATATATGGATGTAGATAGAAGAGTAATTTGTAATAGAAGTTTGTCCCCACAAGCCAACACATTCCATACACAACTGTGTGAGCTGAGTGAAGGCATACATAGGGTAAATAGGCCAGTACATTTACATTTACATTTAAGTCATTTAGCAGACGCTCTTATCCAGAGCGACTTACAAGATATGCATATAGGCCTTGATCATGACTCTAAGTTCCATTACATTACACATAAGTCATTGAACGAAGGAATCTTCTGTAAGGGGGAGTTTTGATAAGAGCCCCGGCTCTCGGTCTGAACATTAACACACATCACTTGTGGTACGGTTTTGGAAGCATAATGACCTTATCTTTCATATCAGCGAGAAATAAAACATTTTAAATCATAAGGTTAAATTGATACACACTTTTATAGGGTTAGTGTTCCCACGCGGCCATATCTCCATGTTACAGCGCGTGTTTACGGAAGACGGAGAGACCACCTGTGCTAATTAGCTATCTTGCATGCTCAGAACACCTGTCAGTAACAGAAGAAACATGTTGTCACTTAAAAATAATGTTGGCTGCAACTGTGATAAAGCAGGTTAAAACTGTGTACAGTAAGTGTATATTTAGCATTTGAGAAATAAATTTGATGTGATATGAAAGTAAAGGGCTTTATGTTTCTAGAACCGTACCTCAATTGAGAATCAATTGAAGTTTAGATGGAGTATTTGGCTGCCAGAGCCAGTCTACCACTGAAAATAACATACAGTTGAAGTTGGAAGTTTACATACACTTAGGTTGGAGTCATTAAAACTAGTTTTTCAACCACTCCACAATTTATTTGTTATCAAACTATAGTTTTGGCAAGTTGGTTAGGACATCTACTTTGTGCATGACACAAATAATTTTCCCAACAATTATTTACAGACAGATTATTTCACTGTATCACAAATCCAATGGGTCAGATGTTTACATACACTAAGTTGACTGTGCCTTTAAACAGCTTGGAAAATTCCATAAAATGATGTCATGGCTTTAGGAGCTTCTAATAGGCTAATTGACATCATTTGAGTCAATTGGAGGTGTACCTGTGGATGTATTTCAAGGCCTACCTTCAAACTCAGTGCCTCTTTGCTTGACATCATGGGAAAATCTAATGAAATCAGCCAAGACCTCAGAAAAAAAATTGTGGACCTCCACAAGTCTGGTTCATCCTTGGGAGCAATTTCCAAATGTCTGAAGGTACCATGTTCATCTGTACAAACAATAGTACGCAAGTATAAACACCATGGGACCACGCAGTCGTCATACCGCTCAGGAAGGAGACGCGTTCTGTCTCATAGAGATTAATGTACTTTGGTGCGAAAAGTGCAAATCAATCGAAGAACTACAGTAAAGGACCTTGTGAAGATGCTGGAGGAAACAGTTACAAAAGTATCTATATCCACAGTAAAACAAGCGCTATATCGACATAACCTGAAAGGCCTCTCAGCAAGGAAGAAGCCACTGCTCCAAAACCGCCAATAAAAAAGTCAATGTGTGCAACTGCACATGAGGACAAAGATCGTACTTTTTGGAGAAATGTCCTATGGTCTGATGAAACAAAAATAGGACTGTTTGGCCATCATGACCATTGTTATGTTTGGAGGAAAAGGGGGAGGCTTGCAAGCTGAAAAACACCATCCCAACCGTGAAGCACGGGTGGCAGCATCATGTTGTGGGGGTGCTTTGCTGAAGGAGGGACTGGTGCACTTCATCAAAATAGATGGCATCATGAGGTAGGACAATTATGTGGATATATTGAATCAACATCTCAAGACATCAGTAAGGAAGTAAAAACTTTGTCGCAAATGGGTCTTCCAAATGAACAATGACCCCAAGCATACTTCCAAAGTTGTGGCAAAACGGCTTAAGGACAACAAAGTCAAGGTATTGGAGTGGCCATCACAAAGCCCTGACCTCAATCCTATATAAATTGTGTGGGCAGAACTGAAAAAGCGTGTGCGAGCAAGGAGGCCTAAAAACCTGACTCAGTTACACCAGCTCTGTCAGGAGGAATGGGCCAAAATTCCATCAACTTATTGTGGGAAGCTTGTGGAAGGCTACCAGTAACGTTTGACCCAAGTTAAACAATTTAAAGGCAATGCTATCAAATACTAATTGAGTGTATGTAAATTGATCACCCACTGGGAATGTGATGAAAGAAATAAAAGCTGAAATAAATCATTCTCTCTACTATTATTCTGACATTTCACATTCTTAAAATAAAGTGGTGATCCTAACTGACTTAAGATGGGGAATTTTTACTAGGATTAAATGTCAGGAATTGTAAAAACCTGAGTTTAAATGTATTTGGCTAAGGTGTATGATAACCTCTGACTTCAACTGTATAAGATCCTTGGACCTTAAGGACTAAAGGTAGGCTCCTTAAGAGTACATCTTGAGCTGGCTAGACATGCACATGTATAGGCTGACTGACTAATATCTGGACTAAGCAAAGATTACAATAGATGGTCCACAGTCTGCAAATTGATGCAGGTTATTCTTAAACTTACCCAATAAAAATGCACTAAATCCCCGATTTGGCACATCATTGTACACATTAAGACTACAGATCATGAAATATATTGAGACAAATTACAGACAGTAGCCTACAAGTAGCAAAATAGAACTCAATTGATTGAACATGAAATGTATTTCACTCTGATTGAATAAATAGGTCTATAGCCTACTGTTTTCAGTCCAACCCTAATTTAGCATACCTGATTCAGCTAGTTAAGTTCTGGTTGAGCAGTTAATTAGTAGAATCAGGTGTGTTAAATTAGGGTTGGACTGAAAACCCACAGGACCGTAGATCTCCAGGAAGAGGGTTGGGCAGCCCTAGCCTACTGTTTATGTTTAAATGCAGTCATCTTGGTTTTCATTTGGAGCATATTTTTTATACATCGCTTGCAAACACATTCGCAACTTTATATTTGTGGTCAAATTTGCTCTGAAGTTGTCTGTGGTCAGAGACAGATACATGATGTGATTCTATGTTTAGGGGACATCTTCACCCGATATGGATGAAAATACCCTCAAATTAAAGCTGACAGTCTGTACTTTAACCTCAGTCATTGTATAATTTCAAATCCAAAGTGATGGAGTACAGCGCCAAAACAACAACAATTGTGTCACTGTCCCAATACTTTTATCCTTTTTCTTTCGTAGAAGGGTGTGTGTGTGTGTGTGTGTGTGTGTGTGTGTGTGTGTGTGTGTGTGTGTGTGTGTGTGTGTGTGTGTGTGTGTGTGTGTGTGTGTGTGTGGGGGGGGGGGGGGGGGTGTATGCTGATAACAAGGTGGGAGCAGTGTCCCCCACAGGATATGGAGAAGCCATCATGAAGGTCACACATCCAAACTCATGGCTAAACTCCTCCTGTTTCACATGGAGCAAGGTAACTATCTCTCTCACACACAAACACACAGTGTCACACAGACACACATATGATTTATAAAGACAGAGTGATAAACTGAAGTCAGTAATGTTGCATTGGGCTAGACATCCATTCCTTCATTTGTCCATTTATACTTTCATCCATGCACGAATTCATCCATCCGCTCTCCCTGGAAGCAGTGAGGAGGCAGCAGCAGATGAGGCCCCGGCCTATATGAAGGAGAGTGGTAGGTCTGGGTGAAGTTGTGGTGGACCCCCATGGTTGATGGTCCGCTCGCTTCAACAGCCTGCAGATGGCCTGTACACTGGAGAACACTTCACAAAGAGCATAGACTACCCCCACTAAAACACACACACAAAACACTATGGCTTGTAGTGGAGAATAATACATCATTATACAATAAAACAAAATAATACAGAGTATAGATGACTGATACTAACACACACACATATGAAAGAGAGAGAGAGCGAGGGAGGGAGGCATGGAAAGAGCATAGACGAGCCTAGAAGACACACAAACAATTGATAGACTGCACTGAATTGACATTTTTCCGTCCCATAGACTCTTACCATAACTGTGTCTTTAGGAATCAGTATTATTGCAATGTTTTCTAATCCTCAAATCAATGCTCATATTTAGAGCCAGTATTTGGAAAGTGTTGATCAAATGTAAATATGGGAATTCAGGAATAAAGCTTGTTTTTAAAACAAACATAGGCTATCCTTTCAATGTCTCATTTGGAGTCCTTAAAAGCCATGATGGTTCATGGCATGCATAAATACTAGCAGATTTACGGACAAAGTTACGTATGGATTGTCCCTTTCACCTTCCATGTGTTGTGGCCTACTGGCAAAGATCATGTACAACTCGGTTTACTCCACTAGATGGTGCAGAATATAAAGATTGTCACTGAAAAGCAATTTGCTTTAGTTGGTTTCAGTTGTATCTCATCTCAAAAATCTCAAAAATGTAGGGGATCAGAAATTCTGACTGAACCCTTGTGTTTCATTTCAATAGTCGGAAGTGGTGTCCCCTTCCAGTCTCCTATCCTTCGCCTGCACTGGTGTTAAAAAAAAGACAAAGAAATCCTGCCTGCTCAAATCAGTATTGGTGATGGAAAGGAGATAAATGATACCATTTGTCACCTGAGATGTCATCCCCAAAGTGGTTAGATTTGATTGAGACAGGACATGTGTGGTATAGAGGGATCTGAAGGTGCTTTGGGTGTCACTGCCACTCACCCTGAGACAACCCCCATCTCACATTACTGCTATGAGTACAAACACAGAACCTCTCCTCTGACAGTCAAACCTGCTCTGCTACCCTGCTGGTTTCTCCTGGCAAGGCTGGTTTGTGTCCTAAACATTGCTTTGGAAATAGGGGGAGATGCATGGGCATCTTACAGTTCTATTCGTCAGATCTGTCTGTGTGTGCGCCTGCATGCATGTGTGAAAGTGACCAAGGGCATCAGAGACATAAAAAGTTTATTTCCTGTTCTCCTATTAATCTATAGTATCTGACCCCAAATTACAGACAGTATATTATGAGGCTACTATTCTAATTTCTTCAGTAGGGCAATGGGCACATTGGTCATTTCATTTCACAGATTCCATAGGCCAGGTGAAAACTATAGAGGAACACATTGCAGAGGGATGTGTGTGCGTTTAAGGGAAATTGTCAACTCACCACTAATTCAATGTTGCCTACGTAAAAGATAACGGGTGGAGGTGCTATTCTGGAGCCTTGGAACACCGACGGACAGTTGGAGGTCATGGATGGCAACGGAAGGACGCCCGCAAGGTTACGTTGGTGAACAGGCTATTATTTCCCCTTTGATGCGCACAGTCCGGTCTGCCATTGGTCAGCTCTGCCAGAAAGGGGAGGGACTCGAGTCCAAGAATCC
Organism: Salvelinus alpinus; assembly: GCF_045679555.1. Taxonomy (NCBI): domain Eukaryota; kingdom Metazoa; phylum Chordata; class Actinopteri; order Salmoniformes; family Salmonidae; genus Salvelinus; species Salvelinus alpinus. The sequence continues at coordinate 49,179,181 of NC_092088.1, forward strand.
TAATAGAAAAACTCCAGACTGACAGGACGGAAGAAAGGGTGACAGCTCGAAAAAGACGGAGGACAAGGACGGCAACTGTCCCCTCAGAAGATTTTAACATTTTGCAGTTCTGTACATCCACACTTTACAGCCAGATAAGTGTGTTTTTCTGGATAATTTTCTGGTGTTATTGTGAACTTTATCTGAAGACAACTGAACTGCCTCAACTGGGAATGCTGTGTCCAGGTTGGCATTGTCAGAGACACAACGGAGACTGATTTTAACGCAGCATGATACCGGCGGTTGTCCATTCTTGCAAACACTACGGTACAACCTACTATCAACCTACTATCGGGCTGCCTGTACCGCGAAAGCGGAGAGTATATTCGTCCCCTACCGGCATAACTTGCCTAACGCTGTTAACTTTTTACATTTTCGTTGATGAGGTGAAGCGGTAAGTAGCCTAGAGTATGTCCAAAGAAAACGATGATAGCTGTTGGAAGAGCCTCAACCTCAACTATTCCACCTCCTCTGTTTCCTCAGGGAGAAAAAATATTCATGGCGCATCTCGGCAGTTCCACTGGGATGTGTCAATTGAATCCCCAAGCAGTTCAATGGCGCTGTAATGCTCGGGGAGAATAGCCAGCCATTCATGGCGGGAAGAAAGCGCTTCTATTTCATGGTCCAGACAAGACTATTATTGAATCTTTAGAAACAAAGGAAATCATGCTTAGAAACATTTATAAATACGAATTGATTGTTGAGAACAAAAAATTGCACCATTTATTCAGGGATAAATAGCCTAGTGTGCTAGTTAGGCTTATAGCTGACTTTTTATATATTGTTTATTATACCCCCAAGTTATAGATATGGCTCTGGTACTCTTTATTTTACTTCTACCTCCAAATGTATCTATATAACATCCTCCTGAAAACACTGACATACATCACAAAGGCATGCCATGATTTTCACCTCTAAATAGTGATAGTTAAACTGTAAGGGTTAGTGGGTTTCTGTAAGGTATTGTAAAGGGAAGCTCTTTGTGTGTGAGAACCTGTTTTGTGTGTTGATCTAAACCCGCCTTCTGTTTGAGGAGGGGTCTCCGGCTCCACTCTTTCCCATGGAGATGATAGGAGCACTTCCTGTCTCTCAGAACAGGCCAGGGCATGGAGTTTATACTGGGCTGGGAGTGTGAGTTAGCCATTCTTCTTTCACTGTGGAGACACACACACTCACAAACATGAATGCAAGAGCACAAACACATACAAGCACATACACATCAGCTCTCTCTCTCACACACACACACACAGTCTATAATAACTAACCTTTTGGGGACACAATTTAGTCCCATTAACAATCCTATTTTCCCATACCCTAACCTTAACTCCAAAACCTAACCTTAGTCCTAACCCTAAAACTAACCCTAGCTCCCAACCCTAAACATAATTCTAACCCTAACACTATTTCTAATCTTAACTCTAAACCCCCTAGAAATAGCATTTGACCTTGTGGGGACTAACAAAATGGTCCAATTTTTGTTAGTTTACTATTCTTGTGGGGTCTTCTGGACCCCACAAGTATAGTTAAACACATCCACATGCACCCACACTCTTTCACCCATTAAGTTTAGACCCACCTCCATGACTGACTTTTAAATTGTTCTCTCTCAAGCTTAGTATTATGCAGGAAATTGTTCTGCTCCACTTGTATTGGGATCACGGGTGTCAGGACGTTAACCCCTGGCAGACCTTTGAGAGTTAGCAGTGTTAATCAGTGTTCCAGTGTCATGGCTCACCTGTCCTGTTAGCGTTCACGATCGTGCTCGGAATACCAGCGTTTCGATTAGGTTCCGGCAGAGCCCTGTCCCAAGGTCATCTGACTGCCACCCTGGGGCGTCTCAGAGTTTCTCGGAAAAAGCTTGAGAGAGAAAAGATGAGAGGGGGGTTGAGGGGGCAGAGTCTGTGCTATCAGATAGGGTATGGAAACACGTGTCCGAACCGAAGGACTGAGCTAAACACACACATCCCAGGCAGTGTGACAACCACAAGCCTTCATAAGGATTTAGGAGATTGAAGGTCATAAATCAAATCACATTTTATTTGACACATGCTTTGTAAACAGCAGGGGTAGTCTAACAGTGAAATGCTTACTTACAGGCCCTTCCCAACAATGCAGAGATTATTTTTTGAAAAAATAATAACACAGTGAATAACTGAGTCGATGTGTAGGGGTATGAGGTAATTGAGGTAGAGATGTACATATAGGTAGGGATAAAGTTACTAGACAACAGGATGGGAATTAGACAGTAGCAGCAGTGTATGTGAGAGTCAAAAGAACAAAAAGACTCTTTCAGATAGTCGGTAGCAGAGAGAACAGTTTATGAATTGGGCGGCTGGAGTCATTGACAATTTTTAGGGCCTTCCATAAGAATTCATAGTTGTGGAATGGGAAGGTCACAAACCTACGTAGGCAAAGAGTGTGGCGGTCATATGACTTCATAAGCTAGTGGTGTGAATGAGGTCATCAGTTCTCATAGAGGAGCAGTGTTGAGGTTACTGCAGAGTGGCTATGAGCATGGTTGAGAGTTGTTTATGTTAAAGCAAAAGATGGTGGCCGCTGGCCAGAACAATAATCTGCAATGCTAGGTGGTTTGGAGGTTATAAGCCTGCATAGCCAAGGAGTATGGATGTCACAAGTCTGCATAGGCGAAGAGCAAGGCGTTTATAATCAGCTGGGGACTGTTGAGGTTATTATGTCTAGGTCTTCATGATCCCGAATGGCACAGCGGACTAAGGCACTGTGTCTCAGTGCTAGAGGTGTCACTACAGACAGACCCTGGTTCGATTCCAGGCTGTACCACAACCGGACGTGATTGGGAGTCCCATGCACAATTGGCCCAGCGTCGTCTGGGTTAGGGTAGGCTGTCATTGTAAATAAGAATTTGTTCTTAACTGACTTGCCTAGTTAAATAAAGGTAAAATAAAAAGAAATGTGAGGCTACAGTAGAGAAACCCACTCTGCATAGTGGGTTTCACTGTAGTCACTGAGATCTGTAGACTGTGCTGTTGTAGGAAGCCTGTCAACTGGAGGCAGTGATAGTCTGTTTGTTGGCCCCCTTTCTCCTCTTGTGAGGTCTGCTACGCTACAGTGTGTGTGTGTGTGTCTGCCAACAGGCAGGCAAGAGAAATGTGGCTCAGGCGTGATTTTAGGTGGAATGCTTTGATGATTGAGGCCCTTGATCCGAGCAAGATTCAGGGTTCTCCGTCCAGTGTTTGTGTGTCTGTGTTCTACTTTGAGAGTGACCAAGAGCTCACAGAAGCCCAGAGATAGAGAGCACTGTAAACTCAGCACCTCTCATTACCAGCTTGTTTGCAGTAAAGTTCTCAGACACACACTGCCGCTCAGTCTGCTACTGTAGAAGCTAGCGTTAACCCTTTCTTCACTGTATCCCACGACCTCCTATATCACACTACTCTGTTTACAGTCTTCTGTGGGTGGAGTCATAACCTTGCTGTGACTTTGACACCTTCCACGGAGACAGGGAATGCACTATAAAAGGGCGGGACCTTTGATACGGTATACCATGTTAACATTTACAGGTCACACTGCCCTCAGTTCGTGACCAACACATTTACACATTGTATTTGATTTAGGACCGCGAAGGCACCTCATAAGGGACACATGGAATTACAACACATGCATAACACATTACAGACGTGATACTTTTAGCAGGAGAGGTTTTGGACCTATGAGTACAGCGGGAATGGTCCGTTTTGAAGAGTGAGGAATGCTACTGTATGGAAATAGAACTGAAAGGCAGTGCTTCCCACCCTTCCCCCCCTCTCTCCCTCCCTCCCTCCCCCATCTCCCTCCTCCGCTCTGTGTGCTCGCCGGTTGCCAAGTGCTAAGAATCCGGGGAATGTGGGATTGCAGTATTCTGATAAAGTTTGCTTTGTTCCCTCAGTGACCTGAGCACTGGGAGGGAGGCAGGGAGTGTCAGCCTGAGCAGTACAGTGGTACACACACACACAGATACACACACACACACACACACACAGATACACACACTCAGATACACACACTCAGATACACACACTCACAGATACACATGTACTGTATATAGTTTCCAGACACACATACATACGAGTATGACATACACATAGACAGCCACGCATACATTTACGTACATGTACTGTGTACATTATACAGACAACCACACACCCGACCATGCTAGCGATGGTATCACAGCTGAACAGGAAAACAGACATTCCAAGGACGTTAGCCCAACAGTAACACACTTAAACTGTCCACTCAATGTGAAATAAAGGTAGAGTTGGTTGATATGGTGGAACAGGATTAGGTGGTAGAGCACTTGGAATAAGGTGGGAGGGCTATAGAATAGAGTGATGCATTCCTCACCTTATCTTTTCACAGCATACACATGTGATTACATGCACAAGCACATGTAGGGACACACACACACACTTGTGGAAAACTTTTAAAGAACACTACACACATCAAAAAAAAATGCAGAACCAAGAACAGATATAGCCCTTGGTTCACTCCAGACCTGACTGCCCTCGACCAGCACAAAAACATCCTGTGGCGAACTGCAATAGCATCGAAGAGCCCCCGCGATATGCAACTGTTCAGGGAAGTCAGGAACCAATACACGCAGTCAGTCAGGAAAGCAAAGGCCAGCTTTTTCAAGCAGAAATTTGCATCCTGTAGCTCTAACTCCAAAAAGTTCTGGGATACTGTAAAGTCCATGGAAAACAAGAGCACCTCCTCCCAGCTGCCCACTGCACTGAGGCTAGGTAACACGGTCACCACCGATAAATCCGTGATAATCGAAGACTTCAACAAGCATTTCTCAATGGCTGGCCATGCCTTCCTCCTGGCGACTCCAACCTTGGCCAACAGCCCCGCCCCCTCCGCTGCTACTCGCCCAAGCCTCCCCAGCTTCTCCTTTACCCAAATCCAGATAGCAGATGTTCTGAAAGAGCTGGAAAACCTGGACCCATACAAATCAGCTGGGCTTGACAATCTGGACCCCCTATTTCTGAAACTGTCCGCCGCCATTGTCGCACCCCCTATCACCAGCCTGTTCAACCTCTCCTTCGTATCATCTGAGATCCCCAAGGATTGGAAAGCTGCCGCGGTCATCCCCCTCTTCAAAGGGGGAGACACCCTGGACCCAAACTGTTACAGACCTATATCCATCCTGCCCTGCCTATCTAAGGTCTTCGAAAGCCAAGTCAACAAACAGATCACTGACCATCTCGAATCCCACCGTACCTTCTCCGCTGTGCAATCCGGTTTCCGAGCCGGTCATGGGTGCACCTCAGCCACGCTCAAGGTACTAAACGATATCATAACCGCCATCGATAAAAGACATTACTGTGCAGCCGTCTTCATCGACCTGGCCAAGGCTTTCGACTCTGTCAATCACCATATTCTTATCGGCAGACTCAGTAGCCTCGGTTTTTCTAATGACTGCCTTGCCTGGTTCACCAACTACTTTGCAGACAGAGTTCAGTGTGTCAAATCGGAGGGCATGTTGTCCGGTCCTCTGGCAGTCTCTATGGGGGTACCACAGGGTTCAATTCTCGGGCCGACTCTTTTCTCTGTATACATCAATGATGTTGCTCTTGCTGCGGGCGATTCCCTGATCCACCTCTACGCAGACGACACCATTCTATATACTTCCGGCCCTTCCTTGGACACTGTACTATCTAACCTCCAAACGAGCTTCAATGCCATACAACACTCCTTCCGTGGCCTCCAACTGCTCTTAAACGCTAGTAAAACCAAATGCATGCTTTTCAACCGTTCGCTGCCTGCACCCGCACGCCCGACTAGCATCACCACCCTGGACGGTTCCGACCTAGAATATGTGGACATCTATAAGTACCTAGGTGTCTGGCTAGACTGCAAACTCTCCTTCCAGACTCATATCAAACATCTCCAATCCAAAATCAAAGCAAGAATCGGCTTTCTATTCCGCAACAAAGCCTCCTTCACTCACGCCGCCAAACTTACCCTAGTAAAACTGACTATCCTACCGATCCTCGACTTCGGCGATGTCATCTACAAAATAGCTTCCAATACTCTACTCAGCAAACTGGATGCAGTTTATCACAGTGCCATTCGTTTTGTTACTAAAGCACCTTATACGACCCACCACTGCGACCTGTATGCCCTAGTCGGCTGGCCCTCGCTACATGTTCGTCGTCAGACCCACTGGCTCCAGGTCATCTACAAGGCTATGCTAGGTAAAGTGCCGCCTTATCTCAGTTCACTGGTCACGATGGCTACACCCACCCGCAACACGCGCTCCAGCAGGTGTATCTCACTGATCATCCCTAAAGCCAAAACCTCATTTGGACGCCTTTCCTTCCAGTTCTCTGCTGCCTGCGACTGGAACGAATTGCAAAAATCTCTGAAGTTGGAGACTTTTATCTCCCTCAACAACTTTAAAAATCTGCTATCCGAGCAGCTAACCGATCGCTGCAGCTGTACATAGTCCATCTGTAAACTACCCACCCAATTTACCTACCTCACCCCCCATACTGCTTTTATTTATTTACTTTTCTGCTCTTTTGCACACCAGTATCTCTTCTTGCACATGATCATCTGATGATTTATCACTCCAGTGTTAATCTGCTAAATTGTAATTATTCGATTTATTGCCTACCTCATGCCTTTTGCACACATTGTATATAGATTCTCTCTTTTTTTTTTTTTTCTACCATGTTATTGACTTGTTTATTGTTTACTCCATGTGTAACTCTGTGTTGTCTGTTCACACTGCTATGCTTTATCTTGGCCAGGTCGCAGTTGCAAATGAGAACTTGTTCTCAACTAGCCTACCTGGTTAAATAAAGGTGAAATAAAAAAAATAAAAAAATCATAGACATGTATCTCCTACATTTAGAGACACACCAGTGTCACACAGCAGAGGGTAGGGTTAGGGCGGGTGTGGGGGAGTGTGTATGGTAAACACAGAAATGGCCACTTTGTGATTGCATGGTGGGAGGAGGAGAGGGTTAACAGGGGGAGGCAGGAAGTCAGAGTTTTGGTTGGGGGATCAGGGGTGGAAAGGCCACTGGGAGAGAGTTCTACAGTGCAGACACACTGCTTTTTGTGTGCTTTTTGTGTGAAGGGGCAATCAGTGTATTTCACTGTGTGTGTGTGTGTGTGTGTGTGTATGTGGGTGTGTGTGTAAGCCTATATGTATCTGTGTGTGTGTGTTTGTGTGCCTGTGGGAGTGTGTGTGATGGCTAAACAGAAGCCCTGTGTGGTGTTTACATGGGAAATATGACGCCAGTACATTGTGTGGGGGGGGGCTGCCGTCGTGGAATGTCACATGCTTACAGGACAACAAAGGAAAGGCAGAGAAAACATACTGGAGACCAGTGACCCTATACTGGACTCCAGAGCTGTAGCTACTGAGCCAAGTTTGTTGGAGATTTGGGATTTTTGAAAGGCGCCAACTGTTCCAATACAATGACAATGTAGTTAGCATGTTGTGGGACCTTTGGTGCTAACATGGCGATAGTTGGCCAAACTGAACTGGAGCTATACATATATGGCTATGCTGTATGTTACTAAAGCATAGTTCAACTAATGCCCGATGTGTGGTTTTAGCAGTGTGCATATACACTCTCCAGGACAACTGGCAGTATGGGCTACTGTAAACATCCTTGACTGAAAGCTGGTGTTTCATATAGGGCTTTCAGTCGGATGTTTGCAGCTGCCAACTGCTATTATCATCGCAACTACTATACAGATATTTTTACATAGCGACAACTGTTATAGCCATCACTATTAGGCTTACAGAGTCAACTGTGTCTGCCATTAAAACGAAGAGGCTTACTCTAGCGCGCACATAGAGCCGTGGACTCTAGCCATTCTGTAACATGAATTGATCAATTAAATCCAAATATGTTTAGGGGCGCACACCCTGTTTCAGCACTCTGGACAGCTCTTAGTTTGACAGGCCATCCCAGGGGAGCAAACCCACAGTGATTACTATAAATATGGATGAGTCTCAATTCTCTTAGTTCAGTTAGATGGTTTTCTTACTGTGTCTCCTTTCCCTCATGACCATTGAAAAGTGAACGAACTGGACACACACACACACTGCTACTTTTCCTTATGCTGTGTGTCTGTTAGCACCATCTCTGATGACTGTGCCCAAAGGAGTTCAGAATAAGAGAGTGGGAGAAAGGGAGAGGGAGGATAGGAAATGACTGCAAGGCTCTGTTCAGGCTAGTTGATTAACAGTGGCAGGGAGGGGTTACATCCTCAGGAGAGAAGAGAGGCGGGGGGGTGAGGGAAAGCTGAACACGGGCCAGGGGCCCAGGGATCTCAAATGTCAGATAATGCTATTCCGTGGGAGTCGTCTGCCATCTTGTTTTCCTCATCATGGGCTGCATCTCAATAGTTCGAAATTCCTTTCCTTGTCTAGGATACTACCTTTATCTACTACCCTTTCTGACCACTGGCAAGCAACACGGTGGAAACTTGTCAAGTCCTTTTACCAAACAGTGTTCTTGAAGGAAAGGGGACAAGGAAAGTTTATGATTAGGGTAATCTTACCCTTGATCTGTGTGTAAGAGTGAGTTCTAACTTCTGACCTATGACCTCTCCGGGCTTCAGTCAGTGTAAACATCCTACACTCTCAGCGGTGCCCTCTTTCAGCCGGGAGTGGGATGTTTGCGCTGCCTGACTCGGGAACGCTCCCGGAATATAGTGGCCTGTTTTCGGAATGCCGGCCGAGCCGAAGCATGAAACGGGTAGGGGTCGCCCTCTGATTGGCTGTGACCAGCTGATGTCGGCGCTGGTGGGACGGTACCACCCATCTCACAATAGATGTGTCTAGGCAGGTAGCCTAGTGGTTCAGAGCATTGGACCAGTAACCTAAAGATTGCTGGTTTGAATCCCTGAGCCGACTCTGAAAAATCGGAAAATATGCCCTTGAGCAAGGCACTTAACTCGAATTGCTCCTGAAAGTTGCTCTGGATAAGAGAGTGCTCAATGACTCAAATGTTAAACAGACACGCTACAGGAAACACACACACACAGACTTACGTGAATGACATCATGGCAAAAGGGAGCGCAAGAGGAAGTAGCTATAAATACCTTCATATGACCCCACAGAGACACACAGCCCTCTCCATGTCTCCCACCCTTCCTCCATGGGATGGGTTAGCTTTAGTGCCCTTGTTCTACTGTTATTACTCCTTAACCCCAATGTTCTTTTGGGTTTAACTCTGTTTTCCCTACTCTTACCCTCTCTCTCTCTCTTCAATACAGACATCAGAGGAAGAAATACACTAAAAGTATGTGGACACCTGCTCGTCGAACATCTCATTCCAAAATCATGGGCATTAATATGGAGTTGGTCCCCCCTTTGCTGCTATAACAACCTCCACTCTTCTGGGAAGGCTTTCCACTAGATGTTGGAACATTGCTGCGGGGACTTGCTTCCATTCAGCCGCAAGCATTAGTAAGGTCGGGCACTGATGTTGGGCGATCCCATGGGGTTGAGGTCAGGGCTCTGTGCAGGCAAGTCAAGTTCTTCCACACCAATCTCGACAAACCATTTCTGTATGGACCTCGCTTTGTGCACGGGGGCATTGTCATACTAAAACAGGGAAGGGCCTTCCCCAAACTATTGCCACAATGTTAGAAGCACAGAATCGTCTAGAATGTCATTGTATGCTGTAGCGTTAAGATTTCCCTTCACTGGAGCTAAGGGGAATAGCCCGAACCATGAAAAACAGCCCCAGACCATTATTCCTCCTCCACCAAACTTTACAGTTGGCACTATGCATTGGCAGGTAGCGTGATTCATCACTCCAGAGAACTCATTTCCACTGCTCCAGAGTCCAATGGCGGCGAGTTTTACACCACTCCAGCCCGACGCTTGGCATTGCGCATGGTAGGCTTAGGCTTGTGTGCAGCTGCTTGGTCATGGAAACCCATTTCATGAAGCTCCCGACAAATAGTTATTATGCTGACGTTACCTCCAGAGGCAGTTTCGAACTCGGTAGTGAGTGTTGCAACCGAAGACAGATGATTTTTACGCTCTTCAGCACTCGGAGGCCGCATTCAGTGAGATTGTGTAGCCTACCACTTAGCAGTTGAGCCGTTGTTGCTCCTAGACATTTCTACTTCACAATAACAGCACTTACAGTTGACTGGGGCAGCTCTAGCAGGGCAAAAATGTGACTAACTGACTTGTTGGAAAGGTGGCATCCTATGACGGTACCACTTTGAAAGATACTGAGCTCTTCAGTACAGGCCATTCTACTGTCAATGTTTTCCTATTGAGATTGCATGGCTGTGTGGTCAATTTTAAACACCTGTCAGCAACGGGTGTGGCTGAAATAGCTGACTGCACTAATTTCAAGGGGTGTCTACATACTTTTGTAGTGTATAAGCTTTGACTTTATTTAGGTTAGAGGGTGTCCTGTCTCCATGGTTTACAATGTTAAAGGCAATGTTGAATATATTGTCTTTCCCTTCAATTCACCAGAAGAGGGCAGGCTAGCCTTGCAGATCTCACATTGCTTAGGAAGTGCCGTATAATTACTGCATTAAATACTGTATTATCAAAAACAATCTATTGTATAGACAAGATAGTCAAGTGACTGCTCTGACAATGGAAATACATGTCCTCAAAGATGGAATGCAAGTGGGAGGCGAGATCAGGTGGGACCGTTCCAACCTGAACTAAGTCGTGCAGGTTTTCCACGTGAATCCACTTATATCAGTACATTTGTAACAGCCTAAACATTACGAAACTTGTATCAGACTAAATAAACCTCACGTAATTCATATCTGTCTCATAGACCTCCATACAAAAAAAATCCGCCCTTGGTCTTATCACACGACCATATTTTGGGCAGAGTAAATCCTCTCGCTTTGCCTCATCTCTGATATTATTCAGAATACCATAGGCCTGATTCCACATTGAACACTGCTTTTCTCCCCTCTTTCCTTTATGACTCACCATTGCAGGTTTGAAAAGACTGCAGAGACTTAAGCAGGGTGCGCTCCAGCTATTCAAATAGGGTACATGTGAAAGTGTCTGTGTTAGTGTGTGTGCTTAGTAAACATAATAACAGTCAAAATATGTTTTTTCATCTATTATTTAATATCATTAATAAAGGCTGTTGTGTAATGAATAATGTGTGTGATTGTCTCAATGAGAGTAAAACATTAATGGGTTTGCTATCATCCTCGAAACTTTTGTGGTGCTGTTGGTCTCTCTTGAACTGATTAGGGGATTCACATGCTTTCTCTCTATTCCAAACTTTAAATCACTCCTTGTCTCTCTCTGCCACGAGGAACTGAAACATAGAGTAACGTAGAGCTGACCTGGGTATTTCTGTGGTCAATGAAAGAGCTGGCTGACCAACCTGCCTCACACACACATTCAGTGCCTTTAGAAACTATTCACACCATTTGACGTATTGCAAATTTTGTTGTGTTACAGCCAGAATTAAAATGGATTACATTTAGATTTGTTTTCACTGGCCTACAGACAATAGCCCATAATGTCAAAGTGGAATTATGTTTTTTCAAATGTTTACTAATTAATTTTTAAAAATGAAGCTGAAATGTCTTGAGTCAATAAGTATTAGATTTTTTTTAATGACTACCTTATCTCTGTACCCCACACATACAATTATTTGTAAGGCCATCAGTTGAGCAGTGAATTTCCAACTGAGATTCAATCACAAAGACCAGGGAGGTTTTCCAGTGCCTCGCAAAGAAGGACACCTATTTGTAGATGGGTAAAAACATTTTTTTGAAGCAGACATTGAATATCGCTTTGTGCATGGTGAAATTATTCATTACACTTTGGATGGTCTATCAATACATCCAGTCACTACAAAGATACAGGCGTCCTTCCAAACTCAGTTGCCGAAGAGGAAGGAAACCGCACAGGGATTTACCATAAGGCCAATAGTGATTTTAAAACTGTTACAGTTTAATGGCTGTGATAGGAGAAGACTGAGGATGGATCAACAACATTGTAGTTACTCCCAAATACTAACCTAAATGAGTGAAAAGGAAGCCTATACAGAATAAAAAATATTACAAAACATGCATCCTGTTCACAACACTGCAAAAAAATTGACAAAGCAATTCACTTTTTGTTCTGAATATAAAGTGTTATGTTTAGAGCAAATCCAATAAAACACATTATTGGATACCATTCTCCATATCTTTAAGCATAGCGGTGGCTGCATTCTGTTATGGATATGCTTGTAATCACTAAGGACTTGTGAGTTTTTCAGAATAAAGTAGAAATGGAATGGAGGCACAGGCAAATCCAAGAGGAAAATCTGGTTCAGTCTGCTTTCCACCAGACACTGGGTGATGAATTCACCTTTCAGTAGGACAATAACCTAAACAAGGCCAAATCTACATTGGAGTTGCTTACCAAGAAGACAGTGAATGTTCCGGGGCGGTCTAGTTACTTGAACATCTATGTCAAGACCTGAAAATGGTAGTCTAGCAATTTGACAGAGGTTAGAGAATTTTTTAAAGAATAATGGGCAAATGTTGCACAATCCAGGTGTGGAAAGCACTTAAACTTCTTTGGGATCAATGTCCCGTCCACAGGACGGTTGAGCTACGTAGGCTAATATGATTAGCATGAGGTTGTAAGTAACAATAACATTTCCCAGGACATAGACATGTATGATATTGACAGAAAGCTTACATTTTTGTTAATCTAACTGCACTGTCCAATTTATAGTAGCTATTACAGTGAAATAATACCATGCTATTGTTTGAGGAGAGTGCACAATTTTGAACATGAAAAGTTATTAATAAACAAATTAGGCACATTTGGACAGTCTTGATACAACATTTTGAACAGAAATGCAATGGTTCATTGGATCAGTCTAAAACTTTGCACACACACTGTGGCCAAAATCTGGTACAAAAAAATTCCGCAAACTTCAAAGTGCTTCCTTTCAAATGGTACCAAGAATGTGCATATCCTTGCTTCAGGGCCTGAGCTACAGGCAGTGAGATTTGGGTATGTCATTTTAGGCGAGAATTGAAAAAAAGAGGCGGATCCTTAAGAGGTTTTTAAAGATTTACCCAGAAAGAATCACAGCTGTATTCGCTGCCAAAGGTGCTTCTAGTATTGACTTAGGGGTGTGAATACTTATGTACAGTGCATTCTGAAAATATTCAGACCCCTTGATTTTTTACCACAATTTGGTACTTTACAGCCTTATTATAAAATGTATTAAATCGTTTTTTGCCTCATCAATCTAAACACAATACTGTACCCCGTAATGACAAAGCAAAAACGGGATTGTAGAAGTTTTATAAACATTTTGTATCACATTTACATAAGTTTTCATAAGTATTAAGTATTCATAAGTACTCAGTACTTTGTTGAAGCACCTTCTTGGGCATGACGCTACAACCTTGGCACACCTGTATTTGGGGAGTTTCTCCCATTCTTCTCTGCAGATCCTCTCAAGCTCTGTCAGGTTGGATGGGTAGCGTCGCTGCACAGCTATTTTCAGGTCTCGCCAGAGAATTTAAATCGGGTTCAAGTCCGGGCTCTGGCTGGGACACTCAAGGATATTCAGAGACTTGTCCCATAATCACTCCTGTGTTGTCTTGGCTGTGTGCTGAGGGTCGTTGTCCTGTTGGAAGGTGAACTTTCGCCCCAGTCTGAGGTCCTGAGCGTTCTGGAGCAGGTTGTCATCAAGGATCTCTCTACTTTGCTCCGTTCATCTTTCCCTCGATCCTGACTCATCTCCCAGTCCCTGCCGCTGAAAAACATCCACACAGCATGATGCTGCCACCACCATGCTTCACCGTAGGGATGGTGCCAGGTTTTCTCCAGACGTGACGCTTGGTATTCAGGCCAAGAGTTCAAACTTGGTTCCATCAGACCATAGAATCTTGTTTCTCATGGTCTGAGAGTCCTTTAGGTAACTTTTGGCAAACTCCAAGCAAGCTGTCATGTGCCTTTTACTGCGGAGTGGCTTCCGTCTGGCCACTCTACCATAAAGTTCTTATTGGTGGAGTGCTACAGAGATGGTTGTCCTTCTCGAAGGTTCTCCCATCTCCACAGAGGAACTCTGGAGCTCTGTCAGTGACCATCGGGTTCTTGGTCACCTCCATAACCGAGGCCCTTCTCCCCCAATTGCTCAGTTTGGCCAGCCGGCCAGCTCTAGGAAGAGTCTTGGTGGTACCAAACTTCTTCCATTTAAGAATGATGGAGGCCACTGTGTTCTTGGGACCTGTGTTCTTGGTTTTTGCTCTGACATGCTGTCAATTGTGGGACCTTATATAGACAGGTGTGAGCCTTTCCAAATCATGTCCAATCAATAGAATTTACCACAGGTGGACTCCAATCAAGAATCTCAAAGATGATCAATGGAAACAGGATGCACCTGAGCTTAATTTCGAGTCTCATAGCAAAGGGTCTGAATACTTATGTAAAAAAAAATATTTTAAAATTTGTTTTATTTTACCCCCTTTTTCTCCCCTATTTCGTGATATCCAATTGCAATCTTGTCTCATCACTGCAACTCCACATAGGGCTTGGGAGAGGCGAAGGTTATATCATGCGTCCTCCGAAACATGACCCCCAAACCGCGCTTCTTAACACCTGCCTTCTTAACCCGGAAGCCAGCAGCACCAACGTGTCGGAGGAAACACCGGATTTGAATACTTTCCGAATGCACTGTAAATGAGATATCTGTATTTCATTTTCAATCAATTTGCTAACATTTCGAAAAAACATGTTTTCACTTTGTCATTATGGGGTATTGTATGTCGATGGAAGAGAAATAGATTTGATCCATTTTTAATTCAGGCTGTACAAAATGTGGAATTAGTTAAGCGGTATGAATACTTTCTGAAGGCACTGTACACTCACACACACATACACACACACACACACACACACACACACACACACACACACACACACACACACACACACACACACACACACACACACACACACACACACACACACACACACACACACACACACACATAGTGCTGTTACACTCATTAAATCAGTCACAAACAGATACAGAAAAACATGTATTTGGACAGCTGGAGAGGCAGGATTATGTGAGAGTTGTGCTAAGTGTTTGGATCAAAACAACAGTCTGGCCAGAAGGGTTGCCAAAGGTCAACCAAGTACAGCGCGTGTGTTTGGTTTGTGTGTGTGCGTGTTATTCCATCTCATGAAACCTCCTGTGAATCCCCTTAACCATATATAATTTATTATTTAATTAATGGTCAACTCCTTGGTCAAATAAATGTTTCATACACACGCACTGTCTTTGTGCTTACTGGTGTAGGCCTATTTTCTTTTCACGTCTCTTTCTGTGCCTTAGAAAAAGCAGAAGTTCTCTCAGAGTAACAGCTAGTTTTGACCCCAGACTGAAACCCTGAAACCTAAACAAGTCCAATTCCGGGTGAGAAACGCAGTTTAGCGTTTTTCGTCATGAATCTTGTTCTGGAGGCAGCTCTGCTGCACAGCCACAAAGTCTTAAAATCTGATTTTAAACATAACCTTAAAGGTGGTACATATAGGATGTTTTTATTTTATGTTTGCACTGTAATTTCAGAAAATTTCCATAATATATCTGCAGTAATAGTGGATTGATAGTGTTTCACAGTATTACTTGCCTGCCAGTGTTGTGATTGACTGTGATATTCGCCAATTGATTTCAAAAGCCGGAGCACCATCTGTTGTCAAAATATGAAAGCTGTTCTGACTTTCTGGCTGTGTTATCTAGTTAAAATCACACTCATTTTCTGGTTGCTTCAATTCTACACTGTTCGCTCAATTCCAGGTTACAGCTGTAAAAACTATATTTTTTGTTTTGCAGAGATATAGATGGTACAATGATTCCCTACACTATTCAGTACTTGTTTTCTCACATAAATTGTAATTGAGCGAATGGTATAGAATTTTAGCAACCAGGAAATGACGATTTCCACTAGATAACATTGCCACAGTCAGAACAGCTTTCCCATTCTGACAAAGAATGCCGCTCAGGCGGGAGAAATCAATAGTGGAATATCACAGTGAATCACAACACTGGCGGGTAAGTAGTACTTTGAAACACTATTATTCCACTATTAGCGCCAGATACGGTAAACTGTACAGTGCCTTCAGAAAGTATTCATACCCGTTGACTTATTCCACATTTTGTTGTGTTACAGCTGGAAATTAAAATGGATTAAATAGATTTTTTTCTCTTTTCTCTTACCCATCTACAGACAATGCCCCACATAATGACAAAGTGAAAAGATGTTTTTAGAAATGTTAGATACGTAAATATATCTTATTTACATATGTATTTACACCCTTGAGATATTACATGTTGGTTGTTGAAAATTGCAAGAAATACATTTTCAAGTCTTTCCATACAGTGGCTTGCGAAAGTATTCACCCCCCTTGGCATTTTTCCTATTTTGTTGCCTTACAACCTGGAATTAAAATAGATATTTTGCAAGTTTGTATCATTTGATTTACACAGCATGCCTACCACTTTGAAGATGCAAAATATTTTTTATTGTGAAACAAACAAGAAATAAGACTAAAAACAGAAAACTTGAGCGTGCATAACTATTCACCCCCCCAAAGTCAATACTTTGTAGAGCCACCTTTTGCAGCAATTACAACTGCAAGCCACTGGGATTTTTGCCCATTCTTCATGGCAAAACTGCTCCAGCTACTTCAAGTTGGATGGGTTCCACTGGTGTACAGCAATCTTTAAGTAATACCACAGATTCTCAATTGGATTGAGGTCTGGGCTTCGACTAGGCCATTCCAAGACATTTAAATGTTTCCCCTTAAACCACTCGAGTGTTGCTTTAGCAGTATGCTTAGGGTCATTGTCCTCTCTGGAAGACTGAAAAAGGTTTTCCTCAAGAATTTCCCTGTACTTAGTGCCATCCATCATTCCTTAAATTCTGACCAGTTTCCCAGACCCTGTCGATGAAAAAAATCCCCACAGCATGATGCTGCCACCACCATGCTTCACTGTGGGGATGGTGTTCTCGGGGTAATGGGAGGTGTTGTGTTTGCGCCAGACATAGCGTTTTCCTTGATGGCCAAAAAGCTCAATTTAGTCTCATCTGACCAAAGTACCTTCTTCCATATGTTTGGGGAGTCTCCCACATGCCTTTTGGCGAACACCAAACGTGTTTTCTTTTTTTTCTTCTTTTTTTCTGGCCACTCTTCCGTAAAGCCTAGCTCTGTGGAGTGTACGGCTTGAAGTGGTCCTGTGGACAGATACTCCAATCTCTGCAGTGGAGCTTTGCTGCTCCTTCAGGGTTATCTTTGGTCTCTTTGTTGCCTCTCTGTTTAATGCCCTCCGTGCCTGGTCCGTGAGTTTTGGTGGGCAGCCTTTTCTTGGCAGGTTTGTTGTGGTGCCAAATTCTTTCCATTTTTTAATAATGGATTTAATGGTGCTCCGTGGGATGTTCAAAGTTTCTGATATTTTTTATAACCTAACCCTGATCTGTGCTTCTCCACAACTTTGTCCCTGACATGTTTGGAGAGCTCCTTGGTCTTCATGGTGCCGCTTGCTTGGTGGTGATGGTGGTGAGATCATGTGACAGATCATGTGACAGTTAGATTGCACACAGGTGGGCTTTATTTTACAAATTATGTGACTTTTGAACGTAACTGGTTGCACCGGGTCTTATTCAGGGTCTTCATAGCAAAGGGGATGAATACATACATACGCACGCACCACTTTTTCGTTTTTTGTATAATATCTTTTTTTAAACAAGTAATTTCTTTCATTTCACTTCACCAATTTGGACTATTTTGTGTATGTCCATTAAATGAAATCCCAATAAAAATCAATTTAAATGACAGGTTGTAATGCAACAAAATAGGAAAAACGCCAAGGGGGATGAATATTTTTGGCATTGCAGGCACTGCAAGGCACTGTAGATATTTAAGCCGATTTAATTGGAGTTATATTTTTGACCTCATTGGGCCTATAATATTTAATCGATTTTACACAGTAGTGGTGAGTTTATTGTCTATGTCCAACAATAAAGTTTTCTTATTTATATTTTCCTTCTTATTCGCCACATGTTATCTTATCTTCAAGGTCACAATGTTTACCTATATACAGTATACACTTTCTAAATGTCTCTGATTTAATACATGTAGCTGTAGATGAGAACAAGTGAATGCTAAATCTGATGTAATGCATCATATGCACCTCTTACAAATAAATGTATAATATTATTAATATCATGAAACAATGTGTTAGATATGAAACTTTTGATTGGCCAAAATAATGAAAGATTTCTTGTTAAAAAGGTGTGAATGTAAGAAAACAATGATGATCACACCAACTCTGACAGAGACAAATCCCTGGAGCCCACTGGTGGTACAGACAGGAAGTATCTCACTTCTTATCAGGTGCAGACACAACACCTGCAGAAGTTTCCAGTCCAAACTTGAGAGGAAACTGAAACAAGAAAAGGAGAAAAACATCAAGAAGCCAAGGCAAAAGTTCCAATCTGGAAGGAGAGTGAATGTCAGTCTCACACACAGGCAGCCGCACATGCTTGATAACGTACAGTTGAAGTTGGACGTTTACATACACCTTAGCCAAATACATTTAAACTCAGTTTTTCACAATTCCTGAAATGTAATCCTAGTAAAAATTCCCTGTCTTAGGTCAGTTATGATCACCACTTTATTTTAAGAATGTGAAATGTCAGAATAATAGTAGAGAGAATGATTTATTTCAGCTTATATTTCTTTCATCACATTCCCAGTGCGTCAGAAGTTTACATACACTCAATTAGTATTTGGTAGCTTTGCTTTTAAAATTCTTTAACTTGGGTCAAACGTTTCGGGTAGCCTTCCACAAGCTTCCCACAATAAGTTGGGTGAATTTTGGTCCCTTCCTCCTGACAGAGCTGGTGTAACTAAGTCAGGTTTGTAGGCCTCCATGCTCGCACACGCTTTTTCAGTTCTACCCACACATGTTCTATTGGATTGAGATCAGGGCTTTGGAATGGCCACTCCAATACCTTGACTTTGTTGTCCTTAAGCCGTTTTGCCACAACTTTGGAAGTATAGTTGGGGTCATTGTCCATTTGGATGACCCATTTGCGACCAAGCTTTAACTTCCTGACTGATGTCTTGAGATGTTGCTTTAATATATCCACATAATTTTCCATCCTCATGATGCCATCTATTTTGTGAAGTGCACCAGTCCCTCCTGCAGTATAGCACCCCCACAACATGATGCTGCCACCCCCGTGCTTCACGGTTGGGATGGTGTTCTTCGGCTTGCAAGCATCCCCCTTTTTCCTCCAAACATAATGATGGTCATTATGGCCAAACAGTTCTATTTTTGTTTCATCAGACCAGAGGAGATTTCTCCAAAAAGTATGATCTTTGTCCTCATGTGCAGTTGCAAACCGTAGTCTGGCTTTTTTATGGTGGTTTTGGAGCAGTGGCTTCTTCCTTGCTGAGCGGCCTTTCAGGTTATATCGATATGTGGATATAGATACTTTTGTACCTGTTTCCTCCAGCATCTTCACAAGGTCCTTTGCTCTTCTTCTGGGACTGATTTGCACCTTTCGCACCAAAGTACGTTCATCTCTAGGAGACTGAACACGTCTCCTTCCTGAGCGGTATGATGACTGCGTGGTCCCATGGTGTTATACTTGCATACTATTGTTTGTACAGATGAACATGGTACCTTCAGGCGTTTGGAAATTTCTCCCAAGGATGAACCAGACTTGTGGAGGTCTACCATTTTTTTCTGAGGTCTTGGCTGATTTCTTTTGATTTTCCCATGATGTCAAGCAAAGAGGCACTGAGTTTGAAGGTAGGCCTTGAAATACATCCACAGGTACCCCTCCAATTGACTCAAATTATGTCAATTAGCCTATCAGAAGTTTCTAAAGCCATGACATAATTTTCGGGAATTTTCCAAGCTGTTTAAAGGCACAGTCAACTTAGTGTATGTAAACTTCTGACCCACTGGAATTGTGATACAGTGAGTTATAAGTGAAATAATCTAATACAGTGAGTTAAAAGTGAAATAGTCCTAACCGACTTGCCAAAACTATAGTTTGTTAACAAGAAATGTGTAGAATGGTTGAAAAACAAGTTTTAATGACTCCAACCTAAGTGTATGTAAACTTCCGACTTCAACTGTATGGGATATCAACAGAGGTACATTTTTCTGGGTGACCTAAATATTGATTGGCTTTCATCAAGCTGCCTACTCAAGAAAAAGCTTCAAACTGTCACCAGTCACTGCCTGCAACCTGGTTCAGGTTATCAGTCAACCTACCAGAGTATTTACAAACAGCACAGGAGTTAAATTATCCACAAGTATTGATCACATCTTTACTAACGCTGCAGAAATCTGCTCTAAAGCAGTATCTAAATCCATCAGATGTAGTCATCATAATATAGTAGCCATATCTAGGAAAACCAAAGTTCCAAATCTTGAGCCTAAAACAGTGTATAAGAGGTCATACAATAAGTTTTGTAGTAATTCCAATGTTGAAGATGTAAAGAATATTTGGTGCTCTGTGGTGTGTAATGAGGAGCAACCAGACGCTGCACTTGACACACTTATGAAATTGCTTATTCCAGTTACTAATTAGCATGCACCCATTAAGAAAATGACTGATTTTTTTTTTAAATCCCTGTGGATGAATTATATAAAGAATTATAGCAAAAACTGGCAAGTGTCTTCACTGACTTTTTCAACTTTTCCCTGACCGAGGCATGTTTCAAGCAGACCACCATAGTCCCTGTGCCCAAGAACGCCAAGGTAACCTAAATGACTACCAGCCCGTAGCACTCACATCTGTAGCCAAGCTTTGAAAGGCTGGTCATGGCTCACATCAACTTCATCATCCCAGAAACCCTAGATAAACTCTCATTTGCATACCGCCTCAATAGATCCACAGATTATGCTTTCTCTGTTGCACTCCACACTGCCTTTCCCACCTGGAATGTAGTGGAGCGGGTTGAGAGTTTCAAGTTCCTTGGTGCCCACATCACCAACAAACTATCATGGTACAAACACACCAAGACAGTTGTGAAGAGGGCACGACAACACCTATTCCCCCACAGGAGACTGAAAAGATTTGGCATGTGTCCTCAGATCCTCAAAAGGTTCTACATCTGCACCGTCGTTAGCATCCTAACTGGTTGCATCACTGGTATGGCAACTGCTCGGCCTCTGACCGCAAGGTGCTACAGAGGGTAGTGCGAACGGCCCAGTACATCACTGGGGCCAAGCTTCTTGCCATCCAGGACCTCTATACCAGGCGGCATCAGAGGAAGGCCCTAAAAATTGTCAAAGACTCCAGCCACCCTAGTCTTAGACTGTTCTCTCTGCTACCGCACTGCAAGCGGTACCGGAGCTCCAAGTCTAGGTCCAAGAGGCTTCTGAACAACTTCTACCCCCAAGCCATAAGACTCATGAACATCTAGTCAAATGGCTACACAGACGATTTGCCTTGCCCCCCCCCCCCCCCTCCCATCTCCACACCACTGCCAATCTCTGTTGTCATCTATGCATAGTCACTTTGTATTCAGCGCATGTGACTAATAAAATTTGATTTGATTTGATTATATAGCCTCGTTATTGTTATTTTATTGTGTTATTATTTTTTATTTTTTTACTTTAATTAGTTTACCAAATATTGTATTACTCTGCATTATTGGTTAGGGGCCTGTAAGTAAGCAATTCAGGATAAGGTTGTTGTATTCGGCACATGGGACAAATACATATTTAATTTTGAAAAGCTTTGGAGCACCTTAAATGACATTTTGGGCAAAAAGGCAAACTCTGCTCCATCATTCATTGAATCAGATGGCTCATTCATCACAAAATCCACTTATATTGCAAACTACTTTCATGATTTTTTCATTAGCAAGGTTAGCAAACTTAGGCATGACATGCCAACAACAAATTCTGAACCTACATATCCATGCATAACTGACCAAATTATTATAATTTTGAATTCTGTAAAGTGAGTGTGGAAGAGATGAAAAAACTACTGTTGTCTATCAACAATGACAAACTACCTGGGTCTGACAACTTGGATGGAAAATTACTGAGGATGATAGTGGACGACAGGGGCGCAATTCCACAAATTAACTTTTAACAAGGCATACATGTTAATTGAAATGCATTCCAGGTGACTACCTCATGAAGCTGGTTGAGAGAATGCCAATAGTGTGCAAAGCTGTCATCAAGGCAAAGGGTGGCTACTTTGAAGAATCTCAAATATAAAATATATTTTGATTTGTTTAGTCACTTTTTTGGTTACTACATTATTCCATATGTGTTATTTCATAGTGTTGATGTCTTCACTATCATTCTACAATGTAGAACATAGTAAAAATAAAGAAAAACCCTTGAATGAGCAGGTGTGTCCATACTTTTGACTGGTACTGTAATGGAGAGCTAACATTAATTTAAAAAAATTATGCATGTTTTTAATACATATTTTTTATGCATGTCAATCTCTCATGGCTCAAAGTAGAGGAGAGATTGACTTCATCACTACTTGTATTTGTGAGAGGTATTGACATGTCGAATGCACCAAGCTGTTTACACTATTAGCACACAGCTTGGACACCCATGCATACCCAACAAGACATGCCACCAGAGGTGGACACCAGAGTCCAAAACAGACTATGTGAGACGCACAGTACTACATAGAGCCATGACTACATGGAACTCTATTCCACATCTAGTAACTCATGCAAGCAGTAAAATTTGATTAAATTAAATTTAAAAAATACACCTTATGGAACAGCGGGGACTGTGAAGATACACACACACAGTTACAGACACATGCATACACACACACGATAACATGCGCACTATACACACATGTACACATGTATTTTGTGTTGTAGATATGTGGTAGTAGAGTAGTGGACAGGGCACACACTTAATGTGTTGTGAAATCTGTATGTATTGTAATGTTTTTGAAATTGTATAACTGCCTTTTGCGTGTGTGTGTGTGTTTGTGTGTATGTGAAAGATCACACATCATACCACACACATTTTTCTTCTCACCACACTTCAATTTACACCAACCTGTGTGTGTTACTTCAGAGTGTTTAAGTTTTAAAATCTCTACTGTTAACCCGAAATTGCCATAACTCTGGATATCCATAGCACTCTTTGTACTCATATGTGTGCTGCTGTCTATACACTCGCCTTCTGTGGTCTTGTAAACTGCCGTGGGGCAGTCAGGGTCATAGTCGGTCAGGCTCATAGAATGGCTTGAACAGACATGTTCTATCCATCTAACGGTGACAATATAATTTGCCATTAGTATATGTCGAACAATGAGAAATGTAGCTGGTTAGGTTTGTCTGTAGTGTCTTGCCACCAGCGCTCTCTACTCCCATATACGCTCTCTCTTACACACAACACACACACACATACGCACAAGAAAGTACACATTGTCTTTTCCTTTTGACTTGCCATATTTTAATACAGCAAAAAATTTGTCTCGACACACTTTCTATACAAATCATAAGAATTGATACAAGTTACAAAACATACTTATGTATTGAACCTTTACACATCCAAAGACAAGTCAGTCACAAGTATGGACGCAGACAGAGATAGAGAGATGCATCTATCCCTGAAACAGACCACTATACATTGTATATGGAAGTAAAACATTTGAAGAGTTTCCAGCATTCCATAGACTCGATTTACAGTTAGTCCCTCTCCTCATGCCTGTTTCTCGTGCCAATCCTCCATCCCCTCCCAAATTGCGTCATCTTAGCCCAGATGACAATAGAGGCAGTTAAACAATGAGGGTCTGGAGAGAAACAGAGAGGGAATAGATTCTTCTTTATCATAATCTAGATTTCCTCTGAAAGATGTGGTGGGGGGGGGGGGGGGGGAAATGAGGCATTTTAACTGGTCTTCATTGGCACATTATTTCAATACGCCAATGCCAACCAACTGTATGGCTAGAGATAAGGAGACAAAATGAGAGAGAACAAGAAAGAAAGAGAGTTGGATTCAAGCCATCCACTCAGCCTCCTTTAATTCTTGCAATTGCGGAAGAAGTGGTAGATGAAGAGTAGGAGGAGAAAGAGAGAGTGTGAGAGAGAGAAATCCTATAAAACAGATATGCACTGTATACAAAGAAGAGATACTCTATTGTGTATGGGTCTATGGGTGAGGGACAGAGTGAGTAAATCTGTCTGTATGAATAATAAGGTGTGTATAGGCTTTACTATAAATGCTTATTTGTATCTACATACAACAGTTATGCATTTTCTTTTCCCAATAAAAAAAAAAAACTGGCATTTCACCATCCTGGATTCGGATCAAATTAAAGTCTGGCACGTCCCCAATAGATTGGTCCAGGATTCAGGACCCAAGTGCCAGGTATTGTTGTCACCCGTTACCGTGAATCATGTGAAAAGTGTGCCATTCAAAAAAGAGCTATGTCAAGCTGCCTTCAAGTTATTTGCGTGTTATAAGCACACCGGTACACTGAAATGGTCACGGTCTGTCCTTGTGAAAGCAAAACGTACCTTTTCGCTAACACCCATCAGGTAACCAAATTCATACACGAAAACACCCTTTAACACAAACACTGGTAAGTACACACACATCCCTAATGGCACACAATCAACCAGTAAAAGATGAATAGAAAAAGAGGCACTTCAGATAGTAGTACACAAATTGCCTAGCACACACACACACTACAGTCTCAACACACTGATAGCTACAGTATTAATATTTGAGCCCATATTATCGATCACATTACAGTATACCTGAAAAGCTCATATGAGCCTGTGCGTCTGACTAGCTTGGCTGCTCGGAAAGCTACAGAAGGCTTTGTGTAGGAAGATGGGATCCGACACCCAAAGTTTCACCGTCATCGCCAGGCTCAGCTGTCAATAGAAAGATCAGCTCAGGAAGTAACAAGAGATATTTCATATAGGAAGACAGATTGTCAAAGGTGCAAGATTCCACACAGCAGCCGCCCTTTCAAGCAGCTGTTCATATCCTATCAGATTATTTGTTTCATACTTCCAACCAATCAGGCTGCTTGTAGTATGCTAAGCCCTACATGTGATCTGCTTGGCTAGAAGGTTCTGTACAATTAGTGGATTACCAAGTGCAGTCAATCCACACAAAAGGAAGAATGACATTGTGACAGATTGAAAACATTGCAAGAGTAGTTTAACGTTAAGGATTGTGCTGCATACTAAACTTAGCTACTACAACTTAGCTACGACTTTTGAGTCCATAAAAACATGGCATGAGCCAGTATTGCTACAATAACTCCCCCACCCACCCCCCAATCCATCAAGACACCAATACACCACTTCTTCATAAAACTAATCTCCCTACAGTCCTACAGTGGAACAGTCTCGATGTACTTGCCCCTGTCCCCCCTACCCCTCTCCATCACCACCTCCTGGAGGGTTTTGGTGGAGACGGTATAGCCCTTGGTTCCCTTCCCATCTCCTCCCCCACCCCCCACTCCCACTGAGTCCTTCTTCGTAAGTGGACTACGAGCCCTATGCGGATCTCCTCCTCTCCTCTCCCTCTCTGGGGTGGGTTCTGCCACCCTGCCTCCTGGCCCTGCCTCAGCTCCTCTCCTCCTGGCCGGGGGCCCCCAGAGGAAGGTGTTGGCCGGCTGGTAGTGCTGGCGGGCGTACCGGAGCAGGCTGCGGCGGTGGGAGCGGAGGCGGATGGTGTAGACGTAATACTCTAGGGTGCTGTGCAGCATGTTGGGCAGGGTGCCCCGGCACAGAGCCTCGTCCAGCAGCAGACGCACCAGGGGGGCCTTGAAGGCCTCAAAGCCCAGCTCACCCAGAGACTTGAGGATGCGCGTGATCCGCAGATAGTTATGCTGGGACCTGGGGAGAGAGGGAGGGATAGGTTACTCATCACCAAACCACCTTTGCTATAGACCCAGAGAGAAATTGTGTGTGTGCGCGTGCCTGTGTGTAATTACACCTGTGTTTACCACTCACTCATTGAGGTGCTGAAAGCGTTCCTGCCAGTTGGAAGCTCGGGCGACATTCCCACTTTTATCCAGGAGTTTGATCCCGTAAAAATCCAGCATGAGTGTGTACGCCAGCAGAAATCGCCGCTTGGCCTCCCGAGTGCTTTGGAATTCCTATGGGACACGGCAAAGATCAGTCGAAAGTGTAAGTAGATCCCACAATATTCAAAATTCCTGTACAACATGATGGCATACTGACATTTTCAGATCAGTCAAACCACATGGTTAAGTCTTGTTATTGTCTTTACCTTGATCTCCTCCTGAGTGAGTTCTTGAGCATAGAAGTTGAGCCCTTGCTCCCTCAGAGGGAAAAGCCTGCAATAAAGACAGAGAGAGAAGACTGTCAAAGAGTGAGGTTAACTCTCTCCCCTTGACTTTTCTATGCACGTCTCCCTGTCCTCTCTTGCCTGTCTTTATTCTGTTGCTCTTCCCCACTGTCCTCTTTTCCTCTATACACGCATCTCTCTCTCTTATTACAGTGGCTTGCGAAAGTATTCACCACCTTGGCATTTTTCCTATTTTGGGGGTTTGTATCATTTGCTTTACACAACATGCCTACCACTTTGAAGATGCAAAATATTTTTTATTGTGAGACAAACAAGAACTAAGACAAAAAAAACTGAAAACTTGGGCGTGCATAACTATTCACCCCCCCCCAAAGTCAATACTTTGTAGAGCCACCTTTTGCAGCAATTACAGAGGCAAGTCTCTTGGGGTATGTCTCTATAAGCTTGGCACATCTAGCCACTCTGATTTTTGTCCATTCTTCAAGGCAAAACTGCTCCAGCTTCGTCAAGTTGGATGGGTTCCGCTGGTGGTCAGCAATCTTTAAGTCATACCACAGATTATCAATTCGATTGAGGTCTTGGCTTTGAGTAGGCCATTCCAAGATATTTAAATACTTCCCCTTAAACCACTCGAGGGTTGTTTTAGCAGTACGCTTAGGGTCATTGATCTGTACTTCTCCACAACTTTGTCCCTGACCTGTTAGAAGAGCTTCTTGGTCTTCATGGTGCCGCTTGCTTGGTGGTGCCCCTTGCAGACTCTGGGGCCTTTCAGAACAGGTGTATATATACTGAGATCATGTGACAGATCATGTGACACTTAAATAAAGTCCACCTGTGTGCAATCTAACTAATTATGTGACTTCTGGAGGTAATTGGTTGCACCAGGTCTTATTTAGGAGCTTCATAGCAAAGGGGGTGAATACATATGCACAAACCATTTTTCTGTTTTATAATTTTTTGAAACAAGTAATTTTTTTCTTTTCACTTCACCAATTTAAACTATTTTGTGTATGTCCATTACATGAAATCCAAATAAAAATCAATTTAAATTACAGGTTGTAATGCAGCAAAATAGGAAAAACGCCAAGGGGGACGAATACTTTTGCAAGTAAATTCAATGAGCGACAGCCACTCGTCTGCACACGCTCACTGCTGCTTCGACACCCACTAATTGATATTATGCTAATGAACTGCTCCGTCAGAATAGAGAGAACGAGAGAAAGTGAGAGATAATAAGGTTGGCGCTGCAGGGAGTAAGTGAGATTGGCAGGATATGTGAATCCCAGTGGTGTGACTATGTTTTTTCTCCTGGTGTTATATAGGTCTCGAAGTTATGTAGGTCTGTGTCAGAGAAAGCATTGGCTGTACTTTGCTGTTCTCTGCTCGTGCAAAATAGGGTGAGATACATTTCATTGTCCAAACGCACATATGTTACAGACCCGGGTTCAAATTCTATTTGAGATCATTTCAAATACTTAATCTGTGCTTGATTGGTTCTAAAACTCAAATAGTATTTGAACCCAGGTCTGATACGTAGTCACAGATGTGCATGACACACACACACACACACACACACACACACACACACACACACACACACCACACACACACACACACACACACACACACACACACACACACACACACACACACACACACACACACACACACACACACACACACACACACAGTACCTCAAAGGGCCTCTTACCACTGTATGTAGGTGTGATTGTGCTCCAGTTTGTCATAATTTCCTCTCCATTTGGTCAGGATCTCCTCAATGAAGATACCTAGAGAGGGATTCAGGTCAATCACATAAATGATACAGGAAAACACACCTGCCCTGTTTGGGGTCAGCATAAAATGTGTGTGTGTGTGTGTGTCTGCAGGCTAGTGTTTAAACAGTAGATCAGCGCTTAATCCTCTGGACTCCTCTGTTCAAACATGACCCAAGGCCAATCAAAACTCTCTAAGCCCTGAGCCAGTAACACTCTGCTGTATGTCCGATGGGTGTGTGTTGCTGTTTGTCACTGTGTGTTAGTCTGTGTGTACTGACCGTCTGGTATTAGAGGGATCTTGTTCAGGTAGAAGCGGAGGTTGCGGTAGTCATTAGGTAGCCGGGGCGCCTTGTAGTTCTAGGGAGGGAGAGGATGAGGAGGAAGAGTCAGGCTAGTGTGTGTGTGTGTGTGTGTGTGTGTGTGTGTGTGTGTGTGTGTGCGCCGTACCGGGTAGCTGTGGCGGTATTTGTAAAGATCCTTTGCAGCATAAAAACTTCTCTTCATCTTGGTGCTGGACTTAGAGTCAGAGAGCTATGAGAGAAAGAGAAAAAGAGAGAGAGAAAAAAAGTTAGTGAATGAACACTGACTGAAATAGATAGCAACAATGATATCAACAGCGTGACACACAAACCCATAACAACATAGCAGATGTCTGGGTTGAGTGGATTTGTAACTGAACTGGAATTAACTATTTTTGGTGTAGGCAGAATAATAATCTGCCAATTTCTTCCCCATGAAAGCAATTCTAACTTCATGCAGGCTTCCAATGCACTCACAGTCAGGATAACATGAAGGAAAATGCACCATATAAAGGAATATCAAGGTATTATAAAGGCATTTGACTCATTACAAACAAATATTGTTGTTTATCTATGTCACGACTTCCGCCGGAGTGGGTCCCTCTCCTTGTTCGTTGGTGGTCGACGTCACCGGCCTTCTAGCCATCGCCGATCCACTTTTCATTTTCCATTTGTTTTGTCTTTGTTTTCTAGACACCTGGTTTCAGTTCCCCCATTACATGTTCATTATTTAACCCTCTGGTTTCCCCCATGTTTGTGTGCGTGTTTGTTCTATTGTTCAGGCTGTTTCTGACGGCTGGTATTTTGTTGCCGGGTTTTGTTATTACGCCCGTTTATTTCGTGGTACCGGTATTTTTCCCACACAGTAGTATTGTGTTTATACTGGTGTATCTTGTATTAAATACCTTGTCCACGCATCTCAGCTCTCCTGCGCCTGACTCCTTTCACCAGTTACCCACAGCCTTGACAATCTCTTTTATACTTATGAACATGGATGCATCCCATCAAAGTTGTAGGGTTGTTGAAAATAATGAAATGAAAATAAATAGTAAGCCTAAAGGCCTAGACCTGAAAACAACAAGGATTTGGGGAATGGGCATACTGTGTCATTTTTCCCAAATCAAACGATGGAAGATGGGCTCCCCTATTTGACCCTATTATATTTTATGTATTTAAAAAATTAGGTCACTTTTATCAGGTCACTGTCTCACTTGCGCGCGACACTAACCTACTCTCCCTCCGCGTGTTCACGCAGGACATTGAGGACACGAAACGAGGACATAAAACAAGACAGCGATGTACAACATTTTGCTTAAAACTGAACGATATAGAATTATGCTCTATAAGATTGCCACTTTTGGTAATGAATATGACCACATCAATTGGATACCTGGCAATGACATTGAACGTAGCGTAGACATGGCAACAACATATGCGTTGAGGACAATTACTTTGGGACATAGGCCTCAACTAGGCTACTAGCCTACATTCAATCCTGATTTTGGTTTCCCGACATTATAGTCTGGGATGTTGACATCTTCAGCGAGCCAGCTATGCAGCTGTGCCATTTCCATTTTCTAATTTAGCTCATTGCAGTCTACTCTTCTTCCTATTTTTTTGTGTGTGTGGTTGCTTTTCTGTGTGCCAGTTGGTTGGTAGCCTATTTACCTTCGGGGACATGTTCGCCTGTTCGCCGCATCTCCCTGTCTCAGTCCGGCTGACACACTCCGATATCCCGCTGTCCTCATCACCCGGCTGCTCGTCGCTTTCCGAGTCTGACTCCCATGTCGAGTCGCATTCCTCCACAGTTCTCGGCTCCTTGTAGCGCAAACTGCCCATCAGATTTCCCATTTACCCGCCTACACCGAGTCGCGCCGTCCTCTATGTCCTTCTAGCCTACATATTTTGCCGTGCAGTCGGCCTGCTGTGCCACGGTTAGTGTGTGGCGTTTAAATGGCAGGCTGAGGAAAATCCCGATCCAGACTTGCTAGTACACGGTGAACACACCCCTAAATGCGCGGCGCGTGCGGAGGAAAGTGGTCACAGCATCAGGAGCAAAGATGACCACGTGCTCCGCGACAATGGGACAGGGGTTAACCAGTGTCACATCTGAGATCCTCAATGTCAGATGGAGAACACATACTCATTCTCCCTTTCGGTCACTAGCTAGGTTTCTATTCAATTGGCGACAGATTGTCATGCGAATACTCTAGAATCCGCATTGGAAAATATGCGCATTTTCCTCCCAGTGGTGTGTGTACACCAACTTGACTTTTTGCGGATAAAATCAGTGCGTGACGTAATGCACACGCAATGTACTTTTTCGCTTAAGTTTTCATGTGCAAATATACAAATCTAAAGTTCAATATGTTTCCATTGCATTTTCAACTCTACAGATAGCTTTGTCACAAAAACGGTTGCGTTAAACAACAAATGTGTCTACTCTGGTCTTGGCACCTGCGCTCTAGCCAACATATAGCAGATACAGTGAGGGTAGGCTGTGCAGGTATAGTCTACATGATTAGATTATTATGGATTAAAGCACAATATTTTTATTTGTCAAACGGCAGTCAAGCAGAATAAGACCCTCTATATTTATTGGAAAGGTGCACCAAGATCACAGGGAACTTTCACCACCCTGTGAAGTTCATAATCAATTATTTAATCTATAGCCTAATAAACTGCATGGTTTCCGAGTCATAGTGGAAGGACCACACAACATATAATCGCGTGACTCCAAGTTTACTTTGATATGATGGTTTTTATATAAATATTTGCGCATAAAGGCGTTTCCACCCCTTTCTCGCCTAATACACTTTACCAACACAAAATGATCCCACCATGTCAAATGAACAAATTATCTGCCAGCATTTATACAATTTTACCGAAACGTCCGGTTTCCATTACAGCTGTCATGACTTATTTTTAGACGGTATGACTTTACTCACAAAAACTACGGATGCAAACGTGGTTACTGACATAGTCTCCTCCATCGAGTTAGAGCTGCAGCCATTGTTGTAGGAATTGGCCACGTGGGTCTGTCTATTGGTAGGCTATAAAGCACACACGTGTAGCACACAGACACAACTATGTGCAATCAATCAATCAATCAATTTTATTTTATATAGCCCTTCGTACATCAGCTAATATCTCGAAGTGCTGTACAGACACCCAGCCTAAAACCCCAAACAGCTAGTAATGCAGGTGTAGAAGCACGGTGGCTAGGAAAAACTCCCTAGAAAGGCCAAAACCTAGGAAGAAACCTAGAGAGGAACCAGGCTATGAGGGGTGGCCAGTCCTCTTCTGGCTGTGCCGGGTGGAGATTATAACAGAACTATGCCAAGATGTTCAAAAATGTTCATAAGTGACAAGCATGGTCAAATAATAATCATGAATAATTTTCAGTTGGCTTTTCATAGCCGATCATCAAGAGTTGAAAAACAACAGGTCTGGGACAGGTGGCGGTTCCATAACCGCAGGCAGAACAGCTGAAACTGGAATAGCAGCAAGGCCAGGCGGACTGGGGACAGCAAGGAGTCACCACGGGCGGCAGTCCCGACGCATGGTCCTAGGGCCCAGGTCCTCCGAGAGAAAGAAAGAGAGAAGGAGAAAATTAGAGAGAGCCAAGATTTTCAAAATTTCCATAAATGACAAGCATGGTCAAATAATAATCAGGAATAAATCTCAGTTGGCTTTTCATAGCCGATCATTAAGAGTTGAAAACAGCAGGTCTGGGACAGGTAGGGGTTCCGTAACCACAGGCAGAACAGTTGAAACTGGAATAGCAGCAAGGCCAGGCGGACTGGGGACAGCAAGGTGTCATCATGCCCGGTAGTCCTGACGTATGGTCCTAGGGCTCAGGTTCTCAGAGAGAAAGAGAGAACGAGAGAATTAGAGAGAGCATACTTAAATTCACACAGGACACTGGATAAGACAGGAGAAGTACTCCAGGTAACCAACTGACCCTAGCCCCCCGACACAAACTACTGCAGCATAAATACTGGAGGCTGAGACAGGAGCGGTCAGGAGACACTGTGGCCCCATCCGAAGAAACCCCCGGACAGGGCCAAATAGGAAGGATATAACCCCACCCACTTTGCCAAAGCACAGCCCCCGCACCACTAGAGGGAAATCCTCAACCACCAACTTACAATCCTGAGACAAGGCCGAGTATAGCCCACAAAGGTCTCCACCACAGCACAAACCAAGGGGGGGCGCCAACCCAGACAGGAAGATCACGTCAGTAACTCAACCCACTCAAGTGACGCACCCCTCCTAGGGACGGCATGAAAGAGCACCAGCAAGCCAGTGACTCAGCCCCTGTAACAGGGTTAGAGGCAGAGAATCCCAGTGGAGAGAGGGGAACCGGCCTGGCAGAGACAGCAAGGGCGGTTCGTTGCTCCAGAGCCTTTCCGTTCACCTTCACACTCCTGGGCCAGGCTACACTCAATCATATGACCTACTGAAGAGATAAGTCTTCAGTAAAGACTTAAAGGTTGAGACCGAGTCTGCGTCTCTCACATGGGTAGGCAGACTGTTCCATAAAAATGGAGATCTATAGGAGAAAGCCCTGCCTCCCGCTGTTTGCTTAGAAATTCTAGGGACAATTAGGAGGCCTGCGTCTTGTGACCGTAGCGTACGTATTGGTATGTACGGCAGGACCAACTCGGAAAGATAGGTAGGAGCAAGCCCAGGCCAATCACATCAAGATTATGATCAGTGATTAGTTCATTGACTATGACTGCCTTTGAAGTGAGGGATCTAACATTAAGTAACCCTATTTTGAGATGTGAGGTATCACGATCTCTTTCAATGATGGCAGGAATGGAGGAGGTCTTTATCCTAATAAGATTGCTAAGGCGAACACCGCCATGTTTAGTTTTGCCCAACCTAGGTCGAGGCACAGACACAGTCTCAATGGGTATGGCTGAGCTGACTACACTGACTGTGCTATTGGCAGACTCCACTAAGCTGGCAGGTTGGCTAACAGCCTGCTGCCTGGCCTGCACCCTATTTCATTGTGGGGCTAGAGGAGTTAGAGCCCTGTCTATGTTGGTAGATAAGATGAGAGCACCCCTCCAGCTAGGATGGAGTCCGTCACTCCTCAGCAGGTCAGGCTTGGTCCTGTTTGTGGGTGAGTCCCAGAAAGAGGGCCAATTATCTACAAATTCTATCTTTTGGGAGGGGCAGAAAACAGTTTTCAACCAGCGATTGAGTGCTGAGACTCTGCTGTAGAGCTCGTCACTCCCCCTAACTGGGAGGGGGCCAGAGACAATTACTCGATGCCGACACATCTTTCTAGCTGATTTACACGCTGAAGCTATGTTGCACTTGGTGACCTCTGACTGTTTCATCCTAACATCGTTGGTGCCGACGTGGATAACAATATCTCTATACTCTCTACACTCGCCAGATTTAGCTTTAGCCAGCACCATCTTTAGATTAGCCTTAACGTCGGTAGCCCTGCCCCCTGGTAAACAGTGTATGATCGCTGGGTGATTCGCTTTAAGTCTAATACTGCGGGTAATGGAGTCGCCAATGACTAGGGTTTTCAATTTGTCAGAGCTAATGGTGGGAGCCTTCGGCGTCTCAGACCCCGTAACGGGAGGAGTAGAGACAAGAGAAGACTCAGACTCAGACTCCGACTCGCTACATAATGGGGAGAACCGGTTGAAAGTTTCTGTCGGCTGAATGAGCCTGTTTTTTCTAGTTATGTAGGCTAATCAACAGGCGACAATTTGCTACTCAAATCGACATTTATATGAGGGCATTCCTCCTAAGGGATGAGCGTTGATGTATGGCAACACAGAGACAAACACAGTAAAGCATGACATAGCCTGCACAAGCAGTGTTGGAGTTGGAGAGGGATCAAAGTCCAACGCACCATTAGTTGCTGATAGAATACAACAGAACCTGGATAATAGAAATACAACAGAACTGACATCAAATGTTATGTACAAAGGTCAACATTCAGTGAGACAGGAACCAGAATGTCATGCTAATCACAACCACATGAGAGCAGCATTTCCTATGTAATATATTATACTATAGCAACATAGGTCTCAACTCCTTAGAAAGCCTGCTACAACCACATATACAGTATCATATTAAATGACTTGTTGAGTTCTAATATGTACTTCTATGGTTGCAGCACTATTAATCTCCAAGTACCATTTCCATGTAGGCTATCCAGTACCCCCCCCCCCCCCTAAACTCTAATCTGGAAATAATGCATAGCCCATGAGTTTACTTTGTAGAAGGTCCAAACAAACAAATAGAAGGCGGTCGGAGATTCAGCAACATGGACAGCGGCAAAATCGAACTCTTTCAATCCTGCAGTTAAGCACCACATGACAGTAACCACGTTTCCATACACAGTTTTTATGCGAGTAAAGTCAGATTGTATCTTTAAAAAATCCCGACAACTGAGATGGAAACAGGAAGTTTCAGTGCAATTTTATAAATGCTGACAGTTCATTTGTTTGTTAGACATGGTGGGATCTTTTTGTGTCGGTAAATTAATTATGCTAGAAATGGCGGCGGAAACACCTTTATGCCAAAAATATTGACATAATAACTATCATATTGAAGTACACTTGGAGTCACGTGATGATATGACGTGTGGTCCTCCCACTAAGACTCCGGAAACCATACAGTTTATTAGGCTACAGTTGAAATAAATGATGATGAACTTCACAGGGTGGTGAAAGTGCACAGTGATGAGTTTGATTCTCCAATAAATATATAGGGTCTTATTCTGGTGACATGATGATCGATGCTTAACTGCCATTTGACAAATAACAATATTCTTGCTCTTATCCATAATAATCTCATTAGGAAGACTATTCTTCCCACACTGTATCTACTAGCTGTTGGCTAGAGCGCACGTGCCAAGACCAGAGTAGGCACATTTGCTATTTAACACAATCGTTTTTGTGACAAAAC
Source organism: Salvelinus alpinus (assembly GCF_045679555.1). NCBI lineage: Eukaryota > Metazoa > Chordata > Actinopteri > Salmoniformes > Salmonidae > Salvelinus > Salvelinus alpinus. The sequence goes on from NC_092088.1 coordinate 49,214,563, forward strand.
CTATTGGTAGAGTCGAAAATGCAATGGAAACACATTGCACTTTAGATTTTTATTCAGTACATGGAAACTTAAGCGAAAACAGTAAATGTTTGTGTGCACTACATCGTCACACACTCATTTTCATCTGCAACAAGTCTGTTTGGTGGAAACACCAGCCTGGTGGAAAAATGCCCACATTTTCTTTATGCAGATTTTTCAATATTTGCATGAAAATCTGTCGCCAAGTGGATGGAAACCTAGCTAGTGGAGAAAATCCATGAAATACAGAGAAGTCCTCCTAGCCAGAAAGCAAGAAGCCTGAATACATTACAGGCAAACTAACTCTATGCTCGACTGTTCAGCCATATTTGATTTCAAACGTTTATCTTTGGAATAAAATCAAATAATAGGGAATACATTTGCATATAATTTAAACAGACTACAGTAATGATTCCTTCAACTACACCATTAGTATAGAGAGACAGAGAGACATCTTTACAACACTATATATAGACATAATATGACATTTGAAATGTCTTAATTATTTTGGAACTTCTGTGAGTGTAATGTTTACTGTTCATTTTTATTGTTTACTTTACTTTTGTTTATTATCTACTTCACTTGCTTTGGCAATGTTACGTAACATATGTTTCCCATGCCAATAAAGCCCTTGAATAAAAATTGGAGAGAGAGAGAGAGAGAGAGAGAGAGAGAGAGAGAGAGAGAGAGAGAGAGAGAGAGAGAGAGAGAGAGAGAGAGAGAGAGAGAGAGAGAGAGAGATGCTTTTTATTGATCTTATTTAACCTTTATTTTAGCAACATTTTGAAGATTGTTCCACAAATAAGGTGGGGGAAACTAAAAGCTGAGTTACCTAACTCGGTAGAGACTAAAGGAATTTCCAGTTAGCCATCCCTGAGACCCGGTGTGGTAACTCATATATCTAAAGGTTAGTAATGATGTTAGGTACGGTGGGACTTTTTGTAAAAGGGCTTTATAAATGAAAACATAGCAATGTATCAACCTACCAACCAACTTTCAGAATGAAGTGCTAAAAAGTGCTAAAACTGTCTCCCGAAATAAAGCGCATAGCGCTATGATAAACTGCATCTAACGGATTTTAATGAAGTAGCAGCTGGGTTCATATAGATGATGTCGTCATAGTCTAGGACCGATAGGAACGTCGAATCTGCTTTATACTATTTATCGAGAGGCAGGACCTATTTATATAGAAGAAGCCCATTTTTATTCTCAGCTTCTTAACTAACTCGTCAATATGCTTTGTAAAAGACAGCTTTTCATCTAGCCCGATACTTGTAAGCAGGGACATGATCAATATGGACACCATCCAAAATACATACACTTACAGTGCCATGCAAAAGTATTCATCCCCTTTGGCGTTTTTCCTATTTTGTTGCATTACAACCTGTAATTTAAATTGATTTTTATTTGGATTTAATGTAATGGACATACATAAAATAGTTTAAATTGGTGAAGTGAAATGAAAAAAAGAACTTGTTTCAAAGAATTCTCCAGAAAATGATGTCATGGCTTTAGAAGCTTCTGATAGGCTAATTGACATACTTTGAGTCAATTAGAGGTGTACCTGTGGATGTATTTCAAACCCTACCTTCACACTCAGTGCCTCTTTGCTTGACATCATGGGAAAATCAAAAGAAATCAGCCAAGACCTCAGAAAAAAATTGTAGACCTCCACAAGTCTGGTTCATCCTTATGAGCAATTTCCAAATGCCTGAAGGTACCACATTCATCTGTACAAATAATAGTAAGCAAGTATTAACACCATGGGACCACGCAGCCATCATACCGCTCAGGAAGGAGACGCGTTTTGTCTCCTAGAGATGTACATACGTTGGTGCGAAAAGTGCAAATCGATCCCAGAATAACAGCAAATGACCTTGTGAAGATGCTGGAGGAAACACGAACAAAAGTATCTACATCCACAGTAAAACGAGTCCTATATCGACATAACCTGAAAGGCCACTCAGCAAGGAAGAAGCCACTGCTCCAAAACCGCCAATAAAAAAAGCAAAATTACGGTTTGCAACTGCACATGGGGACAAAGATCGTACTTTTTGGAGAAATCTCCTCTGGTCTGATGAAACAAAAAAATGACTGTTTGGCCAAAATGACCATCGTTATGTTTGGAGGAAAAAGGGGGATGCTTGCAAGCTGAAGAACACCATCCCAACCGTGAAGCACGGGGGTGGCAGCATCATGTTGTGGGGATGCTTTGCTGCAGGAGGGACTGGTGCACTTCACAAAATAGATGGCATCATGAGGTAGGAAAATGATGTGGATATATTGAAGCAACCTCTCAAGACATCAGTCAGGAAGTTAAAGCTTGGTTGCAAATGGGTCTTCCAAATGGACATTGACCCCAAGCATACTTCCAAAATTGTGGCAAAATGGCTTAAGGACAACAAAGTCAAGGTATTGGAGTGGCCATCACAAAGCCCTGACCTCAATCCTATAGAAAATGTGTGGGCAGAACTGAAAAAGTGTGCGCGAGCAAGGAGGCCTACAAACCTAACTCAGTTACACCAGCTCTGTCAGGGGGAATGTGCCAAAATTCACCCAACTTATTGTGGGAAGCTTGTTGAAGGCTACCCGAAACGTTTGACCCAAGTTAAGCAATTTAAAGGCAATGCTACCAAATACTAATTGAGCATATGTAAACTTCTGACTCACTGGGAATGTGATGAAAGAAATAAAAGCTGAAATAAATCATTCTCTCTGCTATTATTCTGAAATTTTACATTCCTAAAATAAAGTGGTGATCCTAACTGACCTAAGACAGGGAATATTTACTCGGATTAAATTTCAGGAATTGTGAAAAACTGAGTTTAAATGTATTTGGCTAACGTGTATGTAAACTTCTGACTTCAACTGTATACACCTGTTCTGAAAGGCCCCAGAGGATGGTCAGTTTCACGAGGGTATGTTTGGCAGCATGAGTGAAGGATGCTTTGTTGTGAAATAGGAAGCCAATTCTATATTTAACTTTGGATTGGAGATGTTTGATGTGAGTCTGGAAGGAGAGTTTACAGTCTAACCAGACACCTAGGTATTTGTAGTTGTCCACATATTCTAAGTCAGAACCGTCCAGAGTGGTGATGCTGGGCGGGCGTGCAGGTGCAGGCAGCGATCGGTTGAAGAGCATGCATTTAGTTTTACTTGTTTTTAAGAGCAGTTGGAGCCTACGGAAGGAGAGTTGTATGGCATTGAAGCTCGTCTGGAGGGTAGTCAACACAGTGTCCAAAGAAGGGCCTGAAGTATACAGAATGGGGTCGTCATGAAGACCAAAGAGCTCTCCAAACAGGTCAGGGACAAAATGTGGAGAAGTACAGATCAGGGTTGGGTTATAAAAAAACATCTGAAACTTTGAACACCCCACGTTCACCATTAAATCAATTTTTTTTAAACGGAAAGAATATGGCATCACAACAAACCTGCCTAGAAAGGGCCGCCCACCAAAACTCACAGACCAGACACGGAGGGCATTAATCAGAGATGCAACAGAGAGACCAAAGATAACCCTGAAAGAGTTGCAAAGCTCCACAGTGGAGATTGGTGTATCTTTCCATAGGACCACTTTAAGCCACACACTACACAGAGCTAGGCTTTACGGAAGAGTGGCCAGAAAAAAGCCATTGCTTAAAGAAAAAACTAAGTAAACACATCTGGTGTTCGCCAAAAGGCATGTGGAAGACTCCCCAAACATATGGAAGAAGGTGCTCTGGTCAGATGAGACTAAAATTGAGCTTTTTGGCCATCAAGGAAAACACTATTTCTGGCGCAAACCCAACACCTGGTGGCAGCATCATGCTGTGGGGATGTTTTTCATCGGCAGGGACTGGGAAACTGGTCAGAATTGAAGGAATGATGGATGTCGCTAAATACATGGAAATTCTTGTGGGGAAACCTGTTTCAGTCTTCCAGAGATTTGAGACTGGGATGGAGGTTCACCTTCCAGCAGGACAATGACCCTAAGCATACTGCTAAAGCAACACTTGAATGGTTTAAGGGGAAACATTTAAATATCTTCAAATGGCCTAGTCAAAGCCCAGACCTCAATCCAATTGAGAATCTGTGGTATGATTTAAATATTGCTGTACACCAGCGGAAGCCATCCAACTTGAAGGAGCTGGAGCAGTTTTGCCTTGAAGAATGTGCAAAAATCCCAGTTGCTTGATGTGCCAAGCTTATAGAGACATATCCCAAGAGACTTGCAGCTGTAATTGCTAGGTGGCTCTACAAAGTATTTACTTTGGGGGGGTGAATAGTTATGCACGCTCAAGTTCATTTAGTTTTTGGTCTTATTTCTTGTTTGTTTGACAATAAAAATTATTTTGCATCTTCAAAGTGGTAGGCATGCTATATAAATCAAATGATACAAACAAACATTTTAATTCCAGGTTGTAAGGCAACAAAATAGGACAAATGTCAAGGGGGTGAATACTTTCACAAGCCACTGTAAATCATCAGAGAACAACATGTACTTAGTTTTACCTGTATTCAATTCTAATTTCAGGTCAATAATGTTTTTTTTTTATACAATGAAGGCAGTCTGTAGTTCAGATAGAGCCTGGTCAACCGTAGGGACAATAGCATACACAACAGTATCATCGGCACACAAGTGCAGGTTACAAGTTGATTTTATTAATGTAAACAGTAAAAAGTACAGGACCCAAAATCGACCCCTGCGGGACATCTTTCGTAATATCCAGGAAACCTTTCGAACACCATCAGTAGATACACATTGAGTACTGTCTGTCAAGTACTTTTTAAACCTGTTACACGAATCCTGGTCTAGGCCAATTGAGGAAAACCTCTGAATTAGCAGTGAGTGATCAACAGTATCGAAAGCCTTTGACAGGTCAATGAAGAGGGCAGAATAATGTTGCCTTTTATCCATACAATTAACTTCATCGTTTATAACTAGGGATGCAGCAGAGATAGTGCTATGGTCTAAAACCCGACTGATGTACATTTAGAATACGTTTCAAAGATAAGAACGATCGTAGCTGATAATGAATCAAGGATTCTAATATTTTAGCTAGGCAAGAAAGATTACAAATAGGGCGATAATTATTTAGGTCATAAGGATCACCACTTTTGTGAAGGGGGAGTACATGGGCCACGTTCCAAACCTTGGGGATAGTACCAGATATAATTGTTAGGTAAAAAATATTGGTTATTAATGATTCAGCAATCAAGAGGTCAGAGAGCTGCAGCAAAAATGGATCAAGCATATCAGCCCCAGTGGATTCTTTTCACATCAATCTTGAGCAAGGCATCTAGCACGTCACAGATTGTAAATTGCTGAAATGAAAACAAAGATTCACTAGAAGTTGACGTGTTAACCGTCTGGTCAGCAAGAGGCTGGCAGAGGGACGAGCAGTCGATTGACTGGCCAAGGTCAATTAAACCACTGTTTCTCTTAAAAGCATCACTTGTCCCCTTCTTCTCAGTTATGATGCCAGTCAGACAGAACTCGTTTAGGCAGGGAAGAAGAGGATTTTTTAAATTTCAATCTTGAGCATGGCATCTAGCGCCTCACAGATAGGAGTTGCTGAAATGAAAACCAAATTCACTAGAAGTTGACGTGTTAACCGTCTGGTCAGCAAGAGGCTGGCAGAGGGAAGGGCAGTTGATTGACGGGCCAGGTTCAATTAAACCACTGTTTCTCTTAAAAGCATCACTTGTCCCCTTCTTCTCAGTTATGATGCCAGAGTCAGACAGAACTTGCTTGGCAGGGAAGAAGAGGAATTTGTACACTTTAATGCATGTACTGTTTTCCCAAAATTTAGAAGGATCACTAGCAGTGTCAGAGATTGAGTTAAAAAAGTTGCTTGATTTAGCTTTCTTAATCGAGATATTACATATTACCATATTATTGCATATATAGTATGCTTCTCAATTGTCTGAAAAATGTGCAGTCCACTACAGAGTCAGTATTCCTTGCTTTGGCTCAGGCCTGATTTCTCATCTGAATGAGCTCAGATAGCTCAGATGAAATCCAAGCATTAGATCTATCTTTCACTCTGAATTGTTTATAAGGGGAGTGTTGATCTGCCAGATGAATAAATATGTAGGAGAAATATCCAAGAGACAACTCAGGGCCAGGAATACAGGAGACAGTGGCTCAATCAGAGTAGAACATGACATGTAAATCAAAACAAATACAATGTTATTTGTCACATACACATGGTTAGCAGATGTTAATGCGAGTGCAGCGAAATGCTTGTGCTTCTAGTTCCGACAGTGCAGTAATATCTAACAAGACATCTAACAAATTCACAACAACTACCTTATACACACAAATGTAAAGGGATGGAATAAGAAAATGTATATATAAATATATGGATGAGCGATGGCCGTGCGGCATAGGCAAGACGCAATAGATGGTATGAAACACAGTATATACATATGAGATGAGTAATGTAGGATATGTAAACATTATTAACGTGGCATTATTTAAAGTGACTTTATTAAACCTTTATTACCTTTATTAAAGTGGCCAGTGATTTCAAGTCTGTATGTTGGCAGCAGCATCTCTATGTTAGTGATTGCTGTTTAGCAGTCTGATGGCCTTGAGATAGAAGCTGTTTTTCAGTCTCTTGGTCCCGGCTTTGATTCGCCTGTCCTGACCTCACCTTCTGGATGGTAGCGGGGGGAACAGGCAGTGGCTCGGGTGGTTGTTGTCCTTGAGGATCTTTTTGGCCTTCCTGTGACATCGGGTGCTGTAGGTGTCCTGGAGGGCAGGTAGTTTGCCCCAGGTGATGCATTGTGCAGACCGCACTACCCTCTGGAGGGCCTTGCGGTTGAGGGCGGTGCAGTTGCCGTACCAGGTGGTGATACATTTAGGTGACAAGCCACATTTATTCAGCCTCCTGAAGTTGAAGAGGCATTCTTCACCACGCTCTCTGTGTGGGTGGACCATTTCAGTTTGTCCGTGATGTGTAAGCTGAGGAAATTAAAACTGTCCACCTTCTGCACTACTGTCCCGTCAATGTGGATGGGGGGGGGGGGTGCTCCCTCTGCTGTTTCCTGAAGTCCATGATCATCTCCTTTGTTTTGTTGACATTGAGTGAGAGGTTGTTTTCCTGACACAATTCTCCAAGGGCTCTCACCTCCTCCCTGTAGGCTGTCTGTTGGTAATCAAGCCTACTACTGTTGTGTTGTCTGTAAACTTGATGACTGAGTTAGAGGCGTGCATGGTCACGCAGTCATGGGTGAACAGGGAGTACAGGAGGGGGCTGAGCACACACCCTTGTGGGGCCCCAGTGTTGAGGATCAGCGAAGTGGAGATGTTGTTTCCTACCTTCACCACCTGTGGCCCGTTAGAAGTCCAGGACCCAATTGCACAGGGCGGGGTTGAGACCCAAGGCCTTAAGCTTAATGATGATCTTGGAGGGTACTATGGTGTTGAATGCTGAGCTATAGTCAATGAACAGCATTCTTACATAGGTCCTTGGTAGAGGGCCGTGTCGGTGGCACTGTATTATCCTCAAAGCAGGCAAAGAAGGCATATTTAGCATATCTGGAAGCAAGACGTCGGTGTCCGTGACGTGGCTGGTTTTCTTTTTGTAGTCCGTAATTGCTTGTTGAACCTGCCACATACGTTTCGTGTCTGGGCCGTTGAATTGTCCCTATACCAACATTTCGCTTGTTTGATTTTCTTGCGGAGGGAATAACTACACTGTTTATATTCTGTCATATTCCCCAACCTCTTTCCATGGTTGAATGCGGTAGTTCACGCTTTCAGTTTTGCGTGAATGTCGCCATCTATCCACGGTTTCTGGTTGGGGTAGATTTTAATAGTCACAGTGTGTACAACATCTCTAATGCACTTCCTAATAATCTCACTCACAGAGTAAGCGTAATAAATCGATGTTATTGTCTGAGGCTTCCCGGAACATTTTTCAGTCCACGTGATCAAAACAATCTTGAAGCGTGGATTCCGATTGGTCAGACCAGCGTTGAATGGTCCTTGTCACGGGTACATCCTGTTTTAGTTTCTGCTTATAGGAAGGGAGGAGCAAATTGGAGTGGTGATCAGATATGCCGAAGGGAGGGCGGGGGAGGGCCATATATGCATCGCGGAAGTTAGATTAGCAGTGGTCCAGTGTTTTGCTCAAGCAGGTACAACAGTCAATGTTGCTGGTAGAATTTAGGTAGTCTTGTTCCCAAATTAGCTTTGTTAAAATCCCCAGCTACAATACATGCAGCCTCAGGATATATGGTTTCCAGTTTACATAGAGACCAGTGAAGTGCTTTCAGGGCTGTTGAGGTATCTGCTTGGGCGGATATACACGGCTGTGACTATAATCAAAGACAATTCTCTTGGGAGATAATGCGGTCGGCATTTTATTGTTAGGAATTCTAGGTCAGGTGAACAAAAGGACTTGAGATCCTGTATGTTGTTATTGTTACACCGTGAGTCGTTAATCATGAGGCATACACCCCCACCCTTCTTCTTACCAGATAGATGTTTGTTTCTGTTGGCGTGACGCATGAAGAAACCCGGTGGCTGTAGTGACTCTGACAACATTGACATGTTTCCATGAGCCATGTTTCCATGAAACAGAGAATGTTACAATCTCTGATGTCTCTCTGGAAGGCAACTCATACCCTAATATCGTCCACCTTGGTGTCTAGAGACCGGACATAGGCGACTAATATGCTCTGAAGCGGTGGGTGGTGTGCTCGCCTGCTAAGTCTGACCAGGAGGTCAGACTCTCCTACGGCGACGACATTGTTTTGGGTCGGGCTCTGGGATTAAATCGAATGTCCAGAGTGGAGGTCCAAACAAAGGATCCGCTTCGGGGAAGTCATATTCCTGGTTGTAATGCTGGTAAATGGACTACGCTCTTATATCCAATAGTTCTTCCCGGCTGTATGTAATAACACTTAAGATTTTCCGGGCTAACAATGTAAGAAATAATACATAAACAAACAAATTACTGTTACAATAATGCTTGTACGAACTCGAACCCAGGCGCAGAAAAACACAGCAAGCAGAGTTAAGGGTAAATTCAGATATTTTACTTCAAGTTTTGACAGAAACAAGGCAACCGCACAAGAGTACACTAACAAAACATGAGACCTAAGCACAGGTAAAGGCCAACTGAGATACCTAAATAGTAAGGCAACCAGGTGAACAGAGAAGGTAATTAAACACAGGTGAAACCAATAAGTAATAATCAGGGTAACCTGTAAACTAGAAAACAAGGTAAAGGTGCCCTCCAGCGGTAACCCAAGGAAACAACAATCAAATACAACAGAAACTGTGACAATTACTGCATAGTTTCCTAAGAACTTGAAGTGAGGCGACCATCTCTGTCGGCGCTATCTTGAATCCTTGAGGGGAGAACTTTTTAACATTTCTCTTCTTAATTAAACAAGGATTAGTATTTTGCTGTTTCGTATTTCTAATACTGTCACGCCCTGACCTTAGAGATCCTTTTTATGTCTCTATTTTGGTTTGGTCAGGGCGTGAGTTGGGGTGGGCATTCTATGTTTTGTGTTCTATGTTTTGTATTTCTTTGTTGTTTGGCCGGGTGTGGTTCTCAATCAGAGGCAGCTGTCTATCGTTGTCTCTGATTGAGAACCATACTTAGGTAGCTCTTGCCCACATGGGTTTTGTGGGTAGTTATTTTCTGTTTTGTGTGTCTGCACCAAACAAAACTGTTTAGTTTGTTCCTCTTTGTTATTTTTTGTTCTAGTGTTCAGGTTTATTAAAAATCATGAACACGTACCACGCTGCACCTTGGTCCTCTTCTTCAAACAGCCGTTACAAATACATACTATGGGACAATGATCACTGAGATTATATGCAAATGCTCCACTAGACAAATATTTATGGGGTTATTAGTAAGAAATAGCAGCAATAGCATCCGCCATGGCAGCAGGGATGCGGTAAATCCCAGCAACAAATACATGTGTTCTGGTTTATGGACACATCTACTACAACCATCTTGCTAACAGAAAAATAAAAAAATTGAGATGACAGGAAATTAGATTTTACATATACGGCCACTCCTCCCCATTTCTGTAATCTGTCACATATACAGAACCATTAAACCATGTTTCTGAGAGAACCAAAAGGTCAGGACCTGAGTTCTGTACCCAAATGTCAATTGTGGCCATTTTTTTAATAATACTTTGCACATTTAGGTGCATTAGCCCAAACCCTCTATGAGATTTCAAGTCAGAGGGGTAATCAGCTCATTCCCATCAGATCTAACAGGGATAGGGTCACCTGCAGTTATTTGTTGAGTGAGCTGAGACTTTGCCAAGGTCCCTGGCCAACCACGTGAGAGCAGCGCAGACTGAGCATTTGACAGACCTCCCTCAAGTCGCTTGATGTAGGGGCTGGGGGCGGGAACTGGAAGAGCAGTTTTGGCAGAACTCAGTCCACCCGGATGAAGCTCCCGCCAAAGGAGTGGAGCTGCTGCAGGGGACCGGAGTGGCTGCCAATGCTCCATTCTGGGTGTGCGCAGGAGGCCTTGGTGTGGCTCCTGTTGCAGGGTTGGGGCTGCCATTCGGAGAAGGAGTGTCCCAGGCCTGTCATGGTTATGGGAGTAGGTAGGGTAACCAAAACTAGCCTGGGAGGGACGTTGTGGGGGGAATTGAGGAGGGTGGTGTGGAGGGCAGTTTGGCTGGTGATGCTCCAAACTCTCAGCATATGAGGGCTGATGATGAGAATGATACATGGTGTGGACTGCATCGTGTGGTGCACCACCCTCAACAGTGTTTTTTGCCAGACTCTGGTGTAGTGGTCGTGCTGTGTAGAACTGGGCTGAGTTGAGGTGGGCCATGTCTGGTAGAGCTGTGCTGAGGCGGACCTGGTCTGGTAGAGCTGTGTTGAGGTGTGCTGGGTCTGTTTGTGCTGTGCTATGATGGGCCGGGTCTGGCTATGCTGTGCTGTGATGGGCCTAGTCTGATAGAGCTGTTCTGTGATGGGCCGGGTCTGGTAGAGCGGTGCTGAGGTGTGCCAAGTCTGGTTGAGCTGTGCTGTGATGGGCCGGGTCTGATTGAGCTGTGCTGTGATGGGCCGGGTCTGATTGAGCTGTGCTAATGCGGGCCAGGTATGGTTGTCTCTCCGATGGCTGAAGTGTCTATATGTCTCTTACCAGAGGCTGCCTCTGCATATGTGGGCTGGCAGTGAGGCTGAGGTATGGTCTGGGCTGGGGTACCCTCCTGTTGGCCACTATTTGTCCTACCCCTAAAGTACAGTCCAGTGCTGTGAAGGGTTGTGTTGGGCTGAGCTGAGCTGTGACCGGCACCGCTGGGTTGAGCTGGGCTGGTTCCGGCATCGCTAGGCTGAGATGGGTTGGTCCTGGCACCACTTGGCTGAGCTGGGTTGGTTCTGGCACCGCTGTGCTGAACTGGTCTGGGTCTAGCACCGCTGGGCTGAGCCTGGTTGGTTCTGGCACTGCCGGGGTGAGGTGGTCGGGGTCTAGCACTGCTGGGCTCTGACATGTTGGTAGGAGCCGGAGATGTCTAATGTGGCATCCTTCAGGTTTTTGGCAAAGACTCCCTCATGGTCCAGGTGTAAATGGTCGTACTAGTGCTCACATGTCAGGATGTGGTGGTGAGAGATGCTGACATTTGTTAGTGAGGAGCAGTCCATGGGGATTTTTTGGTTGACATTTTGGATCATTTGCCAGGGGAGGGTACCCTTGATAGAAGGGTGGATATAATAACGTTTGAGACAGAGAGAAAGAGACAGAAAGAGACATAGAGAGAGAGAGAGAGACAAACCAGTGAAGAACAAACACCATTGTAAATACAACCTATATTTCTCTTTATTTGGTTTCCCTGTTGTACTTTATCTAGTTGCACATCATTACAACACTGTATAAAGACATACTATGACATTTGAAATGTCTTTATTATTTTGTGAGTGTTTTGTTCACTGTTAATTTTCTATTGTTTATTTTACTTTTGTTTATTATCTCTTTCACTTGCTTTGACAATGTAAACATATGTTTACCATACCAATAAAGCCCCTTGAATTGAAATTGAAATTGAATTGAATTGAATCGAGAGAGAGAGAGAGAGAGAGAGAGAGAGAGAGAGAGAGAGAGAGAGAGAGAGAGAGAGAGAGAGAGAGAGAGAGAGAGAGAGAGAGAGAGAGAGAGAGAGAGAGAGAGAGAGAGAGAATAGAGTGTGGCAGCGCCTACAGATGAGCCATTATCAGAGTGGCCATGGAAGCCAGGGGAGGGTTGGTGGGAATTAAGGATGACATCCCATTAGTCAAATGAATCCGAAAACAGGGTGAAGAAAATATACTTTCTCATAATCCAATATCTGCAAATACACACATAGTCACGTAATGTCGAGAGACCATAGATTCTGAGCTGACTATTTTTCTCAGTATCATTATCTCAGCTTGGAGCACACTTAACCTAGCTGATATTACACAGTAGACTAATTTCAAATAGATTGATGGGGAATGGACCACACTTACTGTGTGTGTGTGTGTGTGTGTGTGTGTGTGTGTGTGTGTGTGTGTGTGTGTGTGTGTGTGTGTGTGTGTGTGTGTGTGTGTGTGTGTGTGTGTGTGTGTGTGTGTGTGTGTGTGTGTGTGTGTGTGTGTGTGTGTGTGTGTGTGTGTGTGTGTGTATGCACCTGTGTGTGTGTGCATGCATGCATGTGTGTGGCTGATGGGAGCTGTTACACATGTGTTTCTGGACTGAGGTGAGAGGAGCCTGTAGGTGTAGACAATAGCATTAACAACATGTTAATTACCTCGGCTAGCTTCAAGGAACCACTCTACTGAGAGGGTGTGTGCGTCCGTGTGTGTATGTGTGTGTGTGTGTGAGTGATTGGGGGGTGCAGCTTTCCTCCTGTGGGGATGAGGAGGAGCTGTTCATTAGCACCACGGATAGAGTGAGGGAAGCAGTTGGGAGGGGTGGAGAAAATGATTGGATAGGAAAGGATAGCAGAGACTAGACACACCTGCTGCATAGAAATGAAGCCAAATGGAGTCCCATCCCTCAGCCATCCAGGCAGTTTGATCTCTATGGGCTCCCGAGTTCCATCATGTGCTCTATAGGGGGGACACATTTTGATGTAACACCAGACACAGGATGTATCTCCCTGTCGTCTGTGTTGTGTAGAGGTGGGTGAGGCTTCCAATCGCTCACCCTGTCACTCGTCTGCATGGTTACCGACTAAGTGTCACAATAACGGATTACACTGTTACAGCATGTGGAGCGGTCACCAACCACATCAGACTAAAGCCCTGAGTTCTGCCTTCTTGATGCATTAACTTCACACACATCAGTAGGTCCTTCACAGGACAAGGCAGTCTATTGAATTGCCCGTCTCAATCACAGCCCTTCATTACTTATACAGAGGAATGAAGTTCCGTTTGGCACCTCTGTTGGATGTCATTAGAATTCTTAAACCACGCACACACTTTCTCAGCCTCTCTCTAACATAAAAGTTTGGAGCCAGAGATAGCATCAGCATGCTCTGACTGCTCTCTCTCTCTCTCACGATCTCTCTCTCTCATGATCTCTCTCTCTCTCGCTCTCTCTCACAATGCAAAGCGGAAAAACTACTTTACAGCACACTGCGTTCAGTGTCTTCTGTTATGTAAATCAGGAAAGATATTGCCAGAGACTCAAGGTTAGCCTAACAACAGCTTGTTTGGTCGCTATCCTGTAAGTGTTTTCATTTCCTCACAAACAACGCACTCACTCTGGTACTGCAGTCAAAGTCATTATGTGACGCTGTTAGTAAATGTGTTTTTCAAACTGATAAAAGCCTGTAAGTGATATAGGACTGTGTCAGATTCTATTGAATGACAGGTATGACTGAATTTCATCCATTACGTAGCGTGGGTGGGTGTAAATGCTTAGATAAGTATATTTTAAAAGGTGCTTGATAGAGATTCTACCAATGAGCATCCTAGGAATCGATTCCTTTATAGTGGCAGCTGGGTCATTTAATGGGATTATGAGTCTTAATTGACACGTGTGTGTGTGTGTGTGTGTGTGTGTGTGTGTGTGTGTGTGTGTGTGTGTGTGTGTGTGTGTGTGTGTGTGTGTGTGTGTGTGTGTGTGTGTGTGCGTGCGTGCGTGCGTGCGTGCGTGCGTGCGTGCGTGCGTGCGTGCGTGCGTGCGTGCGTGCGTGGGTGCGTGCGTGCATGCGCATGTCTTGTTGCTGACAAGGGGAATGACATAAACTCTAGAGAAAATCTTGAGGAAAGCTGTGGTCGACAGGTTGACAACAAAGACTCCCTTACTCCTCTCTGGTTTTACCTTTATTGGTAAATTCTATTTGGGATGTAGATGCTGGTATCAAGCCAATTGATTAGACCTAGAATTGCCTCTATACAGCACACCACTTTACATTACAGTATATGGAGGGATGAAGTACATAAACAGAAACCTCCATCAACTCTTAGGAGGATGAAATTGGGTATAAAAAGAATATATTATTTGCGAAATTCCAATAAATCAATTTGCCGGGATCGATTTTGGGGCTGGGAGTAAATTCAATCGCATCTCCATCCTCTTCCCCATAAAACAACTAATGTCATCAACTGCAAACCTGTGCCAATTGAGTTATGCTGGAGGGAAATGTATTAGCTTGTCACCAATTTACACAATAGGGAGGACGGAAAGTCATTTCTATGCTAATGGCGTTGACAAATGCCTTGTAGACTTTCCATTTGTTGAGAGGACCTAAATTGTCTCTAAATTGAATTGTACTCTAAATTATCACTTAAATCGGGGTTCCAAAGTGATTTATGCATATACGATGGAAGACTCGTTTGTTGTCTTGGTGGGAGTCTTCAGTTGGTCTGGGAGCTAACTGAATATTTCTCTCCATCAGTAAACATCCACCTCCTTCCTCCGCCATCGTTTTCTCTCCCTGTCTTTCTTTCTCTTTCACTCTCTGTGCTGTATTACCAGGATGACAAAGAGTAGATTGGACCCAGGGTTATCTCTCTCTCTCTCACAAACACACACTCTTTATCTGTGCCACTATTGTTCTCCTGCCAGTGTCTGGTGATGCTACCTTCTTTTGTGTGTGTGTGTATGTGTGTCTGTGTGTGGGTGCGTGCGTGTTGTCTATTACTGAGGCCTCTCCAGACAGGTGAGATAGGCTATACACTTAATTGTTGCCTCTAGCAAACACATCACTCTGTTTCATGCTCCCTTGTCTCTCTTACTCAGACCAACTCCTGTGACATTTGACATGATGTCAGATAATAGCCAATCCCTTGGGCGAAGAAACAACAGAACAGAACCCAGCTCTGATTTCCACCATCAGAACTGATAGTGAGGCACCCATTTCTCATAGAACCCCTCATCATGTAATTCCCAATAGCAGAGAGCACTGTCACATGTCAATACCCAATAAGAATGGAGTATCTGATGGAACTGGGGCACTGACAAGACAGTCTGACAGTTGAATGACAGGTACATGCTGATGGCACAGAGCCTATGCGGGGGAGAGGAGGGTGGGGCTAGATGTGGGGAATGAGTAATTGACTAGTCATAACTCAAAGAAGAGATTTCACTTCATGCTGACTTTGAAAAATGCACTCAATATTTATGTACTGGTATAGATTTAATCTTTTAAACCAATTGACAATAATGAAATGCAAATCAGGCTCTATTTTTCTGCTCTATTAATAAAATACCAGAGTCTGGCATAACAGAAGCTACAGTCCAATTTAGACTGTTAGGCTATATACGAGATTAGGATCCATATTAGTGTTCCTTATCAAGATAGGAGAAGAAATAACACCATCTTTGTTTTCAATATTTTCCAAGCACATCTGAACAAATAGGGTGCCAGATATGGGAAAAACCTCCTCAATATCCAAATAGCTGGTGACTACTGATTTCCCTAGCTTCCAGAGAGATGTCTTTATTTCTATTCATTGAATGCTGCCAGCTCAATCGCTGGAGTGGACAACTTGCAGTTCAAATCAAAGTTCTGATTATCATTTAGAACGAAAGCAAACGTTTTATCAAAAGACGGTGCTTCTCTCTCTCTCTTTCTATCTCTCCCTCTCTCTCTCCCTCTCTCTGTCTGTCTGTAGGGTGAGTTTATCTCCATCCTCAGCGGACACTGACGTGCTTCTCTAGCAGCATAACAAAGTCTCCCTTTCTCTCTCCCCTCCTCCTCTCTTTCTCTCCCTGTCCATTCCAATCTTTCCCGTCCCCTCTCGTCGCTGTCTCTCCTCTCTCTGCACTGACGCTCCCGCACCTGCTTCTCCCCACTGCCCATCAGACACCGACTTAAGCCGCATTCAGCCCGGGAATGATGTCCCTTTCTCCCAGACACTACGGGAGTAGCGGCCGGTGGATATCTGCGGAAAGCTATTTCTGGTTTATCGAAAAGGTTGTGGGCTGAAGGCATGCGATTAAATGTTGTTTTTTGAGGGGTTCGTTTCGTCGCTCTCTCGTTCGAGGGATATGAGGCACTTCTCCACTTTCATCTGGGAGGAGACTCATCAGCAAACAGTCCCTACGGGACGCGGACGTGACTATGTTTTCATAACCCTAAACGGGATGAATTTTGATATTTATTAGTTTATTGGAGATAAACAAAGTCCTAATTTCTAAAAATGGGTCTCACGTGGTCACCTAAAATAGCTTTGCAGAGTGCAAATTGTTGTTGCACGATCGTGGTGGGATGCTTGGATGTGATGGAGTGAGTGAGATGGTGATAAACGAGCCTTGCACTCACTCTAACTTCGGCAAAATGAAATCGCTCTTCTACAGCCGCTTCTTCATTCTCCTGCCCTGGGTCCTCATCGTCATCATCATGATCGATATTGACACCAAGAGGACACCCGTCCGAAGTCCAGTCCTGGGCCGCGCCGGGGGCGCACAGCGGCATGACAGAACCAGACTTCCTCGGGCCAATCGCTCCACTCTCCCAGTAATCTACGCCATCACCCCGACCTACAATCGGCCAGTCCAGAAAGCTGAACTTACCCGGCTCGCTAACACCTTCTGCCAGGTTCCTCGCTTCCACTGGATCGTAGTGGAGGACTCGAGCGTGCGCACAGAGCTGGTGGCGCGCTTTCTCTCCCGCTCCGGGATGCCATACACACACTTGAACATCTTTACGCCCCGCCGGTTCAAACGGACCGGGATGCCTCGTGCTACTGAGCAGAGGAACACGGCTCTGTCTTGGCTACGGTCGCATCGCTCGCGGAAGGACGTGGGGGTAGTATTCTTCGCAGATGATGACAACACATACAGTCTGGAACTGTTTGAAGAGGTAATAAAGCACATTTAATGACAGATAGGCTACATGGCATGTGATGTCATTCACACACAACAAGCTTATCAGTTTTCTAGTACAAGAGTTTTCAGATAGTCTATCTGTGCAATCAGACAACGTATTGAAATAAGCCTGGGATATCTTCAAGGGTCATCTCTGGTCCTTGAGGGCCACTGTGTCCAGGCACTGATTCTGGATAGAACAAAAACCTGCACATAACTCAACCCAGAGTTAATTTGCCTAAAACTTGTTTTGAGCAAGTTGGCTCTGTGATCTTCTAAATAATTTTCTGTTCATATAACCTCATCGACAGCAGTGGCTCATCTCTCATTGATTTAAAAATGTGGTTGTGCATCAGCAGTTTTTCTCTTATGTCAGTCACTGACAGTCACTCAATTAGCCCATGTCAGCTAAAACGTTTTAGATTGGTAAGTTAGCCTAGCGGCCTGCTATCTAAATTTGTCGTAATTATGGTTCGAATAACCGACTGGGGGGGTGCCATTGATCATAGATATCCCATTAAAAACTGCAAACATTTGTGTGGCAAATGGCAAAATGTGTAGTATTACAGCAAACTTGCTTTAAAACTGCAACATTTTCTCTACGCCCCATGACATAATGTGTAGAATTGCAGGAAATTAGCTGTAAAACTGCAACATTTTTCTCTCCGCCCCATGGAAAATGTTCTAGAAATGCATGAAATTAGTTATACAATTGCTAAATATTCTCTCCGCCCCATGGCAAAATGTGTAGAATTTCAGGATATTTACTTTAAAACTGCACTTTTTTCTCTACTCCCCACTGATTTAAAAAATAAATTGCATGAAATGAATTCAATTTTTTTTTAATCTTCTCTCCGCCCTATGGAAGATGTGTAGTATTACAGCAAACTTGCTTTAAAACTGCAACAATTTATCTACGCCCCATGGAAAAACGTGTAGACTTGCAGGAAATGTACTTTAAAACATAAATGTTTTCTCTTCACTGTCAAGAGGGTGGCCTTAGGTTTTTAACCTAAATGCTATCAGACCTCAGGATAAGACCCAGATGCTGACAGTTCGAAGTAACACATGTTTATTACAAAAACAGGGGCAGGCAAACGACAGGGCAGGCAGATGTCAGTAATCCAGCGCAGAGTCCGAAAGGTACAGAACGGCAGGCAGGCTCAGGGTCAGGGCAGGAAGAATGGTCAAAACCGTGAAAACTAGAAAACAGGGACAAGAGAGAAAAACAGGTGTACGGGAAAACCACCGGTACGCTTGACGAGACAAGAAGAACTGGCAACAGAAAACCAGAACACACAGGTATAAATGCATAGGGGATAATGGGGAAAATGGGCGACACCTGGAGGGGGGTGGAGACAAGCATAAGACAGGTGAAACAGATCAGGGTTTGACAAATGCACTATAATTTAAGATTTGAAACTGCTAAATTATCTCTATGCCCCATAGGAAAATGTGTAGAATTGCAGAAAATTACCTTGAAAACTAGAAAGAAATTATTGGAGAGGGGGCCCAAGACTTGGCTAGTCAAATCAAATAAATGTTTTTTGGTCATATACAGATGGTTAGCAGATGTTATTGCGAGTGTAGCGAAATGCTTATGCTTTTAATTCCGACAGTGCAGCAATATCTAACAAGTAATCTAACAATTCCACAACAACTACCTAATACAAAAAAATATAAGTAAAGGAATGGAATAAGAATATATACATATAAGTATATGGATGAGCAATGACTAAGCGGCATAGCAAGATGCAATAGATGGTATAAAATACATATATGAATATGAGATGAGTAATGCAGGATATGTAAACATTATTCAAGTGGCATTATTAAAGTGACTAGTGATCCATTTATTAAAGTGCCCAATGATTTCATGTCTGTATGTAGGCAGCAGCCTCTCTGTGTTAGTGATGGCTGTTTAACAGTCTGATGGCCTTGAGATAGAAGCTATTTTTCAGTCTCTCGGTCCCAGCTTTGATGCACCTGTACTGACCTCACCTTCTGGATGGTAGCGGGGTGAACAGGTAGTGGCACGGCTGGTTATTGTCCTTGATGATCTTTTTGACCTTCTTGTGACATCAGGTGTTGTAGGTGTCCTGGAGGGCAGGTAGATTGCCCTGTTGATGTGTAGTGCAGACCACACCACCCTCTGGAGAGCCATGAGGTTATGGGCGGTGCAGGAGCCATACCAGGGGGGGATGCAGCCAGACAGGATGCTCTCAGTTTTGCATCTGTAAAAG
Organism: Salvelinus alpinus; assembly: GCF_045679555.1. Classification (NCBI taxonomy): domain Eukaryota; kingdom Metazoa; phylum Chordata; class Actinopteri; order Salmoniformes; family Salmonidae; genus Salvelinus; species Salvelinus alpinus. Next base: position 49,234,076 of record NC_092088.1, read on the forward strand.
TTTGTGAGGGTTTTAGGTGACAAGTCAAATTTCTTCAGCCTCCTGAGGGTGAAGAGGCGCTGTTGCGCCTTCCTCACCACACTGTCTGTGTGGGTGGACCATTTCAGTTTGTCCGTGATGTGTACGCAGAGGAACTTAAAACTTTCCACCTTCTCCACTGCTGTTCCATCGATGCTCACTCTGCTGTTTCCTGAAGTCCAAAATAATTTATTTTATTTTCGTGACGTTGAGTGAGAGGTTGTTTTCCAAGCAGCACATTCCGATTGCCATCTCCTCCTCCCTATTATCTGTCTCGTTTGTTTTGGTAATCAAGACTACTAGTGTTGTGCCATCTGCAAACTTGATGATTGAGTTGGAGGCGTGCATGGCCACGCAGTCATGGGTGAACACGGAGTACAGGAGGGGGCTGAGCACACACCCTTGTGGGGACCCAGTGTTGAGGATCAGCGAAGTGAAGATGTTGTTTCCTACCTTCACCACCTGTGGCCCGTCAGAAGTCCAGGACCCAATTGCACAGGGCGGGGTTGAGACCCAGGCCCTTAAGCTTAATGATGATCTTGGAGGGTACTATGGTGTTGAATTCTGAGCTGTAGTCAATGAACAGCATTCTTAAATACAGTTGAAGTCGAAGTTTACATACACTTAGGTTGGAGTCATTAAAACTAGTTTTTCAACCACTCCACAATTTTCTTGTTAACAAACTATAGTTTTTCAAGTCGGTTAGGACATCTACTTTGTGCATGACACAAGTACTTTTCTAACAATTGTTTACAGACAGATTATTTCACTTATAATTCACTGTATCACAATTCCAGTGTGTTAGACATTTACATACACTAAGTTGACTGTGCCTTTAAACAGCTTGGAAAATTCCAGAAGATTATGTCATGGCTTTAGGAGCTTCTGATAGGCTACTTGACATTATTTGAGTCAATCGTAGGTGTACCTGTGGATGTATTTCAAGGCCTACCTTTAAACTCAGCGCCTCTTGGCTTGACATCATGGGAAAATCAAAACAAATCAGCCAATTGTAGACCTCCACAAGTCCGGTTCATACTTGGGAGCAATTTTCAAATGCCTGAAGGTACCACGTTCATCTGTACAAAGAATAATACGCAAGTATAAACATTATGGGACCACGCAGCCGTCATACCGCTCAGGAAGGAGACACGTTCTGTTTCCTAGAGATGAACGTACTTTGGTGCGAAAAGTGCAAATCAATCCCAGAACAACAGCAAAGGACCTTGTGAAGATGCTGGAGGAAACAGGTACAAATGTATCTATATCTACAGTAAAAAATGTCCTATATCGACATAACCTGAAAGGCTGCTCAGCAAGGAAGAAGCCACTGCTCCAAAACTGTAATTAAAAAGCCAGACTACGGTTTGCAACTGCACATGGGTACAAAGATCGTACTTTTTTGAGAAATCTCTGGTCTGATGAAACAAATATAAAACTGTTTGGCCATAATGACCATCATTATGTTTGGAGGAAAAAGGGGGATGCTTGCAAGCTGAAGAACACCATCCCAACCGTGAAGCACGGGGGGCAGCATCATGTTGTGGGGGTGCTTTGCTGCAGGAGGGACTGGTGCATTTCACAAAATAGATCGCTTTATAAGGATGGAAAATTATGTGGATATATTGAAGCAACATCTCAAGACATCAGTCAGGAAGTTAAAGCTTGGTTGCAAATGGGTCTTCCAAATGGACAATGACCCCAAGTATACTTCCAAAGTTGTGGCAAGCTGGCTTAAGGACATCAAAGTCAAGGTATTGGAGTAGCCATCACAAAGCTCTTACCTCAATCCTATAGAACATTTGTGGGCAGAACTGAAAAAGCGTGTGTGAGCAAGGAGGCCTACAAACCTGACTCAGTTACAACAGCTCTGTCAGGAGGAATGGGCCAAAATTCAACCAACTTATTGTGGGTAGCTTGTGGAAAGCTACCCGAAATGTTTGACTCAAGTTTAACAATATAAATGCAATGCTACCAAATACTATTTAAGTGTAACCTTCTGACCCACTGGGAATGTGATGAAATAAATAAAAGCTGAAATAAATAATTCTCTCCACTATTATTCTGACATTTCACATTCTTAAAATAAAGTGTTGATCCTAACTGGCCTAAGACAGGTCATTTTTACTAGGATTAAATGTCAGGAACTGAGAAAAACTGAGTTTAAAGTATTTGGCTAAGATGTATGTAAATTTCCGACTTCAACTGTAGGTATTCCACTTGTCCAGGTGGGATAGGGATGTGTGCTGTGTGATGGCAATTGCATCGTCTGTGGACCTATTGGGGTATATGCAAACTGAAGTGGGTCTAGGGTGACAGGCAAGGTGGAGGTGATATGATCCTTGACTAGTCTCTCAAAGCACTATATAATGACAGAAGTGAGTCCTACGGGGAACAATGGTAGCCATCTTGAAGCATGTGGGGACAGCAAACGGGGATAGGGAGCGATTGAATATGTCCGTAAACACACCAGCCAGCTGGTCTGCGCATGCTCTGAGGATGCGGCTAGGGATGCCGTCTGGGCCGACAGGCTTGCGAGGGTTAACACGCTTAAATGTCTTACTCACATCAGCCATGGAGAAGGAGAGCCCACAGTCCTTGGTAGCGGTCCGTGTCGGTGGCACTGTATTATCCTCAAAGCGGGCAAAGAAGGCGTTTAGTTTGTTTGGATGCATGACGTCGGTGTCCGTGACATGGCTGGTTTTCTTTTTGTAGTCCATGATTGTCCGTAGTCTTTTCCATATATGTCCCGTGTCTGAGCCGTTAAATTGCGACTCCACTTTGTCTCTATATTGACATTTCGCTTGTTAGATTGCCTTGCGGAGGGAATAACTACACTGTTTGTATTCAGCCATATTCCCAGTCAACTTTCCATGGTTAAATGCTGTGGTTCGCACTTTCAGTTTTGTGCGAATGCCGCCATCTATCCACGGTTTCTGGTTAGGGTCATTTTTAATAGTCACAGTGGGCACAACATCTCCTAGGCACTTCCTAAAAAATTCACTCACCGAATCAACATATAAATACATATTATTATCTGAGGTATTCCGGAACATGTCCCAGTCCACGTGATCAAAACAATTTTGAAGCGTGGATTCCGATTGGTCAGACCAGCGTTGAATAGTCCTTGTCACGGGTACATCCTGTTTGAGTTTCTGCCTATAGGAAGGGAGGAGCAAATTGGAGTGGTGGTCAGATATGCCGAAGGGAGGGTGGGGGAGGGCCTTGTATGCATCGCGGAAGTTAGAGTAGCAGTGATCCAGAGTTTTGCCAGCACGAGTACTGCAATCAATCAATATGCTGATAGAATTTAGGTTGTCTTGTTCTCAAATTTGCTTTGTTAAAATCCCCAGCTACAATAAATGCAGCCTCAGGATATATGGTTTCCAGTTTGCAGAAGGTCCAGTGAAGTTCCTTGAGGGCTGTCGTGGTATCGGCTTGAGGGGGGATATACACGGCTGTGACAATAACCAATGAGAATTCTCTTGGGAGATAATACGGTCGGCATTTGATTGTACGGAATTCTTGGTCAGGTGAACAAAAGGACTTGAGTTCCTGTATGTTGTTACAATTACACCATGAGTCGTTAATCATGAAACATACACCCTCACCCTTCTTCTTCCCAGAGATATGTTTATTTCTGTTGGCGCGACGCACAAAGAATCCCAGTGGCTGTACCGACTCCGACAGCATATCACGAGAGATCCATGTTTCCATGAAACAGAGTATGTTACAATCCCTGATGTCTCTCTGGAAAGCAACCCGTGCTCTAATTTCATCTACCTTGTTATCTAGAGACTGGACATTAGCGAGTAATATACTCGGAAGTGGTGGGTGGGGTGCGCGCCTCCGAAGTCTGAACAGAAGGCCGCTCCGTCTACCTCTTCTGTGGCGACGTTGTTTTGGGTCAGCCTCTGGAATCAGTTCAGATGCCCTGTTTGTTTCGGACAAAGGAGCCGCTTCGGAAAAGTTGTATTCCTGGTCGCAATGCTGTTTAGTTGATGTCGCTCTGATATCCAACAGTTCTTCCCGGCTGTATGTAATAACACTTAAGATTTTCTGGGCTAACAATGTAATAAATAATACATAAAAAAACAAAATACTGCAAAGTTTCCTAAGGACTAGAAGTGAGGCGGCCCTCTCTGTTGGCACCATCTAGTCCGGTCATGTCCTGCAGCAGTCATAGTAAAACTCCTTGTATGCTATTTTTATCGCACTCTAAAGGTCGGAGCTGTGTTATGATTTTGAAGGGGTCCCTAATGAAAGTGCTATCAAAAAAGGAGTCCCCGGCCCCAACAAGTTTGGGAAAGTCTGTCTTAATTTACGATTTTGGGAGATAAAGAGCCTTAATCTTTGCCTAATGGCAATGTCTAGCCGCAGCTCCAAAGATAGGCCTGTGTAAATATCAGTTATTTGATTGGCTGATAGTCAGCCTGCTCTCCCCACCTCATCCAGGACATTCCAGAACTCCTCTCCATGGTAATAGTCTGTCATAGTTTGGTAATGACCTGTCATATAGTGATAATAACCTGCCATATAGTGGTAATAACCTGTCAAACCTGTTATGCTGTTGATTTTAGCATTGCACAGATAGTGCCGCTGTCAAACATAGGCACATTTCTTCATATAGCAGTTTTGTGTCCAAAATAAATAATATAGAGATAGACCACATTAGAACTGAATTTGTAGTCAATGAGCAAAAACATTATGAATAGCCTATAAATGCATACTTAATAACATCCTATTAAATTCTCTCACAATACCACCACCATTCAATTACTACTAAGTGAGTGAGTGATGTCACTATAGGCTTACTGATTTTAGAAGAGGTATTTGATCATCCTAGACGCGATGAAACAACACCTGAAAGAGATTCTGTTGTTTCTCTCTTATGTATTATGTCTGAGTTGAAGAGGAAACCATCCAGAAACAATTTGCAAACATACAGATTATTGGATGTTTTCTCTGTTCTCAAGCATTAACAAGTCACGGCTCGGTGCAAATCATTATGTGTGCGAGACATTCCGCCCACTTTGCTGCCTCGAAATGGGGTGTCAGCAAACAGAGTCGTCCACATCATAGCCTAGCCTACCTCTCTCCTCTCCCCACTCACAGCCAGGCCAGACGGCTACTTTAGGTGAGTTTGCATTTTGCCCTCGGGCTGTAGGGAGTCGTGAGCTAGCTGTACTGGTAGAACTGCAGCATCGTAGTCAATACTGAATGGCTCCCAAGTGTTTAGTTAAACATAGTCTGTCAGTCATAAATATGTATTGGTCTGACTTGAAAATTACTGCAACCAGACAGCTTGTCAAATAAACCTGTTCACTTAAAGGCTTGAAGGAAATGGCAGGCCATTTGGCTTACCAATGGCTGAAAAGAAGAGGACACAATTTGATCCCTCCCGCCTCAACATGGGTATAAACGATTTGCTGAAATGAGAAGACTATTAATTGGTGTGAAGATAGGCATACATACGTGACAAGAATTGGACTTGAAATACACTGACACATCGTCAGGACAAATTAAATCAAGGGCCATAGTTTCCTAGTGTACAGTAGGCTCATAGAGAGGGCACAAAGGAACCGCAAGAAAGAACAGAAGAGCAAAATCCAATTCCATCCAACCGATGTGAGCAATTATCATAATTACATATTGGATAGTTTTCTTCTCTCTGGGAGCTAAAGCAGAAAAGAGAGAATCTCACAGAGAGAAATTGTCCGTGGCTGAGTGGATGGAGGGGAGAAAGAGAAGGTTATTGTAGTGAAGAATATTGAGGGGTGAGAAAGGTGTAGGTGAGAGGGTTGATGAACGCAGAACTTCCTCCCGGGGAAGGCCTGCCAGCTCAATGACCTCTCCATCACGGTTGACAACTCCACAGTGTCGCCCTCCCAGAGTGCAAAGAACCTTGGCGTGACCCTGGACAACACCCTGTCGTTCTCTGCAAACATCAAAGCAGTGAACCCGCTCCAGGTTCATGCTCTACAACATCAGTAGAGTACGACCCTACCTCACACAGGAAGCGGTGCAGGTCCTAATCCAGGCACTTGTCATCTCCTGTCTGAACTACTGCAACTCGCTGTTGGCTGGGTTCCCCGCTTGTGCCATCAAATCCCTGCAACTTAGCCAGAACGCAGCAGCCCGCCTGGTTTTCAACCTTCCAAGTTCTCTCGTCACCCCACTCTTCCGCACACTTCACTGGCTTCCAGTCGAAGCTCGCATCCACTACAAGACCATGGTGCTTACCTACAGAACAGCAAGAGGAACTGCCCCACCCTACCTTCAGGCTATGCTCAAACCCTACACCCCAACCCGAGCACTCCATTCTGCCACCTCAGTTCTCTTGGCCTTCCCACTCCTGGACTGGGCAGCTCCCGCTCAGCCCAGTCCAAGCTCTTCTCTGTCCTGGCACCCCAATGGTGGAACCAGCTTCCCCTTGAAGCTAGGACAGTAAAGTCCCCGCCCATCTTCCGAAAACATTTGAAACCCTACCTCTTCAAACAGTATCTTAAATAATCCTCCTCATCACCTTGACACCCCCCCCCCCCAAAAAAAAAAACTTAACCAGCACTTGCACTTGACCGCCACCCTCCCACCCCAACCGTTCTAGCTCTGACTCTACTGGTAGCTACGTTATTGAAGAAAAATGTACGTTCTATGCCTTTGATGTATGGTTGTCCCTCCTAGCTATCTGAATCACTCTATATGAGTGCTGCTAAACGTATAAAATGTAGCACTCACATCTGTAGCCATGAAATGCTTTAAACTGCTGGTCATGGCTCACATCAACACCATCATCCCAGACACCCTGGACCCACTCAAATTGGCATACCACCCCAACAGATCCACAGATGATGCAATCTTTATTGTACTCCACACTGTCCTCTCCCACCTGGACAAGAGGAACACATCACGGCGTACACATCACGGACAAACTGAAATGGTCCACCCACACAGACAGTGTGGTGAAGAAGGCCCAACAGAAATTTGACTTAAAACCCTCACAAACTTTTACAGATGCACAATTGGGAACATCCTGTCAGGCTGTTTCACCGCCTGGTATGGCAACTGCACCGCCCACAACCATAAGGCTCTCCAGAGGGCGGTGCGGTCTGCATAACGCATCACCGGGTGAAAACTAGCTGCCCTCCAGGACACCTACAGCACCCGATGTCACAGGAAGGCCAAAATGATCATCAAGGACAACAACCACGCGAGACACTGCCTGTTCACCCCGCTACCATCCAGAAGGCGAGGTCCGTACAGGTGCATGAAAGCTGGGACCGAGAGACTGAAAAACCGCTACTATCTCAAGGCCATCAGACTGTTAAACAGCCATCACTAACACAGTGTGGCTGCTGCTTACATACAGACTTGAAATCATTGGCCACTTGAATAAATGAATCACTAGTCACTTTAATAATGCCACTTAAATAATATTTACATATCTTGCATCCCTCATCTCATATGTATATATGTATTTCATACCATCTATTGCATCTTGCCTATGCAGCTCTGTCATTGCTCATCCATATATTTATATGTATATATTCTTATTCCATTCCTTTACTTAGATGTGTGTGTATTAGGTAGTTGTTGTGGAATTGTTAGATTACACGTTAGATATTGCTGCAGTGTCGGAACTAGAAGCACAAGCATTTCGCTACACTCGCAATAACATCTGCTAACCATGTGTATGTGACCAATGCAATTTTATTTTATTTGACCAAGTCCGGAACCAACAGGATCCTGAACAGCTTCTACCCACAAGCCATAAGACTGCTAAATAGTTAACCAAATAGCTACCCAGACTAATTGCATTGACCCTTTTTCACAGTGTGAAAAAAGGGTCATTATCTATCCTGTTATTATCTATCCCGTTACCTAGTCACGTTACCCTTACTCACATGAACATATGTATATTGTATATAGCTGAGTTATCATTCCTCATTGTGTATTTAGTCCTCGTGTTATTATTTTTTTCGATTATTTTTCCATTTGTCTCTCTGCATTGTTGGGAAAGGCCCGTAAGTAAGCATTTCACTGTTCGTCTACACCTGTTGTTTACAAAGCATGTGACAAATAACATGTGATTAGATTTATTCCTCCATCCTGCCCTCTCCCATTTCCTTCCTTCTTTCTTTCCTTTTCCATACTCTCCCCCTCTTCTCTGTCCTCCTTTTCTATCTTTCTCACATCCCTGTCATGTTCTACCCCCTGGCCCCCCTCCTCATCCCTGTCCTTGTCTATTCCCTCAGGAGCAGTGTGAGTCTGTCTAAATGCTGGCATTGTCTACCCTTCAACCCTGATCCCTACACACCCCGAGCTGGTTTGAAAGGATAGAGACAGAAACAATGCCCTTAGAACACAAACACACACACACACACACACATTATTATTCACGCAGACACAGCAAACTCACCTCCATCCCCCACACAAACACATCATGCATCATTGCATCACAATTTCATAACCTCTTAATTTTCTCTCCTCTAATTTGATTCATTCTTTTTTTCTCCCTCTCGCTCTCTCATTGCTCCCGCTATGCATATTAATGACACATGGAGAAGGCTTGATTAAAATCCGAAAGAGCATTTGAGCACACAATGAAATGACAGCTTCTTCTCTGGGGGAGAAACACATTTATAATGGATTTATACTGCATCATTTAAAGTCCCATTGTATATGCATACACTTCATATATTACCTCTGTTAATATGGCGTAAACAAAGGCAGCCTAGGCATTCACTGACTAAGTTGCTACTCAATATTAGATAGATGACATGGCTGCATCTCAAATGGTAACCTGCCGTATTCCCCCATTGCCCTGGCACTGGTCTCTACCACTCAGTCAGATGATGCCTCTGGACAGTATTTCCCTTTCAGATAGAGACCAGGAACTCAGCTACAGTGTCTCACTCCAATTTAATGGGTTCTGGTTTCCTCCATGTCCCAAATCGCTATCAAAGAGCCAGTGGATGTTCTGGCTCACAAAAACAATATTTTTTTAATATTCACTTTTCCACTTTTATAGCTAGAATTCTCTGCAGATGGATTCTGTCTGAAGAGTATTGACTAACTCAGGTGTTAGAGGTTGATGTTGGTTTTGACAGTCTGGGTCTATGGCTGCAGAGGCTGGAGCTTTTAGACAGTCTTTACAGTTCCCAGGTCTCACTATGCTTTTCGCATTGAGGAGCTGGTCCAATTGAACATTCATCCTTCTTTCCTCCCTTCCTTGAATTAATCACTGATCCGTATGTGATTGGATAAATGAAACCACAGTTCTTTCAGCCCGCTGCTCTCGTCAATGCTATTCTCTTAGATTAACTGCTACCCCCGTAGGCACTCCTGTAGATCTGAAAGTATCAGAGAGAAGCAACACTATGATAGATGTTTCCTACTGAAAGGCTGGGTGGAATTTCCGCTATATTGCTCACAACTATCCAATCATGTCAGACTTATAGGAGTGCCTTGTGGGTAGGGCAAGAAGTACATTTGTAATTCAAAATACACTGGATGCATTTTTAAGGATGCATTTTAAACACCTGAACCATTCCTTAGTCTCCATTAATTGGAAGAATTATAAATATCAAAATGGGCCACAGAAGATGGACAAAACCTAATTAGAACCAAATTAATGTCCACAATTTTTTTTTGCTGCTCCCTAGTGTCATCTATATGATTCATCCACAACATTCGTCATCAGGCTACTCAGGTTAAAAGCCATTCAAAGACCGTTACAGGTAGAAACGATGCTGTACCACGAAGCTAAAATAAAGACTACACACGAGAGCATAAAACATTGAGTGAACGGACACTCACTCTCTTTTCGTTACCGTTTTTATAGACCCGACCAGAAGCCTTTGAAAAAAAACTGTAGCGGAAACAGAAAGGGGGGAAGGGTTTTAGTGTCGCGCAAGTGCAAGGGCCATAGCATTAGAAGAGAGGGCTTCAAAGATGTGTCCATCGCTCAGGGGTTAAGGGGGAGAAGAAGGAAGAGAGAGAGAGAGCCTTCCCATCAGTCTGTTGAGTGCTGAGCGTAAGAGAGGAGACATGAAAGATGTAGGCCCTGCCCTGACCGTTTGTGTGAAGAATCACACAGCAACATTGTCGCTATGTAATCAAATATTGTCTTGTATGTTTTGCCCCTTACAAGTGACTTCCTGCAGGTGGTTTGATGTTCTGAAAAGAGAATTGCACGAGAATGGGATCCGTAGTGGGGTTGGAATGAGGAATGAAATAGTACACACACACAAGCGTACACACACAAGGCTACATATGCACACACAAGCAAGCATATACAGTGCCCTACGAAAGTATTCACACTCCTTGAATTTTCCATATTTTATTGTGTTACAGTGAAATGGAGTAAATTGATATGTTTTGTTACTGGCCTACACACCATAACGTCAAAGTGAAATTATGATTTTGGAAATTCTTACAAATTAATTAAAAATGAAAAGCTGAAATGTCGAGTCAATAAGTATTCAACCCCTTTGCAAGTCTAAATAAGTTCAGGAATATACATTTGCTTAACAAGTCACGTAATAAGTTGCATGGACTCTCTCTGCGTGCAATAATAAGGAGGAGATGTGCACATCCTCTATTTCTTAGAGAGGGGACTTAGAAACAACCTTACTCTGCTTTTAGAATGAATATGCAGTCATATCGTTTCACACCGTCACACGAAGCACTGGATATGTATGTGCATCAGTTAATCAATCAATCAACCAATCAATCACACACACATTTCCATGACATGTTTTACCTCTGTTCCATAGCTAACCCTAAAGGCACATGGGCCTTTGTCTTCAGAAAGTATTCACACCCCCTGACTTTTTCCACATATTGTTGTTACAGCCTGAATTTAAAATTGATTACATTTCGATTTTGTGTCACTGGTTTACACACAATAACGCATAATGTCAAAGTGGAATTATGTTTTTAGAAATGTTTACAAATTAATACATTAAAAGCTGAAATGTATTGCGTCAATAAGTATTCAACCCCTTTGTTATGTCAAGCCTAAATAACTTAAAGAGTAAAAATGTGCTTAACAAGTCAGATAATAAGTTGCATTCAAATCAAATCAAATGTATTTATATAGCCCTTCTTACATCAGCTGATATCTCAAAGTGCTGTACAGAAACCCACTCTAAAACCCCAAACAGCAAGCAATGCAGGTGTAGAAGCACGGTGGCTAGGAAAAACTCCCTAGAAAGGCCAAAACCTAGGAAGAAACCTAGAGAGGAACCAGGCTATGAGGGGTGGCCAGTCCTCTTCTGGCTGTGCCGGTTGGAGATTATAACAGAACATGGCCAAGATGTTCAAATGTTCATAAATGACAAGCATGGTCAAATAATAATAATCACAGTAGTTGTCGAGGGTACAACAAGTCAGCACCTCAGGAGTAAATGTCAGTTGGCTTTTCATAGCCGATCATTGAGAGTATCTCTACCTCTCCTGCTGTCTCTAGAGAGTTGAAAACAGCAGGTCTGGGACAGGTAGCACGTCCAGTGAATAGGTCAGAGTTCCATAGCCGCAGGCAGAACAGTTGAAACTGGAGCAGCAGCACGGCCAGGTGGACTGGGGACAGCAAGGAGTCATCATGCCGGGTAGTCCTGAGGCATGGTCCTAGGGCTCAGGTCCTCCGAGATAGAGAAAGAAAGAAAGAGAGAATTAGAGAGAGCATACTTAAATTCACACAGGACACCGGATAAGACAGGAGAAGTACTCCAGATATAACAGACTGAACCTAGCCCCCCGACACAAACTACTGCAGCATAAATACTGGAGGCTGAGACAGGAGGGGTCAGGAGACACTGTGGCCCCATCCGATGATACCCCCGGACAGGGCCAAACAGGCAGGATATAATCCCACCCACTTTGCCAAAGCACAGTCCCCACACCACTAGAGGGATATCTTCAACAACCAACTTACCGTCCTGAGACAAGGCCGAGTATAGCCCACAAAGATCTCCGCCACGGCACAACCCAAGGGGGGCGCCAACCCAGACAGGAAGATCACGTCAGTGACTCAACCCACTCAAGTTGAGTGGGTCCCTCCTAGGGACGGCATGGAAGAGCACAAGTAAGCCAGTGACTCAGCCCCTGTAATAGGGTTAGAGGCAGAGAATCCCAGTGGAGAGAGGGGAACCGGCCAGGCAGAGACAGCAAGGGCGGATCGTTGCTCCAGAGCCTTTCCGTTCACCTTCACACTCCGGGGCCAGACTACACTCAATCATATGACCTACTGAAGAGATTAGTCTTCAGTAAAGACTTAAAGGTTGAGACCGAGTCTGCGTCTCTCACATGTGTAGGCAGACCATTCCATAAAAATTGAGCTCTATAGGAGAAAGCCCTGCCTCCAGCTGTTTGCTTAGAAATTCTAGGGACAATTAGGAGGCCTGCGTCTTGTGACCGGAGCGTACGTGTAGGTATGTACGGCAGGACCAAATCGGAAAGATAGGTAGGAGCAAGCCCATGTAATGCTTTGTAGGTTAGCAGTAAAACCTTGAAATCAGCCCTTGCCTTAACAGGAAGCCAGTGTAGGGAGGCTAGCACTGGAGTAATATGATACATTTTTGGGGTTCTAGTCAGGATTCTAGCAGCCGTATTTAGCACTAACTGAAGTTTATTTAGTGCTTTATCCGGGTAGCCGGAAACTAGAGCATTGCAGTAGTCTAACCTAGAAGTAACAAAAGCATGGATTCATTTTTCTGCATCATTTTTGGACAGAAAGTTTCAGATTTTTGCAATGTTATGTAGATGGAAAAACGCTGTCCTTGAAACAGTCTTGATATGTTCGTCAAAAGAGAGATCAGGGTCCAGAGTAAGCCGAGGTCCTTCACAGTTTTATTTGATTCGACTGTACAACCATCAAGATTAATTGTCAGATTCAACAGAAGGTCTCTTTGTTTCTTGGGAACTAGAACAAGCATCTCTGTTTTGTCCGAGTTTAAAAGTAGAATATTTGCAGCCATCCACTTCCTTATGTCTGAAACACAGACTTCTAGCGAGGGCAATTTTGGGGCTTCACCATGTTTCATTGAAATGTACAGCTGTGTGTCATCCGCATAGCAGTGTAAGTTAACATTATGTTTTCGAATGACATCCCCAAGAAGTAAAATATATAGTGAAAACAATAGTGGTCCTAAAACGGAAACTTGAGGAACACCGAAATTTACAGTTGATTTGTCAGAGGATAAACCATTCACAGAGACAAACTGATATCTTTCCGACAGATAAGATATAAACCAGGCCAGAACTTGTCCGTGTAGACCAATTTGGGTTTCCAATCTCTCCAAAAGAATGTGGTGATCGATGGTATCAAAGCAGCACTAAGGTCTAGGAGCACGAGGACAGACGCAGAGCCTCGGTATGACGCCATTAAAAGGTCATTTACCACCTTCACAAGTGCAGTCTCAGTGCTATGATGGGGTCTAAAACCAGACGGAAGCATTTCGTATACATTGTTTGTCTTCAGGAAGGCAGTGAGTTGCTGCGCAACAGCTTTTTCAATTTTTTTTGAGAGGAATGGAAGATTCGATATAGGCCGATAGTTTTTAATATTTTCTGGGTCAAGGTTTGGCTTTTCAAGAGAGGCTTTATTACTGCCACTTTTAGTGAGTTTGGTAGATGGTGGATAGGTGGATAGAGAGCCGTTTATTATGTTCAACATAGGAGGGCCAAGCACAGGAAGCAGCTCTTTCAGTAGTTTAGTTCGAATAGGGTCCAGTATGCAGCTTGAAGGTTTAGAGGCCATGATTATTTTCATCATTGTGTCAAGAGATATAGTACTAAAACACTTGAGTGTCTCTCTTGATACTAGGTCCTGGCAGAGTTGTGCAGACTCAGGACAGCTGCTCTTTGGAGGAATACGCAGATTTAAAGAGGAGTCCATAATTTGCTTTCTAATGATCATGATCTTTTCCTCAAAGAAGTTCATGAATGTATTACTGCTGAAGTGAAAGCCATCTTCTCTTGGGGAATGCTGCTTTTTAGTTAGCTTTGCGACAGTATCAAAAATACATTTAAGATTGTTCTTATTTTCCTCAATTAAGTTGGAAAAATAGGATGATTGAGCAGCAGTGAGGGCTCTTCGATACTGCACGGTACTGTCTTTCCAAGCTAGTCGGAAGACTTCCAGTTTGATGTGGTGCCATATCCGTTACAATTTTCTGGAAGCTTGCTTCAGAGCTCAGGTATTTTCTGTATACCAGGGAGCTAGTTTCTTATGACAAATGTTTTTAGGTTTTAGGGGTGCAACTGCATCTAGGGTATTGCGCAAGGTTAAATTGAGTTCCTCAGTTAGGTGGTAAACTGATTTTTGTCCTCTGACGTCCTTGGGTAGGCAGAGGGAGTCTGGAAGGGCATCAAGGAATCCTTGGGTTGTCTGAGAATTTATAGCACGACTTTTGATGCTCCTTGGTTGTGGTCTGAGCAGATTATTTGTTGCGATTGCAAACGTAATAAAATGGTGGTCCGATAGTCCAGGATTATGAGGAAAAACATTAAGATCCACAACATTTATTCAATTTTGACAAAACTAGGTCCAGAGTATGACTGTGACAGTAAGTAGGTCCAGAGACATGTTGGACAAAACCCACTGAGTCGATGATGGCTACGAAAGCCTTTTGGAGTGGGTCTGTGGACTTTTCCATGTGAATATTAAAATCACCAAAAATGTGAATATTATCTGCTATGACTGCAAGGTCCAATAGGAATTCAGGGAACTCAGTGAGGAACGTTGTATACGGCCCAGAAAGCCTGTAAACAGTACCTATAAAAAGTGATTGAGTAGGCTGCATAGATTTCATAACTAGAAACTCAAAAGACGGAAACTTCGTTTTGTTTTTGTAAATTGAAATTTGCTATCGTAAATATTAGCAACACCTCCGCCTTTGCGGGATGCACGCGGGATATAGTCACTAGTGTAACCAGGAGGTGAGGCCTCATTTAACACAGTAAATTCATCAGGCTTAAGCCATGTTTCAGTCAGGCCAATCACATCAAGATTATGATCAGATTATGATCAGCATTGACTAACTCTGTGTGCAATAATGGTGTTTAACATTAGTTTTGAATAACTACCTCATCTCTGTACCCAACACATGCAATTATCTGTAAGGTCCTTCAGTCGATCAGGCAATTTCAAACACAGATTCAACCACAAAGACCAGGGAGGTTTACCAAGGGCTCGCAAAGAAGGGCATCTATTGGTAGTTGGATAAAAAAAGCAGACATTCAATATCTCTTTGTGCATGGTGAACTTATTAATTACACTTTGGATGGTGTATCTATACACCCAGTCACTACAAAGATACAGGTGTCCTTCCTAACTCAGTTGCCGGAGAGGAAGGAAACCACTCAGGGATTTCACCATGAGGCCAATGTTTAAAAATAAATATATTTTGGGGTTTTGTCCCCCCCCCCCCCAATTTCGGGATATCCAATTGGTAGTTACAGTCTTGTCCCATTGCTGCAACTCCGGTACGCACTCGGGAGAGGCGAAGGTCGAGAGCCGTGCGTCCTCCGAAACACAACCCTGCCAAGCCGCACTGCTTTTTGACACAATGCTCACTTAACCCGGAAGCCAGACGCACCAATCTGTTGGAGGAAACACCGTATACCTGGTGACCGTGTCAGCGTGCATTGCACCCGGCCCGCCACAGGAGTCGCTAGAGCGCAATGGGACAAGGACAACCCAAATCCTTCCCTAACCCGGACGACAATTGTGCACATTGTAGTTACTACATTGTAATACTAACCTAATTGTCTGAGTGAAAAGAAGGAAGCCTGTACAGAATAAAAATATTCCAAAACATGCATACTGTCTGAATCAAGGTACTAAAGTAATACTGCACAAAATGTGGTAAAGCAGTTAACTTTTTCCTGAATACAAAGTGTTATGTTTGGGGTAAAACCAATATAGCACATTGGTGAGTACCACTCTCCATATTTGCAAGCATAGTGGTGGCTGCATCATGTTATGGGTATGATCCTTAAGGAAAGGGGAGTTTTTCAGGAACAAAATAAACAGAATGGAGCTATGCAAAGGCAAAATCTTGGAGATGAATTCACCTTTCAAAAGGACAATAACCTTAAACACATGGCCAAATCTACTCTGGAATGTCTTACCAAGAAGACAGTGAATGTTCCTGAGTCGCCGAGTTACACTTTTGATTTACTGGAAAATCTATGGCAAGACTGTCACGGCCGTTGTAAGGAGGAGACTAAGGTGCAGCGTTGTACGCGTACATTCTTCTTGATTTAAGAATGAACACTAAACAAACAAAATAACAAAACGTGAAGCTAATATGAATAGTGCAGACAGGCAACAAAACATAGAACAAGAACCCACAAACACCAAAGAGAAATGGCTACCTAAATATGATCCCCAATCAGAGACAACGATAAACAGTTGCCTCTGATTGGGAACCATTTCAGGCCACTATTGACATACAAATCACCTAGACCTACAAAAACCCTAGACATACAAAAAAACCTAGACAATACAAAAACTAACGTACCCACCCTAGTCACACCCTGACCTAACCAAAATATAAAGAAAACAGAGATATCTCAGGTCAGGGCGTGACAAAGACCTGAAAGTGTATTTTGTTTGACAAGTAATTATTTTTTCTCAAAAAGAGACGGTGCAAAATTATTGGCACCCCTGTTTTCAATACCTCACCTTGCAAGATAACGGCACTGAGACTAGAATCTTTTATGAGATTTGAGAACACAAAATCAACATTTTGCAATGGTCATTTCAGTCTCTGGACTTGAACCCCATTAAAAACCTGTGGTCTGAATTGAACAGGGCAGTCCAGAAGCGCAGACGAAAGACATCAAGGATCTGGAAAGATTTTTTTATGGAGGAATGATCTAAGATCAATGTTCTCCTATCTCATTAAAAGCATTTTTTTTTAAAGGTTCTGTGCCGTTATCCTGGCAAGGTGAGGTATTGAAAGGTATTGAAAACAGGGGTGACAATACTTTTGACCCCTATCTTTTTGAGATAAAAAATAATTACTTGTTTTTGAGCATACAATATAGCTCAGTATATGGATTATTTGTTTTATAGTCTTTTTTGCTCATCTTTATCAAGGATGCCAATTATTTTGGACTTGACTGTAGTAACTGTACACACGCACGCACACACGCACGCACGCGCACGCACACACACACACACACACACACACACACACACACACACACACACACACACACACACACACACACACACACACACACACACACACACACACACACACACACACACACACACACACAGTCTGGGTCTACACTGCTCCCGTCTGTGTGTGAATTCATTCACAGTGAAAATGTACCCAGGTCTTGTTCTACTCTGCTATTTCATTTAGTGTAGAATCCAGAGAAGAAAGCCGTCGAGCCAAGCTTATTTTCCTCTTTTCAGATTTCATCAGACGTCTCTGCTTTTCCACGAAAGCTAATCAAAAGGGAACCATAGTGCTCTCCCAGAAGTTTGGTTGGTGTGATGGGTCTGCACTCAAAAAGATGTTGCATAAAATGTACTTAAATGTTTTATTTGTTGTATTTTTATCACTGTATCAGGGATAGCGTACACAGACATTTGTAGCCTTCAGTGTGTGGGTACACATTTGTCTTGGAAAAGTATATTTTTCAGTGAAAATAATACAACAACAAAAATATTTTTGATTTTCCACAAAATAAATGTGGTTGTTGATCAACTTCAAGCTTTATCTTTTTTTTAGGGGGGCAGGCAGTTCTACATATGGACACATCTCAAAAGTCTAAAACAGCCTTCTTGTCTGCTATCCTCTATCTACACTGATATGAAAGAGCTGGACAAGCCTGGAGAAAATTCACACCAAGAATCCTATTGCTTTGACCTCTCCTGTGTTTTCAGATCAGTGTGTCTGTCTGTGAGGCCCATGGAGCTTCTGTGTGTTTGTGTTTGTGTGTCTAACTCTCTCTACCTCTCTGTTTCTCTAGATGCGTTCAACACGGGGTGTGTCAGTATGGCCGGTTGGGCTGGTCAGTGGGCGGCGGTACGAGCGTCCCATAGTGGAGAAGGGCAAAGTGGTGGGCTGGTACACTGGCTGGAGGCCCGACCGTCCCTTCGCCATCGACATGGCAGGTAAAGCGCATTTACTGTAGTTAGTGATCTACGGTAGAGGAACAGACACCAGTGGTGCCCTTTCAGTTGTTCAACTTCTTACAGCACAGCTATGGGGAGTTTGTACACTAGCCACCTCTACTGAAGAACATTAGAATCATGCCTGACATTGCCAATGAACACCGTGACTCACATAAAATTATTTTAAACATTGGAAGACTAAATTTATCAGGCTTTGCTCCAACTTAATTGTCCCAATTAAGGTGGAAATGCTCATCCTTCTGGATGTTGCGAGTTAAAGTTTGGTAACTATACTAACCAAAATATAAACGCAACATGTAAAGTGTTGGTCCCATGTTTCATGAGCTGAAATGAAAATCCCAGAAATGTTCCATGCGCACAAAATGACTACTTATCTAAAATTGTGTACACAAATTTGTTTACATCCTTGTTAGTGAGCATTTATCCTTTGCCAAGATAATCCATCCACCTGACAGGTGTGGCATATCAAGAAGCTGATTAAAAAAGCATGATCATTACACAAGTGCACCTTGTGCTGAGGACAATAAAAGGCAACTCTAAAATGTGCAGTTTTGTCACACAACACATGCCACAGATGTCTAAAGTTTTGAGGGAGCATGCAATTGGCATGCTGACTGCAGGAATGTCCAACAGAGCTGTTGCCAGATAATTTAATGTTCATTTCTCTACCATAAGCCGCCTCCAATGTTGTTTTAGAGAATTTGGCAGTACGACCAAACAGCCTCACAAACGCAGACCACGTGTAACCATGCCAGCCCAGGACCTCCACATCCGGCTTCTTCACATGCGGGATCATCTGAGACCTGTCACCCGGACAGCTGATAAACCTGTGAGTTTGCACAACTGAAGAATTTCTGCACAAACTGTCAACTGTCATGGAAGCTCATCTGTGTGGTCGTCGTCCTCATCAGGGTCTTGACCTGACTGCAGTTTCGGCGTCGTAACCAACTTCAGTGGGCAAATACTCACCTTCTATGGCCACTGGCACGCTGGAGAAGTGTGCTCGTCACTGATGAATCCCAGTTTCAACTGTACCGGGCAGATGGCGTGTGGGCGAGCGGTTTGCTGATGTCAATGTTGTGAACAGAGTGACCCATTGTGGCGGTGGGTTATGGTATGGGCAGGCATAAGCTACAAACAACGAACACAATATATTTTATTGATGGCAATTTGAATGCACAGAGGTACCGTGACGAGATCCTGAGGCCCATTGTCGTGACATTCATCCGCCGCCATCACCTCCTGTTTCAGTATAATAATGCACGGCCCCATGTTGTAAGGACCTGTACACAATTCCTGGAAGCTGGAAATGTCCCAGTACTTCCAAGCGTGTTCCAGTTCCCGCCAATATCCAGCAACTTTGCACAGGCATTGAAGATGAATCGTACAATATTCCGCAGGCCACAATCAACAGCCTGATCAACTCTATGCGAAGGAGATGTGTCTCGCTGCATGAGTTAAATGATGGTCACACCAGATACTGACTGGTTTTCTGATCCATGCCCCTACCAATTTTTCAAAGGTACTGTATCTGTGACCAACAGATGCATATCTGTATTCCCAGTCATGTGAAATCCATAGATTAGAGCCTAATTCATTTATTTAAATTGACTGATTTCCTTATACGAACTCTAACTCAGTAAAACAATGAAGACTAACAAGCCGGGCTTGGGTTCAAGACCATGCCCAAATAATATTAATAGAAAATCACATTTTATTGCCTGGTACGTCTCGGTGTGGTGCATGCTACGGCTTCCTCCGCTCAGGTCAGTAACAGTGGCTTGCCCGGCAGCTGGCACTGTTCCCCTAGTCCATGGTGCGTGCAGGTTCCCTTGGCAAACGTGGAATTCTTATGGCTTCCTCTCACAGGTGCCCGTACCTCGGCTAGGTCTGAGTAAAGGGACCCGGGGATGAATTGGGGCCTGGGCCGGATCAAATGCCTTGTCTACCTGGACTGAGGCATGCAGAAACTGCCCTAACTCAACCCAGTTGCTGTGCGCTCTGTCGCCAACTAAGGGCGAAGTGAGGCGACTTGAAGGGAGAGGGCAGCTGGGTCAGCGAGCACTCCCTGCCTGCCGCCTGTGCCTGCCTCAGTCAAGCACCGTTCACCTCTCTTCCCAGACTTGGTTGATGATCCAATCTTATGTGGACGGGATCAGGCTAGCTAAACAGCGCTGCATAGCGTGCCATCCAGGTTAACTGACCTTTTAAGGCGAGCTAGCGTACTGCCACTGGCGATTCCTACCTCCCATGGTGGAATTGTTTGTGTAGCGTGCTCTCTCTCTCTCCCGTTTAGCATACGTAGCTTTCAGTCGCTTGGTTATTCTAGATGAACCGTGTTGCATTCGGAGAGATCCTCGAGACCAAAGGAAGACGCCACTCGTTGTTCTTTGGCTAGTTCTTTGTTGGCAGCGGGCTTGGCAAGTGCTAGCCCACAGGGGTAATGCAGATAGCTGGGTTATGGCATAGCAAGACTAAGAAGCCGTATGGCTGACGTCGGCTAGCATACGGTACTGTGACAACAGTGCTTCTGTGTTTGGCTATGGCCGACCTGGGTACATTGTCGGCCATTGCTGGAGTTCCTGTACCCATAAAAGGGCCAGGTTTCAGGTGGGCAGTACCAGGCGCTCTTTGTCCAAAAGAGCGCACCACTCCCCATAGGTGGCATATTACTGGATTCATTGCTGATTGATACAGATTATGGACTCGGTAGGTGGTTGGAAATCATGCTTTTATCCCACACACAGTCGCCTGGGTCTTATGAACTCCAAAATGAGCTGTCTGTCTCCTGGTCAATGCGTTTCATTCCTGGGAATTGGATTCAATTTATGTATCGCCCTGTCTGTTATCACAGATGGGGTACATTTTTTCAGAGCTGTCTGTCCCTTTTTCCAGCTGGGTTACAAGGTGCAGTGTCACCGGTACCTATGACATGCATACAGGGGTTATTTCAGGGGCTCATCCCCTGGCAGTGCAGTCTTAGGCCGTTTCCTAAACCAATTGCGCCCACTCGGGATTTGGGTGCAGGTAGCCTAGGACCGCAGGCAACCTAGGGGTTAAAGCATTGGGCCAATAATCGAAAGGTCGCTGGTACCAATAGCAGACAAGGTGAAAAATCTGTCAATCTGCCCTTATGGCTGGGGCAGGAGATGGTCATTAGGCAGCGTGCAGATGGTGAAATACGCAGGTACAGCAGGATTTCCTATTGGGTTGGAACTCTGAATGGTTTGCCGGTAGGCCATGTCATATTGTGTCAGCAAAAGCCGGGCCAGGATGTGATTTCATGTCCCCATAGCTGTGCTGTACCAGTTGTCAGACTGAAAGGGAATGTACAGTTATGAACTACTGTTCTCTGAAGGAGGGAAACGAGGTACAACAGCTGTTCGGACCCGTTCCGCCCAGTTCTGGGCTTGGTGAAGAGCGGTACTGAATTGAAAGAATGAATTTGTGCCTGGTGTTTATCACCTGTGGAAGGCGGGGCTTCCGGTGAGACCCTGTGTTCATTGGCCTTGTCAGGCATGATTAGAATGTTCTTCAGTAGATGGCCGTAGTGCACAAACTCACGATAGCTGTGTTGTACCCCACTCCCTCTTTTAGGAAACAATAGTTAGTCATAACTGTACGTTTTCAGTTTGGAATGCATCCCAACTTGGTGGTGTAATCTGCTCCACACTATTAATGGCCTTTTGTGTTTGGGGTGAGGAGTGGGAGACTGTTTTCGTTCCCTCTCTGAAAGGGTCAGTCGGGGACAAGCTTCTGTAAGCACATTTAAAAGTAAAGTGGGACGCCGTGATGCTGCTCACCACTCCAGCCCCCTCTCTCTCTTTCTCCTGTCTCTCTCTTGCTCTCTGCACAAAACAAACCCATATAGTGGTCCCTCCGGCATGAATGGTCCCACTAACCACACACTAACATTCAAGCGTGCACATAAATGGACACGGCCACACAAGGGATACACACAAAGACACAGATACACGTGTACACCCACGTGTGCTCACACTTGCATACGCATGCACAATAACACCCTTTAATCACTATACATCCAATGTAGAATGGGCAGTGTTGAGCAGTGAATAAATTTCAGCTTTTGCCTTAATAACTTTTATGGTGGTATTGTGGGCTATTGTTAGCAGCCAAGTGAGCCAACTAAGCTGTCCCATCTCTACTCCATCCCATTTAATAGGCCACAATTGGACCAGAGAATGAGGAGATGGTTTAGTATTCTTCTGGTGCAGGCACACACACACAATTCTGTACACCTCTACCCTTATTTTACCTGGTAAGTAATAAAACATTTCAAAACGAAGATGTCTTGATTGCGTATCAAATCAAATCAAATTTGAATTGTCACATACACCGAATACCGTGAAATGCTTACTGACAAGCCCTTAACCAACAATGCAGTTGTTGGTTAAGTAAAGTAAAGTAAAGTAAAGTAAAAAATAAAAGAAGTAACACAATAAAAAAACAATAATGAGGCTATGCAAATAGTCCGGGTGGCCATTTGATTAATTGTTCAGCAATCTTATGGCTTGGGGGTAGAAGCTGTAAAGGATCCTTTTGGACCTAGACTTGGTGCTCCAGTACTGCTTGCCATGCAGTAGCAGAGAGAACAGTCTATGACTTGGGTGACTGGAGTCTTTGACAATTTTTGGGACCTTCCTCTGACACCGCCTAGTATATAAATCCTGGATGTCAGGAAGCTTTGCCCCAGTGACGTACTGGGCCATACGCAGTACCCTCTGTAGCGCCTTCCAGTCGGATGCGGAGCAGTTGCCATACCAGGCAGTGATGCAACCAGTCAGGATGCTCTCAATGTTTCAGCTGTAGAACTTTTTGAGAATCTGGGGACCCATGCCAAATCTTTTCAGTTTCCTGAAGAGGAAAAGTCGTTGTCGTGCCCTCTTTAAAACTTTCTTGGAGTGTTTGGACCATGATAGTTTGTTGGTGATGTGGAACCCAAGGAACTTGAAACTCTCGACCCGCTCCCATGTGAAAGGGGGCGTGTTCGGCCCTCCTTTTCCTGTATTCCACAATCTCCTTTGTTTTGCTCACGTTGAGGGAGAGGTTGTTGTCCTGGCACCACACTGCCAGGTCTCTGACCTCCTCCCTATAGGCTATCTGATTGTTGTCGGTGATCAGGCCTACCACTGTTGTGTCATCAGAAAACTTAATGATGGTGTTGGAGTTGTGCTTGGCCACGCAGTCGTGGGTGAACAGGGAGTACAGGAGGGGACTAAGAATGAAACCCTGAGAGGCCCCCATGTTGAGGATCAGCGTGGCAGATGTGTTGTTGCCTACCCTTACCACCTGGGGGTGGCCCGTTAGGAAGTCCAGGATCCAGTTGCAGAGGGAGGTGTTTAGTCCCAGGGTCCTTATCTTACTAATGAGCTTTATGGGCACTATGGTGTTGAATGCTGAGCTGTAGTCAATGAACAGCATTCTCACATACCAGTCAAAAGTTTGGACACACCTACTCATTCCAGGGTTTTTCCAGGGTTTTTCTTTATTTTTATTATTTTCAACATTGAAAACTAATATTGAAGAGATCAAAACTATGAAATAACACATATGGAATCATGTAGTAACCAAAAAAGTGTTAAACAAATCAAAATATATTTTCTATTTGAGATTCTTCAAAGTAGCCGCTTTTTGCCTTGATGACAGCTTTGCACAACCTCTTGGCATTCTCTCAACCAGCTACATGAGGAATGCTTTTCCAAGTCTTTCTTGAGCACAGGGACTATGGTGGTCTGCTTGAAATATGTAGGTATTACAGACTCGGCCAGGGAGAGGTTGAAATTGTCAGTGAAGACACTTGCCAGTTGGTCAACGCATGTTCTGAGTAGACGTCCTTGTAATCCGTCTGGCCCCACGGCATTGTGAATTTTGACCTGTTTAAAGGTCTTGCTCACATCAGCTACGGAGAGTGTGAACACAACGTCGTCAGGAACAGAGCTGCCGTAGTAGGATACAATCTTAGTCCTGTATTGATGCTTTGCCTGTTTGATGGTTCGTCTCAGGGCATAGCGGGATTTATTATTAGCATCCAGATTAGTATCCCGCTCCTTGAAAGCGGCAGCTCCAGCCTTTAGCTCGGTGCAGATGTTGCTTGTGATCCATGGCTTCTGGTTGGGATATGTACGTACGGTCACCGTGGGGATGACGTTGTCGATGCACTTATTGATGAAGCCGGGGACTGAGGTGATATACTCCTCAATGCCATTGGATGAATCCCAGAACATATTCCTGTTTGTGCTAGCAAAATAAGCATCCGCGTCATCTGACCACTTCCATATTGAACGTGTCACAAATTTTGCCAAATGGAGGGCGAGGGAGAGCATTGTACGCATCTCTGTGTGTGAGCAATACCTCAAGACGAGCAACACCTCAAGACAACCTTAATATTATTTCCGAAAACCGGAAAGTTGTATATTATCCGCGTCGTCGTTCAGCCACGACTTGGTAAAACATAAGATATTGCAGATTTTTATGTCCGTTAGTAGGATAGTATCAAACAGAGCTCATCCAGTTTATTCTCCAGTTATTGCACGTTGGCCAATAGAACAGATGGTAGAGGCAGGTTACCCACTTGCCGACTAAGGCACCCTGATCTGCACCCCCGTGAATGACGGGGATTTGTGCCTTTTCCGGGAGCAACATTGTATCCTTTGCGTCAGACACTTATGGCTGCATCCCGCTACCGGGATCGATATGACAACAGCCAGTCGAAGTGCAGGGCGCCAAATTAAAAAAACAGAAATCTCATAATTAAAATTCCTCAGACATACATGTGTCTTATATCATTTTAAAGGTAATCTTGTTGTTAATCCCACCAAAGTGTCCGATTTCAAATAGGCTTTTCAGCGAAAGCACTACAAACGATTATGTTAGGTCACCACAAAACCACAATAATCACAGCCATTTTTTCCAGCTAAAGAAAGCTTCACAAAAACCAGAATAGAGATAAAATGAATCACTAACCTTCGATTATTTTCATCAGATGACATTTATAGGACTTCATGTTACACAATACATGCATGTTTTGTTTGATTAAATTCATATTTATATAAAAAAAATCTGAGTTTACATTGAGGCGACTAGATTCACTAGTTGCAAAAACATCAAGTGACTTTGCATAGCCACATCGTTTCAACAGAAATATTCATCATAAATATAGATGATACATATATACACATGGAATTATAGATATACCTCTCCTTAATGCAACCGCTGTGTCAGATTTCAAAAAAACTTTACGGAAATATAAACCATGCAATAATCTGAGACGGAGCTCAAGTGATTAGCCAAATTAGCCACCATGTTGGACTCAACAGAAACCAGAAAATACATGATAAATGTTTCCTTACCTTTGAGGAATTCATCAGAATGCAGTCCTAGGAATCCCAGGTCCACAATAAATGCTTGATTTGTTCGTTCATGTCCGTTATTTATGTCAAATTAGCTACTTTCGAATTGTTTACCAAAACCCTAACCAAAGTCTCAAAGCGCGACCACTATAACGTGACGAAATGTCCAAACGTTCCGTTACAGTCAGTAGAAACATGGCAAACGATGTACTGAATCAATCTTTAGAATGTAGTTAACATACATCTTGAATAACGTTCCAACCGGAGAATTAAATCGACTTCAATTGAGAGATGGAACGGAGCTGCCTCTCACGTGAACGCGCGTGTTGAATGCATGGTCACTTCATGGGACCTCATACTAAATTCTGTCTCCTTCGACCCCCCTTCACATTAGAGTCATCAGACTTAGTTCTGTTGACTGCTGACATCTAGTGGAAGCCGTAGGAAGTGAAAACTCATCCATATGTCTCTGTATTTGAATAAGAGCTTGGTTGAAAATATGGCACCCCCAGAAAAAATACAAACAGGAAGTGGAACGTCTCAGGTTTTTGCCTGCCATATGAGTTCTGTTAATCTCACAGACATAATTCAAACAGTTTTAGAAACTTTAGAGTGTTTTCTATCCAATACTAATAATAATATGCATATATTAGCAACTGAGACTGAGGAGCTGGCCGTTTACAATGGGCACCTTTCATCCAAGCTACTCAATACTGCCCCTTCAGCCATAAGAAGTTAATGCAACCGCTGTGTCAGATTTCAAAAAAACTTTACGGAAAAAGCAAATCATGCAATAATCTGAGACGGAGCTCAGAACAATAGCCAAATTAACCGCCATGTTTAGGGCCAACCGAAACCAGAAAATACATGATAAATGTTTCCTTACCTTTGATGAACTTCATCAGAATGCAGTCCTAGGAATCCCAGGTCCACAATAAATGCTTGATTTGTTCGATAATGTCCGTTATTTATGTCCAATTAGCTACTTTGGTTAGCGCGTTAGCGGTAAACAATTCCAAAGTCACAAAGCGCGTCCACTATAACGTGACGAAATGTCCAAAAGTTCCGTAACAGTCAGTAGAAACATGTCAACCGATCTACTGAATCAATCTTTAGAATGTTGTTAACATACATCTTAAATAACGTTCCAACCGGAGAATTAGATTGACTTCAGAAGAGCGGTGGAACGGAGGTCCTCCTCATGTGAACGCACATGTGTAAACGCATGTGAAAGCATGGTCAGCTCGTGGCAGACCTGACTAATTCCTGTCTCCTTCGGCCCCCCTTCACATCAGAGTCATCAGACAAAGTTCTATTGACTGTTGACATCTAGTGGAAGCCGTAGGAATTGAAAACTCATCAATATCTCGCTGTAATTTCAATGAGAGCTTGGTTGAAAATCTGCCACCTCAGAAAAAATTCAAACAGGAAGTAGAACTTCTCAGGTTTTTGCCTGCCATATGAGTTCTGTTATACTCACAGACATAATTCAAACAGTTTTAGAAACTTCAGAGTGTTTTCTATCCAATACCAATAATAATATGCATATATTAGCAACTGGGACTGAGGAGCAGGCAGTTTACTATGGGCACCTCTGTGCACCTTTCATCCAAGCTACTCAATACTGCCCCTGCAGCCATAAGAAGTTAAAGAAAAGAAAAAATCTTTGTCCAGTTCGAGGTGAGTAGTCGCTGTTCTAATGTCCAGAAGCTCTTTTCGGTCATAAGAGACGGTAGCATGAACATTATGTACAAAATAAGTTACAAACAATGCGTAAAAAACACACAAAATAGCACAATTGGTTAGGAGCCTGAAAAACGGCAGCCATCCTCTCCGGTGACATTTTCCAATAGTATGTCTTCACACCCCAGAGTTAATACTTGGTGGAAGCACATTTGGCAGCCATTAGAGCTGTGAATCATTTTGAATAAGATTCTACCACATAGCACAACTCTTAGGGTAACACTCTATATCCATTGTTTTTGTAGAAATCACTCAAGCTCATCCATTCTGTTGGTAACAAGGACGTTAAGTACTACTGCAAGACAAAACAGCAAAAATTGTAATCTACAGGATCAGGTCAAATCCAATACAACATAAATCAGAGTGAAACCCTGTGTATTTTCAAGTATAGTGGTGGCAGCATCATGTTATGTGCAAAGGGTGTGTAGACTTTCACTACTTTACATATGATGCACAGAAGCAGAACCATAGAGAAAAGGACACAAGGAAATGAAGCCAGGAAAGGAAGCTGGATGAAACTATTGAGACAGAAACTGCATTGATAACAGGCAGGCATTGCTAACAGATGCACTAATCTTCATACCATTTTAGCTGCAGGTTAAGAGATTAAGAGTCTATCTTATAATGGCTTTCATACTCATCTATCATACCTGTTACAGCTTCTGGGCTTTCACTGTGGTATCACTTATTGCTCAGTAATATGCCTGATAGAACAACGAGGCAAGGACACATAATACGCTATTCCATGCAGCCATTAGCACACCCCATTCCCAAGGTGAGTAAAACATTTAAATGTGTTAACCCTCGCAAGGCTGCCGGCCCAGACGGCATCCCTAGCCGCATCATCAGAGCTTGCGCAGACCAGCTGGCTGGTGTGTTTACGGACATATTCAATCAATCCCTATCCCAGTCTGCTGTTCCCACATGCTTCAAGAGGGCCAGCATTGTTCCTGTTCCCAAGAAAGCTAAGGTAACTGAGCTAAACGACTATCGCCCCGTAGCACTCACCTCCGTCATCATGAAGTGCTTTGAGAGACTAGTCAAGGACCATATCACCTCCACCCTAACTGATACCCTAGACCCACTCCAATTTTCTTACCGCCCCAATAGGTCCATAGACGACGCAATCGCAATCACACTGCACACTGCCCTAACCCATCTGGACAGGAGGAATAACTATGTAAGAATGCTGTTCATCGACTACAGCTCAGCATTTAACACCATAGTACCCTCCAAACTCGTCATTAAGCTCAAGACCCTGGGTCTCGACCCCGCCCTGTGCAACTGGGTCCTGGACTTTCTGACGGGCCGCCCCCTATTGGTGAGGGTAGGAAACAACATCTCCACCACGCTGATACTCAACACTGGGGCCCCACAAGGTTGCGTTCTCAGCCCTCTCCTGTACTCCCTGTTCACCCATGACTGCGTGGCCATGCACGCCTCCAACTCAATCATCAAGTTTGCAGACGACACTACAAAGGTAGGCTTGATTACCAACAACGACGAGACGGCCTACAGGGAGGAAGTGAGGGCCCTCGGAGTGTAGTGTCAGGAAAATAACCTCACACTCAACGTCAACAAAACAAAGGAGATGATCGTGAACTTCAGGAAACAGCAGAGGGAGCACCCCCCTATCCACATCGACGGGACCGTAGTGGAGAAGGTGGAAAGTTTTAAGTTCCTCGGCGTACACATCACGGACAAACTTAAATGGTCCACCCACACAGACAGCGTAGTGAAGAAGGCGCAACAGCGTCTCTTCAACCTCAGGAGACTGAAGAAATTTGGCTTGTCACCAAAAACACTCACAAGCTTCTACAGATGCACCATCGAGAGCATCCTGTCGGGCTGTTTCACCGCCTGGTACGGCAACTGCTCCGCCCACAACCCAAGTCTCTCCAGTGGGTAGTGAGGTCTGCACAACGCATCACCGGGGGCAAACTACCTGCCCTCCAGGACACCTACACCACCCGATGTCACAGGAAGGGCAAAAAGATCATCAAGGACAACAACCACCCGAGCCACTGTCTGTTCACCCCGCTATCATCCAGAAGGCGAGGTCAGTACAGGTGCATCAAAGCTGGGACCGAGAGACTGAAAAACAGCTTCTATCTCAAGGCCATCAGACTGTTAAACAGCCATCACTAACATTGAGTGGCTGCTGCCAACATACTGACTCAAATCTCTAGCCACTTTAATAATTAAAAATTGGATGTAATAAATGTATCACTAGTCACTTTAAACAATGCCACTTTATATAATGTTTACATACCCTACATTAGTCATCTCATATGTATATACTGTACTCTATACCATCTACTGCATCTTGCCTATTCCGTTCGGCCATCGCTCATCCATATATTTAAATGTACATATTCTTATTCATTTCTTTACACTTGTATATGTGTATAAGGTAGTTGTTGTGAAATTGTTAGATTACTTGTTAGATATTACTGCATGGTCGGAACTAGAAGCACAAGCATTTCGCTACACTCGCATAAACATCTGCTAACCATGTGTATGTGACAAATAAAATTCGATTTGATTTGATTTAGAACTGACCCAATAGGTAGATCTCACTGGACTAACTCAGACACTGCGGATCTGTGTGTTAAACTGGTGACTTCAAAATACAGGAAATACACAACACACTCTCGCACATGCACATAAACATGCATGCACAATCTCACAATGTCTCAGTGGAGAAGTAGCATACCCATGTGAGTAGTGTTTTGGCCTAGAAAACAGTGTGCCTACTGGAAACGAGGAGGCAAGGACACATAATACGCTATTCCATGCAGCCATTAGCACACCCCATTCCCAGTAGGAAGGCATATTCACTGAGTGTACAAATCATTAGGAACACCTGCTGGAACCCCATGACAGACTGGCCAGGTGAATCCAGGTCAAAGCTATGATCTCTTATTGATGTGACTTATTAAATCCACTTCGATCTGTATAGATGAAGGGGAGGAGACAGGTTAAAGAAGGATGTTAAAGTCTTGAGACAATTGAGACATGGATTGTGTATGTGTGCCATTCAGAGGGTGAAGGGCATGACAAAATATTTAACTGCCTTTGAATTGGGTATGGTAGTAGGTGCCAGGTGCACCGGCTTGAGTGTGTCAAGAACTGCAACGCTACTGGACTTTTCAGTTTCTTGTGTGTATCAAGAAGGCTCCACCACCCGAAGGACATCCAGCCAACTTGACACAACTGTGGGAAGCATCACTGTGGAACGCTTTTGACACCTTGTAGTCCATGCTATGACGAATTGAGGCTGTTTTCAGGGACAAAGGCAGTGCAACTCAATATTAGGAAGGTGTTCGTAATGGTTTACACACTCAGTGTAGACTGTCACTGAGATAAGGAGGGTAATATGAGATTCTGTAGCGGGCTCTTCCTGTGTCAAAGCTTGGCATTCACGGTGCATAGTCATGAACAACAAACATACGCGCACGCACACTCAAATGTGATGTGATCTCAGTCTTGCCTGATCTCTAGTATGCAGTTCACCATAGTGGGATAGGGACCCAGTTCCAATAGTTTAAGGTTATCAATGATCTGTATATAATTACATCAAGGAGTGATGCAGGAAATGAATTGATCCCGTTGCCCCTCTCAATTGCTCTCTCCTAACAGTATAGCACATCCAATGTGAGAATGACATGTAATGGTTGAGACTGAATTTTTGTATAATCCTCTGACCATGATCATAGAAGGCCTTAAACCCTCCTCTTCCTCTTCTCCAGGTTTTGCAGTAAACCTCCAGGTGGTTCTGGGGAGCCCGCGGGCGCTGTTTAAGCGCAGGGGTTCCCAGCCCGGCATGCAGGAGTCTGACTTCCTGAAGCAGATCACAAAGGTGGGAGACCTGGAGCCGAAAGCCAACAACTGCACAAGGGTGAGTAGTCTAGCCTATCACTGTTACCGTGGCAACAGTGTTATTAGGTTTTTAAAAAGTTGTCCTGACAGTAACACTGTTTCCATTGGTTCAACTTTCTGGGATGAAACGCTATCTCCTAATATAGCCTCTTGTCTGACTGTGTCATCTCATCAGTTAGGCTAACCCTCTCCCTCCTCTCCTGTGCAGCTCATGACACTAGTAGTCATCATCATTATCAGCCCATTAAGTTAATGGGGCCGCTGTAGGCTGATATTAATATACACCATTAGCAGGATATGACATCATCACTTATCACCCATTGCTACATTAGCAGCAGGACGTGACATCATCCCCAATAACAACCCAGCTAGGCTCCATGTACAGTAGGTTGCCCTTAGTTACAGATCTGGGATAAGCTTACATTCTTCACATGCTAACCTTAAGCATCAGAGAGGAAATATACTGAACAAAAATATAAACAACATACAAAGTGTTGGTTTCACGAGCTGAAATAAAAGATCCCAGAAGTGTTCCATACACACAAAAAAGCTTATTTCTTTCAAATTTTGGGCACAAATTTGTTTACATCCCTGTTATTGAGCATTTGTACTTTGTCAAGATAATCCATCCACCTGACAGGTGTGGCATATCAAGAAGCTGATTAAACAGCATGATCATTACACTGGTGCACCTTGTGCTGGGGGAAATTATAGGCCACTTTCAAATGTGCAGTTTTTTCACACAACACAATGCCATCACAATGCCTAAAGTTTTGAGGGAGCGTGCAATTGGCATGCTGACTACAGGAATGTCTACCAGAGCTGTTACCAGATAATTGTATGTTCATTTCTCTACCATAAGCCGCCTCTCCAACGTCGTTTTAGAGAATTTGGCAGTACGTCCAACCGGCCTCACAAGCGCAAACCAGATGTAACCACTCCAGCATAGGACCTCCACATCCGGCTTCTTCACATGCGGGATCGTCTGAGCCCAGCCACCCCGACAGCTGATGAAACTGTGGGTTTGCACAACTGAAGAATTTCTTCACAAACTGTCATGGAAGCTCATCTGTGTGCTCGTCGTCCTCACCAGGGTCTTGACCTGACTGCAGTTTGGCGTTGGAACAGACTTCAGTGGCCAAATGCTCACCTTCGATGGCCATAGGAATGCTGGAGAAGGGTGCTCTTCACGGCTAAATCCCGGTTTCAACTGTACCGGGCAGGTGGCAGACAGCGTGAATGAGGAGTGGCACAGGGCACTCTGTCCACTCTTTGGGTGTGAACAGACTGGACTGCACGCAGGCATCCCAACCCTCCCAATTCTCCCCAACCTCTCCCAGAACATCTTATTACACAAGGGTTCTAACTACATTCTGATCTTCCCTACAGACAGGACTAGAATATTGGCTGGGGTTCGGGAGAACAATGGAATGCACACAAACTGTGTAGAAATTTTGACACACACATGCTGCTCCCCACCCTCTGCACCGCTTCGTTGGCTGCAGCATTGGTCTCGTTAGATATGCAAAGCGGGACAATTAGCAGCCGCGTGCAGGAAATGACATGTGGAGACGGGAACGGATAGCACCACACACCAAACAGTCAATCACTGCATGTGTGTGTGAACACACAAATGATCACCATCGACTGGGTTGGAAATAGAAGTGAGACACTTTCACATGTACTACAGTACAAGGTAGAACTATCAGTCTGTTCAGTCTGAAACACTCCCTCACTTTTTCTGTCACAGAGCCTTTTCTTGAATATTTGAACAGGCACCACTCCTTTTCACAGGGCTGGCTCTGCTATAGTGGAACCCTTGCTTTTGCATACCTAATTATATCAGTTCACTGGTGTGCACTCTAACCCTCTCTCCCCCTCTGTCTCAGGTGTTGGTGTGGCACACTCGTACAGAGAAGGTGAATCTGGGCAACGAGCCCAAACATCGACAGGACAGTATGGTCATCGAGGTCTAAGGGGCGGGATAACCAGAGAGGAATAAACAAGCCCATTGGTCGGACAGACTGCCAGTAATTTATGGAACTACACTACCGATAGCACCTTGCTTGACCATAACCTTGACTACACTACGATGGACACTTTAGACCAATTGCATGGATGGGAACTGCTGCCTGAATGTTGTGATTGGCTCAATGAGGTCCCCGATTCATTTGTAACTCAAAGTGGACCAAAATGCACTGGGGTGACCTGTGCGTTCCCAGTGAACTCTGCTCTTGTACTGCAATATGTGGACCAGTCCCTTATGAGGGGACTTCCTCTGAAGTATGTGGGCTAAACCTGTCTGTCTGTGTGTGTGTGTCTGTCTGTCTGTGCCTTGATCATTGAGTATGTAAGTTCAGTTTGTATGAAACGGAACAAGATTTGTGTTGAGTATGTGTGTTAATCTGTAAAAGAAAGTGCGAAGTAGATCACTTGCTGGGTGCCGATGAACGGTGGACGTTCAACATGTTGAATAATTGGGAAATGACCAGACCAGAAAATGCAATCTGATGTTTTATGTGGTGACAGGTGACAGGACAGCCACCAGTTGTGTCCTGCCGAGATGAATGTTGGTCTTCTTGGCCTCAAGTGTCTGTGGGTCTGACACACTGGACCACAAAGAACAAACTCCAGGAGTACAACTTTTATTCCAAATGAACCCTCTTGTAAAAGAAGGAAAAAAAGAAAAGAAAAGAACCAAAAGATAAACTACAACTTTACAATAAAAGAGTCATTGGACAAAAATGGTCACACAGTTCATGGCTATTCACTGTTTAATGCACGGAAACTTATTTTCTCTGTACTAGGCACCAGAAAATGTAAACACCATTAGAAATAAACCTGGAGTACGCGCTGTGTGTATGTGTGTGTTCTCATGAGTGTATATATGTGTGTTTGTGTGTTCTCTCGTTATTGCTTGGCAGAGGGATAGAATCTCCACCTTAGAACTACACTACACAATATCTCTGTGTGTATGTCTGTGATTGGGTGTGTTTGTTCTGTTGTATGTTTGTCCCATATTCCCCCATGTCCTATAGTATTTCTCCACTTGAATTTCCTATTTCCCCACTATTGAATGACATAAAGCAGGATTAGACAGAGATTATGACATAATAGAGACCGGGAAGTACACATGATGTTGAGACGACTGTTCCAATCCCTGACAGCTCCATTAGGCTACCAATGTCAACACACTTCCCGAATCATCTAGAGCTTTATGTCGTCACTGTTATCATATCTTTCTTCATACCATTCTGGTCTCCCCCACCCATCCCTTCTTAGCTCCTTGCCCCACTGACTGTCTTCCATGTTTGTTTGCCTCAATCTAATGTCTGATTCACACTATATGGCCGAGCCGAACCATACTGCGCTGGCTCAGATATTGTCTTTTCACATAAGTCATGTCCAGCACGGTTCTAGCAACTAATGTGAACACGTAACCAGGCTTGGCTCTATAGTGTGAATCATACATAACTGTGCGTCTTCTCGTACTGCACACAACCAAACACCACAGTAAGATAGGGGACAGTAGAACACAACATGACGGGGAGGGATAGGTGGGAGGCCTCTATCTCAGACACACATACAGTAATACAGTACTGGACCATACAATGTTTTGCTACAGGGGCTCTGATTGCCCAGAGGGGAGGAAGGGGGAGGGTACAGTACAATATACACAGATGAGATTGATTGGGTCGCCAACATGATAGCCATATCTTCCATTTCAACATCTATTTACTCTCTATCGGTTTTGGTAATGATACCTTATTATTGTTAGACGCTTGATTCTCTTTCGCCAATATGTTTTAGTTTTTTTACCAAATGAAAAAAAGGTAAAAAGAAGATGAAATTAAAAGTCACATGTAGAGATAGACTAGCAGCTGCTAGTCTGTTTTCACTGGAGACTCCACCCCCTTTCCCTTTGACTCTCCTCAACACACAGAGAGAGGTAGAGAGAGGTGGGGGGGGGGGGGGGGTCTCTAAAGGAATGATCAAAGGGAAGGAGGGAGGACAGTGGAGCAGTCCATAGATTACCATCTGTGTGTTGTTTTCTGTTTTAGGGTTGGTGGAAGGGTAAAGGAGGGGATTTGGGGGGGACATGGGGGCTCTGCCTCCCGTTCACATTTTACCCCTGTCCCCTCCCTCACTTCCACAGCTGGGTGCTGAGGGTCTGGCCCGAGGGGGGTCCACCCCCCTACAGGAGCACCTGGTTGGACAAAGCTGGGTGGCGCTGACACACTACCACTCATGGCGATGCCCGACATCTGCTGTGTCATCTGAGAGAGAGATGGAAGGAGGTGTGTGTGTGAGTGAGAGAGAGAGGGGGCAGGGCAGAGAAAACAGAAAGGTTAGAGGGTTGTACAAACCCAGTTAAAGCACTCTAGAAGGACCGCAACAACCTGCTTAACACAGCAGACATTATTCCTTTACTGCATATATAAGGACCAGAGAGTAGACCCTCCTTCTCTCTTTTCTCCTTCTCAGTCCATTTCCTTTATTTCACTCCCATCCATTCTCCCTTCCCTATCTCTCCTCTGCTCTCCTCCCCCCTCTCCTCTCTTGCCTCCTGTCCACTTCCAAACCATTATAAATGCACCTTCATGCCAGGGGTTTCCATTAGCCGCTTTTGTTCGCATTTTCTTTTGGTGGGAAAAGCCGATATAAAAATATAAAAAAATTAATATATAAAAATCCCATTGCGAAATAATGCTTTCTAGCCTATTCATTGATGGAAATACCAGTCGATGGAAATACATTTGACTGGTCATGCTTATCGGTCTATATGTTAATTAGCATCATTTGGTGGAATTACATTGGCGCGTATGTACAGTATATTTGTTGTGTATCTTATTTATCACATGCACACAGCATACAGATACAGAACATTGGAGTGGAACATCTGTCAGACAAACGTAAAAGCTGCTGCTGCAGCATCTTGTGGTGCTTTCAAGACAACTGGAAATGGAAAAATACGAGTTAAAGTCATGACGTCAGTGATCTTCAGCTCAGAAAGTCGGAGCTCTAGAAAGAATTGGAATTCCGAGTTGGATGACTGTTCAAAGTGATTTTTCCCTGTCTGAGATTTTTTTCTCTCTCCCAATTCCCAGTTGTTTTGAACGTGGCATCAAACGCGAACAGAAGGCAGGCATCATCAGCGCATCACACACCCCTTTGCAATGTGCTGGAGGCAGTATGCCTTTTTTTTTTTAAACATATACTTACTAATTGTTTGAAACTGGAACGTTTTAATAGATATTAGGAGTCATATCTTACCTTGCTTCAAAGTAGCCTATTAAATCTACATTTCTTACAGATATTTACAGTACCAGTCAAAAGTCTTTCATGGGTTTTTGTTTATTTTTACTATTTTCTACATTGTAGAATAATAATGAAGACATCAAAACTATGAATGAACAAAAGTGTAATCATGTAGAAACCAAGAAAGTGTTAAACAAATCAAAATATATTTGAGATTTTTCAAGGTAGCCACCCTTTGCCTTGATGACAGCTTTAAACACTCTTGGCAGTCTCTCATCCAGCTTCACCTGGAATGCTTTTCCAACAGTCTTGAAGGAGTTCCCACATATGCTGAGCACCTGTTGGCTGCTTTTCCTTCACTCTGCGGTCCAACTCATCCCAAACCATCTCTATTGGGGTGAGGTCGGGTGATTGTGGAGGCCAGGTCATCTGATGCAGCACTCCATCAATCTCCCTGGTCAAATAGCCTGGAGGTGTGCTTTGGGTCATTGTCCTGTTGAAAAACAAATGATAGTCCCACTAAGCACAAACCAGATGGGTTGCGTATCGCTGCAGAAGGCTGTGGTAGCCATGCTGGTTAAGTGTGACTTGAATTCTAAATAAATCACAGACAGTGCCACCAGCAAAGCACCCCCACACCATCACACCTCCTCCTCCACAGTGGGAACCACAAATGCCGAGATCATCCATTCACCTACTCTGCGTGTCACAAAAACACGGCGCTTGGAACCAAAAATAAAACATTTGGACTCATCAGACCAAAAGGCAGATTGCCACCAGTCTAATGTCCATTGTACGTGTTTCTTGGCCCAAGTAAGTCTCTTCTTATTTTTTGGTGTCGTTTGGTAGTGGTTTCTTTGCAGCAATTCAACCATGAAGGCCAAACTCATTCAGTCTCCTCTGAACAGTTTATGTTGAGATGTGTCTGTTACTTGAACTCTGTGAAGCATTTATTTGGGCTGCAATCTGAGGTGCAGTTAACACTAATGAACTTATCCTCTGCAGAAGAGGTAACTCGGGGTCTGCCTTTCCTGTGGCGGTCCTCATGAGAGCTTCATCATAGCGCTTTATGGTTTTTGTGACTCCACTGGAAGAAACTTTCAAAGTTCTTGAAATTTTCCGGATTGACTGACCTTCATGTCTTAAAGTAATGATGGACTGTCATTTCTCTTTGCTTATTTGAGCTGTTATTGCCAAAATATGGACATGGGTATTTTACCAAATAGGCCTATCTTCTGTATACCACCCCTACCTTGTCACAACACAAATGATTGGCTCAAATGCATTAAGAAGGAAAGACATTCCACAAATGAACTTTTAACAAGGCACACCTGTTAATTGAAATGCATTCCAGGTGACTACCTCATGAAGCTGGTTGAGAGACTGCCAAGAGTGTGCAAAGCTGTCATCAAGGCAAATGGTGGCTACTTTGAAGAATCTCAACTATAAAATATGTTTTGATTTGTTTAAACCACTTTTTTGGGTACTACATGATTCCATATGTGTTCTTCCAAAGTTTTGATTTCTTCACTATTATTCTACAATGTAGAAAATAATAAAAATATAGAAAAACCCTGGAATGAGTAGGTGTGTCCAAACTTTTGACTGGTACTGTATGTCACATGAAACCACTCGCATGTGCAGTGCCCTTTTGACAATGGTGTTTTCCCGCTAATTGCATTATGGAATGAACATTCACACGTAGCCTACTGCATTGTGCACATTGCTGCGCTTATAATGTGAAGAAATAGTTTATCAACATTTTAAGCTAAACATTCTGATCTTTTGCATCAGACTCATAGCTTTTTAAAGTTTTTATTTTATGCAGCCCAGGCCTACTGGTTGTATGAATTTGGGCTCTATCATCCCACAACTGTCCCAGAGTCTGTTTGGAATAAGCCATTTCTTTCTCGGCAAGCTGATGAATAGAACAGGTAGCGTAAACTTTTCTACTGTAGTAGATTGAGATAGGCTAGTGATTTTGCTGTTCGTCTTGTTGGGTGAGGAAAAGTAAATGTGGACAGTTCATGTTCAAAGTGCACATCAGAATTCAATAAGAAGGACCGCACATAGTGGCATCCTCCACTTGCATGTCCTGTTCATATGAATAACCATATTCTAAATGTGATGTCTGTCATTCTGCGCACCGTGGGTGGACACCCTAATTAGGTAACTCCCCAATGCATATGAGTCTGGTAAATAAAAATGATGCCGGTCCAATGTCTGGTGCCACATCTTCCTAACGAAACCCTGCTTCATGCCCCTGCAGCACCAGAACTATCAGGCTTGTGTGAGACGCGCGCGCGCGCGTGTGTGTGTGTGTGTGTGTGTGTGTGTGTGTGTGTGTGTGTGTGTGTGTGTGTGTGTGTGTGTGTGTGTGTGTGTGTGTGTGTGTGTG
Organism: Salvelinus alpinus; assembly: GCF_045679555.1. Taxonomy (NCBI): domain Eukaryota; kingdom Metazoa; phylum Chordata; class Actinopteri; order Salmoniformes; family Salmonidae; genus Salvelinus; species Salvelinus alpinus. Next base: position 49,272,909 of record NC_092088.1, read on the forward strand.
TGTGTGTGTGTAGCACAGACAAGCCTATTGACTCCAGAGCACTTTGGGCTTTAACCCATCAAAGGTTAAAGCCCAACAGCTTGCCCTGAACCCATTACAGTACACACACGACCAGTCATATCACGTCCTTGACAAAGGCAGGATGTCTGTGTGTGTGTGTCGTTGTTTGGTGTGTGTGTATATGTGTGTGTGTGTGTGTGTTGTCATTGGGAGCACAGTGATTTATCATCGCTCATTAACCTTCTGCAGGAACACAACGCCTCTTGGAAAGACATGCTGGTGTGTCTGTCTTTGGCATCAAAATGTGTGTAATTGTTCCACTGAAAAATACCACTCTACCCCAGGGTTAGATTTTCAGAAGACAACAGTGGATTTTCTCTATCATTTTACCTGGGCTTTGTTCCTTTCATATTTCTTTTGATTCTGACAAACGCCCTGGTCCCTGCCGGTTGAAAACATACCCATAACATGATTCAGCCACAACAATACTGAAAATACAGAGGATCAACAACATTGCATTCACTCCACGTCACTGGATTGTGTGACAAAAATCATCCATTCTGCTTGCAACAAGGATGTTAAGTAAGGGCGCGTTCGTAAATTCACTCTGACTATCTACTCCGATTTCAGAGCACTCTCGTCTGAGTGTGCCAGAGCGCAGAATAACTGACAAAATGACAAATGCAAAACACGTGTTGAATATGGTGTCAGTAAAGTCGGCAAAAAAGCATAATTAAAATTGTTGCCAGCAGCACAGTTGCAGTCACCAACGCTCTGGATAACATGAAAACAGCCTAACCAGCTCTGCTAGGGCAAGTAAAATGGTCAGAGTGAGGTGTTCTCTCATTTTTATCTGGAAGTTTCTAGCAAGCTTGCTAACTTTAGCCAGTTAGCTTGGGTGCTTGACTGCCGTTGAGGTCAGAACGCTCCGATCAACCCTACTCCTTGGCCAGAGCGTCCAGTGTGCGCTCTGAATGCTCCGAGTGTGAAACGCTCTGAATTTACGAACAGACAATCGGACAACGCTCTGAATTTACGAATGCCCAGAGTGCACTCTGAGCACTCTCTGGCACTCCAGAGTGAATTTGACCACACGACAAAGAAATGCATTTTTGGGCCTACATTTAAAACAACTGGTTTGGGTCAAATCCAATACAGCAACACAATACAAAGTGAAACCCTCTGTATTTTCAAGTATTGTGGTGGCAGCATCATGTTATGCTCGTCACTGGCAGGGATAGGGGAGTTTGTCCAGACCAAATTAAATGTGAAAGGAGCGAAGGCCAGGTAAGAGAGGAAAACTCGCTTCAACCTAACCCCAGGACAAAAAAAAAATACAGTGTGACAATTACACAATGTTCATTTCAAAGACACACCACAATAGCTTTCCAAGAGGTGCTGAGTGTTCCCGAATGGTCCAGTCTCAGTCCTGACTTAAATTTGCTGGAAAATCTGAGACAATATTCCAAACCAAATTCTTGAGCAATCTCAACCAAAATAAACTGATATACTCTGAGTGTACAAAGTATTATGAACACCTGCTCTTTCCATGACAGACTGAGCAGGTGAATCCAGGTGAACATTTTGATCCCTTATTGATGCCACTTGTTAAATCCAATGTTAAATCCACTTCAGTCAGTGTAGATGAAGGGGAGGAGACAGGTTAAATAATTATTTTTAAGCCTTGAGACAATTGGAGACATATATTGTGTATGTGTGTACGTGTGCCAAGAAGAGGTGTTGTCACCTTAAGTGAGATGGATGATATTAAATAGACTGGCGCAGGAGAGAGAGATGAAGCGAGGTTGAGCATGAGGAGACACACACCCTTTATAAAAAAAAACTTTTAAACAGAAACATACCTTCCCAACTCCAACACCCATTAAGTCTAATGGATGGGGAGGGTGAATATGAAAAGGCGCATGTATGTAGGCAGGGAGGGCTAAGGTAGAGGCTGCCGAGAGGAAGAGAGGCAAAGGGGAGAGGACAGGTGAAATGAGAGGAGGGAAAGAGAGGAGAGAGAAAGCAGAAAAACGGAGTGAGCTGATGAATAAGATAAGGTGAGACTGGATGGAAGTTGTGTGTGATTGCCGAGCTTCACACACACACACACATATGCGCCACAGGAAGGACTTTGTGTGTTGTGGCCTTCGGCTGCTTAGCAGGCAGTGCTGGTCTCCCATCTCTCTGCAGTCCCTTTGACGGAGGGAATGAACAGAGCGAAGTAGACGAGCAGTGACTCGTACTCACACACCTGTACACATGCCCTTGTACAAACACACAGACTGAGACAGACAGCTGATTCAGACACAAGCAGGTGATTAAGCACATGATGTGTAATTGGAGCAGGGACTTAAACATCCATGAGCATGACCCTCTACTGTCTGTACACACACACACACACACACACACACACACACACACACACACACACACACACACACACACACACACACACACACACACACACACACACACACACACACACACACACACACACACACACACACACACACACACACACACACACACACACGGTCCATTTGCACTGTATTAGGGCAGAGACCGATTAAGGTGACAAGCAGGCGGCTCTGGAGTGTTGAAATATGTATCAATGTTCTATAAATACCCAGGCATTTGCATGTGGCCCAATGAGGTGCGTTTTACTAATGTTGGATCTGTGTGTCTGCCTGACTACCTTCTGGATCATTAGCGAAGTGGGAGTAGGAGAGAGAGGATGAGAGAGAGGGAGGAAGGGGAGGTGTGTCTGGTCAATGTGGAGGGAATAAATAGGTAAAAGAGGAAGAAAAAGCAGGGACTGTCCTTCAGGTGGAAACAGTCAAGTACACAACAATACACACACAGATCTGTGCATAGCTGGGCTCCCACTCTAGCACACGGTGTTCCAGTATCCATATTATATTCCCCTCTGTTGAATCCCCACAAAGCTGTGAATTAGAAGTGGCATTTCCATCCAACAGCCATTTCCCACTGTGTCAGTATTCATACACTTCTACACTCAGACCCACAAACAGTAGCAGCGTGTGTTCCAGCCAGAGCCTGAATCTGGCAGAATGCACACACACTCAGGCATGCAGGCACACACTATCCCCCTCTGATACACCATCTGCAGTCAACAATCCTACTGAGCAATGTGTCCGACAGACAGAAGGTTTTGTGTGTGTGTGTGTGTGTGTGTGTGTGTGTGTGTGTGTGTGTGTGTGTGTGTGTGTGTGTGTGTGGAGGGGCGGGGGTGCTCTTTTACTGGGAAGAGAGAAAAAAAGAGAGAACAGATTGAAAGACTAATAACCGACTCTCTATTTCTCTTCCCACTCCATCTCTCAGCCTCTGTTTCTCCAGAATATTCAGAAAGATAAAAGGCATGCTTGGTTGAAAAGCTGGGGATAACACAAATCCCAGATCATGAAGAGCTCTAATCGTATTTTTATAATTGACATATTCAGAGATAGCAGAGAATACCCAAAATCCTGTTTTATAGTAGAGGGAAAGCAGCTCAGTGGTGTCTTATGTATGTATGTATATGTGTATGTGTATGTGTATGTGTGTGTGTGTGTGTGTGTGTGTGTGTGTGTGTGTGTGTGTGTGTGTGTGTGTGTGTGTGTGTGTGTGTGTGTGTGTGTGTGTGTGTGTGTGTGTGTGTGTGTGTGTGTGTGTCAAACCAGTAGCACAACATAATAATGGGCAGCCAGTAGGAAAGTGATGTGCGTGTTCATGTGTATTCTTTCTTTGTGTGTCCGAATTTATTCCACATGCAAGCCGTGCAAATGTATTGAGTGTGTCCTAGATGCACGGTATGAAGGCAGGGAGGGGGAGACAGGGATGGGAAACGAAGGGGAGGGGGGAAGCAGGGAGGACTGAAGGAGGAAGGATGGAAGGAGGGACGGAGGGAGGAGAGGAGTTGAGGGATAGATGGAGGAGGAGAGGGGTAGAGAGCAGATGGAGGAGAGGGTGGAGGGTAGTGGGGATGAGTGAGGGATGGAGGGAGGAGAGGGGTTTTAGGGATGAAGGAGATGCTGAGAGAGAGAAAGCAGGGGGTTGGTACCAGGCTAGCAGTGGTAGTTGGAGGTACGTGTAGCGGGTTGCCGGGGCTCCCAGGTGGCATGTAGCCGGCGTGTGCTGTGAGCCATGCAACGAAAGAGGGGAGATCCATGTTCTGTGTGTCGGCAGGGGAGGGCCAAGGGAATAGGGGAGTGGGATGGGGACGAAGGTAAGGGTGGGGGAATAACTGTGGCACCTCTCAAACACACCTCATTGATAAATGTTTCATTTAAACAACTGTTTTCCCCCTCTCTCTTTTTCCCACATCTGTTCTCGGACTGGTGAGACAGCTGAGAATGCCAGCTCGTCTCTTCCAGTCTCTGTACGATGCTCAGACAAATCAAATCAAATCACATTTTATTTGTCACATACACATGGTTAGCAGATGTTAATGTGAGTGTAGCGAAATGCTTGTGCTTCTAGTTCCGACAATGCAGTAATAACCAACGAGTAATCTAACCTAACAATTCCACAACTACTACCTTATACACACCCAAGTGTAAAGGGATAAAGAATATGTACATAAAGATATATGAATGAGTGATGGTACAGAACGGCATAGGCAAGATGCAGTAGATGGTATAGAGTACAGTATATACATATGAGATGAGTAATGTAGGGTATATAAACATAAAGTGGCACAGTTTAAAGTGGCTAGTGATACATGTATTACATAAGGATGGCAAGATGCAGTAGATGATATAGAGTACAGTATATACATATACATATGAGATGAGTAATGTAGGGTATGTAAACATTATATTAAGTGGCATTGTTTAAAGTGGCTAGTGATACATTTTTACATACATTTCCATCAATTCCCATTATTAAAGTGGCTGGAGTTGAGTCAGTATGTTGGTAGCAGCCACTAAATGTTAGTGGTGGCTGTTTAACAGTCTGATGGCCTTGAGATAGAAGCTGTTTTTCAGTCTCTCGGTCCCTGCTTTGATGCACCTGTACTGACCTCGCCTTCTGGATGATAGCGGGGTGAACAGGCAGTGGCTCGGGTGGTTGTTGTCCTTGATGATCTTTATGGCCTTCCTGTGACACCGGGTGGTGTAGGTGTCCTGGAGGGCAGGTAGTTCGCCCCCGGTGATGCGTTGTGCAGACCTCACTACCCTCTGGAGAGCCTTACGGTTGTGGGCGGAGCAGTTGCCGTACCAGGCGGTGATACAGCCCGACAGGATGCTCTCGATTGTGCATCTGTAGAAGTTTGTGAGTGCTTTTGGTGACAGGCCGAATTTCTTCAGCCTCCTGAATTTTGAAGAGGCGCTGCTGCGCCTTCTTCACAACGCTGTCTGTGCGGGTGGACCAATTCAGTTTGTCCGTGATGTGTACGCCGAGGAACTTAAAACGTACTACCCTCTCCACTACTGTCCCGTCGATGTGGATAGGGGGGTGCTCCCTCTGCTGTTTCCTGAAGTCCACAATCATCTCCTTTGTCTTGTTGACGTTGAGTGTGAGGTTATTTTCCTGACACCACACTCCGAGGGCCCTCACCTCCTCCCTGTAGGCCGTCTCGTCGTTGTTGGTAATCAAGCCTACCACTGTAGTGTCGTCCGCAAACTTGATGATTGAGTTGGAGGCGTGCATGGCCACGCAGTCATGGGTGAACAGGGAGTACAGGAGAGGGCTCAGAACGCACCCTTGTGGGGCCCCAGTGTTGAGGATCAGCGGGGTGGAGATGTTGTTGCCTACCCTCACCACCTAGGGGCGGCCCGTCAGGAAGTCCAGTACCCAGTTGCACAGGGCGGGGTCGAGACCTAGGGTCTCGGGCTTGTGAACGAGTTTGGATGGTACTATGGTGTTAAATGCTGAGCTGTAGTCGATGAACAGCATTCTCACATAGGTATTCCTCTTGTCCAGATGGGTTAGGGCAGTGTGCAGTGTGGTTGATATTGCGTCGTCTGTGGACCTATTGGGTTGGTAAGCAAATTGGAGTGGGTCTAGGGTGTCAGGTAGGGTGGAGGTGATATGGTCCTTGACTAGTCGCTCAAAGCACTTCATGATGACGGAAGTGAGTGCTACGGGGCGGTAGTCGTTTAGCTCAGTTACCTTAGCTTTCTTGGGAATAGGAACAAATCAAATCAAATCAAATCAAATTTTATTAGTCACATACACATGGTTAGCAGATGTTAATGCGAGTGTAGCGAAATGCTTGTGCTTCTAGTTCCGACAATGCAGTAATAACCAACAAGTAATCTAACCTAACAATTCCACAACTACTACCTTATACACACACACAAGTGTAAAGGGATAAAGAATATGTACATAAAGATATATGAATGAGTGGTGGTACAGAACGGCATGGCAAGATGCAGTAGATGGTATAGAGTACGGTATATACATATGAGATGAGTACTGTAGGGTATGTAAACATAAAGTGGCATAGTTTAAAGTGGCTAGTGGTACATGTATTACATAAAGATGGCAAGATGCAGTAGATGATGTAGAGTACAGTATATACATATGAGATGGGTAATGTAGGGTATGTAAACATTATATTAAGTGGCATTGTTTAAAGTGGCTAGTGGTACATTTTTACATAATTTCCATCAATTCCCATTTTTAAAGTGGCTGGAGTTGAGTCAGTATGTTGGCAGCGGCCGCTAAATGTTAGTGGTGGCTGTTTAACAGTCTGATGGCCTTGAGATAGAAGCTGTTTTTCAGTCTCTCGGTCCCTGCTTTGATGCACCTGTACTGACCTCGCCTTCTGGATGATAGCGGGGTGAACAGGCAGTGGCTTGGGTGGTTGTTGTCCTTGATGATCTTTATGGCCTTCCTGTGACATCGGGTGGTGTAGGTGTCCTGGAGGGCAGGTAGTTTGCCCCCGGTGATGCGTTCTGCAGACCTCACTACCCTCTGGAGAGCCTTACGGTTGTGGGCGGAGAAGTTGCCGTACCAGGCGGTGATACAGCCCGACAGGATGCTCTCGATTGTGCATCTGTAGAAGTTTGTGAGTGCTTTTGGTGACAAGCCGAATTTCTTCAGCCTCCTGAGGTTGAAGAGGCGCTGCTGCGCCTTCTTCACAACGCTGTCTGTGTGGGTGGACCAATTCAGTTTGTCCGTGATGTGTACACCGAGGAACTTAAAACTTTCCACCTTCTCCACTACTGACCCGTCGATGTGGATAGGGGGGTGCTCCCTCTGCTGTTTCCTGAAGTCCACAATCATCTCCTTTGTTTTGTTGACGTTGAGTGTGAGGTTATTTTCCTGACACCACACTCCGAGGGCCCTCACCTCCTCCCTGTAGGCCGTCTCGTCGTTGTTGGTAATCAAGCCTACCACTGTAGTGTCATCCGCAAACTTGATGATTGAGTTGGAGGCGTGCATGGCCACGCAGTCGTGGGTGAACAGGGAGTACAGGAGAGGGCTCAGAACGCACCCTTGTGGGGCCCCAGTGTTGAGGATCAGCGGGGTGGAGATGTTGTTACCTACCCTCACCACGTGGGGGCGGCCCGTCAGGAAGTCCAGGACCCAGTTGCACAGGGCGGGGTCGAGACCCAGGGTCTCGAGCTTGATGACGAGTTTGGAGGGTACTATGGTGTTAAATGCTGAGCTGTAATCGATGAACAGCATTCTCACATAGGTATTCCTCTTGTCCAGATGGGTTAGGGCAGTGTGCAGTGTGGTTGCGATTGCGTCGTCTGTGGACCTATTGGGTCGGTAAGCAAATTGGAGTGGGTCTAGGGTGTCCGGTAGGGTGGAGGTGATATGGTCCTTGACTAGTCTCTCAAAGCACTTCATGATGACGGAAGTGAGTGCTACGGGGCGGTAGTCGTAGCAATGGTGGCCCTCTTGAAGCATGTGGGAACAGCAGACTGGGATAAGGATTGATTGAATATGTCCGTAAACACACCAGCCAGCTGGTCTGCGCATGCTCTGAGGACGCGGCTGGGAATGCCGTCTGGGCCTGCAGCCTTGCGAGGGTTAACACGTTTAAATGTTTTACTCACCTCGGCTGCAGTGAAGGAGAGCCCGCAGGTTTTGGTAGGGGGCCGTGTCAGTGGCACTGTATTGTCCTCAAAGCGGGCAAAAAAGTTGTTTAGCCTGTCTGGGAGCAAGACATCCTGGTCCGCGACGGGGCTGGTTTTCTTCTTGTAATCCGTGATTGACTGTAGACCCTGCCACATACCTCTTGTGTCTGAGCTGTTGAATTGCGACTCGATTTTGTCTCTGTACTGGGACTTAGCCTGTTTGATTGCCTTGCGGAGAGAATAGCTACACTGTTTGTATTCGGTCATGCTTCCGGTCACCTTGCCCTGGTTAAAAGCAGTGGTTCGCGCTTTCAGTTTCACGCGAATGCTGCCGTCAATCCACGGTTTCTGGTTTGGGAATGTTTTAATCGTTGCTGTGGGTACGACATCGTCAATGCACTTCCTAATGAACTCGCTCACCGAATCAGCATATTCGTCAATATTGTTGTTGGACGCAATGCGGAACATATTCCAATCCGCGTGATCGAAGCAGTCTTGAAGCGTGGATTCAGATTGGTCGGACCAGCGTTGAACAGACCTGAGCGCGGGAGCTTGTTGTTTTAGTTTCTGTCTGTAGGCTGGAAGCAACAAAATGGAGTCGTGGTCAGCTTTTCCGAAAGGAGGGCGGGGGAGGGCCTTATATGCGTCGCGGAAATTAGTATAACAATGATCCAGGGTTTTACCAGCCCTGGTTGCGGAATCGATATGCTGATAGAATTTAGGGAGTCTTGTTTTCAGATTAGCCTTGTTAAAATCCCCAGCTACAATGAATGCCGCCTCATGATATGTGGTTTCCAGTTTACATAGAGTCAAATAAAGTTTGTTCAGGGTCATCGATGTGTCTGCTTGGGGGGGAATATATACGGCTGTGATTATGATCGAAGAGAATTCCCTCGGTAGATAATGCGGTCGACATTTGATTGTGAGGAATTCTAAGTCAGGTGAACAGAAGGACTTGAGTTCCTGTATGTTGTTATGATCACACCACGTCTCGTTGATCATAAGTTATACCCCCCGCCCCTCTTCTTACCAGAAAGATGTTTGTTTCTGTCGGCGCGATGCGTGAAGAAACCAACTGGCTGCACCGACTCCGTTAGCGTCTCGCGAGTGAGCCATGTTTCCGTGAAGAAAAGAACGTTACAGTCTCTGATGTCTCTCTGGAATGCTACCCTTGCTCGGATTTCATCAACCTTGTTGTCAAGAGACTGGACATTGGCGAGTAGTATGCTAGGGAGTGGAGCGCGATGTGCCCGTCTTCGAAGCCTGACCAGAAGACCGCTTCGTTTGCCCCTTTTACGGCGTCGTTGTTTAGGGTCGCCGGCTGGGATCAGATCCATTGTACTGGGTGGAAGGCAAAACACAGGATCCGCTTCGGGAGAGTCATATTCCTGGTCGTAATTGATAGTGAGTTGACGTTGCTCTTATATTCAGTAGTTCCTCCCGACTGTATGTAATGAAACCTAAGATTACCTGGGGTACCAATGTAAGAAATAACGCGTAAAAAAACAAAATACTGCATAGTTTCCTAGGAACGCGAAGCGAGGCGGCCATCTCTGTCGGCGCCGGAAGTAGACTATACTCTCTCTCTGTTCCTGCACTCCGTCCCAATCTCCCTCTTCTCCATCCCTCTCCGTTCCCCTCTCATCCTCTTCCCTCTTCTCCCCCGTGGTAATGTACAGACATTATTGAGGTGTCCTTTCTTCTGACAGGCCTGTAACCGACAGTGTTAGCTGTGGCTGGGGAGCTGGATCACACTGCCTTTGTTTACACTGTGAAATGTTAACAATGCACTCCAACCTCGCTCCAGCTCTCTGAGGACATGGAATGGAAGACTGCACACTGTGTGTGTGTGTGTGAGGGGTGTTTGAACTAGGGTCAATGTGTGTGTGTGTGTATGTATGAATGAATACAGAGGTGTGTGTGTGTGTGTTCTTACTGCAGAGGAAAACGAAGCCCAGTGCTGCAGTCTGTCTTCACTGAACACAGCAATTGTGTCCATAGGGGAGAGGGCATAGGCAGACAACACTGGGAGGTTGATGGGGAGAGAGAAGATTGTGAGATATGGGATTGAGGAGATGTGCGGTGCTCTAGAGCAGGGGTGTCAAACTCATTCCATGGTGGGCCCAGTGCCTTCTGGATTTCGGTTTCTCCTTTCAATTTGTGTCCAATTAAGACCTAAACAACTAGTTGAGGAGAGTTCCTTACCAATCAGTGACCTTAACTCATCAATTAAGTACAAGGGAGGAGTGAAACCCTGCAGACGCTAGGCCTTCCACGGAATGAGTTTCACACGTGCTCTGGAGGGAGAGGTGGTACCTGAGTGTTGTCGGAAGATGGCAGAGGGTTGGACACCATTGAACTAAAGATGTCCTCGTCGCTGATAGGTGCAGCAGCCGAACTGGTTTCAGCTCTGCCTGCAGGTGCATCTGAGAGAGAGATAGAGAGAGAGAGAGATTACACATTGACCTGTAGGCAGTATTGATTGTGTGTAAAATCTTATCTGTGTGTGTGTGTGTGTGTGTGTGTGTGTGACTCCTGGTTATCCATGACGTGTGCTGCCTACACCCCTTCCCTCCTCAAGATGTAGGAGGACGTTTTCAGAGATGGATTTATTTGGGGTTCAGAACCTCAATGTGCAACGAAAAAGCACAGTCATCTCTCTCGACACAATGCCATCTCAAAACAGTCAACTAAGAGAAATAATAACTATCGTACCATTTTACCATTCCTTTCTGTTTGGATATGATGATATTAATTAATTGAATCCTCAGTGATTTCACTTCCGAAGTTCAAATGGAATTGAATTTGTGGATACATTATTTTTGGAACCATTAATCAGAATTCCAAAGACAAGACATGAGGAGGATATATATGTATATGATGGGGATTATGTAGGGATGTGCATCTCTCCTTTCATGAACGACTCGATACGCATCTAGATGCATGGGCTCCGATAAGATACAGGAACGATACCTTTTAGTTAGACATGAATCAGTGAGATTTGTTTTGATTTGGAGAACGAATTGATGTGATTTGGGTTCGATAAACTAACATTTTTGCATGAACATTCATTTCCTATTTTAAATCCATATCTGCTGGTGATGGGAGCTCAGGAGCTGGGCCTCTCTGAGCTGAGCCATTGGACAGACTGAGCATCTACCGCCCCACTATCAGATTAGGGGTGGGGGAAATGTAGGCATTTTGTCCCCCCACCTTTTATCTGAAATCACCCACTGATTAACTTGTTATATTTAGAAATCAGCATGTCATTTAGCCAATTAACATAATGCAGCTTTTGATTTTACTCCAGTCTCGAAATGGAATGTTTTGGACTGTTTGGAATTTTATAGATAGCTTCTCCTGCTCTGACCAATAAATGCGAAATTATTGCTGTCCTTTATGAAATTAGGGTCCAAACCTGTTCATGTAAAAATGACCAAATACACTAACTGTTTAAAGCAAAATGATGTCTTATGGAGTACCTGAACAGCCTAAATAAAATCGTAATGATTGAAAACCCCAATCAGCAGTTGGATGTGAGTTGCGTCCACTCCAGTAGGTTACACAACTCAGGTAACTCAACTCAATTTTCTACAGTGCATTAGGAAACCCAGCAAATTACAATGGTTGTCACTCAACTGATAAAGCCTATGATTTGACATTGCGAATGCCATTTTACATGCTGAAGGTGCCAGACGTACGAATAGCCTATTAGAATGACGGGCAGACCCACCTCTCATTGGCACAGCTGTATCTCCCCCACTGTGCGCACTTATGACAGTCATTCACAGTTACATGCATAAAAGTTTGATAGCCTACCAAACTGAAGGAGAGGACTCTTCAGTTAAGTCACAACAGAAAATAAGTATTTTCAGAAGAAAAAAATATGAGTAAAAGAACAGTGAACTGGAGATTTATAACGTTTGAATAGGTTTTCTGACCTATGCATGCTTCATTTGGATCGGTTTGGGCTCCCACAGACCGATGCACTCATATCTTAACCATTTGAACCGTGGACCCCTACATACAATACCCCATAATGTAAAAGTGCAATTCTGTTTTTTCCCCCAATTTTTTTGACAAAATAATACAAAATGAAAGGCTGAAATGTCTTGAGTCAATAAGTATTCAACCCCTTTGTTAAGCCTAAATAGGTTCAGGAGTAAAAATGTGCTTAAAACTTATTTGGGGTAGGGGGCAGTATTTTCACGTCCGGATGAAAAGCATGCCCAGAGCAAACGGCCTGCTACAAAGCCATAAAAGCTAGAATAGCTTAGTATATTTGGATAGACAACACTCTGAAGTTTACAAAACTGTTTGAATGATGTCTGTGAGTATAACAGAACTCATATGGCAGGCAAAAACCTGAGAAAAAATCCAACCAGGAAGTGGGAAATCTGAGGTTGGTCGATTTTCAACTCAGCTCCTATTGAAGATAAAGTGGGATATTGGTAATGTTGCACTTCCTAAGGCTTCCACTAGATGTCAAAAGTCTTTAGAACCTTGTCTGATGCCTCTACTGTTTAGTGGGGCCGAAGGAGAGAGGAATGAGTCAGAGGTCTGCCAGCAGCCACGAGCTGACCATGCGCGTTCACATGAGAGTTTGCTCCCGTTCCATTTGCTTTTCTGAAGACAAAGGAATTCTCCGGTTGGAACATTATTGAAGAATTATGTTAAAAACATCCTAAAGATTGATTCAATACATCGTTTGATATGTTTCTACTGACTGTTACGGAACTTTTTGACATTTCATCTGCTTTTAGTGAACGCGCTTCGTGACTTTGGATTTGTTTACCAAACGCGCTAACAAAAGTAACTATTTGGACATAAATGATGGACATTACCGAACAAAACAAACATTTCTTGTGGAAGTGGGAGTCCTGGGAGTGCATTCCGACGAAGATCAGCAAAGGTAAGTGAAGCTTTATAATGCTTTTAGGACTTTTGTTGACTGCATAATATGACGGCTATATTTGTGTCTTGATTGGGCTCTGAGCGCCGACCTCAGATTATTGCATGGTTTTTGCTTTTTCCGTAAAGCTTTTTTTAAATCTGACACAGCGGTTGCATTAAGGAGAAGTGCATCTAAAATTCCATGCATAACAGTTGTATCTTTTAGCAATGTTTATTATGAGTATTCCTGTAAATTGATGTGGCTCTCTGCAAAATCAAAGGATGTTTTGGAACTTCTGAACGTAAGGCGCCAATGTAAACTCAGATTTCTGGATATAAATATAAACTTTACCGAACAAAACATACATGTATTGTGTAACATGAAGTCCTATGAGGTTCATCTGATGAAGATCATCAAAGGTTAGTGATTCATTTTATCTATATTTCTGCTTTTTGTGAATCCTCTCTTTGGCTGAAAAAATGGCTGTGTTATTCTGTGAATAGGCACTCACCTAACATAATCGTTTGGTCTGTTTTCGTCGTAAAGCCTTTTTGAAATCGGACACTGTGGCTGGATTTACAACAAGTGTATCTTTAAAATGGTGTAAGATACATGTATGTTTGAGGAATTTTTATTATGGGATGTCTGTTGTTTTGAATTTGGCGCCCTGCAGTTTCACTGGCTGTTGAAGAGGTGGGACGCTAACGTCTCATGTACCCTAGGGAGGTTTTTAACAAGTCACATAATAAGTTGCATGATTTTAAACAGCAATAATAGTGTTTAACATGATTTTTGAATGACTAACTTATCTATCTGTACACCACACATACAATTAATTATAAGGTCCCTCAGACAAGCAGTGAATTTCAAACCCAGATTTAACCACAAAGACCAGGGAGGTTTTCCAGTGCCTCGCAATGAAGGGCACCTTTTGGTAGATGGGTAAACGTTCAAAAAGCAGACATTGAATATCCCTATGAGCATGGTGAAGTTATTAATTACACTTTGGATGGTGTACACCCAGTCACTACAAAAGGTACAGGCATCCTTCCTAACTCAGTTGCCAGAGTGGAAGGAAGCCGCCCACGGATTTCAACCTTGAGGCCAATGGTGACTTTAAAACAGTTAGTGTTTAATTGCTGTGATAGGAGAAAAATGAGGATGGATCAGCAATAACGTAGTTACTCCACAGTACTAACCTATTTGACAGAGGGAGAAGGAAGCCTGTACAAACACATTCCAAGACATGCATCCTGTTTGCAACAAAGCGCTAAAATAATACTGCAAAAAATGTTGCAAAGCAGTTCGCTTTTTGTCCTGAATACAAAGTCTTATGTTTGGGGAAAATCCAATACAACAGATTATTGAGTTCCACTCTCCATATTTTCAAGCATAGTGGTGGGTGCATCATGTTATGGGTATGCTTGTAATCGTTACGGACGGCAGTTTTTCAGGATAAAACATTTACGTAATGGTGCTAAGCACAGGCAAAATCCTTGTAGAAAACCTAGTTTAGTCTGCGTTCCACCAGACACTGGGAGATGAATTCACCTTTCAGCAGGACATTAACCTAAAACACAAGGTAAAATCTACACTGGAGTTGCTTAGCAAGAAGACAGTGAATGTTCCTGGCCGAGTTACAGTTTTGTCTTAAATCTACTGGAAAATCAACAACCAATTTAACAGAGCATGAACATGTTTTTTAAAGAATAATGGGCAAATGTTTCACAATCCAGATGTGGAAAGCTCTTAAGAGACTTACCCAGAAAGACTCACAGCTGTAATCACTGCCAAAGGTACCTCTACAAATTATTGACTCAGGGGTGTGAATACATATTTATATGAGATATTTCTATATTTCAATTTCAATAAATTAGCAAAAACGTCTAAAAACATGTTTTTACTTTGTCTTTATGTGGTATTGTGCGTAGATGGGTGAGAAAATAAATATAGGCACTGTAACACTGATAGAACACCCATAATTGATCCCTTTATGTGTGAACAAAATTGAGCCCCTTGAGAGAGACAGAACAAGGGAAATCATTTAGAGAGAGAGAGAAAAAGAAAGAGAGGGATGAGTCGTGAGTGCATGATGGGGAGTTTGACCAGAGAGAGGGAGAGGGCGATGAAATGAGAGACAGCGCCACAGGCTTTTCAATTTCTCTTCTCCCCTTGACAACAGCCTCCCTTCGTTCTTATGGTGAAAGGTTGGCCATCATCTCAGTCAGCCGGCTACATCTGACCGTCTATTATGGGATGGCCACTCTGGGAGCGAAGGCTGGGGGAGCCATGGAAACGTACAGGGCTCCATTAGGAAGACACATGGTTTACTTTGAGGGTCCTTTCAGACAGACCCAATCCTCCACCCCACTCCCCTGGCCACATCAGTTTAAACAACCTGACACCTCTCGCGCTTCTAAACGCCTCTTACACTCTGTCATACTCCCACCCACCAGACACACACACAGCGAGAAAGGGAGAAAGAGAGCGACAGAGAGAGAGAGCGAGACTCGGGCTGTGACTGGTAATTGAATAACTGACCGTTATGGATGAAGACTGTCATGAAAATATAATAACTGTCAAAACCATTTAATAAGGCATACATACATTTTTGGAAAGATGTGTACAATTCTTTATTTACTTTATTTTCATGTAGATACCTAATTGCGTGAGTATTTACTAATGATTATAAGCAATTGTTTTGCTAACTAAGTTTGTCTATTTAACTGTCTACATCTCCTCCTATTTCCAACTGTCATTTGATGCTCCAGCAGCAAAACCACTAGATGCATGGGTGTGTAGAAGCTCTAGCTTATAGGCTATGGCACTTGATGTGCGTACTTTCTTTTATACAATGTGCGTTTTCATAGCTTGCTAGTAAATAAATAACAACAGTGTTCTTTAAAAAAGGTTGAATGTCTGACTATACATTCATTATTCAACAGCAGTTGACAAATCGAGCACGGTCTAATTTGACACGGAGTCTTCTCTTAATTTATAGACTAATCAACGCTGATAAATAGGCCAAACCCGTCGTCCGGGTTTGTCCGGGGTAGGCCGTCATTGTACATAAGAATTTGTCCTTAACTGACTTGCCTAGTTTAAATAAAGGTTAAATAGATAAACAATACATTTCATCTACACTGATTGAAGTGGATTTAACAAGTAACATCAATAAGGCATCATAGCTTTCACCTGGATTCAGCTGGACAGTCTATATCAATGAAAGTGCAGGTGTCCTTAATGTTTTGAACACTCAGTGTAAATGTTCATTCAGTTTCCTAAAGTAGCCTTTCTGGACTCCATCTCTTTAATAAGAATCAAACTGTCACGTTCCTGACCTGTTTTCCTTTGTTTTGTATTTGTTTTAGTTGGTCAGGGCGTGAGTTGGGTGGGTTGGTCTAGGTTTGATTTTCTATGTTGGGATTTTGTGTTCGGCCTGGTATGATTCTCAATCAGAGACAGCTGTCAATCGTTGTCCCTGATTGAGAATCATACTTAGGCAGCCTGGGTTTCACCTGTGTTTTGTGGGTGTTTGTTCCTGTGTCAGTGTTTGGGCCACACAGGACTGTTTCGGGTTAGTCACGTTTGTTGGTTGTTGTATTTTGTAGTGTTTGTTGTTTTTCCATTAAATAATGAATACTTACCAATCCGCATCTTGGTCCGATCCATGCTCCTCCTCGTCTGAGGAGGAGAACGACTACGACAGCCGTTACAGAAACACCCACCATAACAGGACCAAGCGGATTGGAGAAGGAAGGCAAGAACAACAGCAATGGGGAAAAGAGGAATGGACTTGGGAGGAAATCCTAGACGTTAAAGGACCCTGGGCAGAGCCAGTGGAGTGTCGCCGCCCCAAAGCGGAGCTGGAGGCAGCGAAAGCGGAGAGGAGGTTTTATGAGGCGAAAGCAAGGCAGAGCGGCTGGAAGCCCGAGAGGCTCACCAAAAAAATTATAGGGGGAGGGGGCTAAAGGGGAGTGTGGCGAAGCCGGGTTGGATACCCGAGCCAACTCCCCGGGCTTACCGTGGAGTGAGAGGGCGTCGTACTGGTCAGACACCGTGTTATGCGGTGGAGCGCACGGTGTCCCCAGTACGCGTGCTTAGCCCAGTGCGGGCTATTCCACCTTGCCGCACTGGGAGGGCTAGGTTGGGCATCGAGCCGGGTGCCATGAAGCCGGCCCAACATATCTGGCCTCCAGTACGTCTCCTCGGGCCGGCGTACATGGCACCAGCCTTACAGGTGGTGTCCCCGGTTCGCCTGCATAGCCCAGTGCGGGCTATTCCACCTCGCCGCACTGGCAGGGCTACGGGGACCATTCAACCTGGTAAGGTTGGGGAGGCTCGGTGCTCAAGAGCGCGTGTCCTCCTTCACGGTCCGGTATATCCGGCGCCACCTTCCCACCCCAGCCCAGTACCATCAGTGCCGACACCACGCACCAGGCTTCCAGTGCATTTCCAGAGCCCTGTTCCTCCTCCACGCACTCTCCCTGTGGTGCGTGTCTCCAGCCCAGTGCCTCCAGTTCCGGCACCACGCACCAGACCTACTGTGCGCCTCAGCAGGTCAGAGTCGGCCGTCTGCTCAACGCCGCCTGCGCTGCTTGCCTGCTCAGCGCAGCCTGTGTCTGAACTGCCTGCCTTCCCAGCGCTGTCTGAACTGCCTGCCTTCCCAGCGCTGTCTGAACTGCCTTCCTTCCCAGCGCTGTCTGAACTGCCTGCCTGCCCAGCGCTGCCCGTCTGTCCCGAGCCTTCAGAGCCGTCCAGCCAGGACCAGCCAGAGCCGTCCAGCCAGGACCAGCCAGAGCCGTCCAGCCAGGACCAGCCAGAGCCGTCCAGCCAGGACCAGCCAGAGCCGTCCAGCCAGGACCAGCCAGAGCCGTCCAGCCAGGACCAGCCAGAGCCGTCCAGCCAGGACCAGCCAGAGCCGTCCAGCCAGGATCAGCCAGAGCCGTCCAGCCAGGATCAGCCAGAGCCGTCCAGCCAGGATCCGCCAGAGCCGTCCAGCCAGGATCCGCCGGAGCCTTCCGCCAGCCAGGATCTGCCGGAGCCTTCCGCCAGCCAGGATCCGCCGGAGCCTTCCGCCAGCCAGGATCCGCCAGAGCCTTCCGCCAGCCAGGATCCGCCAGAGCCTTCCGCCAGCCAGGATCCGCCAGAGCCTTCCGCCAGCCAGGATCTGCCAGAGCCTTCCGCCAGCCAGGGTCCGCAAGAGCCTTCCGCCAGCCAGGATCCGCAAGAGCCTTCCGCCAGCCAGGATCCGCCCCTCAGTCCGGTGCTGCCCCTCAGTTCGGTGCTGCCCCTCAGTCCGGTGCTGCCCCTCAGTCCGGTGCTGCCCCTCAGTCCGGTGCTGCCCCTCAGTCCGGTGCTGCCCCTCAGTCCGGTGCTACCCCTCAGTCCGGTGCTACCCCTCAGTCTGTTACTGCTCTTTGGAATAGTGGGATTGACATGGAGGGTGGATATTGGGAGGAGGCCACGGAAGCGGGAGTTGACTATGGTGGGGTGGGGACCACGACCAGCGCCAGAGCCGCCACCGTGGACAGACGCCCACCCAGACCCTCCCCTAGACTTTGTGCTGGTGCGCCCGGAGTTCGCACCTTAAGGGGGGGGTTCTGTCACGTTCCTGACCTGTTTTCCTTTGTTTTGTATTTGTTTTAGTTGGTCAGGGCGTGAGTTGGGTGGGTTGGTCTAGGTTTGATTTTCTATGTTGGGATTTTGTGTTCGGCCTGGTATGATTCTCAATCAGAGACAGCTGTCAATCGTTGTCCCTGATTGAGAATCATACTTAGGCAGCCTGGGTTTCACCTGTGTTTTGTGGGTGTTTGTTCCTGTGTCAGTGTTTGGGCCACACAGGACTGTTTCGGGTTAGTCACGTTTGTTGGTTTTTGTATTTTGTAGTGTTTGTTGTTTTTCCATTAAATAATGAATACTTACCAATCCGCATCTTGGTCCGATCCATGCTCCTCCTCGTCTGAGGAGGAGAACGACTACGACAGCCGTTACACAAACGCTGATTTCATCTTGTAAAAGGCTTATTTTCAGTAGCTTAGGCTACATCATTTCTCTCATTACAGCGTCCTCTCTTTGAAGAATATATGCCAATGATGGTGTCAAATCTGATTCAAAAGTCGAACGAGCATTAGATGGAGCGCGCAAGAAAGATGAAACATCATTACGGGAGCAAACACTGAGTCGAGAGAGACGATATGTGGTCAAGCGAGCAGAGGATGGGTCCCGCGAGTGCCCAGGCCAGTCGAGAGCACAAATTAAACTTGAGCTTGCAAGTGTGACTGAGTGAGCAGAACATCATTGTCACAGATCAAAAATAAACGTTTCTTAAACAGTACACATATATGTAAGCAAAGAAATGTGATTCAAACATGTAAAACAAATATTTGAATGCATTAAATTGTCCACCAGCAATAGTCACTTGTCATTGTCAAGTTTTCACTCTCAGTTTCTCAGATGGCTCTCTCTCTCATGTCTTGGCACCTTTGGGTTTGGATTTCAGGCTGATGGGGGCGGGCTTAAAGATGTGTGTGTGTCTAGAAACCTTAGATTGATCACTTACACTGGAGTGAATGAACTAACAAATTCCTGACATTGGCCAGTCCAGTGTTGTGATGGGCTATTACTAGCCTTCTGTTTGCGATGCACTGCAGAGCCATCTGTTTAGCTAGCTACCCGGTTTGAATAGTAAGCACCGGACGACTCAGGAAACCCAGCAGTTTAGCCAAATTAATTCGGAAATAAGTTCTAATGGGTATATTATTTATACAGTGAGTTGAGTGGAATCTACCCGCTAAAGTTAGCTAGCTTATGACTTGTTAGCCGGCAAAGTTTGTCTGTAAAACAAAAGCAGCCAGTCATAGCAGACACCATAAGGAGTCTCAGCAGATCAGATGTTATCAGAAAGCCAGAGCCATCTGTGGAAAGAGTGCAAGTAGAACAAAGATAAAGTGCAAACAGAGTAAATGTACCATTCAACATAAGTTCCCACCTAAAACAATGACGTGAGCTCTGTACCAATTAATCTCTGCTTAACTCCTCACCATTGGAGGAGGTCTGAGGCGAGGAACCTTCGGTCGTCTCCTCCAATGGGATTTTAGAAGGAGGTGCGATGGTCAGTCGTTGTATCTATAGCACTGTCTATGAATTGGAGTGTCTCCAGCCCCATCCCTCAGCTTTTTACCTAAACAGGGGCGGGGAGCGGCTTTGTTATTGTTCAACTACTGATTTCCTCTTTAAGAAACACTTAAATTAGCATATAAGTATGTTCAAGCATACATGACTGTTGGGAGTGCGGTGCCATACCTTTAGCTCCCAGGTGCAGCAGAGCTGACACACTAATGACGAAGTCTCAGCAGATGTCTTGACCACCCTCTGGCTGTTGTCCAGACAGCGGTAGCACTGGAAGGTGTCCCGGGGACTGTTTGTGGCCATGTCACCTCCCTCAGAACCAGTGAATATCTACAAGTTCTTACAGTGGGGCATCAGCATAATCTATAGACAGGGCAGAAGGATACAGGAGCTGGAATTAGATTTAGAATGTAGTCAAAGTTCCAACTTAAAATCCTTGTACAATCCATAGACATTGGTAAAAAGGTAAACAAAAGTAGGGCACTTGAGTTTGAGGAAGGTGGAGCGACACATATGTGCTGAGTTGTGTAAGGCATAAGATGAGTTGGTGACTAACTGGTCCACATTTGGCATCCTCGGCCTCGTTGGTGTAGTGGTCCAGGGCGATGAAGTAGAAGCCTGACTCCACCTGATCAAACGTGTTCTCTCTATACACACTGACCTGTCTCCTGAAAACAACTGGAATGAGAGAGAGGAAAATAAGATATCTGGAAGTGTCACAGACAAGAGTTCATTTGGAGTTTAAATGTTTTAGTATCTTAATGTTACATTCAAGGTAACAATCAATTTTAAGACTGCTGTGGCTGTGTCAAAAGAGGCAACTATGGATAATCATTTAGCCAAATTAGTAAAAACACACAATGTGGGACTGGACTGAGCTGAGCTTTCGGGCAATTCCACTGAGTCAGATTTTTCACTTTAAAATGTATGTCAAACAAAAATCAATGATGTCAAAGTGAAACAAAACATATAACTCTATGCACAAGGACTACTTTTAACAATTTGCAATCATTGGTTTCTTTGACATCTTTTAAATTGAAAAATGTGAGTCTCTGTCAAGGTATGCGTGAAGAGCTGTAGGAAGTCAGGCGCAGGAGAGCAGATATTTGGTAGCAAAACGGAGACTTTTATTTGGCAAACCAAAAGCACACGGCACAAACGAACACGAAATACAAATACGGGTTGAACATAACCCAGCGCAACCAGCCTAACGTGCGCATACATGAAAACAGATAAACAATACCACACAAAGACATGGGGGGAACAGAGGGTTAAATACACAACACATAATGAGGGAAATGAGAACCAGGTGTGTGGGAAAACGAGACAAAACAAATGGAAAATGAAAAATGGATCGGCGATGGCTAGAAGACCGACGTCGACCGCCGAACACCGCCCGAACAAGGAGAGGCATCGACTTCGGAAGAAGTCGTGACAATCTCAGCACTACTCTATTACCGTGGAATAAAAATCTAATGTTCAATGTGTTTCCATCGTATTTTCAATACTACCGATAGTTTTGTTATAAACTGTTGCTTTAAATAGAAAATGTGCCTTGTCCGGACTTGGCATGTGCGCTCTGCAGGTAGGTTAGTCTACATGATGAGATTATAATGGGTAAGAGCGAGAATATGTTTTATTGTCAAACGGCAGTCAAGCATCGATCATCACGTCACCAGAATAATTTATTGGACATTTATTGGAAAGGAGCATCAAGCTCATACCTTGCACTTTCACCACCCTGTGAAGTTCATCATAACTTATTTAATCTGTAGTTTAATAAACTGCATGGGTTCCAGAGTCATAGTGGGAGGACCACACACCACTTCGTTGCGTGACTCCAAGTTTACTTCGATATGATAGTTATTAATAGGGATGCATGATATATCGGTGAACGTATCGGAATCGGCAGATAATAGCTAAAAATGGCAACATCGGTATCAGCCCGATGTCTAGTTTAACGGCGATGTTAAAAACCGATGTCAAAGCTATCGTGCATACCTATATAACGTAGCTACATGACGTAATGATGCCATGTAAAATTTTGCACAGCACGTGCAACACAGCATTCCTAACCTAGCCCACAATGTCAGCTGTGTGGATCGAACAGTCATTTTCAGCGAGACAACTCAAAGGCGAAATCCATTAAAGCCAAGATAATGGAATTCATTGCCATTGATAATCAACCGTTCTCTGTCGTGGGTGATGTTGGCTTTCGCCGACTGGTCGAGTACCGGTACACACTACCAAGCATGCTATTTTTTGGATGTGGCCCTACCGGAGTTACACAGTAATAACGTCACTGCTTCACGATATACATACTACGGAATGCCAGTTGGTCTTTGCTCATCAGAAAAGATACAGTAGCACTGTCAAAGCTGTACAAAAAAGTCTGCATACAAGCAAACACCGGCCACGAACAATGTGTTTACAAAACCGCGTTGGTAATAAAACATAATTTGTTCGAACGCATATTCTGGGGTAGCTAGCTAGCACCAATACAACCAGCCTGAAAACAATGACCAGTAGAAACTGCAGTCATTTTCATTATTGTTAGCAATGATTTAGGAATCCTGGTGAGTAAGTATTAGCTAGGTTGCCACTTGTTGTTCGCCTATTGAAATTCATGAAAATAAATAGCTAGCCAGCTACTTAACCCTTTTGCCCAAAGCTAACGTTATAAGCAGCCAGCTAGCTTCATCTGGCTAGTGAGGCTCGACCGGGTTGTGTTGTGAAGCTAGCCACAATAAGGATTAGGCACAATAGTGGAATTTGCGGTTTGCCTTCAAAATAAAAGTATGTAATTGACAATGATACAAATGAATACAAATAGTAGAATTATGCCATACTTTTATTTTAAAGGCTAACCGCAAAGTCAACTATTGTGGCTAGCTTGACATAGATGGGTCCAACCACCATTCATGAAATAAGAACTGTTTTATAAATTAGGGTTATTTTAGATAATGACACCTAGATGATGTCGTTTTGCTATGTTTTTGGGAAAAACATTGTTCGCATCCATGAGCTAGCTAGCTAACTTTTTTATGACCAGCACTGTAGGTACGCAAGACAACTTTATCAGCATCATATCATACGTATCGATTAATTGTTGTGACATAAGAAATATGAGTGACAGTGTAATCAATGTGTAATAACTACGTAAAAAATGTATGAACGCGTTAAATTATTATGTGACGTGCAGTCATATTCAGGTCCTGATTGGTCAACAAGCTTATTTGACACATCAAATAGTGTTATTTCACGTGTATCTTTTTTGACACGCAAAGACCCAAACGGCGTTCCTTAGAAATCCTGGTTGAGAATGAAATGACAAATGAACAACAAAACAGCACAGCGTGTCAGTGAAAGAAATAGGTTTTGATTATGTTTTACTGGTAATGGGGATATACGTAAATGCCAACAAAATGGTCAGTGTGTGTGTGTGTGTGTGTGTGTGTGTGTGTGTGTGTGTGTGTGTGTGTGTGTGTGTGTGTGTGTGTGTGTGTGTGTGTGTGTGTGTGTGTGTGTGTGTGTGTGTGTGTGTGTGTGTGTGTGTGTGTGTGTGTGTGTGTGTGTGTGTGTACAGACAGTAGAGGGTCATGCTCATGGATGTTTAAGTCCCTGCTCCTTTATTTAACTAGGCAAGTCAGTTAAAAACAAATTCTTATTTACAATGACGGCCCGGACGATGCTGGGCCAATTGTGCGCTGCCCTATGGGACTCCCAATCACGGCCGGACGTGATACAGCCTAGATTCGAACCAGGGACGGTAGTGATGGCTCTTGCACTGAGATGTAGTGCCTTAGACCGCTGCGTCCATGTGTGTGTGTGTTGAATGCAGAATGCTGAAAAGCCCGCAAAAACTTTTAATATCCAAATGAATCAATCACAAGGTGTAGACCTTACAGTGAAATGCTTCCTTACAAGCTCTTAACCAACAATGCAGTTAAGAAAATACCCCCAAAAAAATTATTAAGAAAAAAGTAAGAGATAAGAAAAACAAATAATTAAAGAGCAGCAGTGAATAACAATAGCGGGGCTATATACAGAGGGTACTGGTACAGAGTCAATGTGTCAATCTGCGGGGGCACCAGTGTCGAGGTAATTGAGATAATTATGTTCATGCAGGTAGGGTTGTTAAAGTGGATAATAACAGAGAGTAGTATTAGCGTGGGGGGGGGGGGAGGTGCAAATAGTCTGGGTAGCATTCTAGTACAGTTAAATAGTCTTATGGCTTGGGGGTAGAAGCTGTTTAG
Source organism: Salvelinus alpinus (assembly GCF_045679555.1). NCBI lineage: Eukaryota > Metazoa > Chordata > Actinopteri > Salmoniformes > Salmonidae > Salvelinus > Salvelinus alpinus. The sequence goes on from NC_092088.1 coordinate 49,297,226, forward strand.
AAGCCTCTTGGACCTAGACTTGGCGCTCCGGTACCGCTTGCCGTGCGGTATCAGAGAGAACAGTCTATGACTAGGTTGGCTGGAGTCTGACGATTTCTAGGGCCTTCCTCTGACACGGCCTGGTATAGAGGTCTGGTATAGAGTTGCCATACCAGGCAGTGATGCAACCCATCAGAATGCTCTCGATGGTTTAGCTGTAAAATCTTTTGAGGATCTGAGGACCCATGCCAAATCTTTTCAGTCTCCTGAGGTTTTGTCGTGCCCTCTTCACGACTGTCTTGGTGTGCTTGGACCATGTTAGTTTGTTGTTGATGTGGACGCCAAGGAAATTGCTCTCAACCTGCTCCACTACAGCCCCGTCAATGAGATTGGGGGCGTGCTCGGTCCTCTTTTTCCTGTAGTCCACAATCATCTCTTTTGTCTTGATCACGTTGAGGGAGAGGTTGTTGTCCTTGCACCACATGGGCAGGTCTCTGACCTCCTCCCTATAGGCTGTCTCATTGTTGTCAGTGATCAGGCCTACCACTGTTGCGTCATCAGCAAACTTAATGATGGTGTTGGAGTTATGGCTGGTCGTGCAGTCATGAGTGAACAGGGAGTACTGGAGGGGACTGAGCACGCACCCCTGAGGGGCCCCTGTGTTGAGATTCAGCGTGGCGGATGTATTGTTACCTACCCTTACCACCTGGGGGCGGCCTGTCAGGTTGTCTAGGATCCAGTTGCAGAGGGAGCTGTTTAGTCCCAGGGTCCTTAGCTTAGTGATGACTTTTGAGGGCACTATGGTGTTGAACGCTGAGCTGTTGTCAATGAATAGCATTCTCACATAGGTGTTCCTTTTGTCCAGGTGTGAAAGGGCAAGCTGGAGTGCAATAGAATTGCATCATCTGTGGATCTGTTGGTGCGGTATGCAAATTGGAGTTGGTCTGGGGTTTTTGGGAAAATGGTGTTGATGTGAGCCATGACCAGCATTTCAAATAATTTCATGGCTACAGACGTGAGTGCTACAGGTCGGTAGTCATTTAGGCAGGTTACCTTACTGTTCTTGGGCACAGGGACTATGGTGGTCTGCTTTAAACATGTTGGTATTACAGACTCGGACAGGGAGAGGTTGAAAATGTCAGTGAAGACACTTGCCAGTTGGTCAGTGCATGCTCGGAGTACACGTCCTGGTAATCTGTCTGGTTTAGCGGCCTTGTGAATGTGTAAACATTTTAAGGTCTTAAGTTTTAAGGTCTTACTCAAATCGGCTGCGGAGAGCGTGATCACAGAGTCATCCGGAACAGTTGATGCTCTCATGCATGTTTCAGTGTTACTTACCTCGACCCGAGAATAGAAGTTATTTAGCTCGTCTAGTAGGCTCGTGTCACTGGGTAGCTCTCGGCTGTGCTTCCCTTTGTAGTCTGTAATAGTTTGCAAGCCCTGGCACATCCGACGAGCATCGGAGCCGGTGTAGTACGATTCGATCTTTTTCCTGTATTGGCGCTTTGCCTGTTTGATGGTTCATCGGAGGGCATCAAGGGATTTCCTATAAGCTTCCTGGTTAGAGTCCCGCTCCTTGAAAGCGGAAGCTCTACCCTTAGCTCAGTGCGAATGTTGCCTGTAATCCATGGCTTCTGGTTGGGTTATGTACGTACAGTCACTATGGATACGACGTCATCGATGCACTTTTTGATAAAGCCAGTGACTGATATCGGTAATCAGTATAGTTTCTTTTTGGCAAGGAAAATATTGGATATCGGTATCGGCCAAAAATGTCATATCGGTGCATCACTAGTTATTATATCAACATTTGAGTATAAAGGTGTTTCCGCTGCCATTTCTCGCATAGCTCATTTTACCGACACAAAAAGATCCCACCATGTAGAACTAACAAATTATCTGTCTGCATTTATAAAATTGTAACGAAACTTCCTGTTTCCATCACAGCTGTCGTAATTTTTTTTATACGGTATGACTTTACTCGCATAAAAACTGGGGATGGAAACGTGGTTAACTTCTTATGGCTGCAGAGCAGTATTGAGTAGCTTGGATGAAAAGGTGCCCAGAGGTGCCCAGAGTAAACTGCCTGCTCCTCAGTCCCAGTTGCTAATATATGCATATTATCAGTCTATTTGGATAGAAAACACTCTGAAGTTTCGAAAACTGTTTGAATGATGTCTGAGTATAACAGAACTCATATGGCAGGCAAAAACCTGAGAAAAAAATCCAACCAGGAAGTGGGAAATCTGAGGTTTGTAGGTTTTCAACTCGTCGCCTATCGAATACACAGTGGGATATGCGTCATTTTGCACTTCCTACGGCTTCCACTAGATGTCAACAGTCTTTAGAACCTTGTCTGATGCTTCTACTGTGAAGTGCGGCCAAAGGAGAGGGGATTGAGTAAGGTCTATCATGAGCTGAACATGCGCTGACCATGCGCGTTCATGTGAGAGCGAGCTCCGTTCTATCGCATTTCTGAAGACAAAGGAATTCTCCAGTTGGAACATTATTGAAGATTTATGTTAAAAACATCCTAAAGATTGATTCAATACATCGTTTGACATGTTTCTACTGACTGTTATGGAACTTTTTGACATTTCGTCTGCTTTTAGTGAACGCGCTTCGTGACTTTGGATTTGTTTACCAAACGCGCTAACAAAAGTAGCTATTTGGACATAAATGATGGACATTACCAAACAAATCAAACATTTATTGTGGAAGTGGGATTCCTGGGAGTGAATTCTGATGAAGATCATCAAAGTTAAGTGAATATTTATAATGTTATTTCTGACTTCTGTTGACTGCACAATATGGCGGGTACCTGTATGGCTTGATTGGGCTCTGAGCGCCGACCTCAGATTATTGCATGGTTTTTGCTTTTTCCGTAAAGCTTTTTTGAAATCTGACACAGCGATTGCTGTGAGTATGAGTATTTCTGAGTATTTCTGGAAATTGATGTGGCTCTCTGCAAAATCACTGGATGTTTTTGGAACTACTGAACAACTACTGAACGCGCCAATGTATACTGCGATTTTTTTATATAAATATGAACTTTACCGAACAGAACATACATGTATTGTGTAACATGAAGTCCTATGAGTGTCATCTGATGAAGATCATCAAAGGTTAGTGATTAATTTTATCTCTATTTCTGCTTTTTGTGACTCCTGTCTTTGGCTGGAAAAATGGCTGTGTTTTTCTGTGATTTGGCGGTGCTTTCGCTGTAAAGCCTTTTTAAAATCGGACACTGTGGTGGGATTAACAACAAGAGTACCTTTAAAATGGTATAAGATAGTTGTATGTTTGAGGAAATTTAATTATGAGATTTCTGTTTGAATTTGGCGCCCTGCACTTTCACTGGCTGTTCTCATATTGATCCCGTTAACGGTATTGCAGCCCTAAGAAGTTTTAATAAGTATCACAAAAATTCAGTATAGAACCATCTTTCTAACCAAAAAAGTTAGCAGTTAGCAGCTGGTCATCATCCTCTCGATGTGACAAATGTCCTATGCACACTGCCTTCATACAGCATCAAAGAAATGAGAGGAACTCTCAGTAACACTAATTATTACGTTACGGGGGTGATTGGTGGATGTCATGGTTACCTACAGGCAGTCCCAAGAGTGCTGTGCATAGAGGAGATATTAAGGAATTCTGCATCACCCGTCTCTGTCAGCTGAGCAGAGAACAACTTCACCACCACATACTAGTAACAGTGGACTGCATGGAAAGAGGGCGGGAGCAAGAGAAATGGTTTGAAGTCATTATCGTTTTACTGTGTATATGGACAGTTTTGTACCTCTTTCCTCTAGCATCTTCACAAGGTCCTTTGCTGTTGTTCTGGGATTGATTTGCACTTTTCGCACCAAAGTACGTTCATCTCTAGGAGAGAGAACGCGTCTTCTACCTGAGCGGTGTGACGGCTACGTGGTCCCATGGTGTTTATACTTGCGTACTATTGTTTGACGGCTACTTGTGGAGGTCTACAATTTTTTTCTGAGGTTTTGGCTGATTTCTTTTGATTTACCCATGATGTCAAGCAAAGAGGCACTGAGTTTGAAGGTAGGCCTTGAAATACATCCACAGGTACACTTCCAATTGACTCAAATTACGTCAATTAGCCTATCAGAAGCTTCTAAAGCCAAGACATAATTTTCTGGAATTTTCCAAGCTGTTTAAAGGCACAGTCAACTTAGTGTATGTAAACTTCTGACCCACTGGAATTGTGATACAGTGAATTATAAGTGAAATAATCTGTCTGTAAACAATTGTTGGATAAATTACTTGTTTTTTAATGCACACAGTAGATATCCTAAACAACTTGCCAAAACTATAGCTTGTTAACAAGAAATTTGTGGAGTGGTTGAAAAATGATTGTTAATGACTCCAACCTAAGTGTATGTAAACTTCCGACATCAACTGTATATCGACATAACCTGAAAGGCAGTTCAGCAAGGAAGAAGCCACTGCTCCAAAACCGCCATAAAAAAGCCAGACTATGGTTTGCAACTGCACATGGGGACAAAGAGCGTACTTTTTGGAGAAATGTCCTCTGGTCTGATGAAACAAAAATAGAACTGTTTGGCCAAAATGACCATCATTATGTTTGTAGGAAAAAGGGGGAGGCTTGCAAGCCGGAGAACACTGTCCCAACAGTGAAGCACGGGGGTGGCAGCATCATGTTGTGGGGATGCTTTGCTGCAGGAGGGACTGGTGCACTTCACAAAATAGATGGTATCATGAGGGAGGAAAATTATGTGGATATATTGAAGCAACATCTCAAGACATCAGTCAGGAAGTTAAAGCTTGGTCGCAAATGGATCTTCCAAATGGACAATGACCCCAAGCATACTTCCAAAGTTGTGGCAAAATGGCTTAAGGACAACAAAGTCAAGGTATTGGAGTGGCCATCACAAAGCCCTGACCTCAATCCTATACAAAATGTGTGGACAGAACTAAAAAAGTGTGTGCAAGCAAGGAGGCCTACAAACCTGACTCAGTTACACCAGCTCTGTCAGGAGGAATGGGCCAAAAGTCACCAAACTTATTGTGGGAAGCTTGTGGAAGGCTACCCGAAACGTTTGACCCAAGTTAAACAATTTTAAGGCAATGCTACCAAATACTAATTGAGCGTATGTAAACTTCTGACCCACTGGGAATGTGATGAAAGAAATAAAAGCTGAAATAAATCATTCTCTATACTATTATTCTGACATTTCACATTATTAAAATAAAGTGGGGATCCTAACTGACCTAAGACAGGGAATTCTTACTAGGATTAAATGTCAGGAATTGTGAAAAACTGAGTTTAAATGTATTTGGCTAAGGTGTATGTAAGCTTCCGACTTCAACTGTAGCTAGCTGACATTAACCTAGCTTGTCTCACCAATAGCCTGCTTTAATAACGGACTAACAAATAACTACTTATTTCAGTTTCGTTACAATTTTATAAATGCAGTCATAGTTGACTAGCTGGCTAATTGGTTAGCTAGTTTATCTCCTAAAAACTATAGAACTTACCTGTTTATTATTGTCAGCCATCGTTTACCTTTCATGTCTATGGTCAAAAATCTGGTTTTGGAGCAGTCAAGCTGTGATTTGTCCAAAGACCTGACCAATTGCATTTCAGAAGACTGCTACAATGTTCTTTGGCTAGAATGTCCCCTTTTTATAAAATTATAGTAAGCGGTTGTGAGAGCAAAATGGATTTTGGAGAGCGAACTGGAAAATTGGTGTGAGAGGGAGTCAGGACGTGGTGTATTTGTGAGAGTGCAGTCATTTTTGAGATGTAGTAAGTAACTTACTGCATGCGGAAATTAAGTTCTGCTCGCTCAAAGCTACACTCGCAAGCTCTCAAGTTTAATTTGTGTGCACCACGCTGGCCTGCGCTCGCGGGACCTGCTCTCTCTCACTCAATGATGTTTCATCTTGCTCGCTTGCGCCATCTTGCGCCCATTCGACTTTTGAATCGGATTTGACACCATACTAATGCTATTGCCATCGATGAACGCAGAAGCGTTTGTGACTTTTTGCTAATATTTCGGAGAAAAAAAACTGAAAAAAAACAGACATTTGTGCGTCGAAATAGGATTGTATTCTATTTTTTTTATTTGCAGAAAAACCAACAGACAAGGTCAAGGGAGGCATATATCTTTATTTTGACCTCGATAAGCGCTAATGTTGTGTCAATCCGAAAAAATGCGATAGATCCTCTCCAACCTGGCATTTCTTCATTTGTGGATTAATAGTTATGAGTAATATGAAATGCCATGAAAGAAGTGAAGTGTAATGTCTTGTTTGAAATAGGTTTCATTAAGAAGCATATCCATGTAAAAGAAAAGTGTATGCTACTGATAATAATGAAGTGTTATGGTAAGAGTAAAGTAGCAGAAAAGCCACGTGTTTTTTTTTTGTCTGATATGCGCCAAATTACCATAATCTCAAATTCCAGAGAGAGAGAGAGAGAGAAAGACAGAGACAGACAGACAGAGTGAGAGAGTGAGTCGGGCATTTGGAGTATCCATTTCTAGGATCTTGGATATGTTGGTCATGCCTTACCCAGGCCTAGAAGGTTGATGGCTGACTCGGGGCTCCTCTTGGGACTGACTTTGGATTCTGTCTGAAGCTTCACCTTCTTCTGTGAAGACTGGAAGGAAGAGCAAAGAGAGAGCAGAGTCAGCACACAATCAAAGATATGTAGAACACAGCACTAAGAAACACATTTACAGGATTCCATATGGTTGGACAGTTGTATATTGTTGTAAAGGGTTGAGCAGAATTACTGTGCACCATTCCGTGTTCATCAGGCACACAGTTATGGTTACACAGTTGAGCTACACAGTAGTCATTCTGAAACACAGACACACATTGGCATATGCCCTCTTACATAAACGGTTTACATCTCTAGGAATCGGGACTAACTGATTGTAATTGGCCATCATCGCTGACTAGTTGGTGACTGGATCTCACGGCTGGCTCTAGATTGTGATTGGATGTAAGGACTGGCTCTAGCTTTATTGACTGGTTATCAGGGCTGGCTCTAAATTGTGATTGGATGTAAGAACTGTCTCTAGTTTGTGATTGGCAATTTGGTTGTCAGGCTAAGCCTATTTGTTGTTGACAGTGGAAACCTAATCTGATGTGAGCCCAGAGATCAATACATCTTCAGCAACACCGGGCAAACAAAGTGAGAATTCTAATCTGTCACCATCCTGCTGGGAAGGAACACCAGCTGCACACTGCCTTCCATGTCCATTACCATCACCTTTACATCAACAGCAGAGCAGCACAGAACTGCATACCAAGTAGAGGACAGTTGAAAGCTGTAAACGCCCACACAAAGTAGCCTAAACGCCAACACAAAGTAGCCTAAACGCCAACACAAAGTAGCCTAAACGGCCCACACAAAGTAGCCTAAACGGCCCACACAAAGTAGTCTAAACGGCCCACACAAAGTAGCCTACACGGCCCTCAGAAAGTAGCCTAAACGGCCCTCACAAAGTAGTCTAAACACCCACATAAAAAGCAGACGAGGCTGAAATGCTGCGAAGATCAGCACAAACTAACCCAACCAGAGGTCGACCGATTAATCGGAATGGCCGATTATTTAGGGCCGATTTCAAGTTTTCATAACAATCTGTAATTTTTGGACACCGATCATGGCCGATTACATTGCACTCCATGAGGAGACTGCATGGCAGGCTGACTACCTGTTATGCGAGTGCAGCAAGGAGCCAAGGTAAGGTGCTAGCTAGCATTAAACTTATCTTATGAAAAACAATCAATATTAACATAATCACTAGTTAACTACACATGGTTGATGATATTACTAGTTAATCTAGCTTGTCCTGCGTTGCATATAATCGATGCGGTGCCTGTTAATTTATCATTGAATCACAGCCTACTTCGCCAAACGGGTGATTTAACAAGCGCATTCGCGAAAAAGCACAGTCATTGCACCAATGTGTACCTAACCGTAAACATCAATGCCTTTCTTAAAATCAATACACAGAAGTATATATTTTTAAACCTGCATATTTAGTTAAAAGAAATTCATGTTAGCAGGCAATATTAAACTATGGAAATTTTGTCACTTCTCTTGCGTTCATTGCACGCAGAGTCAGGGTATATGCAACAGTTTGGTCCGCCTGGCTTGTTGCGAACTAATTTAACAGAATTTTACGTAATAATGACATAACATTGAAGGTTGTGCAATGTAACAGCAATATTTAGACTTATGGATGCCACCCGTTAGAGAAAACGTTTTGTTTTCGAAATTATAGTTTACGGATTTTACCATATTAATGACCTAAGGCTCATATTTCTGTGTGTTTATTATATTATAATTAAGTCTATGATTTGATAGAGCAGTCTGACTGAGCAATGGTAGGCAGCAGCAGGCTCGTAAGCATTCCTTCAAACAGCACTTTCCTGCGTTTGCCAGCAGCTCTTAGCAATGCTTGAAGCACAGCGCTGTTTATGACTTCAAGCCTATCAACTCCCGGGATTAGGCTGGCAATACTAAAGTGCCTATAAGAACATCCAATAGTCACAGGTATATGAAATACAAATGGTATAAAGAGAAATAGTCCTATAATAACTACAACCTAAAACGTCTTACCTGGGAAAATTGAAGACTCATGTTTGAAGGAACCACCAGCTTTCATATGTTCTCATGTTCTGAGCAAGGAACTTAAACATTAGCTTTTTTACATGGCACATATTGCACTTTTACTTTCTTCTCCAACACTTTGTTTTTGCATTATTTAAACCAAATTGAACATGTTTCATTATTTATTTCAGACTAAATTGATTTTATTGATGTATTATATTAAGTTAAAATAAAAGTGTTCATTGTTCATTCAGTATTGTTGTAATTGTCATTATTACAAATATATATATAACAATCCGCCGATTAATCGGTATCAGCTTTTTTTGGTCCTCCAATAATCGGTATCAGTATCGGCATTGAAACCCAACCCCAAAAAATACCATCACAAATCAATATAGCCTACTACAGCCCGCAGAGACCAGCAATCCTTCATGCACTATATGGCTTAAACAAACCAACCAAGTTTACCGAACCCTACACACTAACATCACAGAGACCAACAGGGAGGAAGAAGCCATACACATACACAGTTCCCTGATGCTGTGCAACTCATCTTGGGGAAAAAAGCCTAAGCTGGAGAAAAACAAACAGTTCTGTGAGTCTGGCCCCACTAGCTGTCTGTCACACAGAGATGTCACCAGCCAGCCCGACAGCTGCCTTATTAACACTACAAAAGAGATTGATAAAGCTGCCACTGTCTGGAGTTGTGTGTCAAGACAGCCCCGGAATGAAGGAGAGACGGAAAGAAAGAGAGAGTGAGAGACTTTACGACTTTAAAATACTTCTTTAGTAAAACTAAAAGACAACGAAGGGCATTATGAAATAGGAGAGGACCGACACTGAAGCATCAATGTAAGGAAAAATACATCTCCATCAAAAGTAGTACACACAGCTCCATAGCAACACTGTACATAACATTGAGGCTTAAGTCGAAACACAAAACAGCTCTCCTAATCATGGACTGACTAGAAACCTGTTCTGGAACACACCTGAACCACAACACAAGCATTATTCATCAAGCCCAGGGCATCTGCAATGTTTCTCTGGGCTGGGAGTGTTGGTTGTTTCATGTATGTGTGTGGTGGCGTTTGGGGGTGACGGAGCATTACTGTGGTGAATGGTTCAGAACTGCTGCAGCCTGACAGACTTTAACAGTCTCTGACAGGCTCAACACACACACACACACACACACACACACACACACACACACACACACACACACACACACACACACACACACACACACACACACACACACACACACACACACACACACACACACACACACACACACACACACGCACACACACACACACACACACACACACAGCTTCTCTAAGAGGTTTTGTCACAGAGGGAAGATCCTAAGCTGCCACACAGAAGTGTTTCTTCCAGAGCTAAATTAATCTGACAGTCACACACACACACACACACACACACACACACACACACACACACACACACACACACACACACACACACACACACACACACACACACACACACACACACACACACACACACACACACACACACACACACACACACACACACACACACACACGATGTTCACACCCCCTGGAGTCTACCTCTAGATTGTTGGAGAAAGGCCAGGGCCAGTGTTTGGGAGTTGTGAAAAAAATTAATCAAATCAAACACAAACACACACACACACACACACTCTTTGTACACACAGACGCACAGAGCTGATGAAGGGACCATTCAGAAACAGGAGTCAACACGCGTGTGTGCGGAAGTGCAAGTGTGTGTGTGTTTGTTGTGTGAAAGCCTGCCACTGATATCTGTACAGTTCCACACCAACAATGCAGAAAGCTTGCAAATGTGGAAACTGCCAGACAGTGGCTATAAAGCTGGGCTTTAGAGAACTGTGTGTGTGTGTGTGTGTCTTTTGAGTATAGCTGCTTGGCTTGGAGGTGAGTTGTTTAGACTGATCTCACACTAAAGCTACCTCTCTCTCCATCTCTTTGCAGATTCCCACATTAAAGACCTGCGTGATAGTCTCACAGGGCACTGTTCAACGCAAGCCAACGCAGCCCTGTTTTCCAATTTTGCTCTTATTATACAACATTATTCAGCCACTTCACATAAAGTAATTCGATTTATGTTTTTTTTACACCCCATCCCAGCTCGCCCACACGGGGGGGTCACAAAATACTTTCATATAAGCCTGAATTAGAGACTCTTTGGTGTGTTTGTGTGTAATTGGAGTGTGTCTGTGTGTATTGCGTTGCTGTGTGTGTGTGTGCAATCGCACAAAGGGCAGATACGTGGTCATTCGCTCCCTGTCTGCGAGAGATTTACATTTACATTTAAGTCATTTAGCAGACGCTCTTATCCAGAGCGACTTACAAATTGGTGCATTCACCTTATGATATCCAGTGGAACAACCACTTTACAATAGTGCATCTAACTCTTTTAAGGGGGGGGGGGGGTTAGAAGGATTACTTTATCCTATCCTAGGTATTCCTTAAAGAGGTGGGGTTTCAGGTGTCTCCGGAAGGTGGTGATTGACTCCGCTGACCTGGCGTCGTGAGGGAGTTTGTTCCACCATTGGGGTGCCAGAGCAGCGAACAGTTTTGACTGGGCTGAGCGGGAACTGTACTTCCTCAGAGGTAGGGAGGCGAGCAGGCCAGAGGTGGATGAACGCAGTGCCCTTGTTTGGGTGTAGGGCCTGATCAGAGCCTGAAGGTACGGAGGTGCCGTTCCCCTCACAGCTCCGTAGGCAAGCACCATGGTCTTGTAGCGGATGCGAGCTTCAACTGGAAGCCAGTGGAGAGAGCGGAGGAGCGGGGTGACGTGAGAGAACTTGGGAAAGTTGAACACCAGACGGGCTGCGGCGTTCTGGATGAGTTGTAGGGGTTTAATGGCACAGGCAGGGAGCCCAGCCAACAGCGAGTTGCAGTAATCCAGACGGGAGATGACAAGTGCCTGGATTAGGACCTGCGCCGCTTCCTGCGTGAGGCAGGGTCGTACTCTGCGAATGTTGTAGAGCATGAACCTACAGGAACGGGTCACCGCCTTGATGTTAGTTGAGAACGACAGGGTGTTGTCCAGGATCACGCCAAGGTTCTTAGCACTCTGGGAGGAGGACACAATGGAGTTGTCAACCGTGATGGCGAGATCATGGAACGGGCAGTCCTTCCCCGGGAGGAAGAGCAGCTCCGTCTTGCCGAGGTTCAGCTTGAGGTGGTGATCCGTCATCCACACTGATATGTCTGCCAGACATGCAGAGATGCGATTCACCACCTGGTTATCAGAGGGGGGAAAGGAGAAGATGAATTGTGTGTCGTCTGCATAGCAATGATAGGAGAGACCATGTGAGGATATGACAGAGCCAAGTGACTTGGTGTATAGCGAGAATAGGAGAGGGCCTAGAACAGAGCCCTGGGGGACACCAGTGGTGAGAGCACGTGGTGCGGAGACAGATTCTCGCCACGCCACCTGGTAGGAGCGACCTGTCAGGTAGGACGCAATCCAAGCGTGGGCCGCGCCGGAGATGCCCAGCTCGGAGAGGGTGGAGAGGAGGATCTGATGGTTCACAGTATCAAAGGCAGCCGATAGGTCTAGAAGGATGAGAGCAGAGGAGAGAGAGTTAGCTTTAGCAGTGCGGAGCGCCTCCGTGACACAGAGAAGAGCAGTCTCAGTTGAATGACTAGTCTTGAAACCTGACTGATTTGGATCAAGAAGGTCATTCTGAGAGAGATAGCAGGAGAGCTGGCCAAGGACGGCACGTTCAAGAGTTTTGGAGAGAAAAGAAAGAAGGGATACTGGTCTGTAGTTGTTGACATCGGAGGGATCGAGTGTAGGTTTTTTCAGAAGGGGTGCAACTCTCGCTCTCTTGAAGACGGAAGGGACGTAGCCAGCGGTCAAGGATGAGTTGATGAGCGAGGTGAGGTAAGGGAGAAGGTCTCCGGAAATAGTCTGGAGAAGAGAGGAGGGGATAGGGTCAAGCGGGCAGGTTGTTGGGCGGCCGGCCGTCACAAGACGCGAGATTTCATTTTTTCAAAAGAGATCAAGTTTTAATTACGAGTTTTTACACAAAAGGCTTTATAAATGCTTATCTCTTGGCTTCGCAGGAACAGAGCGAACACAGTTGGAGTCAGTCATGGTGAAAGACCAAACGAGCTCAATGCTGAGTTGACTGTGGTTGGACAAGTCACACATTCAAACTCACACACACTCAGAAAGGACAGAAGGTAGAAATGTAGAGTTCCTGGAAATTCAGCTCTCTTTTTTACTGTATTTTCCCAGGGTGTGCTCTGGTTGAGAGCGTTTGAGATATAGCCTACACAAATCTCACCTAGGGCCCTCCCAAGAGGCTAGGCCAGCCCTGTTTGTGTGAGTGGGCAAGCAAGGAAGGTAAGCTGTTAGTCACAGGATACTTCAGCTTTCACACCATTTGCTCAAACCAACTCCCATCGACCAGAGATGTGGTGTAGCATGTGTATGGGACGTCTCTCCGTGTGTGTGTACAGTGCCTTCAGAAAGTCTACACACCCCTTGACTTTTGCCACATTTTGTTGTTTTTTACAGCCTAAACTAAAAAATGAATTACATTGAGATGTTGTGTAACTGGCCTACAAACAATACCCCCCAAAAGTGGATAAATGTTTACAAATTAATATAAAATGAAAAGCTGAAATGTCTTGAGTCCTTTGTTATGGAAAGCCTAAATAACTTCAGGTGTAAAAATGAACAAGTCACATAATAAATTGCATGGACTCACTCTGTGTGTAATAATAGTGTTTAACATTATTTTTTAAATGACTACCTCATCTCTGTACCCCACACATACAGTTAGCTGTAAGGTCCCTCAGTTGAACAGATTCCAACCAACAAAGTCCAGGGAGGTTTATCAACACCTCGCAAAAAAGGGAACATTAGGTTAGGGCCAGGTAGGGCCTTTAAAAATAAAATAAAATCAATAACTAGTGCACGGGCAGAGCTCAGGGATCACTAACATTTTGAAGATGTGCCATTTGCTCGTGCTCTGCTGCGCAATACAGTCTTAATTGACTAAGATCATAACATTGTCACAAGTGCTTCAACCTCGTCAAATATAAGACAGGACAGATTATTACACAGAAAATAATAATGTTTCTTGAGTTTTGTTGGGGTTTAGAGTGACAGACAGAGAGAATCTAATGGATTTTCTAATGGAAGAAGTTATTTCTGATTTCGGGCCGGGCCTTGAATTTGGCAGAAGCAACCGGGCCTGGGTAGGGTAGGGCCTGTTGTAGGCCTGGGTAGGGTAGGGCATGAATGTTGTAGGCCTGGTAGGGCTCAGGCTACAAATTGCCCTTGAAACGGTCTCAGCTGATCTTCCTTCTCCAGCAGTGTATATCCAGCCTATTGATTAGCCTCCCTGTGGCTATGCTATCGATCCATGGCCCGCTATCCCCCCACTGAGAGAAGAGCGCGGTCTCTGTGTGTGAGTGTGTAAAGAGGGGGAGGCAGTTATTAGTCACCTGGATGCTGCTCGTTTGGGCTGCCAGTACATGTGTGTGCATGTTCGTGTGTGTTTATGTGTAACTGTGCATGCAAGAGGGGTGGGCTGTTAGGCACAGGATACTGCTGCTTTGAGCCCCATTCAAACCATTTGCGCAAACTATCTCCTATCAACCAGAGATAGCGCATGGTGTAGCATGTGTATGTGACGTCTCTGTGTGTGTGTTGTATCCTATCTCCCTCTCAGAGCCCATCCCCGCCCAGATGTGCTGTGCCCCCCTCTCCCTGATACAGTACCCCTAAATCCCCAGACTGTTACAGTAGCTGTCACAAACGCGTTCCATGCAGGGAACAGCACTAGTTCTCCTTTGATATTTATTTATGGACTGAAATAAAGAAACCGTACGCTCCCGCTCCGATGGGAGGGAGACGCCTTGTTGTTTGGCAGGAGGGAGGGAAACAGAGAGCGAATGAGAGAGAGACGGTGAGACAGAAACTGAGAGAGCGCAGAAAAGCTTGTGAATGATAGAGTGAGTGGAAAGGATAGATAGAGGGACTGCCTTGTGCATGGCTGTCTATGCCCAAGGCAACACACCTGTGTGTCACCCGAAATCACACCACTGTTGTATATGCCATTACCTCAAAATGTACTGCGGTTTGTGCACATGTTTTCCCCTCTCCATCTCTGTACCCTTCCCCCTCCCAATAAAATACACTACCTCACCACCCCTCTTCCCTCGCATCCTACACACTGTCACACACACACTCACTGCAGGTGTTACACTCTGACTTTGCACTCAGCCAGAGTTCAGCCAATGAGAATTGACACAGAGAGAGACCAGCAGATGGCCAGAATCATGGCTAGAGCCTAATTAGGCCTACAGCCCAAAGGCAGTGGACATACAGGGGAGGTGGGTTAGGAGGGGGGTAATAGAGAAAGGAGAGAGGAAAAGAGAATACAGATGGAGAGAGAAAAGGAAGGGCAAAGGGATGAATGAGAGAGAGGGGTGTGATGGATAGATGGATAAGAACAGGTGAGAAAGCATCTGTGCATGTTGAATTTGTTCATCAAAATGTAGAACTACATAGCCTTCAATAGCGAAGAGAATCTTAATAATCCTAGTTAAACCCAGGCAGTAGGCTATCCAACTAATCAGATGCTGAGGGAGGATCACTCTGATGCAAATAAGTTACCTAACAGCAGCCAGATGTTATTCCATACCTCTAGTTCCCGGATGGGCACTGGCGGCCTGGACGCGGACCCAATGTTTTTTTGGAACTCAGCCAAGGTCTCAATTTACTGTTGAGAGAGAGAATACACAAGGTGCAATTCCGAAATGTGCTTGTGCATCAGCAGTCACTCAATTAGCTCATGTCAGCTATTTTGTTTTTTTGATTGGTAAATTGGTCTAGCGGCCAGCTATCTAAACTTCTAGTAGGCATGGCCAAATTACTGACCAGCGTGGGGCCCATTCATCATCAGTTATCACATCACATGGCAAAATGCGGGGAATTTCATCGAATTAACTTTAAAACGTACATCATAAAAAGGGGGGGGTATGCAAACCAACGAGCCACTGCGGACCCTCATGATGAGTTCCGGACTTCTGTGGCCCCCACTCCCAACAAAGTAGACCATCCCTGCTATAGTCTATACAGCTGAGCCTAGGTCTATACGTCCTCATCTAACACGTCTTCTATACGTTATCACCCCATCAAAACATTATCTAGTATCTATCTGCTAGTGCTACGTAATGGAAAAGCATCTAAACCATAGACTGTGCAACTCTTACTGCATCTCATAACATTGATTATACCATATCTCTCCCCTATCTCTGAATCATCCTAGACGACAAAAGTATGTGGACACCTGCTGGTCAAAAATCTCATTCCAAAATCATGGGCATCAATTTGGAGTTGGTCCCCCCTTTGCTACTATAACAGCCTCCACTCTTTTGGGAAGAGTGCTGCGGTGACTTGCTTCGATTCAGCAATAAGATCATTAGTGAGGTCGAGCACTGATGTTTGGCAATTAGGCCTGGCTCGCAGGCGGCTTTCGAATTCATCCCAAAGGTGTTCGATGGGGTTGAAGTCAGGGCTCTATGCAGCCAGGTCAAGTTCTTCCTCACCGATCTCGACAAACCATTTCTGTATGAACCTCGCTTTTTGCACGGGGGCAATGCCATGCCTGAAGCAGGAAAAAAGCCCTTCCCCAAACTGTTGCCACAAAGTTGGAAACACAAAATCGTCTAGAATGTCACTGTATTCTGTAGCGTTAAGATTTCCCTTCACTGGAACTAAGGGGCCCGAACCATGAAAAACAGCCCCAGACCATTATTCCTCCTCCACCAAACTTTACAGTCTGAACTATGCATTCGGCAAGTAGCGTTCTCCTGGCATCTGCCAAACCCAGATTTGTCCGTCGGACTGCCAGATGGCGAAGCGTGATTCATCACTCCAGAGAAAGCGTTTCCACTGCTCCAGAGTCCAACGGTGGCGAGTTTTACACCACTCCAGCCGACTCTTGGCATTGCGCATGATGATCTTAGACTTCTGTGCAGCTGCTCAGCCATGGAAACTCATTTCAAAAAGCTGCCGAAGAACTGTTCTTGTGCTGACATTGCTTCCAGAGGCAGTTTGGAACTCGGTAGTGAGTGTTGCGACCGAGGACAGACGATGTTTACGCGCTTCAGCACTCAGCGGCCCCATTCTGTGAGCTTGTGTGGCCTACCACTTCAGGGCTGAGTTGTTGTTGCTCCTAGACGTTTCCACCTCACAATAACAGCACCTGACTGGGGCAGTTGACCGGAGCAGCTCTAGCAGGGGAGAAATTTGACTAACTGACTTTTTGGAAAGGTGGCATTCTATGACGGTGCCACGTTGAAAGTCACTGAGCTCTTCAGTAAGGCCATTCTACTGCCAATGTGTGTCTATGGCGATTGCATGGCTGTGTGCTCGATTTTATAGACATGTGAGCAACTGGTGTGGCTGAAATAGCCCAATCCATACATTTTAAGGGGTGTCCTCATACTTTTGTATACAGTACCAGTCAAAAGTTCGGACACCTACTCATTCAAGGGTTTTTCAGATTTTTTTTGTATTTTCTACGTTGTAGAATAATAGTGAAGATATCAAAACTTTGAAATAACACATATGGAATCATGAAGTAACCAAAAACACATGTTAGAATCACCTTTGGCAGCGATTACAGCTGTGAGTCTTTCTGGGTAAGTCTGTAAGAGCTTTGAAAACCTGGATTGTACAATATTTGCCCATTATTTCTTTAAAAAATCAAGCTCTGTCAAGTTGGTTGTTGATCATTGCTAGGCATACATTTTCTAGTCTTGCTGATTTAAGTCAAAACTGTAACAAGGCCACGACCATTCAACCTTGTCTTGATAAGTAACTCCAGCATGTAATTGGCCCTTCGTTTTAGATTATTGTCCTGCTGAAAGGTGGATTTGTCTCCCAGTGTCTGTTGGAAAGCAGACTGAACCAGGTTTTCCTCTAGGACCTGTGCTTGGCACTATTCCTTTTTTTAATCCTAAAAAACTCCCTAATCCTTGCCAATGACAAGCATACACATAACACGATGCAACCACCACTATGCTTGAAAATATGAAGAGTGGTACTCAGTGACGTGTTGTGTAAGACATAATGCTTTGTACTCAGGACAAAAATGTGAATTTCTTTGCCACATCTTTTAAAGTATTACTTTAACGCCTTATTGCAAACAGGATGAATGTTTTGGAATATTTTTTATTCTGTACAAGCTTCTTTCTTTTCACTCTGTCATGTAGGTAAGTATTGTGGATAACTACAATATTGTTGATCCATCCTCAATTCTACTATCACTGCCATTTAACTCTGCAACTGGATTAAAATTGGCCTCATGGTGAAATCCCTGAGTGGTTTCCTTCCTCTCAAGCAACTGAGTTAGGAAGGAGGCCTAGATCTTTGTGATGACTGTGTGTATTGATACACCATCCAAAGTGTAACAACTTTCCCATGCTCAAAGAGATAATCAATGTCGGCTTTTTTATTTTTACCAATAGGTGCCCTTCTTTGTGTGGCCTCCTGTCACTCCTGTCACGCCCTGATCGTCACGCCCTGACCGTTTATGCCTCTATTTTGGTTTGGTCAGGGTGTGATTTGGGTGGGCACTCTATGTTCCTTTTTCTATGTTTTGTATTTCTTTGTTTTGGCCGGGTATGGTTCTCAATCAGGGACAGCTGTCTATCGTTGTCTCTGATTTGGGAACCATACTTAGGTAGCTTTTCCCCACCTATGCTTTGTGGGTAGTTGTTTTCTGTTTAGTGTTTTGCACCTGACAGGACTGTTTCGGTTTCGGTTATTCACTTTGCTATTTTTGTTTAGTGTTCAGTTTAAATAAACAGTCATGAACACTTACCACGCTGCGCTTTGGTCCGATTCCTCTTCATCTGACGACGACACCCGTTACACCTCCCTGGTCTTTGTAGTTGAATCTGTGCTTGAAATTCACTGCTCGACTGAGGGACCTTAGAGATAATTGTATGTGTGGGTTACAGAGATGGGGTAGTCATTCACAAATCATGTTAAAACTTCTTCTTAATAGGGGGTGCCATTTTTACTTTGGGAAAAAATAATGCCCAAATTAAACGGCCTCGTACTCTGTTCTAGATCATATGATATGCATATTATTATTACTATTGGATAGAAAACACTCTGAAGTTTCTAAAAATGTTTGAATTATATACAGTGGGGAGAACAAGTATTTGATACACTGCCGATTTTGCAGGTTTTCCTACTTACAAAGCATGTAGAGGTCTGTAATTTTTATCATAGGTACACTTCAACTGTGAGAGACGGAATCTAAAACAAAAATCCAGAAAATCACATTGTATGATTTTTAAATAATTAATTTGCATTTTATTGCATGACATAAGTATTTGATCACCTACCAACCAGTAAGAATTCCGGCTCTCACAGACCTGTTAGTTTTTCTTTAAGAAGCCCTCCTGTTCTCCACTCATTACCTGTATTAACTGCACCTGTTTGAACTCGTTACCTGTATAAAAGACACCTGTCCACACACAATCAAACAGATTCCAACCTCTCCACAATGGCCAAGACCAGAGAGCTGTGTAAGGACATCAGGGATAAAATTGTAGACCTGCACAAGGCTGGGATGGGCTACAGGACAATAGGCAAGCAGCTTGGTGAGAAGGAAACAACTGTTGGCGCAATTATTAGAAAATGGAAGAAGTTCAAGATGACGGTCAATCACCCTCGGTCTGGGGCTCCATGCAAGATTTCACCTCGTGGGGCATCAATGATCATGAGGAAGGTGAGGGATCAGCCCAGAACTACACGGCAGGACCTGGTCAATGACCTGAAGAGAGCTGGGACCACAGTCTCAAAGAAAACCATTAGTAACACACTACGCCGTCATGGATTAAAATCCTGCAGCGCACGCAAGGTCCCCCTGCTTAAGCCAGTGCATGTCCAGGCCTGTCTGAAGTTTGCCAATGACCATCTGGATGATCCAGAGGAGGAATGGGAGAAGGTCATGTGGTCTGATGAGACAAAAATAGAGCTTTTTGGTCTAACTCCACTCGCCGTGTTTGGAGGAAGAAGAAGTATGAGTACAACCCCAAGAACACCATCCCAACCGTGAAGCATGGAGGTGGAAACATCATTCTTTGGGGATGCTTTTCTGCAAAGGGGACAGGACGACTGCACCGTATTGAGGGGAGGATGGATGGGGCCATGTATCGCGAGATCTTGGCCAACAACCTCCTTCCCTCAGTAAGAGCATTGAAGATGGATCGTGGCTGGGTCTTCCAGCATGACAACGACACGAAGCACACAGCCATGGCAACTAAGGAGTGGCTCCGTAAGAAGCATCTCAAGGTCCTGGAGTGGCCTAGCCAGTCTCCAGACCTGAACCCAATAGAAAATCTTTGGAGGGAGCTGAAAGTCCGTATTGCCCAGCGACAGCCCCGAAACCTGAAGGATCTGGAGAAGATCTGTAGGGAGAAGTGGGCCAAAATCCCTGCTGCAGTGTGTGCAAACCTAGTCAAGAACTACAGGAAACGTATGATCTCTGTAATTGCAAACAAAGGTTTCTGTACCAAATATTAAGTTCTGCTTTTCTGATGTATCAAATACTTATGTCATGCAATAAAATGCAAATTAATTACTTAAAAATCATACAATGTGATTTTCTGGATTTTTGTTTTAGATTCCGTCTCTCATAGTTGAAGTGTACCTATGATAAAAATTACAGACCTCTACATGCTTTGTAAGTAGGAAAACCTGCAAAATCGGCAGTGTATCAAATACTTGTTCTCCCCACTGTATGTGAGTAAAACAGAACTCATTTGGCAGGCAAACTTCAACAGGAAGTGAAAATTCTGAAATGGGTCTCTGTGAAAGGCTTCGCCTATTCAATTGCCTTGTATTTATGGATATGTATGCACTTCATACGCCTTCCACTAGATGTCATCAGGCAGTAGAACGTTGAATGAGGTGTCTAGCCTGATGTGGGACCGAATGAGAGCTTTTGGAGTGACAGGTCAGCCATATTGGCAGTATTTTGCTGCGCACCTGGGTGCACCATATCATTGTCTGCAATGCCTTAGGTAGACACGAAGAAATGCTCCGTCTGGGACGTTATTGGATACATACGAGAAAAACATCATAAAGAATGATTCTCAACTGAGTTTGACCAGTTTATTCGACTTTTATTATCACTTTTTGAATTTTTCGTTCCATGCGTCAAACTTTCATGGACACGTGAGCTACACATGCTAGCCAAAGTTGCTAATTCGACAGAAGAAATGGACATTCTAAAACAAAACAACGATTTATTGTGTTACAAGGATTACTGGCACTACATTCTGATGAAAGTTCATCAAAGGTAAGAGAATATTTATGATGTTATTTCATATTTTTGTTGAATATGTTGACTCCAACATGGCGGAGAATGGCTGAGCGCTGTCTCAGATTATTGTATGCTGTGCTTTTTACTAAGGTTTTTTTTTTTTTTATCTAACACAGCGGTTGCATTAAGAACGAGTGTATCTTTAATTATATGTACAACATGTATTTTTCATAAATGTTTTATGATGAGTATTTCTGTATTTCACGTTGCTCTCTGTAATTATTCCGGCTGTTTTGGAGCCATTTATGATCATGGCGCCAATGTAAAACCAGGATTTGTAGCTATAAATATGCACATTTTCGAACAAAACATAAATGTACTGTATAACATGATGTTATAAAACTGTCATCTGATGAAGTTGTTCAAAGGTTAGTGATTATTTTTATCTCTATTTGTGGGTTTTGTGAAAGCTATCTTTGCGGTGAAAAAATGGCGTTGTGTTTTGGGCTATTGTGGTGAGCTAACATAAATATATGTTGTGTTTTCGCTGTAAAACATTTTAAAAATCGGACATGTTGGCTGGATTCACAAGATGTTTATCTTTAATTTGCTGTATTGGACTTGTGATTTCATGATATTTATATGCTATTATTTACTTGTGGCGCTATGCTAGGCTATGCTAGTCAGCGTTTCTGATGAGGAGGATCCCGGATCCGGGAGGGTGGGTCGGTTTAAACACCATTATTGCACACAGAGTTAGTCCATGCAACTAATTATCTGACTTGTGTCGTGGCCATGACACTTGTTAAGCACATATTTACTCTTTAAGTTATTTAGGCTTGACATAACAAGGGGTTGAATACTTATTGACGCAATACATTTCAGCTTTTAATGTATTAATTTGTTAACATTTCTTAAAACATAATTCCACTTTGACATTATGGGGTATTGTGTGTAGACCAGTGACACAAAATCGAAATGTAATCAATTTTAAATTGAGGCTGTAACAACAATATGTGGAAAAAGTCAGGGGGTGTGAATACTTTCTGAAGACAAAGGCCCGTGTGCCTTTAGGGTTAGCTATGGAACAGAGGTAAAACATGTCATGGAAATGTGTGTGTGTGATTGGTTGATTGATTGGTTGATTGATTGGTTGATTGATTAACTGATGCACATACATATCCAGTGCTTCGTGTGACGGTGTGAAACGATATGACTGCATATTCATTCTAAAAGCAGAGTACGGTTGTTCCTAAGTCCCCTCTCTAAGAAATAGAGGATGTGCACATCTCCCATCCTCCTTTACCTTGAGTTCCTGCTGCTTTGAGAGGAACAATTATTCTAAAAGCACCATCTTCCTTTCCTCCTCCACCCTCCTCCTCTCCCCATCCCTCATTCCCTCCCCCTCCTCCTCTCCTCTCCCCATCCCTCATTCCCTCCCCCTCCGCCTCTCCCCATCCCTCATTCCCTCCTCCTCTCCTCTCCCCATCCCTCATTCCCTCCTCCCTCCTCCTCTCCTCTCCCCATCCCTCATTCCCTCCACCCCTCCTCCTCTCCCCTTCCCTCCCTCCCCCCTCCTCTCCCCATCCCTCATTCCCTCCTCCTCTCCTCTCCCCATCCCTCATTCCCTCCCCCCTCCTCCTCTCCTCTCCCCATCCCTCATCCCCCCCTCCTATCCCCATCCCTCATTCCCTCCCCCTCCTCCTCTCCTCTCCTCTCCCCATCCCTCATCCCCCCCTCCTATCCCCATCCCTCATTCCCTCCCCCCTCCTCCTCTCCTCTACCCATTTCTCATTCCCTCCCCCTTCTCCTCTCCCCATCCCTCATTCCCTCCCCCGTCTCCTCTCCCCATCCCTCATTCCCTCCCCTCTCCTCTCCCCATCCCTCCCCCTCTCCCCATCCCTCCTCCTTTCCTCTCCCCATCCCTCATTCCCTCCCCCTCCTCCTCTCCCCATCCCTCCCCCCTCCTCCTCTCCCCTTGCTGGGGTGTTCTATAACTGGATTCAGTGCGTGGGAGTGCGGACGTTGGGACGATTAGAGTGAGTGAGTGTGTGTGTGCAACCACTTAGAGAGTGTGTGTGTGAGTGTGGACATTTAGAGAGAGGGCTCGGATGGGGTCATAAAATGACACACTCAAGGAGGGGGATGGTCAGAGAGAGAGAGAAGAGCCAGGCTGTCAGCATGTTTCCTCTGCTATCCTCTCTGAGATTAGCAAGCTTTTAGCGTGTCAGCACCACACACACACACAGACCCTTGAGCTTATACAGTATACGGAAAGAAACACGTAAGCACACACACACACACACACAAATATTTCCCAACAAACACACAGCCTCATAAACATACAGCCCCACACACTAAAATATCTCCTAGACTCCGGGTCCGATCGACAGCAGGAGCCCAGCTGATAAGCATAAGTGAGGAACAGAGATGAGCAAGTGACAGAACTGCAAATCCACTACACCCGCTGCTGCGTCACACACACACACACAGCTGTCATCACACAGCCGGACAGACATGCACACACACGCACGAGAGCGCACGTTTGCGCGCACACACACACACACACACACACACACACACACACACACACACACACACACACACACACACACACACACACACACACACACACACACACACACACACACACACACACACACACACACACACACACACACACGTCAATCAATCTGCTCTCAGACTGCAGGTCAGCACAGAGGGCACATTCTCCTGCTTTCTGATTCCCAGCATGCTTTGCCTTGAGTCTGGGTCTCTGACAGGGTCGGGTGGGTCAGAAAAGGACTAAGCCGGGTCACTCACTGTGGCGTCATTGAAGTTGTTATAATAAAGCTGTGGGTAGCTGGTGTGTGCTCAGTGAGTTGTTTTGGCAGTCTGAGTCACAAATTAGGATCCCTGTGTGTTCAGCAAGAGGAGAAGAAGAAAGAAGAGAAAGAAGAGCAATGTTCCATGTTCAGTAAGAGCAGTTTATGTTCAGTAAGTGTTCAGCTAAGACTAAGAGTACTTAGAGTAGTGTTTCAGACTGTGTTCAGTGTGTGTTGAGTAGCGGGTGTTAAGCAACAGAACTAGAGAATGTTCCGTGTGTGTTCAGTATGGGCAGTGTCCAGTAAAGCCTGGGTACAGTACAGTGTTTTTTCCAGGCAGTCTCTATTCCCTGTGGGCAGTGGAGCAGAAAGCCCCATCATCACTATATAAACCAAGACAGAGTACGCTATTCCACAGGCCATGGAATTATTCACATAACTAACCTTGACCCAGCAAACACACACACACACACACACAAATCAAATTGTATTTGTCACATGCTTCGTAAACAACAGGTGTAGACTAACAATGAAATGCTTACTTAACAGGCCCTTCCCAACAGTGCAGCGCACAGTCTGTCAAGAGCCTGTCGAACGTCCGCTATTCCCTCCAGCGCTAAGAATGCGAGAATGGCGTGGACGCGCGCACACACTGCATTATTCACCATGACCTAGAGCCACTCAGTCCCAACAGGAAAAGCTCCACAAGCACGCGTGAGTGTGCACATAAAGACACGCACGTGACTCACCATGACCCCAAACTACCAAACTACCATCTTGTACCTTCTTTTCCTCCTTCTTCTTCTCTTGTTCCGTCTATCAAGAAAGAGACAATGGAGGTTAGGTCAGCAATGACAACACATAAAATAACACACCTGGATGGGGCACACATAGTCTTAAGAACCACACACACACACACACAAACAAATGAATCAGAGGTTGAAAAACTTCCTAAAAATAGGTTTACCCCTTTCTCACTTTTACACAGTGGCACACGCAAGAGAAGTGATTCAGCTGCACTCACAGCGACACGTGTATAAACTCTCACAACTTCTCTTTCAGACGATTTGCCCTCTTGTGGAACAATTTAGTGTAGTTATGAGCAATTCAAATCTCATATGGAGTTACCGTCTTCTCTTCCAGAGCAATAAGAGCTTGATGGTTGCCTGTCTGAGTCATTGTGCTTAGTGAGGGGCAGTGGGCTGGTGCCTTGGTGATCTAGCAGCCTCCATTATTCAGTCATTAAACCTCTTCACCATGGGGTTCATTCAGGATTGAGATAGTTGGGGCGGCAGGTAGCCTAGTGGTTAGATCGTTGGACCTGTAACCGAAAGGTTGCTGGATCAAATCCCCGAGCGGACAAGGTAAAATATCAGTCGTTCTGCCCTTGAACAAGGCAGTTAACCCAATGTTCCCCGGTAGGCTGTCATTGTAAATAAGAATTTGTTCTTAACTGACTTGCCTAGTTCAATAAAGGATAAATAAATAAATACACATTCCCTCATGTCACACACGTAGGGCCGGCACTGTGTTACGGATGAAGACCGCCATCAAAATGTTTAACGTGAATGGTTATTACAGAGACCACGGTCAAAATTCCATGCCCGTCCCAGCCCTACACGCATGCTACAAAAACACACACTTGGAAGTGTGCTGTATGTGATGAGGGGGCATTGGAAAACCATTCCAAGAAAGAGCACCACAGCATAGCAGAGCCCAGC
This sequence comes from Salvelinus alpinus, assembly GCF_045679555.1. Classification (NCBI taxonomy): domain Eukaryota; kingdom Metazoa; phylum Chordata; class Actinopteri; order Salmoniformes; family Salmonidae; genus Salvelinus; species Salvelinus alpinus. The sequence continues at coordinate 49,322,699 of NC_092088.1, forward strand.
ACACAGAAAGGACCAGCGCAGCACAACACAACACCAGTTGGCATGACGGTAAAACGTCAGACCTCCTGCCTGTTCTTCTCAGCAGCCTGTGAGGAGGGAGAGGCAGCAGCTTCAGAACACTTCTGCAGGGAGGGAAAGAGGGAAGGAGAAGAAAAAGAGATAGGATTGTGGGGGCAGGGGAAGGATGTATAGAGAGAAAGAGAGGGGTATATAGAAAGAGGTGGTTAGAGGCGGAACAGGGAGAGAAAGAAGAAAGGAGGGAGGCATTAGAGGACATGGAAGAGAAGGGAAAACGGAGGGAGAGCGACAGAAGGGGGGAAAGATGAAAAGAGGAGGATTAGTAAGCAGTAGTGTAAGCTAGGGCATTGTCACTAACCGGCCTAGCAGAGCCTGAGATAGACAGTCGTCATCACATTCACCAGAAGGTCACACACACTCCCACAAGATCTACATTTACATTTAAGTCATTTAGCAGACGCTCTTATCCAGAGCGACTTACAAATTGGTGCATTCACCTTATGATATCCAGTGGAACAACCACTTTACAATAGTGCATCTAACTCTTTTAAGGGGGGGGGGTTAGAAGGATTACTTTATCCTATCCTAGGTATTCCTTAACCTTTTGTCAATAGGGGGAGCTGTTAGCATTATTTTTTTTTTTACATTTCCAAATTAAACTGCCTCGTACTCAATTCTTGATCGTACAATATGCATATTATTGTTATTATTGGATAGAAAACAGTCTATAGTTTCTATAGGAGTTGAAATTTTGTCTCTGAGTGGTACAGAACAATTTCTACAGCACTTTTCATGACAGGGTTCAGATTTCAGAAATTTTTACCTCTGATCTGGGGTCTGTTTATAAGGCCACAGTGAATGCTATGAAGAAACCGACACTACCTACGTCTTCCTCTGGGTGTCTGTACGTCATCACGTTTTCAATGAAGTCTATGGGACGTTCACAGCCATTATAAATGACAAAAATGTACAGAGACCCCTCTTTCTCAACGTGCGCCTCAAGCGTGAAGGCCATCGGACCTGCCTCGTTCCAAATCGTTTTCTAACCAGCAGTATTTCTCCGGTCATGTTTTCAGTCGTTATAGTTGTTAAAAACATCATAATGTAGTGAATTTTAACCGTTTTATATCAATTTATATCCGTTTAGTGCGATTTTGAGGAATTTCTTTGTCGTGCACTCTGAAAGTTTGGACACGCTTTAGGGTGTCGGTCGTTGGTGATGGACATTTCGAAGGACAGAGGACATCTATCGACCAAAAGACGTTTATAACATAGAAAGGATACATTGCCCAAGAATATGATGGAAGATCAGCTCAAAGTAAGCAATATTTAATATGATAAACCGTGTTTCTGTCGAAATATTTTAAACGCATACATCGCCATTTTGTTTGGTATAGCTTCACTTGGCCAACCCTGTATTGAAAAGTAAGGATAATTTAAAAAATGTAAATCAGCGGTTGCATTAAGAACTAATTTGTCTTTCGATTCCTGTCAACCCTGTATTTTTTAGTCAAGTATATGATTAGCTTTTAATTAAACTAGATCACTCTGATAGATGACGTCAGACATATTGAGGCTTGATTTCCTAGTATTTTCATTGTGTAACCACGGTTTTGTATGGCTAAATATGCACCTTTTCGAACAAACTGTATATGTATGTTGTAAAATGATGTTACAGGAGTGTCATCGGAAGAATTCTGAGAAGGTTAGTGAAAAAATTAATATCTTTTGGCGGTGGTTACGTTATAGCGCTCTTTGGCTGGAATCGATGCTCTGGTAACGTTGGAACATGTAGTATGCTAACTTATCGATTTATTGTGTTTTCGCTGAAAAACGCTTAGAAAATCTGAAATATGGTCTGAAATCACAAGAACTGGGTCTTTCCATTGCTATGCTTTGTCTATTTTTATGAAATGTTTTATGATGAGTAAATTGGTCATACACGTTGCTCTATCTAGTAATTCTAGTGGATTTGTGATGGTCGGTGCAATTGTAAACTGTGATTTCTACCTGAAATATGCACTTTTTTCTAACAAAAACTATCCTATACCATGAATATGTTATCAGACTGTCATCTGATGGTTTTTTTTATAGGTTATTGGCTATCAATATCTTAGTTGAGCCGAATTGGTGATAGCACCTGAAGGAGTAAGAAACTGATGGAGTTAGAATAGTGGTGTATTTTGCTAACGTGTTTAGCTAATAGATTTACATATTTTGTCTTCCCTGTAAAACATTTTAAAAATCTGAAATGGTGGCTTTATTCACAAGATCTGTATCTTTCATCTGGTGTCTTGGACTTGTGATTTAATGATATTTAGATGCTACTATCTACTTCTGAAGCTATGCTATCTATGCTAATCAGTGTGTGGGGGGTGGGGGGTGCTCCCGGATCCGGGTTTCTGAGGCAGTAAAAGTTAAAGAGGTGGGGTTTCAGGTGTCTCCGGAAGGTGGTGATTGACTCCGCTGACCTGGCGTCGTGAGGGAGTTTGTTCCACCATTGGGGTGCCAGAGCAGCGAACAGTTTTGACTGGGCTGAGCGGGAACTGTACTTCCTCAGAGGTAGGGAGGCGAGCAGGCCAGAGGTGGATGAACGCAGTGCCCTTGTTTGGGTGTAGGGCCTGATCAGAGCCTGAAGGTACGGAGGTGCCGTTCCCCTCACAGCTCCGTAGGCAAGCACCATGGTCTTGTAGCGGATGCGAGCTTCAACTGGAAGCCAGTGGAGAGAGCGGAGGAGCGGGGTGACGTGAGAGAACTTGGGAAAGTTGAACACCAGACGGGCTGCGGCGTTCTGGATGAGTTGTAGGGGTTTAATGGCACAGGCAGGGAGCCCAGCCAACAGCGAGTTGCAGTAATCCAGACGGGAGATGACAAGTGCCTGGATTAGGACCTGCGCCGCTTCCTGCGTGAGGCAGGGTCGTACTCTGCGAATGTTGTAGAGCATGAACCTACAGGAACGGGTCACCGCCTTGATGTTAGTTGAGAACGACAGGGTGTTGTCCAGGATCACGCCAAGGTTCTTAGCACTCTGGGAGGAGGACACAATGGAGTTGTCAACCGTGATGGCGAGATCATGGAATGGGCAGTCCTTCCCCGGGAGGAAGAGCAGCTCCGTCTTGCCGAGGTTCAGCTTGAGGTGGTGATCCGTCATCCACACTGATATGTCTGCCAGACATGCAGAGATGCGATTCACCACCTGGTTATCAGAGGGGGGAAAGGAGAAGATTAATTGTGTGTCGTCTGCATAGCAATGATAGGAGAGACCATGTGAGGATATGACAGAGCCAAGTGACTTGGTGTATAGCGAGAATAGGAGAGGGCCTAGAACAGAGCCCTGGGGGACACCAGTGGTGAGAGCACGTGGTGCGGAGACAGATTCTCGCCACGCCACCTGGTAGGAGCGACCTGTCAGGTAGGACGCAATCCAAGCGTGGGCCGCGCCGGAGATGCCCAGCTCGGAGAGGGTGGAGAGGAGGATCTGATGGTTCACAGTATCAAAGGCAGCCGATAGGTCTAGAAGGATGAGAGCAGAGGAGAGAGAGTTAGCTTTAGCAGTGCGGAGCGCCTCCGTGACACAGAGAAGAGCAGTCTCAGTTGAATGACTAGTCTTGAAACCTGACTGATTTGGATCAAGAAGGTCATTCTGAGAGAGATAGCAGGAGAGCTGGCCAAGGACGGCACGTTCAAGAGTTTTGGAGAGAAAAGAAAGAAGGGATACTGGTCTGTAGTTGTTGACATCGGAGGGATCGAGTGTAGGTTTTTTCAGAAGGGGTGCAACTCTCGCTCTCTTGAAGACGGAAGGGACGTAGCCAGCGGTCAAGGATGAGTTGATGAGCGAGGTGAGGTAAGGGAGAAGGTCTCCGGAAATGGTCTGGAGAAGAGAGGAGGGGATAGGGTCAAGCGGGCAGGTTGTTGGGCGGCCGGCCGTCACAAGACGCGAGATTTCATCTGGAGAGAGAGGGGAGAAAGAGGTCAAAGCACAGGGTAGGGCAGTGTGAGCAGAACCAGCGGTGTCGTTTGACTTAGCAAACGAGGATCGGATGTCGTCGACCTTCTTTTCAAAATGGTTGACGAAGTCATCAGCAGAGAGGGAGGAGGGGGGAGGAGGGGGAGGAGGATTCAGGAGGGAGGAGAAGGTGGCAAAGAGCTTCCTAGGGTTAGAGGCAGATGCTTGGAATTTAGAGTGGTAGAAATTGGCTTTAGCAGCAGAGACAGAAGAGGAGAATGTAGAGAGGAGGGAGTGAAAGGATGCCAGGTCCGCAGGGAGGCGAGTTTTCCTCCATTTCCGCTCGGCTGCCCGGAGCCCTGTTCTGTGAGCTCGCAATGAGTCGTCGAGCCACGGAGCAGGAGGGGAGGACCGAGCCGGCCTGGAGGATAGGGGACATAGAGAGTCAAAGGATGCAGAAAGGGAGGAGAGGAGGGTTGAGGAGGCAGAATCAGGAGATAGGTTGGAGAAGGTTTGAGCAGAGGGAAGAGATGATAGGATGGAAGAGGAGAGAGTAGCGGGGGAGAGAGAGCGAAGGTTGGGACGGCGCGATACCATCCGAGTAGGGGCAGTGTGGGAAGTGTTGGATGAGAGCGAGAGGGAAAAGGATACAAGGTAGTGGTCGGAGACTTGGAGGGGAGTTGCAATGAGATTAGTGGAAGAACAGCATCTAGTAAAGATGAGGTCAAGCGTATTGCCTGCCTTGTGAGTAGGGGGGGAAGGTGAGAGGGTGAGGTCAAAAGAGGAGAGGAGTGGAAAGAAGGAGGCAGAGAGGAATGAGTCAAAGGTAGACGTGGGGAGGTTAAAGTCACCCAGAACTGTGAGAGGTGAGCCATCCTCAGGAAAGGAACTTATCAGGGCGTCAAGCTCATTGATGAACTCTCCAAGGGAACCTGGAGGGCGATAAATGATAAGGATGTTAAGCTTGAAAGGGCTGGTAACTGTGACAGCATGGAATTCAAAGGAGGCGATAGACAGATGGGTCAGGGGAGAAAGAGAGAATGTCCACTTGGGAGAGATGAGGATCCCAGTGCCACCACCCCGCTGACCAGAAGCTCTCGGGGTGTGCGAGAACACGTGGGCAGACGAGGAGAGAGCAGTAGGAGTAGCAGTGTTATCAGTGGTAATCCATGTTTCCGTCAGTGCCAAGAAGTCGAGGGACTGGAGGGAAGCATAGGCTGAGATGAACTCTGCCTTGTTGGCCGCAGATCGGCAGTTCCAGAGGCTGCCTGAGACCTGGAACTCCACGTGGGTCGTGCGCGCTGGGACCACCAGGTTAGAGTAGCAGCGGCCACGCGGTGTGAAGCGTTTGTATGGTCTGTGCAGAGAGGAGAGAACAGGGATAGACAGACACATAGTTGACAGGCTACAGAAGAGGCTACGCTAATGCAAAGGAGATTGGAATGACAAGTGGACTACACGTCTCGAATGTTCAGAAAGTTAAGCTTACGTTGCAAAAAATCTTATTGACTAAAATGATATAGTACTGCTGGCTGGTGAAATAGGCTAGCTAGCAGTGGCTGCGTTGTTGACTTTGTTTGAAAGTGTAGCTGGCTAGGTAACCTCTAACTGGCTAGGTAACCTCGACAATTACTCTAGACTACACAATTATCTTGGATACAAAGACGGCTATGTAGCCAGCTAAGATCAAACAAATCAAACTGTTGTACTGTAATGAAATGAAATGTAATACTACCTGTAATACTACCTGTGGAGCAAAGCGGAATGCAACTACTCGCTCCAAACCAAACCGGAAGTGCGTATCGTAGAGGGAGAGGCAATAGAAGTGTTGTTTCTTGTATTATTGTCTTTTGTGTCTTTAGAGGACTGCTTCACCTTAATGTCCCCTTTCCCTTTTCTTCTGTCCTTATTTTGTCCCACTTTGTCCCTTCTTTGTCCCTTCTTCTCTTCTGCCAACTAGACACTCCTTGTTAGCTAGCTAGCTTCTTTTAGGAATGTCCCTAGCAACTGCCTAGCAACAGGTAAACAACTTAGCTAGCTAAGAAAACGGTATAATTTTATGAAAAATTGTTACTTTTTCAAAAGCCTTTCTTCTTTGTTTGCTGCTTGTTTGGTCTCCTATTCAGTTTGCAGTTTTCTTTTGATTTTTTTTTCGATGTACTTTACTCTAAAAAAACATTTAAATTTCAATATTTGTAGGAGCTCATCTTTTCAGCTGCTGCTGCTTAATTTGGAACTCCGGAACTAGAATCTAGAAGCACAGGACAAACTCATATGGTGAAGGATAGGGGCAATCACACACATGCACAGGCAAACACACATGCCAAAGGCTAGAACAACTCTGCTGTGATTGAAAGATCTCTGTGGGCCAGAGATTGACTTTGTGTGTGGTTGTGTGTGTGTTGGACAACACAAAGGCCTTTCTGCCTGGTCCAAGTCAAGTGGCTGTATCTGATCGCCTGAGTGACAGCCTTACTCAACCTCTACCCTCCCTGAGAGAGAGAGAGAGAGAGAGAGAGAGCACCTAAAACCCTCTACTATTCACTGCCAAGTAGGCTTCTCCTAGCTTCTCTTGGCCAACCTCAGGAGGTCACTGACTAACTGAAGCTGCACTGAGAGCACTTCAACACAGGGGAGCAAAGCTAAGTTATGCTATCTCCCTAGCCAGATCAGCCCTGCATACAGCGCTGTTTAGGCTGTTAGGAAAACGCCACTAGCGCTCGTTAGCAATCGACATCTGGGGGTAGGCAGAGTGTGTGTTCAGAGAAAGTGAGAGAGAGCGTGCATCATTTTCCAAATCTGTGTTTATATCCCCGTCCCTCTCTTTCCTCCTCTCCCCCTCTCAAAACTACCTAAGGGGAAAAACACACACGGAGGAAGTCTTGTTCTATCTGAAGGGAGTTTTTAGCTCTCTCCATGTCTGTTATTCATCAAACCAGCCTTTCTCTCGCCTCTGGATAAAAAGAGGAGAGATCTGAATTCAGGGTATTTTCTTGAGTGTGACTTTTGTTCTGTCGTTTTTTTCCTTCTCTTACTTTGATGCTGAGAATGGAGACGGTGAGGCAGAAACAGCACTAACAGGCACATTTAGGATGAAGCTGACGAGTGGTGGAGAGAGAAAAGAATAGAGGGGGTAAATGATAGACTGAAAGCGAAACACAAGATGCAGAGAGAGCAAGAAAATAGAGGAGACAAAGAGAAAAAGAAAGAGGGAGAGAGAGAGGGAGGGTAAATGATAGAAAGAGAAACATAAGATGCAGAGAGAGAGAGAGAGAGAGAGAGAGAGAGAGAGAGAGAGAGAGAGAGAGAGAGAGAGAGAGAGAGAGAGAGAGAGAGAAAACAGAGGAGACAAAGAGAAAAAGAAAGAGGGAGAGAGAGAGAGGGGGGATAAATGATAAAAAGAGAAACATAAGATGCAGAGAGAGAGAGAGAGAAAACAGAGGAGACAAAGAGAAAAAGAAAGAGAGGTGAGTATATGACAGAAAGAGAGAGAGAAGATGCAGAGTGAGAGAAAAGGGGAGAGAGAAAGAGACAGGGATACAGAGGAAGAGACTCAATAGAGTGTGTGAGAGAGAATGTGAGAGAAAGGACAGTGCTGGTGAAGGATCTAAAATATGTTGGTATCAGAGGCAGGTCAGGAGTGTAGTGTTAAAATGGTGACCCATGTGACAGCCTGTTCTCTGCTGAGGGGTGGAACACCTAACTGAGGAGCCCATCTCTACAGACACCCAGTTTGTTTTTGATTTCATCTAGCTAGGACAGCATCTCTTTAATTGGCTAGATGACATTTTCACTATATAGGAGATAGAGGCGGATTTTGGGATTAGGTGGATCTCTTTATCTTGTACCATTATCCCATTCTCAATCCCCTTGTCACTATCTTCTTCTGGGCATTTGGAGTGAACTGATTGGCCCAGTAGTGTCAGGTGGTCTTAGACAGCAAGCTTGTGAGGTCTTGTTGACTTCAGTAAAATTGACGTAATGTGACGTGCGCACTTGCCCACTCGCACAAGCACACACAGGCCGTACCATGTTACTCATGGCAGAACAATGGGCTCATGCATGGACTGCTAGATCAGATGTGTTCATCCACAATGCATCATTGTTTTCTGAGTGATGTTGGACTTGACACAAGGGCTCTATTCTCTCTCTCTCACACACACACACACACACACACACACACACACACACACACACACACAAAATAAATTCACATATTCGCAAATGAACACATTAACATGCACATTCAGTACACACCCTATACAGAATCTATGTACGAACTAGACATCTTTTCCGAGCTCTCAACACACACTCTGTACCCTCAACCTCCATCCGTGCAAAACGACTTAAAGGGGAAGTTGACCCGGCTACACGTCTGGGCAGGTCTGGCTGTTTGTCAGTACCCCAGACAGTATTTAGGTCCATTGTTGGAGTGTTTAGATTTCTGTATTATTATTATATCAAAATGTTGAGATTCCAAAATGACCTAAAAAGCATAAAAAATAGTGTAGTTATTATTACATAAAAAATGATTGGTGTCTAGGCATTGATTTGCTAAATAAATGTGTTGTTTAATGTAAAAAGTATAAAAAAACAAAGTCCTACTTCGTGCTAGTGCAAAGGTCTTCCATATAGTTTGTAATCTGGTAGATACTCTTCTTCGTGGTTCTAAGATGGATAATTACAGGAGGCAGGGCGAATGAGCGTCTTGATATTGGTCTTCATGAAAGGAAATCAGAACAAAAGGAAGTAAAAACAAAGATGGTAGCTAGCTAGGCTAGCGGTTAGTAATCTCTGAAGTAATGTAAGTGTAGGCGAATAGCGTTAGTAGTCGAGTAGCTGAATGACGTTGGCCAAAATGAAGTGCATTGTACCCGGGTGCAATAATGTTCCAGTCAGATACAAATACACTACACATTTCCACTCCTTTTCCTGACTGCAATGGAGCTTTGTGTCAGGCATGGCTGCAGGCCATCTGATATCTTGCTTATGGTGTCGATTCGACGCCTAAAGTCATTCAACAGCTGCAGTTGACCATGTCCAATGATCATTTTGTGGCCACTGACTACAATCAGGACCGGTTGAAACCTGGTTCTGTTCAAACTGTCTTTCCACCATGGACGGAAAAGCTCCAACCATTCAAGGTACACTACATGACCAAAAGTATGTGGACACCTGCTTGTAAAACATCTCATTCCAAAATCATGGGCATTAAAATGGAGTTAGTCCCCCCTTAGCTGCTACAACAGCCTCCACTCTTCTGGGAAGGCTTTCCACTAGATGTTGGAACATTGCTGTGTGGACTTGCTTCCATTCAGCCACAAGAACATTAGTGAGGTCGGACACTGATGTTGGGCGATTAGGCCTGGCTCACAGTCGGTGTTCCAATTCATCCCAAAGGTGTTTGATGGGGTTGAGGTCAGGGCTCTGTGCAGGCCAGTCAAGTTCTTCCACAAAGATCGACAAACCATTTCTGTATGGACCTCACTTTGTGCATGGGGGGATTGTCATGCTGAAACAGGAAAGGGCCTTCCCCAAACTGCTGCCGCAAAGTTGGAAGCACAGAATCATCTAGAACGTCATTGTATGCTGTAACATTAAGATTTCCCTTCACTGGAACTAAGGGGCTTAGCCTGAACCATGAAAAACAGCCCCAGACCATTATTCCTGCTCCACTAAAACTTTACAGTTGGCACTATGCAATCGGGCAAGTAGCGTTCTCCTGGCATCCGTCAAACCCAGATTTGTCCGTCAGACTGCCAGATGGTTGTTAATATGTGTATGTGAATAAGTCACGTCAGAGAGTTAGATAAGATACAAGCATAATCCTTTACTCATGTATTACATGTTACAGGTCACTACACCCTAATCAGACACTCATAATGCACCTGTTTATCTATACTAGATCGGTGCCCCACTAGCGCCATCTCTAGGTTGGCATTATGTCCATTATCAACATCTTCCTTTTCATATAGCATTAGCTTGAGCACTTCATACCATTTTAATACCACAGTGAAAATACCTATTTACATTATCAACCCCTTATTTTATTTTTTTAGATTTAAAAAATGGTCCATCTCTTAAGACCGCCCCCCCTATGTCCCTTATGTTAGGCCTTGTCCTAGTGTGGCGCACTGGTAGCATATTGGGCACCTCTGAGAGCCTCAGGGTCTCTCCTTCCTCTTCCACATCCTCCTGAAATTGTCGAGGCACAGTCGGCAGAGACAACTGCCCTGGTGGGGTCTTCCCCGTCTCCTCATTAGGTGTCCTGCTCACACCATCCAGAGGATATTCACAGTCTTCCCATGTGGACCTCCTGGGCCCTATGCTCTCCTGAACTGGGCGTATGTCCCTCCGGTTCCTTCGATACTGTCGGCCCTTTACTTCCACTTCATATGACCTATGCATCAGGGATGCAAACTGCTGAGGGCCCAAAAAGGTGACTTTTTTTTGTACTGAAATACGCAAAAAATCCCTGCTCGGTGGAAATGCAGATCTTAACTAATTAAACAACAAAGAATATGGCCTACATGATCAGTCTCTGTGTGTAAAACAAAAAAAGTGGTTAATGTGAACCCAATTCACAGCTAAAAAAATGTACAGAAAGCAATCCAATGTTATTTGTTGCCTAGACTTTACTGCAAATGACACTCAAGTCTTGAGAGAATAAACAATACACACATATTGCAGTGAGCCATGACAGCCTTTAAGATAGAACGCTTGTGACCACACACATAAATATTGCACTTGGGAAAAAAACATATTAAAGTAGAAATAGAATGAAACAAACAGGCATTCTATTGTTGATCTATTATAGCAGCCACTATAGACATCGATAAAGTGCACAAGGCTACATGTGTGCAAAAATAACGTTCACCGAGTTTAAAAAAAAGTATAATTCCCCCTCACTCACATGTGTTACTGTCAAGTTCAACACAACAAAAACAATATCTTTGGGCTACAATGCACATTATACACTTTCTGCCTGTGGACATCTGTTCTACAATGTGCCAGCAAAAGTGAGAAAGAGGGAAAGTGTGCGGTGTTCCTTTCACCTCTATAGTGACTAGAGGTCGACCGATTAATCGGCATTGTCGATTAATTATGGCCGATTTCTAGTTTTCATAACAATCTGTAATCGGTCTTTTTGGACGCCGATTATGGCCGCCGATTATGGCCGATTACATTGCAATCCATGAGGAAACTGTGGCAGGCTGATCACCTGTTAAGCGAGTGCAGCATCAAAAGGACCTTGTGGCTGCAAGGAGCCAAGGTAAGTTGCTAACTAGCATTAAACTTATTTTATAAAAAACAACCAATCTTCACATAATCACTAGTTAACTACACATGGTACACATTGATGATATTACTACGTTAACTAGCTTGTCCTGCGTTGCATATAATCAAAGCGGTGCCTGTTAATTTACCATTGAATCACAGCCTACTTCAACTTTGCCAAACAGGTGATGATTTAATATTAAAGTCAACACGAAGAGCTGCTAATAATAATAAAACGCAGGGCAATCGATTATTGGCTACTCATTCATTGCAGCTGCAGCCCGAGCGGAAGTACAGAGAAGCGTGTTTTGTAATAGTGTTGAATAAAAATTATGGCAGTGCTGAATATAAACGTAAACATGAACACACTCATAAAAACAGCAGCTCTTTGCTGTATTCGTTGACAGTCTCTCTGTGGTCATAGTTTTAAAAGTTATTAAATTAAACTTGGCTGTGGCCAGGGTCATTGAAGCTCTGTAGCCACGGTGATTTGAGCGCAGTAGGTGGTCTCGATTTAGTCACAGATTTCTCACAGATTTCTCGGTACGCCGGGTAGGTGGAGTTTGTCTCATGGGAACACTTTGCCTACCCGGTGCGCAGGACTTTTGAATCAAGTGCACCTACCGGCAACAGCTCAACATGATTTTAAAAAAGGAGCGCAAACCTTTATCGTTCGTTGGCTTTTCAACAGAAATATTTGGTGATCGACTAGGAATGCCTTGAAGATCGACTGGTTGGCGACCACTGCTCTACAACAAAGCTTTCTTAGTGTCCAACAAGCTTTCTCTACCATTAACCTTGATCTGAAGGTTAACAATATGCTAATAGCCTATTAACACCTCCAAAACAAAAGGTAATGTGGTTTGGTAAGAAGAATGACCCTATCCCCACTAGTGTGATTACTACCTCTGAGGGTTTAGAGCTTGAGGTAGTCACTGCATACAAGTACTTGGGAGTATGGCTAGATGGTACACTGTCCTTCTCTCAGCACATATCCAAGCTGCAGGCTAAGGTTAAATTTAGACTTGGTTTCCTCTATTGTAATCACTCCTCTTTCACCCCAACTGCCAAACTAACCCTGATACAGACAATAATACTCATGCTAGATGACGGAGACATAATTTATAGATCGGCAGGTAAGGGTGCTCTCGAGTGGCTAGATTGTCTTTACCATTCGGTCATCAGATTTGCCACCAATGCTCCTTATAGGACACATCACCACTCTATACTCCTCTGTAAACTGGCCATCTCTGTATAACTGGCACAAGACCCACTGGTTGAAGCTTATTTATAAAACCCTTTCAGGCCTCTCTCCCCCCTATCTGAGATACCTTCTGCAACCCTCATATATATATATATATACACACACACACACCCGTTCTGCCAGTCACTCCTCTTTTCAGTTCACTGCAGCTAGTGACTGGAACGAACCGCAAAAAAAAGAAAAACTCAGCCTGGAGTTTTATCTCCATCTCTACATTAAAATATTCAATCATGGACTCTACCTTTTTACTGTTGTCTGTGCCCAGCAATGTTTGTGCTGCCACCACGTTGTGCTGCCACCATGTTGCGTCGCTGCCCTGCTGTGTTGTCTTAGTCCTCTCTTTATGTAGTGTTGTCTCTTTTGTTGTGGTATGTGTTTTAACCTACATTTTTATTTTTAATCCCAGCCCCCGTCCCTGCAGGAGGCATTTTGTCTCTTGGTAGGCCGTCATTGTAAATAAGAATTTGTTCTTAACGGACTTGCCTAATTTTATAAAGATTTAATACATAAAAATAAAAAAAGTATGTCATGCAATCATTGGTGGTTGCGTTCAGTGTGACTGCTATGTACTGTGGACTACCAAGAACAGCACCATTCTCTCTACCTCAGGTGTATTCATTCCGGTAAACTCATGAGCACAGAAATCAGAATGAATAGAACAGGCTTGGAACCTCTAAACCTGGCAATTTGACTGGTCAACTCATGGGTACACTTGCAATAGCTGCCTTGTCACATTTTATTTGTCACGTTTCGCAAACAGCAGGTGTAGACTAACAATGCTTACTTACGGGCCCTTACAACAATGCAGAGAGAAAGAAAATAGACAAATAGAAAAGTAATAACACGTAATAATAACAACACGTAATAACACAAGTAATAAATACACAATGATTAACAATAACTTGGCTATATACAAGGGGTACAAGTACAGAGTTGATGTGCAGGGGTACAAAGTAATTGAGGTAGATATGTACATATAACTAGGAACAAAGTGACAGATAATAAACAGTAACAGCAGAGTATGTGAGGAGTCAAATAAGTTGGTGCAAAACGGGTCAGTGCAGATAGTCCAAGTAGCTATTTTGTTAAATATTTAGCAGCGTTATGGCTTAGGGGTAGAAGCTGTTCAGGGTTCTGTTGTTTCCAGACTTGGTGCATCGGAACCGCTTGCCGTTCATGATGCAATAATTTCCATGGTAATGTAGAATGTCCATTCAAATGATGCTAACTGATGTGGCTCATGCAATGGAATGTATTTTTTTTTATGTCAGTTGAGTTGATTCAACAAATACCAGCACAGATTGATGGGTACACTTCCTGCTGTTACTTCCTGATTTGGTCCTATGGGTACACTCACAATGGCCAGCAGTCCACCCATTATGCCATCATTGTCTCGAATGGGTACACCCGTTCTATTCAATGAGGGGATTCAATTCATCTGGCCCGGGCAGGCATGTTTTGCACCGGTGATGTTTTGGAACCGGGCTGCCTCCCAGGCGTGAGCCAGCACATGGAGTAATGAGTAGGATTCTGTGGGAAGGTCCCAATTGGGATTTTCCCTGTGTTTTACATAAACCCACGGTTCTCGAACCTTGTACCTAGAGATCTACCGTCCTATAGGTTTTCAATCCAATCCTAATCAAGCTCACCGACTGGAGTGAAAACCTACAAGATGGTTGCTCTCAAGGAACATGTTTGTAACTCCCCGGTCTAACTAATGCTGAGTGACGGTGTGAATGGAATAGTAACTGTGTAATTGTTGTTTTATAATAACAAGAAATAGTTTAGATTTTTTTTTTTAACTAGAATGTTATTTATTGAAAATGCTATTTGTATATGACGCTATGAGCCTGGGGTAAGGTTGGTTGGATGTAATTGCTGCCACCACAGAGGCTGGGAGTACCCCCTCAGCATCCACTCCAGGATGATCCGACGAAGGCCCAGTCGGTATTGTCTAGAAAGACAGAAAATAAATACACGGCAGTGTTATATACAACAACAAAGAAAATAAATAGGCCTATACAACATAAAATAACAGTCTCAGGGATCATTAAGCATATTCACTTATAAGCCGCATTGATGATGTTACAATACATTTAGCTAATTTAGCAGATGCTCTTATCCAGAGCGACTAACAGGAGCAGTTAAGATTAAGTGCCTTGCTCATAGGCACATACAGATTTTTCACCTTGTCGGCTCGGGGATTCGAACCGAAAGGCTACCTGCTGCAATACTATTGACAGTTCTGGGTCTTGTATACTTGAAGACTGTATAGCCAACTCAAGTGTGAGGCTGTTTTTCTTCCTTGTGTGTGGCTTTACAGGCTAATTAGGATATTATTGGTATAAACACTAGACTGGCAACTGCAAGCAACATGTTCTTCTCCACTACCAGTATTGACTTTATACTTCTTACACTGTTCGGTAAAATACATTCTTGTTTATTTAGACCCAGATTGTGAAGTGTGCGTCCCATCACATTCTATTTCTATGGCGCACCTCCACTCGTTCTAGACACTGTTTACCTAGCCAGCATGTCATCATTGTCAGACAAACTTGAGGGACTACAATAGCCAGTTACGTTATGGGATGCAGGCAGGATACTCAAAAATACAGTTGGAAGGGTGTCATTAGGTAGGCTATTTATTATCTTAGAGAGTAATATAAATATCCTGTGAGTAATATTAGCGAAAACACTTACGCTTCAAAGAGCTTCCCATTTGGAACGCCAGGTGTGGCACGTCGTTTCCAGTTGTTCCTGGGCATTCTGAAGAAAGTCTCCAACACACCAGGATTGATGAGACACAAGCAATCGGAGTGTTTAGTTATATGCGCCATCTTCTGCTGCATCGTCAGTCTGATGTTCTACCTCCTCAATTATCGGAAAATAAGCTGGTCCCATTCTCGACAGCCGAGACGTTCACTGTCTGTTGGTAGAGGGAGGCATCTCCAGCAACTGCAACACCAGTCGCTGTGCGTTCTGGGAAGAGCCTGTGTATCCTCGACATCTGCTCACTCATTTCTCTCAGTCAGCCCGCAAATGAAACTCGGCCTCAGAATAATCCATCTCAAACCGATATGGCACAAGAGTACCATTCTGAAAATAAGGCAGGTCTCCAATTCCCTCTTCCTTCTTAGTCTGACATTCTTCACTGTAATTAGATTTGATGATTGTTTACATCCTTCAACCACACCCACCTCGGAAGTCCCGACCTTGGTCAAAAACAACAAAATACTTTGGTAAAAATTAGCATACTAAAATAAGTTAGATGAAAAATCGTGCAGAGAAAGTCATTAAAAGGACTATTGGGGTCATGGGAGAGTGTTGTGTTTGGGAGGTATTTATGATGGACTTTGATATGTGGTTTCTATGGGGAAGGCAGGGGTACAATCAGCTTATTACCTACATCTAAATACTCAAGCAATGGACATAAAAACTGTCTGCAGAACTGACAAACAGCCAGGAATTGTTATAAAGGGCCCAGAAGTGTTTTTGGGTGAACTTTCCCTTTAAATGAATAATGAGTCATTTTTAATAATTCATTTGCATATAAAAAGGCAGTGTCTGTGTGGGTGGCAGAGCCAGATACTAGATCAGAGTAGGCCTGCTAGCAGAACCTGAGAGAGAGAGATTTCATTTTTGTTTATCATCTATTCCACTTGCTTTGGCAATGTAAATATGTTTTGCATGTTAATAAAGCCCTTTGAATTGAGAGAGAGAGACATCTCTCTGCATACGTCATGACTGAGTGTGTGTGTGTCAGCTGAGCTATCAGGCGAATGCTAGCTAGCAGGTGTGAGTGGACAGGGGGAGTGGGTTAAGGCCCCTCAGGTGGAAAATGGGCTTTAGACACTCAGTGATCTGAGAGATGTGTGCATATGCAAGCATGAGCATGAGTACAAACAAACACACAGATGGGCATGCATTCAATCACCCACGCATACTTTACATACCAGTACGCAGCCACCCACACAAATAACTCCCATACGCAGCGGATTCACTTACAAATCTCACACAAATAATGCTACCCCCACACAATGTGCACAGACACACGCCCATTATTCATGCCAATTGCTGTGTAACAGATCAGTGTTGTGGACAGTGTGTGTGTGTACACTTACTGGAGCTGTTTTGAGGCCATTCTGGTGACAGTATTTCCTCCTTTCATACTTATCCCGGATGAAGAACTCCACTGCTCTGAGATCAGGGGTTAATGAATAACACTGTGGTACACACACACACATACACAGAGACACCAACAGACACACCACACGCTCCAGTGGCATTATTGTATTATGGCTTGGGGGTAGAAACTTTGATCATAACCCAATAGCACCGCTACTGAACCAGGAGGAAGAGTGGAGGGAGAGAGAAGAGAGATGGAACTAGAAGAGGTGATGGATAGGGGGCAGAGAAGGAGGATAACAGGAGGCAAAAGGTGAGAGGATGGAATGGCGTGAGGGATAGGGGAGAAGCGAGAGACAGGGGAGGAAAGGAGGAAAGAAAAGGAGAGACTGAAATTCACAATGCGGAACAACAAGAGAAAAAGGAGGACACTGTCAGAGCAGCAGGAAAAATACAGACCCTTGACAAAAAGTGTGTGAATCTATTTAGGTGCTTCTACTGTAGGCACATCTTTATTCACGCTGGAATTTATATGAGATGATTCAGAAGCCAGGGCAGCGTGTGTGTGTGTGTGTCAAGACAAATAGAAGGAAACTATCTGACAGAGAAGTAAAAGAAGAGGAGGAGATGGGAAAGATGGGAGCGAAGAAAAGAAAGACCGACAAAGGAACCATGAAAAAGGAATGGCACTTCATCAACACAAGAATTTGAAGGACAACTTGAAAGCGAAGCAACACACAGCCTTACATTTTAAAACACTCCAACTACCCACACAGTGAATATACTGTACATAGGCCTACATATTCTTTCTACCTCTATGCCTTTGAGCTACCGTCAGACCTAGCAGTAGCCACCAAAAACTGACGACCACACCAAAACAAAAGCTGGATATCAGATATATTAGAGAACTATCTTGAAACAAGCCGACGGTGTGAATTCAGTCCGAGTTTGAACAGGAACAGATGTCATTAAGAACACACAGCTGTCCTCGTTACCAGAACAGCAGGCGAACCAGATACCATGCTGTCATGCTGCGTTATAACCATGCACTCAAAAGGTGCTGTGTCCAAATGTGTGTCTCATCATAATATTGGTTCCAAAGTGAATTGGGAAAAGGAACTGTGTTTTGTCGAGTAGGGTGGTGGTCAAATGCAGATGCACACAGAGGGATTAATTATTATAACTACACACGCGCACACAAAAAGGATACTGGTCTGTCTGTGGCCGTCTGAAGTTGTCTGGGAGGAGGGCTCATACAGTTGTTTGGCCTTGTTGTTCCCCATGTCCACTATACTCCACACACACACACACACACACGGAGAGCGATCTTAAAGTCTTCAATATATCATAACAGTAACACTTTACTTGACACTGTGTCATAACATGTTATGACATGGTCATAGCCATGCAATATGTAATAACAGCTGACAATCTGTTATATGATCATAACACCGTCATTACATATATTTAGACCTGTTGTGACAGTGTTATTCTATAGCTGTTATGACCCCCTACATAAGGTTTACAATATGCGTTATCATTTTAGCAGTTACACAAGCACTATCCTTTATGAATCTTGCAGGAAGGTTATCCAGCCCAGTTTCTTTGTTTGTGCTCATTAAGCATAGTAGATTAGAAACGTTGTCCTCGGTTACCATGCACAGCACAAAAAAAAAAAAAAGTGATACCTTTGCTATGGTAAAAGTTGTTAATGAAAGACTGGCCATAGTGTCCAGAGCAGGTAGGTAACTTCTTAACCAGAGATGAGGTTATATTGGTAAAAAATGTGTTAAAATAACTTGCAACCTTTGCTTGGTCATAATATAAAACATCATCAATATCCAGGCCAACAGTATTTTACCTTATGGGGAGTTTTTGAGCCAATGTCCTTTAAAATGATCCACTGTTTTCGAGACTGATGTAAGTTGTCATTAACGGCGTCTATATAATGTTGGAATTTGGCCTATAACCATCATAATCTTCTTGTAGATTTGTCCTTCTAAATCTGGCCAGGTGGCGATCCGTTTTCCTTATGAGGTCTAAGATCTCGGAAGTGATCCATTTCCCCGACCGCTGTTTTTGATTCAAATTTGATTCATCGGAGCCAGATAGTTACCTTTGCTTTCTTGGGTACAGGAACAATGGTGGACATCTTGAAGCAGTGTCATAATATATGGTCACAACAGGTGTAAATATATAGGTTATGAGAGTGTTATGACCATATTACGACAAGTTATGTCAGCTGTTATGACCTATGACATGGTTATGGCCGTGTGATAACTTTACTTGACACACAGTGTCATAAGTAACCATCATTTAACACATCTCTAGCGTAATAATGCATTACATGCGTCGTTCCACACCATTTCAGCAATAGATGACACCCACCATCTCAGATTATCTACAGGAACGATTTCTGAACAATGTTGAAGGAACACTAATCTTATTTAATTTGATCGCTGAGAAATTAGGCTAATTGATTGCATCCAAATTGGCCCTTTTTATTTATAGCAGGGGTGTCAAATTCAATATACTTTAAAATGACCAAAACCAAATCGAACACTAGCTAATAATCACTAGACAGTCAGGGAGCATCGAAAATTCCAAAAAACGTTGGATAGAGGACTCTTTTTGAGAGAAAAAAAAAAGAAGGAAATAACCCATTTTCAGTTTGGCCTTCCGGACCTCGTTGAACACCAAATGCGGCCATTGGGGCAAAATTTGTTCAACACAAATTATTTATAGAATTCACATAATATTCAATAAATATAGTACCCGCCATCCAATTTGGACCAAAGGTCTTCCTACCATTGAGTAAGACATGAGGAAGGCAATAAAATGGTAAAAAGCCACCCACAAAACGCCACACCAATCCCATCGCAACAACCAGTACACAGTATCAGTTCTTTAAGTAATATGGATCTGCGGCGTGAACTATTGCTTCTTCATCCTATGTAATGTATCCCCTGTGAAGCTGGTGATGTTTTTCCCCCCTGTTCAGAGAAATGTGTCATTTAAATGACTTGCATTTTTTTATTTTATTATTATTAAGTGAGAAAGTGCCAGATTTTGCCCACTGCTGCCTTTTATACATTTTGCTAGTCTCTTGTGTTAATTAAACGGAATACAACATCTTCTTTGCAACTTTGGGTAGAAAACACAGGGACACACAACCTATTTTCAGCAAAAGCTATTGGTTTTCTACCCAAAGTTGCAAAGACAATGTCGTGATCCATTTAATAAACACAAGAAACCAGCAAAATGGATAAAGGGTGTGGCAGTTGCAGGAACAGCAGCATCTAGCGGGCAAAATCTGTTACTTTCACACTAATTTATGGTAAATCGTTTTTCTGAACTGGGGGGAAAAAATTACATTACCCGGTACACAGGGAATACATAACATAAGATGAAGTAATAGCCTACTCCAAGCCTCAGCTCCATACTTCTTGTTAGACATAGAGAACTGATACTGTATACTGGCTGTTGGATTGGGATTGGCGTGGGGGGTCCGTGGGTGGCTTTTGATCATTTTAGTGGATTCCTCATCTTACTCACGAAGAATTATGGTCCAAATAGGATGTTAGGATTCATATAATCTTCAATAAATATAGTACCTATCAATTAAAAAGAGACAATTTGGATGCAATCAATTAGCTTAATTTCTCAGAGATCAAATTATACTTAAATAAAATAATCGTATCTGTACTGAACTACAGAAACAATTTCAGTGTAACGCTCGTCTTTCGGTGGAAGAGAGGAGGACCAAGGCGCAGCGTGGTGAATGTTCATGATGTCGAATTTTAATGATATCCAACAAAACAGAACACTGACAAAATAATAAAACGACGTGAACAGACCTGAACTTGAGAACATAAAACATGAACGCACGAACAGGAAGGAACAAACGAACGAACGAAACAGTACCGTGTGGTGAAACAAACACAGACACAGCAACAATCACCCACAAACAAACAGTGAGAACAGCCTACCTTAATATGGTTCTCAATCAGAGGAAACGTTAAACACCTGCCCCTGATTGAGAACCATATCAGGCTAGTTGACAATGAACCCAACATAGAAACACATAACATAGAAAGCCCACCCAGCTCACGTCCTGACCAACTAAACAATACAGAACAAAGGAAATAAGGTCAGGAACGTGACATTCAGCACAATTTCAGATGGTGGGTGTTGAAATCCTCTTGTGCTTTTGAGGTAAAATGACTCACATTCAAATGGAGGGCAAGGTCTTCAAAACAAATGGAATGAATAGAAACTGAAAAAGTCAAAACCTGACCGCTTTGAAATGTTATACTTACATTCTAGGCAGTTTGTACTTGGTAATGACACACGCGCACACACACGATGGCACCCGGAAACCACACACAAGACAGATGAGGATGATGGCGTTGGGAGGAGGAATGAATGAGCTGGAGTTGGAATAATCATCCATCAGGAAATAATTAGGGTTAGCAATTAACATTGAGAGAGAGAGACTCACACTATCTATCCCCACAGATAACAGCTATGCACTCTCTTCAATAAACCACAGATAGGCCTACATTTTCTTTTCCCACCCCCTCACAAATATACACACACCCCCCCCCCCATCGGTCTTACTCACACTGCCTCACATCCTCCCATACTGAACACTCCCAAAAGTACCCACAGACCACACTGTCCGTCACACACCCCCATACACGTTTTCCCATGTTACCTGGATCTGTTCTTGGGTCCATTGGTCCAGGTTGACAGATTTGACTAAGGAGATATGGATGCCCAGGTTCCAGCGTATACACATGAAGATCCCCAGGTTCCATGATGCCCACAGCGGACCTACACAGATGCACATAAACTCAGCAAAAAAAATAAACGTCCTCCCACTGTAAACAGCGATTATTGTCAGCAAACTTAACATGTGTACATATTTGTATGAACATATCAAGATTCAACAACTGAGACATAAACTGAACAAGTTCCACAAACATGTGACAAACAGAAATTGAATAATGTGTCCCTGAACAAAGGGGGGGATCAAAATCAAAAGTAACAGTCAGTATCTGGTGTGGCCACTAGCTGCATTAAGGACTGCACCAACTTTGCCAGTTCTTGCTGTGAGATGTTACCCCACACATCCAACAAGGCACCTGTAAGTTCCCGAACATTTCGTGGTGGGAATGGCCCTAGCCCTCACCCTCCGATCCACAGGTCCCAGATGTGCTCAATGTGATTGAGATCCGGGCACGTTGCTGGCCATGGCAGAACACCATGGCAGAACACTGACATTCCTGTCTAGCAGGAAATCACGCACAGAACGAGCAGTATGGCTGGTGGCATTGTCACCACATGAGGGAGGAGTACCACATGAGGGAGGAGGATGTCTTCCCTGTAATGCACACCGTTGAGATTGCCTGCAATGAAAACAAGCTCAGTCCAATGATGCTGTGACACACCGCTCCAGAGCACAGGACTCGGTGTAATGCTCGTTCCTTCGACGATAAACGCGCATCCGACTCGTCAGTGAAGAGCCCTTTTAACCAGTCCTGTCTGGTCCAGCGAAGGTGGGTTTGTGCCCATAGGCAACATTGTTGCCGGTGATGTCTGGTGAGAACCTGTCTTGCAACAGGCCTACAAGCCCTCAGTCCAGCCTCTCTCAGACTATTGCGGACAGTCTGAGCACTGACGGAGGGATTGTGCATTCCTGGTGTAACTCGGGCAGTTGTTGTTGCCATCCTGTACCTGTCCCACAGATGTGATGTTCGGACGTACCGATCCTGTGCAGGTGTTGTTACATGTGGTCTGCCACTGCGAGGATGATCAGCTGTCCGTCCTGTCTCCCTGTAGCGTTGTCTTAGGAGTCTCACAGTAAGGACATTGCAATGTATTACCATGGCCACATCTGCAGTCCTCGTGCCTCCTTGCAGCATATCTAAGGCACGTTCATGCAGATGAGCAGGGACCCTGGGCATCTTTCTTTTTGTGTTTTTTAGAGTCAGTAGAAAGGCCTCTTTAGTGTCCAAAGTTTTCATAACTGTGAGCTTAATTGCCTACCGTCTGTCAGCTGTTAGTGTCTTAATGAACATGCACCTGTGAAACGGTCATTCATTGTTTGTGGTTCATTGAACAAGCATGGGAAACAGTGTTTAAACCCTTTACAATGAAGATCTGTGAAGTTATTTGGATTTTTACGAATTATCTTTGAAAGACAGCGTCCTGAAAAAGGGCTGTTTCTTTTTTTGCTGAATTTAGTAATTGTTCTGGTACTGTTTTTATTACAGTCCAGCATTGACACCAAATCCTTCAACTAAGTGTGGTCCTGTCTGAAGAGCATTGATTAGCCAAATTGGTCAGAACCCCCTGCCATAGATCAACCTCTGACGGACGACACAACCTAAAAATCAGCCAACCTAACAAACACATCCACTAAAACACACACACAGGACCCTGGAGCCTCAATGACTGACAGTGGCTCTTTCCAACTCGGGATGACAGGCAGTCGAGCTTGAAATTAAAGCCCCTACCGGCAACCTGAGGACAGGGCCTTACGTACGTGTGTGTGTGTGTGTGTGTGTGTGTGTTACAGGGGAGCTGGTGGCTGTCTGGGGTAGCAGACAGTTCTCCAGAAGACACTGACAGGTTGTCTCAGGAGCTTCTTACTACTGGCCTTATCTGTGACACCATTGTTCAAAGCTGTCGAAAATTAAATCCACACTGAAAGTGCTTGAGGAACAAGTGGCTGTAGATAAAGTTGCACTCAACCACTCAAACAGAGTTAGGCTCGATATTTTTGTCATACCCATGATTTGATGATTGGCATGCCTATCTGATCCTAGATCTGTGGTTAAGGGGACAACTTCTACCTCTGGCGCTGAGGAACAGTGTTCTGCTACTCCCTGGTGGGGGCTGGATGCTGTACAGTCCAGGTTAGGTCGTAGCTAATCTTGTTCCTAGACACTTCCACCCAAATTGGCGAATAGGTCTGGTGGACCAACGCATCAAACTTGGCCAATACAGAAAGATAGGGAAAAACTCCCGACGCATAGGCTTTGGCTTAAAAATCGGCTTCCCCCTAACCCTCCCAAATATGTGTCTTCTGCGCACCACAAGTTTCTGCCTCCATTTGGAGCCACGCCTCGCTGTCGTGTGATTCGCTAAAATTAAAAGACAAATAATTTACTCAGTAAGGTCACTGAAATACAATTCTATGGTCCCACTATGGCCAATTTTTAATCGTTGATGTTCCAGGCTTTTGTGTGCAATAGCCTGGGGAAGAGGTTAGGTTGTAGCACTAGCTCTCACAGAAGACAAGCCGTGTTCAGATTAGTTAAGGACTGCAGTAACTCACACAGCACAGTACATATTCTACAAGCAAGAATGCCACATGCATACACACTAGGGGTGTGCACCTTCCCTTTCAATGACAATTTGATACACATCTAGATATATGGGCTCCGATATGATACAGCAATGATATGTTTTAGTTCAAAGCGAGTCGGTCGATTTGGTTTCATTAGAGGAACGAAACGACGCGGTCGATTTGGTTTCATTAAAAGGAACGAAACGATGCGGTCGATTTGGTTTCATATGATGCGGTTCGATGCACTAACATCCATTTTCCATTCAAAATTGTAATCTGCTGCTGATGGAGCTCTGGAGCTGGGGAACTCTGAACTGCATCTGTCTAGGCTGTGTGTGTGTGTGTGTGTGTGTGTGTGTGTGTGTGTGTGTGTGTGTGTGTGTGTGTGTGTGTGTGTGTGTGTGTGTGTGTGTGTGTGTGTGTGTGTGTGTGTGGAATATGAGTACATGTAGGGATACCACCCACACATCACACACCAATACTTGCCCATAAGTCATCAGGGAATCTCAGAGCAGTGTGGTAAGTGAACAGAAATAGAATTCATAGATATCCTCTCAGACCAAATTACTAGGCTACTTCTGTCACCTGAAGAAAATGAAGTGCAGTGGTATTATGGATAACACAAAGTACTGTTTGGTTGAGAGATCATCAGATTGGGCCTCCGTCAATTCCCTGACTCTCTTTCTCTCACAGAGTTAATGGACTTATGTCACCACCTGTTGGCAATGACAGGAACAGTAGGCAGGTCTCATGATGAGGACACAGAGAAGATGGCTTCTCTGACTATTTGGAGCAATGTTTCCCAAATGTTGAGAGTTGTTGCAGAAACAAGTCTACCTGCAGGACATCCGACAAGGTGTTGTGTGAGGCTAATATCCAGGTCCATTGGATCTGGCTCCCACAGGTTTGCCACAGATAATACGTTCTAAATGGATGCATCTATCACCATTATCACCAAGCGGCGGGAAGAGGAAGAAGACGGAGCTAGATGAAACTTGTCCGACATTCTGCTTACTTCCTCATCGATGAAACATTCGATCTCAATACAGTTCTGTTCCCAAAACTAGAATCTGTTACGAACAGAGTGCGCAAGGTTTTGTAGACTTGACACTTTCTAAAAGTATCAAAGAATTTGATTGTTTAGAAGGAGTGCAAGAGTGAATTGAGTTATTGCACACGGGCACTTCACAGAGTAGGCATTCCCTAATGGAAATATGCAAATTCATGTTAAAATGTGCCACAAAGATCTTACGAGCTCATGCTTGGCACTGCCCACCTCCTTGCCTGTTCTGCCCACTATGCTTAATTTGCTTCCAATTGGAAACAACACTGGTGGTGTTGGGTTAGTTACTAGTGTCTTTAGGTTTACCTTGGCTAGGCCTACATTCGGTAGAGACAGAAGTTGGCTGCCCTCTCCTTCATACAGCAGGCTGAGAGAGAGAGAGAGGGGGGTATCAAGAAAATGTCAAAACAACCCTCTGTGCCAAGCTGGCCTTCTTGCCAAGCTTGCTGTACCAACACAGAGAAAATCATGCCAGTTCAGAGAGAGTGCCCCTGTTAAGAACATGACATGCCATGCTGGGTTGGGTTGGCAGGTAGCCTAGTGGTTTTGAGCTTTGGGCCAGTAACCGAAAGGTTGCTGGTTCAAATCCCAGAGCAGACTAGGTGAAAAATCTGTTGATGCGCCCTTGCGCAAGGCTGTTAACCCTAATTGCTACTGTACGTCGCTCTGAATAAGAGCTTCTTCGAAATGATTCAAACGCAAAATGTAGACAATACCCCTAGAAACACGTGCCAGTCCCGGCACAAGGGAGTAGGCTAGTTTAATGAGATAAAAGGCCAGCATTCTTTTTTAGCCTAGATAGGCTTACAAACCTCGACACATAGCAGAGGTACACAAAAAGACTGGTTCAATACTTGTACACATTCACAAGCCGCATGCACATGCAGTAACACCTGAGCATACAGGGCAGTGTGCACACTGTACAGAAACGGAGACACAGGCAGGCAGGGTGAAATTACACCTGAGCAGCTCTGGCGAGTCACTTACTACACTTGTAGGAGTCAAATCTGCCGGCCAACATCCTGTCTAATCACCATTATTACAGGTCTGTCACACATAGTTCTGGGTGCCTAGTAACACACATAGCCTAGCACTCCTCTCCCTGTTTCACAGCAGTTGCCCTTGTCACTGTGGTCAGTAGAGGTAAAGGACACATATTTGGAAAACAGAGAATGACAGAAGTTGATTGAAGGAGTAGGAGTGGGCATAGCCGTGGGAGTAGGGGTGCTAAGGGTGGTGCAGCACCCACTGAAAAATCTGAATACACTTTTTTGGTTATTACATATTTCCATGTGTGTTTATTTCATAGTTTTGAAGTCTTCACTATTGTTCTGCAATGTAGGAAATGGTTAAAAAAAACTTGAATGAGTAGGTGTTCAAACTTTTGACTGGTACTGTGTGTGTGTGTATATATATATATATATATATATATATATATATATATATATATATATATATATATATATATATATATATATATATATATACACACACACACATACATATACATATATATATATATATATATATATATATATATACACACACAGTTGAAGTCAGAAGTTTACATACACCTTAGCCAAATACCTTTAAACTCAGTTTCACAATTCCTGACATTTAATTCCCTGTCTTAGGTCAGTTAGGATCACCACTTTATTTTAAGAATGTGAAATGTCAGAATAATAGTAGAGAGAATTATTTATTTCAGCTTTTATGTCATCATCACATTCCCAGTGGGTCAGAAGTTTACATACACTCAATTAGTATTTGGTAGCATTGCCTTTAAATTGTTTAACTTGGGTCAAACGTTTCGGGTAGCCTTCCACAAGCTTCCCACAATAAGTTGGGTGAATTTTGGCCCATTCCTCCTGACAGAGCTGGTGTAACTGAGTCAGGTTTGTAGGCCTCCTTGCTCGCAAATACTTTTTCAGTTCTGCCCACAAATGTTCTATGGGATTGAGGTCAGGGCTTTGTGATAGCCACTCCAATACCTTGACTTTGTTGTCCTTAAGCCATTTTGCCACAACTTTGGAAGTATGCTTGGGGTCATTGTCCATTTGGAAGACCCATTTGCTACCAAGCTTGAACTTTCTGATTGATGTCTTGAGATGTTGCTTCAATATATCCACCTAATTTTCCACCCTCATGATGCCATCCATTTTGTGAAGTGCACCAGAACCTCCTGCAGCAAAGCACCCCCACAACATGATGCTGCCACCCCCGTGCTTCACTGTTGGGATGGTGTTCTTCAGTTTGCAAGCCTCCCCCTTTTTCCTCCAAACATAACGATGGTCATTATTGCCAAACAGTTCTATTTTTGTTTCATCAGACCAGAGGACATTTCTCCAAAAAGTACAATCTTTGTCCCCATGTGCAGTTGCAAACCGTAGTTTAGCTTTTTTATTGGCGGTTTTGGAGCAGTGGCTTCTTCCTTGCTGAGCGGCCTTTCAGGTTATGTCGATGTAGGACTCGTTTTACTGTGGATATAGATACTTTTGTACCTGTTTCCTCCAGCATCTTCACAAGGTCCTTTGCCGTTGTTCTGGGATTGATTTGCACTTTTCGCACCAAAGTACGTTCATCTTTAGGAGACAGAACGCGTCTCCTTCCTGAGCGGTGTGACGGTTGCGTGGTCCCATGGTGTTAATACTTGTGTACTATTGTTTGTACAGATGAATGTGGTATCTTCAGGCGTTTGGAAATTGCTCCCAAGGATGAACCAGACTTGTGGAGGTCTACCATTTTTTTCTGAGGTCTTGGATGATTTCTTTTGATTTTCCCATGATGTCAAGCAAAGAGGCACTGAGTGTGAAGGTAGGCCTTGAAATACATCCACAGGTAAACCTCCAATTGAAGTCAACTAGCCTATCAGAAGCTTCTAAAGCCATGACATAATTTTCTGGAAATTTCCAAGCTGTTTAAAGGCAGAGTCAACTTCGTGTATGTAAACTTCTGACCCACTGGAATTGTTATAATTGTGAATTATAAGTGAAATAATCTGTCTGTAAATAATTGTTCGGAAAATTACTTGTGTCATGTACAAAGTAGATGTCCTAACCGACTTGCCAAATCTATAGTTTGTTAACAAGAAATTCGTGGAGTGATTGAAAAACAAGTTTTAATGACTCCAACCTAAGTGTATGTAACCTTCCGACTTCAACTGTAATATATATATGTAAATCAATAAAACGCAGCACCCCCCCCATCCAACTCGGAATTCCAAGTCGAAACTGGCATCTTTCCAGAGCTCCGACGTTCCAACATGAAGATCACTGACGTCATGATTTGATATCTGCTTCCCCCCCCGGCAATACACTCATATCCCCCGTGGACCAGTTCGTACCTAAAATTCTCCCTTCAGGCTGCAAAGGTGTCGAGTTCCTCCTTACCTAGATTTAATGGCGTGAAGGCGGAATAAAACTGGGAAAATATCCATACTTTATATATGAAACGTCATTGTCCACTACCATGCTAAAGTGGCTAATGACTAGGAATGCTAGTCCCAGATGTTGCGTATCGCTTTCAGCCAATCAGGTTACAGCAGTCTTGTTTAACACAACATCAGGAAGTATCATTAGCCACTAGCATCACAGATAGAACAATGAGACAGGTATTTCAATGGATGTATAAAATGTGAAGCATCTGCTTGGCGTTTCCACTCACTACCAAATATGGTAGCGAGAGGAAGCCCAGTGGCTGGCAGTGGGAGAAGATGGAATGAGGTGGATTTTGGTTGACATTTTGCAAATATTCTCATTGATGAAACATTTAAACTCAATACAGTTTTCTGTTCCCAAAACAGAGTCTGCAATGAACAGATTAAAGTCTACAAAACGTAGTCCAATCTTTGCCAAAGTTGTAAAAAAAATAAAAAAATTAAAGAAATTGGGTTGTTTAGGAGCGCAAAGGCAAATTGAGTTTATGCACACACACACTTCAGAGTAGGCGTTCCCTAACGGAAATATATAGATGTCTGCTAGAACGGGCTAATAGGATCTTGCTAGCTCGTGCTTGGCTCTGCCCACCTCCTTGCTTGTTCTGCCCACTATGACTAATTTGTTCCCATTAGAAACGACAGTCTGTGGTCTATCTTGGTTTAGTTATAAAAATCTTTGCTAGCATGATGGTGGAAAATGGTGTTTCATAAAGAAAGTACGCATATTTTCCATGTTTATTTCCGCCATTAGGGGATATCAAAACCTTGCAGCCTGAATGGAGAAGGTTTTAGGTATGAACCGATCCATGGGGATACCAGTTATTTGCCAGCTGCATACGATATCTTTGGAAGGTAGATGAAACCATCAATACCAGCTCAATATCGCCATCTGCCGGCCTTTGAGCTAGTGTCGAACATGCATTTGCAGCTAATAGTGAAATAAAAACTGACTGTCCATAAACGAGGGGTAATGTCACGTTCAAAACAACTGAAAACTCTGAAGAATATGAGATCAAATCACGACATCAGTGATCTTCAGGTCGGAGCGCTAGAAAGAGGCCAGAGTTCCCGAGTTGGATGACCGTTCAAATCGATTTTTCCCAGTTGGAGTTCGTTTTTCCAGAGCTGTTTAGAACGCAGAGGTCAGAGATGACCGAGTTCTAAGTTGTTTTGAACACGACATATATGCTAGTAACCCATCGTAAAGATGCAGGCTTTTATTAATCACAGGTGAGTGGTTCGCTGAGCTGAAGCAAAGCCTCCTTGACAGTCAATACTGGAGAGACTGATTACTCTTATCATAGACTGCTTCCGCTCATAATTAAATTAGAGGAAAGCACATCGGAGCCAATACATTCTATTCTCTTTTGCTTCCATCGTGCTAGGCTAGCAAGCTAACAAACTTGTCAACGGGAATGACCAGTATAGCTTGACTAGCTAGCCATTGTGTCTGTGTAATTGCCCGCTCGTTCACACGCAGGCAGAAGTCGAACTCCATGGGTGGCTATTTGGGATGGCGTATGTGGAACCTTTCATTTCCAGAACATCGTTGACATTCGCGGATAGAATCCAGGTAGTTATTAGCGTCAACTCTCTATATTCCAGCAACTGAGATTACCTTTCGCCTCGCAGTCAGCGCAGTATTTGTTGTCGTTCTCTCTGAGCATTTTTGACAGAATGGCCTGATGCTGCTCATTCAGTTTCTGACCTTTTCCTCTCTCCTACCGCGTCGACATCTCTCCACAAGTTATGGTGTACTGTTCCCAAAGAAACCACCAACTGTTTATAATTAAAAGACTATCCCTGTGTGTGTACAGCTAACTACAACGTATCGATAGCAGCCTAATTTAATAACTTGTATTCCGCCAGCAATTCCAATGTTATGGTGCATTACCGCCATCTACTGTACTGGAGTGTGGGCCAGAGACAGGGAGAAACTAAAAACTACCTGCCAGCCCAAATGCTCTTAAAAAAGATAACAAAATATTTGAGACTATCTAATGACGTTCTACTCAATATACTCTTTAAACTAATTTCCTGTATCCCGTTCTCCCTCATACTAGATCTCAGCCTCTCTCTTTCCCTCTGACACGCTTTTGGGCTCCTGAGTGACGCACCGGTCTAAGGCACAGCATCTCAGTGCTTGAGGCGTCACTACAGACCCTTGTTTGATTCCCGGCTGTATCACAACATCTGAGTGCGATGTATGTTTGCTGTTGAACGCCGAAAGCTGTAAGCTGAACGAGAGACCTCGGTTTATTGTTTTTGTAAAGCTGACAGTGTTTTTAAATACTTTTATTTTAGATCCTGCGGCTCTGTTGGGCTTAGTTGCTGTGAGCGCTGCTGTCTGTCCTTAAATCCTGCCAGATTCCGCATAGGGGGAGAGACGGAAGCCCAGCTAGCCTAGCTGGCTCAGCGGTCTCAAATGGAGGTCGCTATTGAACGTTTCCAGTGCTGCAGGAGCTGTGTTTACTTTGCTTTGTTCCGGGACAATGTGGACCGCGCTGACTTTCAATGTAGCAACTGCTTGCTTGCGGAGGACTACAGGGTCAAAGTGGCTACTCTTAGCAAGCAAGTAGCAAACCTACACAAGCTACTGGGGATGCACGCACGCACGCCCGCCCACTTTTTATTTTTCTTCCACCCCAGTAGCCGGACGCCGATCTGGTCTGGTGGAAGTATTGCCGCCGTGTCGGCTCTCCACAGCCGACTGGCCGGTGCTCAGTAGGGTTCCATCCCCAAAGGGTTCTCCCCCTTCCCTGGAGGGCGGAGCTATTCTCGACCCAGCCAACCAGCCATGGAGATATGTCACTCGCCGTGGAAGTCGAAGAAAGCGTCCTCTCTCCTTGGAGATGTTGAGCCCGAACCTGACAGAGACAAGAAACGGCTTTGGATCCAGAGGTTCCGGCGCCTTCTTCCTTGAGGGTTTCCCATTCAAGATCGCATCCGGAGGTACCTGTGTCTTCGTCCTCGGTTCTGTATCCCTCTCCTGTGGCTTCTACCTCGGGTTCAGATCCTCGGAGCTCCCACCCTCTTCAGACCATGAGGCTGCCTGAGAGACCGGCCTATTCAACATCACCAGCTGTCGTCATAGGCAGCTCTATGATGAGAAAAATCTCAGTTACCAAGTCAAAAACCCTGTGCTGTTCAGGAGCATGAGTACAGGACATCACAAGGCTGCTTCCGACTGTTCTACGACAGATGCCGGGAGCTGACACTATCGTCGTCCATGTGAGGTCAAACGACATCAGAAGGACTAGCTCAGAACTTCTGAAAATTGATTTTAAAGGACTGATTTCAGCATTAAAAGACTCCAAAAAACAGCCAATCATTTCATGTCCAGTACCATCGTTGGGCCGCGGGTGTGAAAGATTCAGCATGCTACTGGCATTATACATTTAGCTAAAATATTACCGTCGCTCTGCTGGAGTCACTTTTATAGAGAACTTTGACACCTTCTGGAAACACCTTCCATCCAAATAATCTTGGGTCCTGGACTCTGTCCATTTCAAAACTGCATTGAAACAATGACTTATCAATGGCCCAAGACCAGCTCAGTTAATCCCTACCATTGTGACAATGAGTCGTCATAATGCTGCATCAAATGTACATTGTCTTAGGGGGGTTGGCAGACACAATGTAAGTAACTTAATTTATGTTCCCCTAATTTCCCTGAATACCTCTGATCCTACAGCTATTGTATGCAGTAATCATGAGCCTATGAACCAGAGTTACACTGTTAGCACTGAGGTGGTGTGTCCTAGTGGGAAGACCACTTTGTGCAGCTCACCCTGCACTATCAGCTCCAATATAAATAACATGAGTAAGTCTACTTCTGTGTATCTTCCCAATAAAGCATTAAAAACAATCAAGCAACCCAGAGAAGTGCAAAAAAGAGCCCATATTAACATATGCAGCCTGAGAAACAAGGTTCATGAAGTCAATAACTTGCTTGTAAAAAATTACATTCATATTCCGACTATCTCTGAAGCTCACTTAGATAGTGCCTTTGATACAGTGGTAGCAATACATGGTTATAACATCTACCGAAAAGACAGAAATGCCAACATGGTGGTGTTGCGGTTTATATTCAGAACTGCATTTCTGTAGAGATAAGAGACAATCTAATGTTAGATACTGTTGAGGTAATATGGCTACAAGTTCATCTTCCTCACCTAAAGCCCATTCTTGTGGGAGGCTGCTGTAAATCACCAAGTGCTAACTGTCAGTATCTGGATAATATGTGTGAAATGCCTAATGGTGTATGTGATAGCAACAGAGAGGTATATTGACTGGCTCTCAGCAAGCTGCCACCTCAAGAAAGGACTTCAAACTGTTGCCAGTGCCTGCAACCTGGTTCAGGTAATCAATCAACCTACCTGTCACATTCTGACCTTAGTTCCTTTTTTATGTCTCCTTTTTGGTTTGGTCAGGGTGTGAGTTGGGGTGGGCATTCTATGTTTCATTCTAGGTTTTGTTCTAGGTTTTGTATTTCTGTGTTTGGCCTGGTATGGTTCCCAATCGTTGTCTCTGATTGAGAACCATACTTAGGTAGCCTGTTGTGTTTGTGGGGAGTTGTTTCCTGTTTTGT
Source organism: Salvelinus alpinus (assembly GCF_045679555.1). Lineage (NCBI taxonomy): Eukaryota > Metazoa > Chordata > Actinopteri > Salmoniformes > Salmonidae > Salvelinus > Salvelinus alpinus. The sequence goes on from NC_092088.1 coordinate 49,355,777, forward strand.
CACCTGATAGGACTGTTTTGTTTTTTTGTGTTTTCTCCTTTGTTATTTTTGTGTTCAGTTCAATAAATTTAACATGGACACGTACCACGCTGCATTTTGGTCTGATCCTTCATACTCCTTGTCAGAAGAAGACAATCGTTACACTACCGGGGTATTTAGTAGCACAGGAAGGAAATCATCAACATGTATTGATCACATCTTTACTAATGCTGTAGAAATTTGCTTTAAAGCAGTATTCAAGTCCATAGAATGTAGTGATCACAATATGGTAGCCATGTCTAGGAAAACCAAAGTTCCAAAGGCTGGGCCTAATATAGTGTATAAGAGGTCATATAATATGTTTTGTAGAGATTCTTATGTATTTTCTGGTCTGTGCTGTGTAATGAGGAGCAACAAGATGCTGCACTTGACACATTTATGAAATTGCTTATTCCAGTTACTAATAAGCACGCACCCATTTAATAAAATGACTAACAACTGTTAAATTTCCTTGGATTGATGAGGAATTGAAAAATTGTATGGCTGAGAGAGATGAGGCAAAAGGTATGGCAAATAAGTCTGGCTGAATGGCAATATACTGCAAATTAAGAAATCATGTGACTAAACTAAATAAAAATAAACTATACTATGAAACAAAGATGAATGATAAAAAGCTTTAAAGCACCTTAAATTAAATTTTGGGAAAAAAAGCCAACTCGGCTCCATCATTCATTGCCTCATTCATCACAAAACCCACTGACTTTTTCATTGACCAGATAAGCAAACGTAGGGATGACATGCCAGCAACAAACGCTGACACTACACATCAGAGTATATCTGACCAAATTATGAAAGACAAGAATTGTACTTTTGATTTCTGTCAATGTGTAAGAGGTGAAGAAATTATTGTTGTCTATCAACAATGACATGCCGGATCTGACAATCTGGATGGAAAATGACTGAGGATAATAGGTGACAATATTGCCACTCCTATTTGCCACATATTCAAATTAAGCCAACTAGAAAGTGTGTGCCCTCAGACCTGGAGGGAAGCTAAAGTCATTCCGCTACCCAAGAATAGTAAAGCCCCCTTTACTGGCTCAAATAGCTGACCAATCAGCCTGTTACCAACCCTTAGTAAACTTCTGCAGAAAAAAATGTGTTTGACCAGATTTAATGCTATTTCACAGTAAACAAATTGACAACATACTTTCAGCACGCTTATTTTTTACCATCAGCTTTGAAATGCAAGACAAAGGCCATAATGTATTATTCCAGCCCAGGCACAATTTAGGTTTTGGCCACTAGATGGCAGCATTGTATGTGCAAAGTTTTAGACTGATCTAATGAACCACTGCATATCTGTTCAAAATGTTGTATCAAGACTGCCCAAACGTGCCTAATTGGTTTATTAATACATTTTCAAGTTCATAATTGTGTACTCTCCTCAAACAATAGCATGTTATTATTTCACTGTAATAGCTATAGTAAATTGGACAGTGCAGTTAGATTAACAAGAATTTAAGCTTTCTGCCCATATCAGATATGTCTGTGTCCTGGGAAATGTTCATGTTACTTACAACCTCATGCTAATCACATTCGCCTACGTTAGCTTAACCGTCACATGAGATGGACACCGATCCTGTAGAGGTTATAATTAAAACCCTGAATGGGAGACCAAAGGGTAGCTCTAGATACATAAATTCTCCAGTAGGTGCTGCCCAGTCTATAGTTTTTTTTTCTGACAGTGGATATAAGGTTGAAGACCTGACATTGTTTTAAAGGTACAAATCCCCCCAAAAATTACAACGTTTGTCTATGTTGAAATTTGGTTACCATGATTACAATCCTGTGGTTGAAATTTCACCCTCAAAATAACGTTGATGACTTTATTTCAAATCCAATGTATTTGACTGCACGTTTGTTTATTCCATGTGTAACTTTGTGTTGTTTGTGTCGCTTTGCTTTATCTTGGCCAGGTCGCAGTTGTAAATGAGAACTTGTTAACAACTGGCCTACCTGGTTAAATAAATAAAATAAAAAATGTGGTTTGTGACGTATTTCAACTCTCAATTATACAAGTCGTTTCTTAGTCTCACCACTAGGTGTCTCTCTTTACCATGACACTATTCCCCTCATTTCAAAAGTTTCGACATGACGTGTTAATGGAAAAATCAGTTTCTATCTATTTTCTACTGCAGTCTCAAAACAGCCTCCTTTTCTAATTACTAATTTATATCCATTCCACTGCACAATTTGAGATATTTCTTGATATTCAATCATCTTTGGTTTTGCATGTATAATTGATTATTGAAGAGTGTGCCTCGTGAGCTTAGTACAACAATATTGCCATATCACAACCCAAAATATTATTTTTTTGTATTTTGTCTTTGTTAACAATAGCCTCAAAATATGTAAAATCATGTCAATTATGGACTGTCATCGCTTGAATCCATGATTCTGAGAGTGTTTACATGTGTCCTGTCTGTCTCTCTGATATTTGAGACCATCTGTCAAATAAAAGTGTTGTTCTGGAGGAATGATCAAGCAGGGAGGTAAAGGTGGTCCAACCATAGGGGTTTGTCGTCCAACTCAGTTGACTCCGTGGCTGTGAAGATGAGTCATGATGACTGCTCATGGAAAGGTGAGATTCATTATACTCAACCCAGTAGCGTCAAAAAAAACAACGATATGACATGTAAGCCTATCCTATTTTACATGGTTGATGATTATTTTAATGTACATGCTAAATAATGTGTCAGAGGCACTCAAATCTGCTTCCATACGTGGCCACTATGTCCCAAGGAAAACTATACTGAATAAAAATATGAATGCAACATGATTTTACTGAGTTACAGTTCATATAAGGAAATCAGTCAATTGAGAAAAAAAAATATTGGGCCTAATCTATGGATTTCACATGACTGGGAATACAGATATGCATCTGTTGGTCACAGATACCTTTAAAAAAAAAGGGGCCTCAGGAATTCGTCACGGTATCTCTGTACATTCAAATTGCCATCAATAAAATGCAATTGTGTTCATTGTCCGTAGCTTATGCCTGCCCATACGATAATCCCACCGCCACAATGGGGCACTCTGTTCAGAACGTTGACATTGGCAAACCGCTCACCTACATGACACCATATACATGGTCTGTGGTTGTGAGGCTGGTTGGATGTACTGCCAAATTCTCTAAAACAATGTTGGAGGCTGCTTATGTTAGAGAAATTAACATTAAATTCTCTGACAACAGCTCTGGTGGACTTTCCTGCAGTCAGCATGCCAATTGCACGCTCCCACAAAAGTTGAGACATCTGTGGCATTGTGGTGTGACAAAACTGCAGTGGCCTTTTATTGCCTCCAGCACAAATCAAATCAAAGTTTATTTGTCACGTGCGCCGAATACAACAGGTGTAGTAGACCTTACAGTGAAATGCTTACTTACAGGCTCTAACCAATAGTGCAAAAAAGGTGTTAGGTGAACAATAGGTAAGTAAATAAATAAAACAACAGTAAAAAGACAGGCTATATACAGTAGCGAGGCTATAAAAGTAGCGAGGCTACATACAGACACCGGTTAGTCAGGCTGATTGAGGTAGTATGTACATGTAGATATGGTTAAAGGGACTATGCATATATGATGAACAGAGAGTAGCAGTAGCGTAAAAGCTGGGTTGGCGGGTGGCGGGACACAATGCAAATAGCCCGGTTAGCCAATGTGAGGGAGCACTGGTTGGTCGTCCCAATTGAGGTAGTATGTACATGAATGTATAGTTAAAGTGACTATGCATATATGATAAACAGAGAGTAGCAGCAGCGTAAAAAGAGGGTTTGGGGGGGGGGGGGGGGCACACAATGCAAATCGTCCGGGTAGCCATTTGATTAGCTGTTCAGGAGTCTTATGGCTTGGGGGTAAAAACTGTTGAGAAGCCTTTTTGTCCTAGACTTGGCACTCCGGTACCGCTTGCCATGCGGTAGTAGAGAGAACAGTCTATGACTGGGGTGGCTGGGGTCTTTGACAATTTTTAGGGCCTTCCTCTGACACCGCCTGGTGTAGTCCTGGATGGCAGGCAGCTTAGCCCCAGTGATGTACTCGGCCGTACGCACTACCCTCTGTAGTGCCTTGCGGTCAGAGGCCGAGCAATTGCCGTACCAGGCAGTGATGCAACCAGTCAGGATACTCTTGATGTTGCAGCTGTAGAACCTTTTGAGGATCTCAGGACCCATGCCAAATCTTTTTAGTTTCCTGAGGGGGAATAGGCTTTGTCGTGCCCTCTTCACAACTGTCTTGGTGTGCACTTGTGTAACGATCATGCTGTTTAATAAGCTTCTTGATATGCCACACCTGTCAGGTTGATGGATTATCTTGGCAAAGGATAGATGCGCACTAACAGGGATGTAAACAAATTTGTGCACAACATTTTTGCAAAATAAGCTTTTTGTGAATATGGAAAATTTCTGGGACATTTTATTTCAGCTCATGAAACATGGGATCAACACTTTACATGTTGCGTTTATGTTTTGGTTGAGTGTAGTTTAATTACTAGTTGAACTACATTAACGACTCCAACATTACACATCCTTTAGTGATTAGCATAACAGTTTACAGTATAGTCATCACGATGACATAAGATAGATTTCTTAAAACAGATCAATATCTTTGGTTTTGTACCGTTGATTTTATCACACGTGCTGGGGTGCGCAGGACTTAGAATGCAGAGTTCATTTTCGAACTCTCAACCCACTGGGCACATGTCGTCATTTCAATGTTGAAATCTGGGTAATAATTGGTTGAGACTTTAATCAATGAGATGTATTTAATCAATGAGTGAGATGTACCCACTCAAAAATAATTCCCAATGTGTTATCACTATGCTTCAACCATCTAAAAGCACAACGAGTTTCCAATGGAAAAACATAATCAAACATAATTTATCTAAATGTGATAGAACTGCGCTTTCAACTATTTAAAAAACACAACAAGGCTCAAATGAGAATACAACATCAGATACACTTTTGGAAAAAGTACCCAATGTCATACTTGAGTAAAAGTAAAGATACCTTAATAGAAAATGACTTAAGTATAAGTAAAAATCACCCAGTAAAATCTACTTGAGTACAAGTCTAAAAGTATTTGGTTTAAAATATATTTAAGAATCAAATGTAAATGTAATTAGTATAAATCATCATCTCAAAAACCAGACGTCACCATTGTGTATGTATGTATATGTATATATACACTGCTCAAAAAAATAAAGGGAACACTTAAACAACACAATGTAACTCCAAGTCAATCACACTTCTGTGAAATCAAACTGTCCACTTAGGAAGCAACACTGATTGACAATAAATTTCACATGCTGTTGTGCAAATGGAATAGACAAAAGGTGGAAATTATAGGCAATTAGCAAGACACCCCCAAAAAAGGAGTGATTCTGCAGGTGGTGACCACAGACAACTTCTCAGTTCCTATGCTTCCTGGCTGATGTTTTGGTCACTTTTGAATGCTGGCGGTGCTCTCACTCTAGTGGTAGCATGAGACGGAGTCTACAACCCACACAAGTGGCTCAGGTAGTGCAGTTCATCCAGGATGGCACATCAATGCGAGCTGTGGCAAAAAGGTTTGCTGTGTCTGTCAGCGTAGTGTCCAGAGCATGGAGGTGCTACCAGGAGACAGGCCAGTACATCAGGAGACGTGGAGGAGGCCGTAGGAGGGCAACAACCCAGCAGCAGGACCGCTACCTCCGCCTTTGTGCAAGGAGGTGCACTGCCAGAGCCCTGCAAAATGACCTCCAGCAGGCCACAAAGCATGAAAAATCATGCTTTGTGGTATTTCGCAAAGGCTCTATGTTAAACAGATCGCACTATACGTTTTTGTGCGTGTAGATATGGTTGGCCTTGTTTGATAGACCCATTGGACGTCTTTCAGCGATGTTCCTATCGGCGAATTCATTGCTAAATATGCAAGCTGACACAGTTTTTCCACTCTCTGAAAGACTACAACTGGAGTGGGGTGGTGCTTCGTGCTCTGGCCTGGTCCCTCCCCCAATGTGGGCCTTTTTGAAAGGGATGCGGATAGACCGCAATGGCTTCAAATGATTCCTCTCATCACCACAAATCCGACATTGGAGCAATTTTCTGTGTACTACTAGCTACATGGAGAGATTCAACTATACATGTTTCAACCAGAGTATACAAATATTTTCATAAGCATGCCATATCTTTCTATTAGCCTAGTTATCGTTCTAAATGTAATCTCTGTGCCTGTGCACATGTATGCATGGTCAACTATTCTACCCTAATGTTGATGTTATGCTGACACAGTTCAACTGTCATTCACACTGTATAATTGATTTAATTTATTTGCCTTACAGACAATACTGGGTGGTGCCTGGGCTTCTTCCTGCAGTGGATTCTATATAGATAGAAACAGAATTCCTTTGCCTGCGTGTGTCATTGAAGCAGAACGGTATCCCTTGAACTGTATCTCTTTTGAAGATCATGCTGGATTTCAAGCAGAAGATGACTCAAAATGAGCTGAGTGGCAGTTTGACCATGACAACACTCTGCACACAGCTGTACAAATATTCCCTGAACTTTACTACACTGATCATACTATATTTTCTTACTATATGTGGCTTTGTGAATGGCATATTCATCATGACCACCTCTCCCATCATCTGCTGTTCACCATTTCTCTTAGCTACAGATTGTTACACCAGATAATGTGATTTAACCCCAGAAAATGTGTATCCATTACTGGGAGGTACAGGATAGGTAGTGTTTGGTGTAACACAAATAATGTTTTTACCAACCTTAGCTTGGCAATGCTGTCTTCTTCCTCGATTTGTGGAAAAAGGAGGCTCATAAAAGGTCCATGTCCAGTTGCAGGGGATCAGTTTGAATTAAAAAAAAAAGCTCTGTTATTAAAATAAATACTTCTTTTGCCCCATTAAGTAATCCAAGAATGTGTACGCCACCATCTTGTCTATTTCAAGTCTTCTCTCATTGATCGAGACAGGTGGGTGTCCACCCCAAAGTGTCGCATGTCATGATGACTGACACCTGCCTCGATCAATGAAAAATCTTTGGTTAAATCACATTATCTGGTGTAACAATCTGTAGCTACAGTTCTCTGCACTTTACTACACCTGAGACACACTCAAACACGCTGAACTGTACTACAATGTTCATACTGTAGTTTTTTGTAAGTTACTTTTCTCATATAACATTCTTGTTGAATACCCAATTCTCTTTTTGAGTTAGCATTAAATAGTGTACACTCCCCTGTATTTTAGATTTTCACAGACATTCTTTGGACATACGTATTTGAATGTCTATCATTTATTTGGTGCTACAGAGCCCTGTACAGTTTATATAAATCTATTCTGGGAATCTATGAAGGCAGACAACTTTCGAAGGATGATAGAAAAGATCCATACTTATTTTATGTTGGTTCTACGTGGTCTTATGCTGAGCCATACTGGCTGCATTTACACAGGTAGCCCAATTCTGATATTTTTTCCACTAAATGATCTTTTGACCAATAACATCAGATCTTTTTCAGAACTGATCTGATTTGTCAAAAGGCCAATTAGTGGAAAAAATATCAGAATTGGGCTGCTTGTGTAAACACAGCCATAGTCCTTCATCCAGCTTCAGTACACTAGCAATGGTGTTTGGCATGGTGGGCTGTGGAAGCTGACACTCTTTGTGCTTGTGGCGAATGGTCTTGTCTGAGGTTTACGGCCAGCTGGATAAGACTCTGCCTAAAGTGGTGTAAGGCTCATAGACCTTGACCACCAACTGTTTGGACCTCTTGCAGAAGATTGTCTGGTACTGCACGGCTCCTGGGAAGACATGGTTGTGTTATGTGGTGATACCATTTTACACTTTTTGTGGAAGGGACGTAAGGCAACACGCCATTGTCCTTGGGTGTGTTTACAGACATATTCAATATCTCGCTATCCCAGTATGCTGTCCCCACTTGCTTCAAGATGTTCACCATTGTTCCTGGAACCAAGAAAGCAAAGGTAACTGAACTAAATGACTATCGCCCCGTAACACTCACTTCTGTCATCATGAAGTGCTTTGAGAGGATAGTTAAGGATATATGACCTCTACCTTACCTGACATCCTAGACCCACTTTAATTTGCTTACCACCCCAATAGATCCAAAGACGATGCAATCGCCAACGCACTGCACACTGTCCCATTCCATCTAGACAAGAGGAATACATATGTAAGAATGCTGTTCATTGACTATAGCTCAGCATTCAACACCATAGTACTCTCCAAGCTCATCATTAGGTCGGGCCCTGGGTCTGAACCCTACCCTCTGCAACTAGGTTTTAGACTTCCTTACAGTCTGCCCCCAGGTGGTGAAGGTAGGAAATAACACCTCCCCTCCGCTGATCTTCAACACAGGGGCCCCACAAGGGTGCATGCTCTGCCTCCTCCTGTACTCCCTGTTCACCCATGACTGTGTGGCCACGCACACCTCCAACTCAACCATCAAGTTTGCAGACGACATAAAAGTAGTAGGCCTGATTACCAACATTGATGAGACAGCCTACATGGAGGAGTTGAAGGCCCTGGGAAAGTGGTGCCAGGAAAATAACCTCTCACTCAACGTCAACAAAACAAAGGAGCTGATCATGGACTTCAGGAAACTATTACTTTACAAATTTTACAATTACTATTACAAATTTGATTTGATTTGATTTGATTTTACGCACCATGTTGCCCTTATCCTACAGTCGATGGAGAAACCAACTTGAGTGTTCAGAGATAACACTTCCGTTATTCCGACTGGCATGGAAGTGGCTAGAGTCTTCCGAGGTTGAAGGATAATTAGTCTGAAACTAGGGAATTTGGTGCAGTGTGCGCCCTCACTGCTTGCACCCGGTTCAGCTTAATCGAACTCCCTCATTGTCCGAAACGAGGCGGGGCTTAAATTCCAATGGGATGAGTTGCCTCCTGCTACGTCACTCTGGGATAGGCTGCTAGCACTCCACCGAACTAGTACGCTGTCAGCGGTGTTTCAGGCTGGATAGGCACCTACGGCCTCGGGAAACTATTGCAAAAATATATAAACAAAATCTTCGCACATATCCGTGTTATTTGATCGGTTTGGGTAATGGCCAGGCAATAATTTGAGATTCAAACGCAATGCGTTTCCGTCCACGACTACCAACTTCTAAGCAATACAATCGCCACTAAAAACTTTCTTTTCCAGAAGGCCTTGCATTTTGTTACAACAGGTCCACGGCATTTGAAGAGAGGAGACTGATTAGGCTATTAGACAACGAAATACATTGTATTATCTTTGGCCTTTTTTACAATTCAACAACAAGAAGAGAACTCATCGACTCGATTTTATTGGACAGGCTACGGGACAGGATCAGGATTAAAAATACATTGAGCTGCAACGCCACCAGCTTTCCTAGATACTACGATCCAAGGAATTATTTAACTGGTTAAATGCGGTACGAGGCTAAAATGATGCCGGTGAGAAATTCTGCCTTTAATTGCTTGAGAAAAGTTGTCACCATACTCGCCTATTTGCCTCTATGGTAGAGATATCTTACGCAACATTGTAGCGTTCTCGTCGGGCATTAAATTGACACATGGGGCCTAGCCATACTGTTGGTTACATTGTTGTGATCTCCACCAATGTGTTTTCAGTCATAAAGAAAAACTCAAGTTGCATTACACGTTATACATTACAATTTACACCGTTTTAATTGTATGTATTGTGTGTGTGTGTGTGTGACTTTCTTTCTGTAGGGTTGATGCAATTTAATGGTAGATTGCCTAATTCACGACAAATTCTAGACATTTAACAGATTTTCAGATAGTGTTCGTTCTTTTAAAAACGGCACGTCTTGATGTTTTTGTAGAGCCTGCTAGGCTAAAACTTGTATGGTGGGAAACCTTTTAATAATTTATTCACTAGGAAGCTATTATTATTGTTTACATTGGAAATACCCATACACAGCACTAAGGACTTGTAGTGAAGCCTAATGCATAATCAATCACCCGAGTGTCTACATTTATGTCCATAGGAGATTGAGCATTTCTCATCGATCTTTGTTCAAAAGCTCATTAATCCGATAGTTTTGACACAGATACATCATTTTGAACGTGGCAGTTATTTCTTTCCTTGAACAAGTCACCAACCAACTCTGTAGTAGAGGGCTGCATTCCCGACAGATAATTGCAGGTCCCGACAGATAATTTCCGCGCGGTCTTTTTTTACATGCTGCGGGTGGTCAGACAGAACTTTTGGATTAAACGATAATTTTCTACCTATTGTATTAAAAGCAGCTCTGTTCCATTATTCACAGACTCAGAATTGACTGCGTCAAGTTCAGTAGCCATTATAGCCTGATGAAGACAGCTTCTCTGTCGAAACATTGGTTATTCAATTATTGCATCGGAGCTCCTAGAGTGCGGCTATAGCAGAGATACTGACGAGATGCTTGTCTCCGCCCTAAGAATGACATTTCTTGACCACAGAGTGGAACGGCGGGCTGTCAAGCGCACGCCTATTCCTACCTTGGAATTGTTAGATTCATCTTGTTATTTGAATATTTTTTTTAAATATTCGATGAGGGGTGTTGACGTCATCTGTCTGTGTTCAATGGAGAGTGAGATGTTATGCTAGCTTTCTGAATATGCATAGACCATTTCAAACTCCCCCCCCCATACATAAACTGCTTGCTTAATTATCTGCTTAAAGTGGACAGATTTTTGGGCTGAGTAAACCCTCTTGCTTTGCCTCTTCTCTGGCTATATGAAAGAGTAGGCTGCCTTTGTCTATGTATGGGTGTAGAATCAGGTGGCAGTTATCTTTCCAAGGAAATTAACTAAAATATGATTAGGCAATAGTGAACTACATTGCCTAGAAATAAATATTGATCCCCATCTGAAAATCGTCCCACTACTAAAAGACAAGTTTTGCATATAGCCTATCTCAAGAGAAAGTGCAAGTGTCTGCTCTCTCAACTCTTCTCCCTTCAAACTGCGTTTAGCCTATTGGCTGATATAGCCCAGTAATACCGATAGCCTAATATATTGGGCCACGTGAGAATCCCTTTTAGCACATTTTGATTTAGCCTTTAGTGTGCAAAAATGCTGGGACCATGGTTGGCAGGTGAGCTGTGTCACATACACCTAAAATAACATTGCAGGACTGTGGTTGGGTTCGGGAGCGGGTGGGAGTTGGACAAAAAGCGAGCGGGTACGGAATAAAAAGCTGCTGGCAGGAGTGGGATGAAGTGATCATTCCCACACATACCAGTTGGTAATGTGGACCCCTGCCAACATGAGAGATCCATTCCTTTTGCTGCAGTGCTGAGCTCCATCTTTCAACACTTTTATTGAAATAGAGTATTACTTACTATACAGACGGGTATCCTGCAGTGTGTGCATCTCTCCCCCTCATTCCTCTCTTTCCAGTAACTGGATGAGTGAGTGAGTGAATGAATCATGTTGTCGGGCAGCAGTGACAGAGTACTCTCAGGATGACTCCCGTCTGCTAGATATGACCTAGCGCCACTATTCACACCCAGCCATTTGTTATCAGCAACCTCCGTTCACATGGAGATCAATATAAATCCTTATTCTTACCATACCATGTAGCTCTTTATAGGCACAGGAGACCTTGGGCCCGCGGGGGTGTGTCCGTATGTGCACGTGTCTTTGGTGTGTTAGCATCTACTCTGTGCTGTTAGTACGATCAGCATAATCCCTATCACAATATAGCCACGTTAGAACATGAGGTATTGTCTGTGCTTGTACAGTGCTCTGTGGGAGTTAGAATGTAGCAGCATTGTGGCTGGCTTGAGTGGGGGAGGGTGATAAAGGGGGTCACTGTTTTCTTAGGACAATGGGCAGCGACTCTTTATGATAGTGTGGAATAGGTGATTATGTGTGTCTTGTCGGTCTATGAAAGGAGATGCTCTCCATTTATTGGCACATTGTGGGCGTAGGCTAGTTGTACACAATAGTTTTACTCTGATTTACCTTCTGTCACAGCAAGCAGTGATTAACACATTTGGTCTTGAGCTGTGTACACAGTGTTGTAATCAAAGCTTGTTTTTTTACAGGTTTATTTTAGGGAGGTTAGTGTGGTTTTGAATTGATTAACCCCTGCCATGTTACAGTTTTGAAGGCTAAAGAGGTAATCCTGGTTAGCCTATAGGCCTAACTTTCTTTATTGGCCAAATCTCATGTTTAATTATTTCAAAATGTATACTGTTACAATGAGTTCTTAAACCTATACACATTTGTTCCTAAACAACAATGAAGTGTTCAATGTTGACTTAAACATATTGTCTTAATCAACCAAAACAACAACCACGTCAAACTAGGCTTGTGGGAAAATTAGGTAGTGTTGTGAGCAGCCCTGCTTTACTTTGCTGTATGTCAACAGAAACTTGAGGAGGCTTTCTTTGTGTCATGACTGACTGGCTTTGTGTTGACTCTCTGGGAGGGCTCCTTCTTATGCAACACCTGACATTCACACCAGTCAGGTGGAGGTTGGCTAGGCTGGGAGATCCAAGGACACATACAACTGTAAACAAATGGACCTCCACATGAAATGATCATGGGACCATGATCATGTTGTGGCCAATATACCACGGCTAAGGACTGTTCTGCCTGGAAGCAGCCCTTAGCCGTGGTATATTAGCCATATACCACAAGCCCCGAGGTGCCGTATTGCTATTATTAACTGATTACCAACGTAATTAGAGTAAAAATAAATGTTTTGTCATACCCATGGTATACGGTCTGATATACCACGGCTTTCAACCAATCAGTATTCTGTGCTCCAACCACAGTTTTATAAATATATTCATTAACTTTAAGCCTGAGACCCAAATGAGAAATTCTGTGTTTTCCTGGACCCAAGTTTTCGAAAACATGCAACTATATGTACATATCGGTACATTTCATTGCTCTTATGCCCATTAACAAAGCAACATAGACTAATAACAATTAAATGAAATACCCATAAATAGCTATTCATGTTTATTTTTCCCCCTTAAAAACACTCTTACATATCTGTCTAGGTTGGAACTGTTGCTGTTAAAATACAATAAATAATTACAATTCCTAACTGATTGATCACATCAATCAGATGTAGACCAGAAAACACACTCACAGTCCTAATGAGAGGTGTGTGGCTGGTTGAAGTTTTCAACAAGCAGGTATATTCTGGGCTCAGGTTTTGACAGTGCAACCCTGAGGTCATGCTCAGCATGGAGTCTGTTTCTTAAGTATGCCAGAGATGAGAACCTTGACTCGTATAGGTTTCTGGTGCCAAACTGGATCAGAACATCTACTGCTTTCTCAGCCAGGCAGGATACCGCTTCCTGCTGTAAATGAGCAACCCAGAACTGTGTGTGTTTGCATCAAAAAGCATCTTGTGTCAATCAGTGTATTCCAGTTCAGAATAAAAATGATTACTTGTATTTTAACAGCAACAGTTTTTTGCCATCTTCATCTGTACTGTTACTTAGTGCAACACTATCAGTAGCTAGATAGCTTGCTTTGGATAAAGTTAGGTAACTAGCTATTAGGTGTGTACAAGGGGATTGTTTGAAAGATAAACTCGCATCGACTACTATGAGAAATAGTACTCCCTTCTGCTTATCGTCACTTGTTATAAAATGACAAAAATGCTTTGCTAGCAGATTTACTTTTCCACTGTCGAAGCACTGTTTCCTGAAGCATTCTGCCCTGTTCTGAAAAAACTCCATGGGTTTACCGTCATGCAGTGGATGTTTGGTCAGGACCTGTCATTTTAATCTGTTCGTTTTGAGAGACTCATTACTAAGCACTTCCCTGTACAAAACAGATTGTGGGCGCTCCTCGTTATTTCTCTAAGTTTGTATTAAACCAAGAGAAACACATCGCTGTATTTGCGTTTCATGACAATTGAGCTCAGTCAGAACCTGTGGCTAAATTGAGTCCATTACATGATGGCGAGTTGGAATGACAAGCCAGTGGCTGACAGCGCATCATCTGCTGCTGAAGAAACTGCAGAAAAAAGATCTGGTAAACCGAAGCACTTCGGCATCTTCCACCCTCTCGCGCAGCTGCCAACCTGAGCAGAGACACTGCTGCTAAGCAGAGAGCGCACTGAACCGAGTGCATTTGCACTTGGCCAAAATCAATTCCGCACTGAACCGAGTGCATTTGCACTTGGCCAAAATCAATTCCAGTAATTAATGAAATAATTATACATGTACTGTGACACGTTGCGACCGGTTTCTGGTTGGCTTGAAGGGCATTCTAGAGCGTGCATTATTTCCATTTAACGCACGGTATAATTGTATGGTTTTGAAGTTCTTACATGTTATTTCGATTTTCATAATAGTGTAATGAAACAGCAGGGAGCAGGTCTCGAACCCTCGTCCTTCGAGCCCGAGGTCCGGCACGCTATGGACTGTGCCGCAAAAACATGCTCGTGCGGCAGAGTCGATTTCCGCGCTTATAAACCCAGGGTCGTTACACTACTCCCTCCTTTCAAAGAGCGCGTCCTCTCGCTAGCGACTCTACGTCTTACAGGAACGCGCTCACCGTCCAAGCACACGCACTGTCATGGATGCAAGGTCCGATCACTTCTGACACCAATGTAATGAAACAGCAGGGAGCAGGTCTCTTACCCTCTACTTTCTAGCCCGAAGTCCAGCGCGCTATCGGCTGTTCCGCAAAAGCATGCTCGTGCGGCAGAGTCGATTTCCGCGGTTATAAACCCAGGGTCGTTACACTAGCAAGATAGGATGATGATTTGTTAGCTGAGCTAGAAGTCTGTTTGTATGGTTACCAAGGCAACTATTCTAGCTAGTAAACATGCTAGCTACTTCAGTGGATGTTGTCATCTTTCTACTGGCAAATTAATACATTTCTAACGGCAAATATGTTCATTTATAGCGATGGTATCAAAGGGATAATCAACTCAGGGCTCTGTGTTCTCTAGAAAATAGTGCAATGCCATGGAAGGTCATGCGTTGTGGAACACACCTTCCACGTCTGGTACTATTTTCCAGAGAACATAGCCCCTCGTTGAGTGTCCCTAGACATTTTGGGACAGAAAAACACTTTCAGTATAAACTTAAAAGACTGAAACAGATATAAAGTATGGACCTATACAATTTGTAAATAATATAGGCCTAATCTTTGAGAACTAACAATCACCAAAATAAAAGCCAGACAGTCGGAGAATTGCAGGAAATTTGCATTAAAACTACAAAAACTTGTCTCAGCTCCATGGAGAAATTTGTAGAATTGAAGGAAATGGGTTTAAAAATGTCTACGCCACCAAGATGGGGACTCTAAAATTCAGACGGGCTGATGGTGCTTCTGCCATGTCCACCACCCAAGCCCCTTTTTGATCCCAATAAATCCCTGGAAGTGATTTGTAGAGGAGTGATTATGTTATATGCTAATATTAATATCTAGATAGGTTACTGTGTCATGTACTTTACAGCTGGAGACTCTGCTGAATAGCCTCAGTCATGAATGAGTTTCCTCCCCATAGCAGCTGAATGAGAATGGTTTTAGGTGTAGCTACTGAACCTGACCCTTCAGAAGAAGGGAGAAGGCACAGCACCATAGAATCACCCGACCAGGTGTCTACTTACCTGGCATAGAATCCAGAGTGACTGACGTGACGTCCGTGGTGGATTCAGGTGAAAGGGGCAAGGGTGTGTGACTATACTGTAGAGAGACTGACACAGTGAGGACATTGGGTGTCATGTCAGGGGCATTAATCCTCGTTCACCCATGGGGATGAGAGAGCCCAGAGCAGAGCACTGCAGCAGCCAGGGTTGGTCAGAGGAATTTGGGTCCCACACTCACTCACCTGTGCTAATGATCTCGTTATACTTTATCCTGCTTGTTCCAAATTCAGCTTAATAAAGACATTAAAACCTCTTAAGGATCTGACCCTTTTTAATTTTTTTCATCTCAATTTTCGCCTAAAATGACATAACCAAATCTAACTGCCTGTAGCTCAGGACTTGAAGCAAGGATATGCATATTCTTGATACCATTTGAAAGGAACCACTTTGAAGTTTGTGGAAATGTGAAGTTAATGTAGGAGAATATAACACATTAGATCTGGTAAAAGATAATACAAAGAAATAAAAAGCATTTCCCCCCCCATCTTTGAAATGCAAGAAAAAGGCCATACTATAATATTGCCGTTTAGGCGCAATTTAGATTTTGGCCACTAGATGGCAGCAGTGTGCGCAAAGTTTCAGATTGATCCAGTGAAGCGTTGCAATACTGGACCATATTTGTGCCGAATTGGTGCTGAATTGGTCAATTGATACGCATTCAAGTACATAACTATAGAGAACATACAAAAATGATATGGTAATACAACATTTTTGTTTACACACTACCAGGAATGTCATACATGATGGATCATTAGCTTTATACACTAACTTTCACACGTCTAGATGGCCGGCGTGGTGGGTGTGGAGCCAGAGACAGCAGGGATTCAAACCGTAGAACCCAGTTCTTATATTTGAATATAAAAATTGATTTTATCAATCAAAACTATGCTACATTTTATCTCTGGGACCCTCAGGATGACAAATCAGAGCAAGATGACTGAATATATGTATATTATTATGTGAATGTATCAAACCAGTTGCCATGATACATTTGTTGTGTTGTGCACTCCTCAAACAATAGCATGGTCATTTTTCACTGTACTAGCTACTGTATATTGGACAGTGCAGTTAGATTAACAAGAATTTAAGCTTTCTGCCCATATAAGACATGTCTATGTCCAGGAAACTTTTCTGTTACTTACAACGTCATGCTAATTACATTAGCGCACGTTAGCTCAACCGATCCCGTAGAGGTTAACTTGTCCCTTCTAAAATATCAATAAATGGGATTGGGGTTGTTGATCAACTCATTTGCCTAGTTAAATAAAAAATAAAAAACAGTTTGTCTAGGATAGGGAAGAATACGATTCTTGTTAGTTGGCTCATTCTGATTAATTTGGCTCCCATTTCTCTTTTCTCTTGTAGAAGGCTCATGTTTGCCTCACATCACAGTATAAAATGCAGAATGGAGAGACCATGAAAGGAGGAGTTTGGAGGGAAACATGGTGCAGTGCAGACAGAGACTGGAGGTTATGCTGAATTTAAGTAGGGAGTGACGTAGCCTACTGCAGACTACAGCACAAGTTGTTAGCTACCGCTCTCACCAATGACCTTCTCTCCTCTGTCTTCCACTTTAGTGGAGGTAGATGAAAAGGAATAATGTATAGAATATTCTGCCATGCGTAGATGAAAAGGAATAATGTATAGAGTATTCTGCCATGCGTTTTTGAAGGACTGCCTAGCTGGAGCAGATCCAAGTCTTCAGGCCCAGAGTTCTGCAGAGAGGACGGAAAAACAGATGCACACACCGAGAGATGCAGCCTGTCTTGATGCAGTCTATTGACTTCCTTAGAGGGGGCTCGTCGCTCAACAAGACCTAGCTGGATCGCTTTATCACCCTAGGAATATATGTAATGGACAGAGACTGTGTGCGCTTGCATATGTGCGTGTGGGACCCGGCAGCATGTCGTAGGTAACTCTGACTAGGTGCACACGGTGGTATTGATGTTTGCTCTCTAAGCAGGCCTTTAGTTATTAACTAGTTACTTTGACATTGAAGTCTATAACTCTTACTGTGCCTCATGTTTAGTCCTGGGGATCTGATAATGCAAACTGCTAAGGGGACAGTTTTGATACCCCCCCCACCCCCTCCCCTTCTCTCATGGTAACTCAACAAAATAGATATTGAGTTTGTACTAAAGGAGAATAACATACAGCAGTATCGACCCTTATTTTGCGGGACAGTGTAGCCTACATAAATCGTATTTCTTTTGCAGCACCACATGTGTCGTAGGTAACGTGTTCATTCTGTTTGAGTGGGAGCGGCACACACACACACACTGCCCTCATCCTACTTGTAATTGGCTATTTTAAACCCAGTAGATCTGAAAGAATGCCTAAACAACTGGAGAGGCCTGATAAGCCGTTCCCCCAGCAATCTGCCTTAATGGTTAACGTTAGGATTGGGAGTAGACCTGTCTGATCTTAGATCAGGGCAGTCAATACCTCAATCCCATTGGGCTAGGTCATCATGACTCTACAAGGAGGGTGTGTGCGTGTGTGTGTGTGTGTGTGTGTGTGTGTGTGTGTGTGTGTGTGTGTGTGTGTGTGTGTGTGTGTGTGTGTGTGTGTGTGTGTGTGTGTGTGTGTGTGTGTGTGTGTGTGTGTGTGTGTGTGTGTGTGTGTGTGTGTGTGTGTGAGAAAGAGAAAGGCACAAAATTGCCCACTTGGTCAATCTTGTTTGGAAGGGCAGCAGGGTGTAGCATGCACGCAACACACACATGTGCACACAGGAACCCCCTGGGTCATGGTTGAGAGGGTACGGTAGTGTCATCAGCTGTGGCTGCTCTCCTGCTCTCAGAAGTGCTTTCATAAAATGAATCATAGACAGACAGGCTTTGATGTTGTTCTGCGTACCAGCGGCTTTCATCAGACAGACCCATGCCTGTCTAGTCACAACAGGATATTGTGTGCACCTGCTAATTTGACTGGCAGCTGGCACACTCTTTTAGGACATTATTAGAAACCACCCATGTTCCTCAAGTGGGTAATGCAGCACAGCATCTGGTTCCATCCCCTCTTTTTTTGGTTATGATACTGAAATTAAACCTTCACTTTCAGGGCTGATATACTAGGCTATGTTTTTGATAGTGTATAACTATTGTATCTTAGTCATTGCTCCTGATTGCTGACCTGTGCAGGTTTTTGTCCCTTATCTCCATTCAGACCATGTAGTACCCTTGGCCTGTGTGTTACTGGAGATCTACGGTGATGCTGAATCTGCTACACTCTCTCTTGGGTGAAAGTGTCAAGGTTTAGACTAGTACAGTCAGTGGTTCCCAACCGGGGTACTAGGACCCCTGGGGGGTACTTCGCCTATCCCCAGAGGATACTTGAGAAGACTCATGAGACCATAGGCTTACTGGTAAAATGCACATGAGGGGGTACTTCTGAGCAGAGCATAATTCAGTTGGTGGTACATTAACCGAAAAAGGTTGTGAGCCACTGGACTAGTACATTGCTTTTTTATGGCTTGGGTTAATTGTTTTGATACTGAATAGGAATGTCAGATTAATGTAGGCCTATTTGTCTTAGACATTTTTTGCTCTGCTTTGTTAAACAGCTGTTATGCTGTTTTGTTATTTCTTAATCGACTCATTAGGTTTTTATTGACCTGTGTTTATTTCTCTGGCTGTGGCGTTAATGAATATTTTAATGAGCTCTGGGGTAGTGTCTCAGCACCACTCTCCACACTTTAGTGCACTTTTCTACTGCACTTCCACTCTCCCGTTCTGCTCTAGCATTTGTATTAACTTCAACATTATTATAGATCATGTTGACATAAGAGAATGAACGTCATAGAAAATTGTTTCATCAGGACATTGATAAAATAAATGGTATTTACAGGTAACTGCCAAAATAAAGGAAACGCTAACAACTTGACATAATAGGGCATTGGGCCACCACGAGCTGCCAGAACAACGTCAATGTACCTTGGCATAGAGTCTAGTGTCTGGAACTCTATTGGAGAGATGTGACACAATTCTCCCATGAGAAATTCCATAATTTGGTGTTTTGTTGATGGTGGTGGAAAATGCTGTCTCAGGCACCGCTCCAGAATCTCCCATACAGTAAGTGTTCAATTTGGTTGATCTGGTGATTGAGACACACACACCCTTTAAACCCCCTATGGTCCTTTGAGACCTCTCTTTGAAAGTCACAGATCTATCCTAGCCATGGTAGCCCAAAAAATGGGTAACTGGGCATTTCTATACATGACCCTAAGCATGAT
The DNA here is from genome assembly GCF_045679555.1 of Salvelinus alpinus. Lineage (NCBI taxonomy): Eukaryota > Metazoa > Chordata > Actinopteri > Salmoniformes > Salmonidae > Salvelinus > Salvelinus alpinus. The sequence continues at coordinate 49,375,685 of NC_092088.1, forward strand.
GGGATGTTATTTGCTGAATTAACTCAGGAACCACAACTGTGTGGAAGCACCTGCTTTCAATATACTTTGTCTCCCTCATTTACTCGTGTTTCCTTTAATTTGGCAAGTTAACTGTATGTGCTACTTGTTGGCAACAAATGGGCAATATACTGGCCATAATATGCAGTACTGTATATTTTTTGTATCCACCACTCCTCTCTAATCTCTTCCTCTTCCTCTCTCGTGATATATTCAGAAGTATTTTACATACAATGTATTTTGTGTGAAAGGGAGGGAGAGATGGAGGGAGGGGGATGAAGGTCAGGAGCAGAAGCCACCAAGTGCCAACTCATCCAGTGTAGGCTGAGAGAGAGCGCAATGGCATGGTCTGTCTGGATCATTAACTTTAGTGCTGAGCCCCAGAGGGCTTTACCTTATGTCACAACTCTTTCTCTCTCTCTCTCTCTCTCTCTCTCTCTCTCTCTCTCTCTCTCTCTCTCTCTCATTTCACTCTCTCTCCCCCTCCCTATCCCTCTCTCCTAACATTAACAGAGTCCTCTGGATGTCCTACATTCCTTGCAAGAGCTGATGTTGTCAACTGAACTCCATGCTTGTCTTACATGATTTGTTGCCCCCACACAACAACCAAGCAGCCATAAACGATCATGTATCTGGGTCACTGTTATTTGAAACGTTGCAGAGCAAATCTGGCAAACCCCTCCTGCAAAGCTGAAGCTTCTACCCTCCTAGAGCTGTTGAATGATCCACACACGCTGTAGTCCAGTGGTCCAAAAATCGAATCTAATTTTATTGGTCACATGCACACATTTAGCAGATGTTATTGCGGTTGTAGTGAAACGCTTGTAGAGAAGTGGAGTGCTGGCTCGAGGTTGAGGTTTCCCTTCTGCGCAAAGGCTGATCCCAGATATTTGGCACAGATCTTGGATAAGCTTTAAGCACAGATCTAGGACCAGGACAAAAAAACAACAGCAACTAAAAACTCTTCCGTGTTTAGGAACTTAATGAGGGCAGGGGGCTCCCCTTTTAGGCGACGTTTGTGAAAGATTTGTCTGTCATTGTTAACCCTTTCTCTTTATCTGGGGTGGTACTTTGGAGGGTTGGCGTGAATCACTGAAACCACTGTGACCCTTTCATTTACAACCCCCCCATCACCCTACTGTAGTAAGCCAAGCATGAGCTATGGCTTATTACCTAATTGTTCTATAAAGTGTCCATTTGCGTCCTAATTTACCAAAGCTACTGGTTAGGTCTGGACCACCTAGATTATCTGCATCATCAGCAGTGATTTGAATTGTTTGTATTGGGCGGTTACTTTTGATTACTTACACCTGCACATTTAAAAAGAGAGAACATTTATGGTTAGAATGGACTCTGAGAAGTATGGCTACCTAGTTAGGACAATGTCAGTGTTCTGAAAAGACAGAGTAAGTGAATGGAATGTAGTTGATGCCTTTTTGGAATCTGCTCTAACTGTTCTGGTGCTCTCACTTAAAGCCACACAAGGATAGGAACCCATTTTAGACCATTGAGATCCAGTGACGTGTGTGGAGCCCACTCCTTTGAACAGTGTGCCTTCGGAAAGTATTCAGACCCCTTGACTTTTCCACATTTTGTTACATTACACCCTTATTCAAAAAATGTTAATCCCTAGCATTCTACACACAATACCCCATAATGACACAGCAAAAAGATATTTAGAAATGTATGCTAATTTATAAAAAATAAAAATCATACCTTATTGACATAAGTATTCTGACCCTTTGTTATGAGACTCAATTGAGCTCAGGTGCATCCTGTTTCCATTGATCATCCTTGATTTTTCTACAACTTGGGAGTCCACCTGTGGTAAATTCAATTGATAGGACATGATTTGGAAAGGCACACAACTGTCAATATAAGGTCCCACAGTTGACAGTGCATGTCAGAACAAAAACCAAGCCATAAGGTCAAAGGAATTGTCCCTAGAGTTCCGAGACAGGATTGTGTTGAGGAACAGATCAGGGGAGGGTACCAAAACATTTTTCTGCAGCATTGAAGGTCCCCAAGAACACAGTGGCCTCCATCATTCTTAAATGGAAGAAGTTTGGAACCACCAAGACTCTTCTTGGAGCTGGCCACCCGGGCAAACTGAGCAATCGAGGGAGAAGGGTCTTGGTCAGGGAGGTGACCAAGAACCCGATGGTCACTCTGACAGAGCTCCAGAGTTCCTCTATGGCGATGAGAGAACCTTCCAGAAGGACAACCATCTCTGCAGCATTCCACCACTCAGGCCTTTATGGTAGAGGGACCAGACAGACGCCACTCTTCAGTAAAAGGCACATGACTGCCCGCTTGGAGTTTGCCAAAAGGCACCTAAAAACACGATTCTCTGGTCTGATGAAACCAACATTGAACTATTTGGCCTGAATGCCAAGCGTCACATCTGTGCTCTTATGGGAACTGTCAACTGTAGGACCTTATATAGACAGGTGTGTGCCTTTCCAAATCATGTCCAATCAATTGAATTTACCACAGGTGGACTCAAATCAAATTGTAGAAACATCTCAAGGATGATCAATGAAAACAGGATGCACCTAAGCTCAATTTCGAGTCTCAGAGCAAAGGGTCTGAAACTTATGTTAATAAGTTATTTCTGTTTAACATTTTTAATATGTTTGCAAAAATGTCAACCGTTTTTTTGCTTTGTCTTTATGGTTTATTGTGTGTAGATTGACGAGAAAAACTATTTAATCCATTTTAGAATAAGGCTGTAATGTAACAAAAAAAAAGAAAAGTGAAGGGATCTGAATACATTCCGAATGCACTATACACTTAGTGTACCAAACATTAGGAACACCTGCCCTTTCCATGACAGACTATCCAGGTGAAAGCTGTGATCCCTTATTGATGTCACCTGTTAAATCCACTTCAATCAGTGTATATGAAATTTAAAGAAGTAATTAAAAACCTTGAGACAATTGAGACATGGATTGTGTATGTGTGCCCATTCAGAGGTTCAATGGGCAAGAAAAAATATGTAAGTGCCTTTGAACGGGGTATGGTAGTAGGTGCCAGGTGTACTGGTTTGAATGTGTCAAGAACTGCAACAGTGCTGGGTTTTTCACGCTCAAGTGTCCCATGTGTATCAAGAATGGTCCACCAGCCAACTTGACACAACTGTGGGAAGAATTGGAGTCAACATAGGCCAGCATCCCTTTGGAAAGCTTTTGACACCTTGTAGAGTCCATGCCCCGACAAATGTAGGCTGTTGTAAGGCCAAAAGGGAGTGCAACTCAATATTAGGAAGGTGTTCCTAATGTTTTTCTATTTTCAGTGTGTTTATATGGACACACCTACTCGTTTAAGGATTTTTCTTTAGTTTTACTATTTTCTACATTGTAGAGTAATAGTGAACACATAAAAATTATGAAATAACACATGGAATTATGTAGTGACCAAAAAAAGTGTTGAATAAATTACAATTTATTTTATATTTGAGGTTCTTCAAAGTAGCCACCCTTTGCCTTGATGACAGTTTTCTACACTCTTGACATTATCTCAACCAACTTCATGAGGTAGTCACCTGGAATGCATTTCAATTAACAGGTGTGCCTTGTTAAAAGTTAATTTGTTGAATTTCTTTCCTTTTTAATGTGTTTGAGCCAATCAGTTATGTTGTGACAAGGTAGAGGTAGAATACAGAAGATAGCCCGATTTGGTAAAAGACCAAGTCCATATTATGGCAAGAACAGCTCAAATAAGAAAAGAGAAATGACAGTCCATTACTTTAAGACATGAAGTTCAGTCAATCTGGAAAAAGTCAATTGTGGTCTCCACAATCACCCAACATCAACCCATTTGAGATGGCTTGGGATGAGTTGGACTGCAGAGTCAAAGAAAAGCAGCCAACAAGTGCTCAGCATATGTGGAAACTCCTTCAAGACTGTTGGAAAAGCATTCCAGGTGAAGCTGGTTGAGAGAATGCCAAGAGTGTGCAAAGCTGTCATCAAGGAAAAGGGTGGATACTTTGAAGAATCTCACATTTTAAATATATTTTGTTTAATACTTTTTTGGTTACTACATGATTCCATATGTGTTATTTCATAGTTTTGATGTCATCACTATTATTCTACAATGTAGAAAATAGTAAAAATAAAGAAAAATCCTTGAATGAGTAGGTGTGTCCAAACTTTTGACTGGTACTGTGTGTGTGTGTGCGCGCTCACACAGGTAACTGCCAAAATAAAGGAAACACCAACATAAAGTATCTTTAGTAGGGCGTTGGGACACCACGAGCCAGAACAGCTTAAATGCACCTTGGCATAGATTCTACAAGTGTCTGGAATTTTATTGGAGGGATACGATGCCATTCTGCCACGAGATATTCCATAATTTGGTGTTTTGTTGATGGTGGTGGAAATACTATCTCTAGCGCCACTCTAGATTCTCCCATAAGCATTCAATTGGGTTGACATCTGGTACCCGAGACAGCCATGGCATATGGTTGACATCGTTTTCAAACCATTCAGTGACCACTCTTGCCCTGTGGATCTGGGAATTGTCATCCTATGGGAGCATAGCCATGGAAGCCAAAATAATGGTCAAAATTACAATGTTAAGCACTTTTAGTACCTCAGTAGGTAGAAAGACGCTATATAAAGCCAATCCATTATTTTTATTTATTTGTTTAATTTTATTTAACTAGGCAAGTCAGTTTATAACAAATTCTTATTTACAATGACGGCCTACCAAAAAGCAAAAGGCCTCCTTAGGGGTCGGGGGCTGGGATAAAAAAAATATATATAAAATATAGGACAAAACACACATCACAACAAGAGAGACCAAAGACAACAACATAGCAAGTCAGCAACACATGACAAAACAGCGTGGTAGCAACACAACATGGTTGCAGCACAAAACAGGGTACAAACATTATTGGGCACAGACAGCAGCACAAAGGGCAAGAAGGTAGACAACAATACATCACGCAAAGCAGCCACAACTGTCAGTTAGAGTGTCCATGATTGAGTCTTTGAATGAAGAGATTGAGATAAAACTGTCCAGTTTGAGTGTTTGTTGCAGCTCGTTCCAGTCGCTAGCTGCAGCGAACTGAAAAGACGAGCGACCCAGGGATGTGTGTGCTTTGAGGACCTTTAGCAGAATGTGACTGGCAGAACGGGTGTTGTATGTGGGGGATGAGGGCTGCAGTAGATATCTCAGATTATTGTTAAGATGGCCTGCCCAGAATTTCATGTCATCATGTTAATATCCTGTGTTTGTCTCTCTCTGCCCCTCAGATGTTCTTGACAGTGTACCTCAGTAACAATGACCAGCATTTTACCGAGGTGCCCGTTACCCTGGAGACGCTGTGCCGGGACGTGGTGGAGCTGTGTAAGGAGCCCGGAGAGACAGAATGCCACCTGGCTGAGATGTGGCGCGGATCTGGTGAGCCTTCTCCCATTTACACCTGTAGATGCCTGTCAATCTGACAACTAACACATGTAGAGGCCTGTGAGATAAGGAACCTGGACCAGTAACAATACCTATGATCTAGTGATTACATGAGGAAAACACATCTAGGCTAATCTTCTAATCAAACTTCAAGAGCATATGAAACATAAATAGGGAGAGTTTTGAGACAAAATACTATTTTGGAAAGCACACAAAGAATAGAGGTGTGCTGACTGTGTGCCAACTGGCCAGACTTGATGCTTCCTCTGAAGAGCTAAACTTTGTCTGTGTCTCTGTTGCTAATAAACTGGGTGTGTTATTCCCTAAAAAAACAGTTGCACACTGTTTTGGGGTCTGCACTGATGTAAAACTTTCTGTGTGTTCTAGGCTTGGGCGATATACTGTTTATACAGTTTTTTTTCTAAATTATTTGGTTTGCTAACTTTCTAGCTAAGTGGCTAGATGTCAAGATCAAGCTTTTTGGTTACAGCAGAGACATTCAAACCCCTCCTGGATCAAGATCCCTGTTGCCTAAATTGTTTTATTCGTCAAAAACATTAGCACACGTTGTGTGCAATTCCGGTAATACCGTATGCCCCGGTATGATACAGAAACGGTATGACGGTATGAAAATCTGGATACTGCCCTACCCTAGTGTGTAATGTCCTGATTATTTGACTGTTCTTTTTTTGTTTAAGAGTGACAACATGATCGATATGGTTGGAACATTCTAAATACATTGCTGCAATAATCAACTATGTGATTAGTACTTCTGTATAATGAAGAGAAGATGGATGAGGGTGTTAAAGGTTGGAGTGGTTGACTAATAGGCCTGTTGGATCAGAACCAGCTCAGCTGAAAGCATCAACAACATATCTTTATCCTTCCCTGAGGCACCACCTCTCTGGGACATGAAGTGAAAATGTGACTCGTTTCAGGAAGCTATGCGTATGTCACGTGTCACTACTTCACTGGAGAGGCATTTGAATGTAAACATGTATTTTTTTAATCAAAATGTGTTTTTTGGTAGAAATGCCTTCTGGAACGTGAACTGCCTTAATAAGAAACTTGTATGCCATCTGTAAATATGAATACAGTTGTTACATTTACGAGCCTAGTTGGTTTAGCCACGGTAAAAGTCAGGAACCTTCCCACTAGCCATGCTTGGTAGAGATAATGGATGGGCTGGACATGCCGAGAGATGAGTTCGGATTGGTCTGCTATGTAGCACGTTTCTGTCTAATAACAAAGGGCTACTCTATGTGTAGGTAATCCTTCCTAACACAGCTTTTTTTAAAGATATCACAATTAACTACAAAAGTGTTGCTCTCCACTTTCTGGAGGACAGTTTTGAAATCAGTGGAATGCCCGGTGGAAGCAGAGTGTGATAGCTAAGGAGATGGAGAACATTCTGGTGTTTGATTGCAAATATGTGTAGGGAGTCAAAGAGAACACACGAAGGCTGTTGTATAAAAAAACCTGTCTCCGGATTACATCTTCAAACTAAGGGCAACCATGGCATCCGTGACAGAGAGGGAGAAGAGTTCATCCATGGTTACTGGTAATTGAGTCTAGTTTGCTACATTTTCAGATATTATAAGTTTCTCTAATTTTATCCGAAAGTCGTTTCCAACAAGTTAAAGAGTACTGTTAGCTAGCTAGTTAACATGACCTAGCTGGCTCACTAGCTAAAGTTACATGTATGATCTGTGTAGTAATATTATTTGTATCTCAGAGCCATTTGAATTGCTACATGTCTAAACAAAAGACTCCACTATGCAAGGTACCATTTCACTGTATCGTTTACACCTTCTGTATCCTGTGACAAGTACATTTAGATTTTAGTTGATATAGTGTGTGTTTACCAGAGATAGTAATGTGAAGAACAACATGACCTGCGCCAAATTCAAATTAGGATACAACGTTAGGCCAAGTTCTAAAATTCTCCGGGAGAATGCCCTGCTTTTATTTCGTCATGATCACATCCATAAACTATTTTCTGTAATTAGCTTGCCATCAACTTGTAAATAATGATCTTGTTGTGAGTTTATTTTCCTGTAATAATGAATACAAATTAGCTGAAGTTAAGACGTTGTCAGCTATATAATGTGGTCATTATTTGAACTGGCTAGCCTGCTAACTTAACATTTTGCTAGCTAGCTAACAAGCTAGAAACGAACCAAAACATTGCTTAGAAAGTTGCGTTTTGTTGCCTGGTTTGCTAGATTGACATATACTGAATTCATGTTCAAACGGATAGGTTTATTGGCGTTAAATTATACCAGTTATGCAACCCACATTACACACACCTGGCAACCATCGTTATGCACAACTGGACTTCATCAGTACCTTGATTACTTCCCCTTTTATTTAGCCCTCAGTAGCCTCAGTCTTCAGGCAGTATTGGTTTGTTTTCATGTTCAGTACGCAACTCCTGTTTTGTTCATTTGCCTTTCATCATTGTTATTCAACTCTCCTTCTGCACCTGCTTCCTGACTCCCTGTGTATACATGACAAAGGGCCATTTTCTCAAGTGGGGTTACACGTTTTTCAACTTTTAAAGCAGAATGACTTTCCCAGTGTTCCTCAGCTGTAGTGTATGATGTACCATTTTCTAGCTATGTCTCTACTTTTATCCAATGTTAAAAAAAAACACAATTTCAAGTTTTGCTACTTAAGTCTTGATTAAATGCATATCCTCAAAATGTAGACTAGCCTCCCCCAGTCAGTCAGTGGGGTCTGATCGGATTCACAAACCACACGACACGTGTCATACGACACACACATTGACTGCTTTTCTTTTGAGATTAAATTACTAACATTTACAGATGAATGTATGTTTGTCCAATGCATGGATGCTGGATTTGAAGTTGCATGCGTGTACATTTGTTCTACTCCTGTCACTTTAAACCAATGATGTAAAACACATCAATACTGCTAGGCAGGGTTAGAATTAAACACTGATCTTTTTTAGGATGATAGTGGGTTTAAACTTTTTCATTTTATAGGAGGTGCCCATGTCATTATTTCCAAATCTTGGGGGGTGCAAATATTTGTGCTGGTTTATTGTTACCCCAAGCACCACTAACTCGATTCCATAACATCCTAAACCTGTGAGTGTGTGTTCTCTAGTCTAACACCTTCTTCTCTTCCCCACCTCCACTCCCATCAGAGCGACCTGTAGGAGATGGGGAGCGGATGTTGGACGTGCTTCAGCGCTGGGGACAGCACAGGGCAGAGGTGCGCTTCTTCCTGCGTCACGACCGAGCGCCCAGCAGAGAATCAGGTTAGTTCCCAACCACCTAACAGGATGAGATGGATACAGAAGAACAAAAGCATGCCACACACCACACATACAGTACCAGTCAAAAGTTTGGACACACCTACTCATTCAAGGGTTTTTCTTTATTTTTACTATTTTCTGCATTGTAGAATTATAGTGAAGACATCAAAACGATTAAATAACACATATAGAATCATGTAGTAACCAAAACAAGTGTTAAATCAAAAATATATTTTATATTTGAGAACCTTCAAAGTAGCCACCCTTTGCCTTGATGACAGCTTTGCACACTCTTGGCATTCTCTCAACCAGCTTCATGATGTAGTCACCTGGAATGTTTTTCAATTAGCAGGTGTGCCTTGTTAATTTGTGGAATTTCTTTCCTTCTTAATGCGTTTGAGCCAATCAGTTGTGCTGTGACAAGGTAGGGGTGGTATTCAGAAGATAGACCTATTTGGCAAAAGACCAAGTCCATGTTATGGCAAGAATAGTTCAAGTAAGAAAAGAGAAATGACAGTCCATCATTACTTTAAGACATGAAGGTCCGTCAATCCGTCAATCCGTCAAGCATTAAGCGCTGTGTTGAAACTGCCTCTCATGAGGACCGCCACAGGAAAGGAAGACCCAGAGTTACCTCTGCTGCAAAGGATAAGTTCATTAGAGTTACCAGGCTCAGAAATTGCAGCCCAAATAAATGCTTCAGAGTTCAAGTAGAAGACACATCTCAACATCAACTGTTCAGAGAAGACTGCGTGAATCAGGCCTTCATGGTCAAATTGCTTCAAAGTAACCACTACTAAAGGACATGAGTAAGAAGAAGAGACTTGCTTGGGCCAAGAAACACGAGCAATGGACATTAGACCGGTGGAAATCTGTCCTTTTGGTCTGATGAGTTTGGTTCCAACCGCCTTGTCTTTGTGAGACGCAGAGTAGGTGAACGGATGATCTCTGCATGTGTGGTTCCCACCGTGAAGCACGGAGAAGAAGGTGTGATGGTGTAGGGGTGCTTTGTTGGTGACACTGCCAGTGATTTATTTAGAATTCAAGGCACACTTAACCAGCATGGCTACAACAGCATTCTGCAGCGATACGCCATCCCATCTGGTTTACGCTTAGTGGGACTATTATTTGTTTTTCAACAGGACAATGACCCAACAGACCTCCAGGCTGTGTAAGGGCTATTTAACCAAGAAGGAGAGTGATGGAGTGCTGCATCAGATGACCTGGCCTCCACAATCACCCGACCTCAACTCAATTGAGATGGTTTGGGATGAGTTAGAGCGCAGAGTGAAAGAAAAGCAGCCAACAAGTGCTCAGCATATAACTCCTTCAGGACTGTTGGAAAAGCATTCCAGGTGAAGCTGGTTGAGAGAATGCCAAGAGTGTGCAAAGCTGTCATTTCATAGTTGGGATGTCTTCACTATTATTCTACAATGTAGAAAATAGTAAAAATAAAGAAAAACCCTTGAATGAGTAGGTGTGTCCAAACTTTGGACTTGTACTGTATATACACATGTTCATAAACACACCAGACAGTGTAAAGACACAGGCCTGTTATCAATTACGTAACAAGTTGTTAGAAAGTAGAAACTCGGATGGCCCTCCCTCCCCACAATACATGGATTGTACAACAGAAGCCTAAGACCCCCTTGATCCACATACAGTGGGGAGAACAAGTATTTGATACACTGCCGATTTTGCAGGTTTTCCTACTTACAAAGCATGTAGAGGTCTGTAATTTTTATCATAGGTACACTTCAACTGTGAGAGACGGAATCTAAAACAAAAATCCAGAAAATCACATTGTATGATTTTTAAATAATTAATTTGCATTTTATTGCATGACATAAGTATTTGATCACCTACCAACCAGTAAGAATTCCGGCTCTCACAGACCTGTTAGTTTTTCTTTAAGAAGCCCTCCAGTTCTCCACTCATTACCTGTATTAACTGCACCTGTTTGAACTCGTTACCTGTATAAAAGACACCTGTCCACACACTCAATCAAACAGACTCCAACCTCTCCACAATGGCCAAGACCAGAGAGCTGTGTAAGGACATCAGGGATAAATTGTAGACCTGTACAAGGCTGGGATGGGCTACAGGACAATAGCCAAGCAGCTTGGTGAGAAGGCAACAACTGTTGGCACAATTATTAGAAAATGGAAGAAGTTCAAGATGACGGTCAATCACCCTCGGTCTGGGGCTCCATGCAAGATCTCACCTCGTGGGGCATCAATGATCATGAGGAATGTGAGGGATCAGCCCAGAACTACACGGCAGGACCTGGTCAATGACCTGAAGAGAGCTGGGACCACAGTCTCAAAGAAAACCATTAGTAACACACTACGCCGTCATGGATTAAAATCCTGCAGCGCACGCAAGGTCCCCCTGCTCAAGCCAGCGCATGTCCAGGCCCGTCTGAAGTTTGCCAATGACCATCTGGATGATCCAGAGGAGGAATGGGAGAAGGTCATGTGGTCTGATGATTCAAAAATAGAGCTTTTTGGTCTAAACTCCACTCGCCGTGTTTGGAGGAAGAAGAAGGATGAGTACAACCCCAAGAACACCATCCCAACCGTGAAGCATGGAGGTGGAAACATAATTCTTTGGGGATGCTTTTCTGCAAAGGGGACAGGACGACTGCACCGTATTGAGGGGAGGATGGATGGGGCCATGTATTGCGAGATCTTAGCCAACAACCTCCTTCCCTCAGTAAGAGCATTGATGATGGGTCGTGGCTGGGTCTTCCAGCATGACAACGACCCGAAACACACAGCCAGGGCAACTAAGGAGTGGCTCCGTAAGAAGTATCTCAAGGTCCTGGAGTGGCCTAGCCAGTCTCCAGACCTGAACCCAATAGAAAATCTTTGGAGGGAGCCGAAAGTCCGTATTGCCCAGCGACAGCCCCGAAACCTGAAGGATCTGGAGAAGGTCTGTATGGAGGAGTGGGCCAAAATCCCTGCTGCAGTGTGTGCAAACCTGGTCAAGAACTACAGGAAACGTATGATCTCTGTAATTGCAAACAAAGGATTCTGTACCAAATATTAAGTTCTGCTTTTCTGATGTATCAAATACTTATGTCATGCAATAAAATGCTAATTAATTACTTAAAAATCATACAATGTGATTTTCTGGATTTTTGTTTTAGATTCCGTCTCTCACAGTTGAAGTGTACCTATGATAAAAATTACAGACCTCTACATGCTTTGTAAGTAGGAAAATATGCAAAATCAGCAGTGTATCAAATACTTGTTCTCCCCACTGTATGCCTACAGTTTTCTATTACAAGTCTTCAAATCCCAGACAAGCCTTCATTGACCTAATGCTCCAGGGCTGTCATTGTGAAGGGGTGTTGAAATTACATCTCTATAAATGAGTTAGTCCTCTGGTGGTGGGGATCCTCTCAGCCCCTCATTGCGTAACTACTAAGCCCTTGACCCCTCACAGCTTTGATCTGGCTCTGGGATTAGATGGCTGTTTTCCTTTCTGGCCATTTTAGCCTGCTCTTTTTTCCCCACACTGTTAGCTTGTTTGTACTTAGGCCATGTCTTCGTAGTTGGTGCCCATTGCGTTCTTTCCGATAGAGTTAGTTAGCCTTGTTAGTTAGCCTTGTGATACAATCAGCTAACTAAGCATTGTGTTTTCTCCTATAGGGAGAGCTTAGCCTTTTTTTCTCCCATCTCCTTTCTTCTTTCTCATAAAGTGAGCTTAGCTAGCTACCAAAAGAGATGGCTATTTGCTCCATTAAGTTAACAAAGTAGCCTATTAAGTTAATTTGCCAATGTGATATCATTAGCTTGTAGGCTAATTATTTATCCAGAGTTAGTTTAGCGTATTATTTTGCCCCTGAGTAGTCCCCAGGCATAGCCCATGATTGTAACAGAGGTTGTCCAAAACTATTATTTAAGTTACTTGGTAAAGGCTTTATCTAGGGCCGGTGCTCAAGGGATTAGATCAGGTTCATTGGCTCCCTAAAACCTCCCCAACCACACAAATACGCTACGCATGTGCACATACACACATTCTGACTCGATGAGCAGCTCCTCAGAAACCCAGAGTGCTGTAGTAAATTTGGAGATTATGACCTGTCTCTGGCGACACTGATCTCTTTGTGCTGGCTGAGTGGTTTAGCTCGTTGCTAATGCTGGCCAGTCTGTATTTGTGTAACCTCCTTTTGAACCCTACTCTCCAGCTGAAGGAACCTTTTGCAGAACGTGTGTCAGTGTATGGTATCTGAGCGAGCAATCACTTTTTCAGTCACTCATATCATCTGTAATTCCAACAAACACTTTTCAAGAGTTTCTCATAGTTTCCAAAACAGACTTGGTGGCTTTTTCATGTTTCCAGTCCCCCAGAAAACTTCTGCTACTTTACTCTTCTCTCCGAGTGTCTTTGACTGAGGTTTTGAACATGTGTTTCAGGTGGCTCCCGAGGATCAGACTCAAAGAGGAATGGAGTGAAGAGCTCCTCAGATAGACGGATGGAGAACGGGGTGAGTCCCGAAACCATTGACTTTAGACAAACACTTGGAGACCTTTTGAAAAGTGTTTCATTCAGTCACTCACTTTGTGCAGTATACAGTTGCTAATTGCAGAGTGTACATGTACATTTCCTATCCTATGAGTCGTTGGACTGGGCTATGTTTGACCATTTCCTCTCCCTGCTCTTGGTATGCTGGTGTTAGTTTCAGACTTTAAACCTGTAACAGCTATAGCTTCCAAAGAGAAGGAGCGGGAAAAACAGGTTTGGTTACTCCTGTGTCACCAATTGCACAAAAAAAATCCCTATATTTGAGCTTGTGCTATTTACCCACATGCAGAGACTGTACTTGTTCTACTTGGCTTCAGGCCTGTCCTAACAGATGCAAAACACATATTTCCCTTGTTTTAGAGTGAGAGAGAGAGGGTGTTTGTACGTAGACTATTCGGTGTTTGTCTTACTTTGCCAACTCCCGTGTGTGTGTGCGTGCGCGTTGGAGTGTGTAGCTGACTCTCTTTCTGTTGTGCAGGTGTCGGCCCCACGGATGGACATGACTCTGGCTGAGCTGCAGGAAATGGCTGCCAGACAGCAGCAGCAGATAGATGCACAGCAGCAACTCCTCGCCTCCAAGGTAACGAGGGAGGGTAGAAAGAAAGAGAGGGGGGATGGAAAGGGGCTAATGAGACATGGATGAAGAAAGAATGCAAGGGCGAGCAAGTGGGGTCGGATGAAAGACGGAGATGCTGAGAGAGCAAGAGAAAGTGAAAGAGGGTGGGTAAAGTAATGGAAATAAAGGAGAGATTGAAAAACAGAGATGGGGTGAGAGACAAAGAGGGACGATTAAAGGTGAGGACAAAGTGATAGAGAAAAGTTGAGAAGGGGGAATTATCAGGGAGCGAAAAAGGTTTTTAAGGAATAGGAAGAGATTGCAAGATAACCCTTTTGATGAAGCATCTGGTTCATGGGATGACCTTGAGCAGGTGGAGTGATGGAGAAGCTAACAAACAGGAAAATCAAAACATGTTATGTCACATGCACCAAATACAACTGGTGTAGACTTTACAGTGAAATGCTTGCTTATGATCCCTTCCCAACAATGCAGAATTTAAAATAATAATAATAAAAAACATTTAATAAAATAGTAAGACAAGGAATAAAATAAAATGCACAAGAATGGAGCTATATACAGGGAGTACCAGTACCAGATCGATGTGCCAAGGTACGCGGAATGTGAGGTAGATATGTACACGAAGGCAGGGTAAAGTGACTAGGCATCAGGATAGATAACAATAATAGTAAAACAAAGAACAGTAGCAGCAGCAAATTATGAATGTAAAAGTGTGTGTGTGTGTGTGTGTGTGTGTGTGTGTGTGTGTTTGAATTGTCGGGTTTTGTGTGGGAGTGTCAATGTAGTGTGTGTGTGTGTGTGTGTGTGCTTTCTTGTGAATGACCTCCATTACTGAGCGCAAAGTTGATTGCATGTGTCTCATTGAAACATGGCTGTCATCAGACTGTAGTGCTGCTCTTATTGAATCTTACCCCCCGGACTACAGCTTTTCATATTCTAACAGAAAAGGGGAAAAAGGGTGTGGGGTCAGCCTCTATTTTTTACTAATGCTCTCCGCTGTAAGGACATTTCGTTTGGCAACTTTGGGTGTTTTAAGCATCATGTTTTACTCTTTAAATGTCAGCCACCAGTACTGGCCATAACCCTGTATAGATCACCAAGGCACTAACCCACTTTCTTTACTGATGTATCTGAACTATTGTCTATTGTCCTTAAGAACTATGCTAAAGTCATTGTCTTGAGTGATACTCCACCTTCCTCTTGTGATGATTTAATTGATAACTTTAATAGCAAATTAAGGGCAACCATTGATGCCATAGCTCCAGTAAAGTTGAAAAAGGCCACTTGGATGAGTGAGGAAACTAATCAATTTAAGAGAAATTGCAGAAAGGCCGAGCGGAAGTGGAGAAAGTCAAAGTTGCAGGTCCGTTATGCTATTCTGAGAGAGCAAGTTGGCATATACAGTACCAGTTTGGACACCTACTCATTCAAGGGTTTTTCTTTATTTTTACTATTTTCTGCATCTCATCCATGCCTTACTGCATTCCATGTCTGAAATGTGCTGTATAAATAAAGCTTGATTTGATTTGATCAACCAGGAGAGCGTTGCTGGAAAATACACTATTGTTTTAAAGTATAACCTTTCTCAGGAGATTCATGTCACGTTTATGGCACAATGAGTAGTTCATTGTTAAACTTTGACTGTAGTGATATTCAAATGTTCAATTATAACTAATGACAGGTACTGTATGTTTGGCAGGATAGCATGCCAGAAAAGCAGCATTTAATATAATTGAAAACAGGTCATAGATACACCAAAATGTACATACATTTAAAATTATATAGTAGGCTGTCAATTAAATGATGAAGTAAAGAAATGACTTTGTTCAGGGAAGGTGTAGGAGCAGCTGCTATGGTTTATAAAACAGCAAGCCTCCGTAACCATCCTCTTTCTTTTCTCTTACTCTCCCCTCCACAGGAGCAGTGTCTGCTACCTGAAGCCACAGCAGAGGCAGCAAAAACACTGTAATAACGCAATCTCTCCTCTCTCCTCTCGACTCCCCCTGTCTATAGGAGCAGCGTCTGCGCTACATGAGGCAGCAGCAGCAAGCGTCGGAGCAGGAGAAGTTGCAGCGTCTCAAGGAGAATGTGGAGAACCAGGAGACCAGGCTGAAGAAGGTCCGGGCCCTCAAGGGCCAGGTGGAGCAAAAACGCCTCAGCAACGGCAAGCTAGGTGAGCACAGTGTTGCTATGAATGGGCGAGGGATTGGTTGTTGTTTGGATTGATTGAGCGGTGAATTGATTGGGGGATTTGTGTAGGATGACTGACTGATCGATTGGTTCTAACCTCCTCTCTCTCTCATCTTTAGTGGAGGAGATAGAGCAGATGAACAGTCTGTTCCAACAGAAGCAGAAGGAGCTGGTGGTGGCTGTGTCCAAGGTGGAGGAGCTCAGCAGACAGCTGGAGATGCTCAAGAACGGCAAGATGGACTCCTTCCACGACAACCAGAGCTCTGTGGCTGAACTGGACCGCCTCTACAAGGAGCTACAGGTGTGATTGGAGTTTGCAGATGTGGGACAATTGAAAATTCCATTGCACTTGAACTAAATCCCAGGTGCTCAGTTGTTAGAAAGTGTTTTACATATGCATGCTATTTAACCAAGGTCTGATTCCAAATCACGTACATTTTGTATGTGGCTTGTGTGGGACTCAAACCCTTAACTATCTCTACTACCATGCCATAACTAATCAACTGAGCCATCAGAACCACTGGTTCATAGCCTCATACAGTGCCTTCAGAAAGTATTCACACCCCTTGACTTTTTCGACATTTTGTTCTTTTACAGCCTGAATTTAAAATTAAATTGCGATTATTATTATTTTTTTGTCACTGGCCTACACACAGTAC
The DNA here is from genome assembly GCF_045679555.1 of Salvelinus alpinus. Classification (NCBI taxonomy): domain Eukaryota; kingdom Metazoa; phylum Chordata; class Actinopteri; order Salmoniformes; family Salmonidae; genus Salvelinus; species Salvelinus alpinus. The sequence goes on from NC_092088.1 coordinate 49,392,357, forward strand.
CCCATAATGTCAAAGTGGAATAATGTTTTTCGAAATGTTTACAAATGAATTAAAAATGAGGAGCTGAAATGTCTTAAGTTAATAAGTATTCAACCCCTTTGTTACGGCAAGCCTAAATAAGTTTAAGACTAATAATTTGCTTAACAAGTCACATAAGTTGCATGGACTCACTCTTTGTGCAATAATAGTGTTTAACATGATATTTGAATGACTACCTCATCTCTGTACTCCACACATACAATTATCTGTAAGGTCCGTCATTCAAGCAGTGCATTTCAAACACCGATTCAACCACAGACCAGGGAGGTTTCCAATGCCTCACAGAGAAGAGCATCTATTGGTAGATGGGTAAAATTTTTAAAAAGCTGACATTGAATATTCATTTCAGCATGGTGAAGTTATTAATTAATAATTAATGAATAATTAATTAATTAACACTCAGTCACTACAAACATACAGGCGTCCTTCCTAAAAACCTAGTTCAGTCTACTTTCCAACAGACACTTGGAAACAAATTCACCTTTCAGAAGGACAATAACCTAAATCACAAGCCCAAATATACACTGGAGTTGCTTACCAAGACGACATTGAATGTTCCTGAGTGGCCTAATTACAGTTTTGACTTAAAACGGCTTGAAAATCTATGGCAAGACTTGAAAATTGCTGTCTAGCAATGATCAGCAACCAACTTGACAGAGCTTGAAGAATTTTTTTAAAGAATAATGTGCAATTGTATTGTACAATCCAGGTATGTAAAGCTCTTAGAGACTTACCCAGAAAGACTCACAGCTGTAATCGCTGCCAAAGGTGATTCTAACATTTATTTACTCAGGGGTCTGAATACTTATGTAAATCATATATTTCTGTATTTCATTTTCAGTAAATTTGCTAAAATTTCTAAAAACATGTTTTCACATTATGGGGTATTGGGTGTAGATGGGTGAGAAACAAAATACATTTTAGCAATTTTTAATTCAGACTGTAACACAACAAAATGTGGAATAAGTCAAGGTGTATGAACACTTCTGATGGCGCACTGTATTCCCTTTACCCTGTCCTCCATCCTAGTTCAGCTCTCTGACATGGCACCTCTTGTCCCCTCTAGCTGCGTAACAAGCTGAACCAGGAACAGAACTCCAAGCTGCAGCATCAGAGAGACAGTCTGAACAAGCGCAACCTGGAGGTGGCCTCTATGGACAAAAGGGTCAGTGAGCTCCGAGACCGCCTCTGGAAGAAGAAGGCCGCTCTGCAGCAGAAAGAGAATCTGCCTGTGAGTGTACACACACGCACATAGTGTACATGCACACATACTGTACACGCACAAACGCATGCGCTCTCGCACACACACATGCACACACATGAGTCAGAACACCTACTTTGACATCTTAAGACTTTGTGAAAGAAATGCAAATGTTTATAGTGAAGCACACCCCATCAAAATTGATAACCTGAGCGCCCCCTTGGGGCTGTAGAGTATAAACACAACTGTATTTTGTTTACCTCTGAAAGCCCCAGATGCCCTGGCCCTCAGAGCCGGCCTCTATCAAAAAAGTAAGACTCCTCAAACCTGTCTCTTGCTGCCTTTCTACACTGACAAACAAATCACTGACTCACAGGACTGAAATACCCTCAGATATCTCCTTCCACAGTTCACTTTTTCAATCTCTCTCTATTCAGTGTTCTTCAACCCTCGTCCCTGGGACCCACAGAGTGGGGGCTTCTCCCAGTCCAGTACTAACACCTGATTAAGGTATTTTAGTGCTTGGCTGGAGCAAAAGCCTGCACCCAGGTGGCTCCCAAAGATCCGGATTGAAGGACACTGGTGGAATGAATCATTGTTTTGATCCTTGTCACAGGGTTGATTTTGCTATCTCAGTTTACACTCAACATTCCCTCTCTTCAGCCCAACTTGGCAAAAACAACTCCAGGAGAGGGGAGGAGACTAGAGCTTAGGCAGGCAGGCAGACAGACAGGAATGCCAGAGGAGATGGTATCACTGCCTGGTATCTCTCTGCTCCTCTTCCTCTGAATTGTTTTTGACTCCTGTGGTTTCCATTGCACTTTTTAATCTATGTAAACATGGAACTTTTTAATCTGTCTTTGAAAGATTTTGTGAGGAAATTGTCAGGACACATGAGATTTGCTGTAGCTATTAGTGTACTAGAACAACGTGTAAGGGTGAGGAGTGTTTGTCAAATGGAAACTGATTTGCTCAGGCACTCAAATTCTTAAATTACGTTAGTAAATCCCAGGCATGATTTATTATGATTTTACATGTTTCATGTGGTGGGCAATTTACAGAATCTATCCTCGATCAGTGGTATTTTAATAGAGAAACAAAACCACTGTCAAATGAATAGACAACACTCTTTACTTTCCTCCTTGATAACTCTATCATGTTGTATCTCAATCAAACTAACTTAATGTGGGGAGTCTAGATTTACAGTGCCTTCAGAAAGTATTCTTACCCCTTGCCTTATTCCACATTTTGTTGTTAGAACCTGAATTCAAAATTAATTAAATATGTATATTTTCACCCATCTACACACAATACCTCATAACTACAAACTGAACAAATGTTTTTAGAAATGTTAGCAAATTTATTGAAAATGAAATATAGAAATATCTACTTTACATAAGTATTCACACCCCTGAGTCAATACTTTGTAGAAGCACCTTTTGCAGCGATTACAGCTGTGAGTCTTTCTGGCTAAGTCTCAAGGAGCTTTCCACACCTGGAAGGTGCAACATTTGCCCATTTATTCCTTTGAAAATTATTCAAGCTCTGTCATTGGTTTTTGATCATTGCTTGACAACCATTTTCAGGTCTTGCCATATATTTTCTTGTAGATTTAAGTCAAAACTGTAACTTGGCCACTCATGAACATTCTGTCTTTTTGGTAAACACCTCTAGTGTAGATTTGGCCTTGTGTTTTAGGTTATTGTCCTGCTGAAAGGTGAATTAATCTACCAGTGTCAGATGGTGAGCAGACTGAACCAGGTTTCCTATAGGATTTTGCCTGTGCTTAACTCCATTCTGTTGTTTATTTATCCTGAAACATCCCCCAGTCCTTAACAATTACAAGCATACCCATAACATGATGCAGCCACCACCATGCTTGAAAGGGGATTTGCCCCAAACATAACACTTTGTAACTACAATGTTGTTGATCCATCCTCAGTTTTCTCCAATCACAGCCAATAAACTGGTGAAATCCCTGAGCGGTTTCCTTCCTCTCCGGCAACTGAGTTAGGAAGGACGCCTGTATCTTTTTAGTGACTGGGTGTATTGATACACCAACCCAAGTGTAATTAATAACTTCACTTTGCTCAAAGGGATATTCAATATCTTTTTTATTTTTTATCCATCGACCAATAGGTGCCCTCACTGGTCTTTTGTGGTTGAATTTGTGTTTGAAATTCATTGCATGAGGGACCTTACATATAATTGTATGTGTGGGGTACAGAGATAAGGTAGTCATTCAACAATTATGATAAACACTATTATTGCACACACAACTTATTATGTGACTTGTTAAGCACATTTTTACTCCTGAACATATTTAGGCTTGCCATAACAAAGGGTTGACATTTCAGCTTTTCATTTTTAATTTAGTTGTAAAAATGTCATAAAACACAATTCCACATTATTGAGTGTTGTGTGTGTAGGCCAGTGACAAAAACAAATCTAAATGGAATCCGTTTTAAATTCAGGTTGTAACACGACAAAATGTGGAAAAAGTAAATGGGTGTGAATACTTTCTGAAGGCACTTTATCTGTCCGTTTGAGTAACTTTATGCCTACTAATCCAAGTTTAAATTTTTTACATTTTATTATAATTTAAAGGGCCATTTCCCAAAATGTTAATCTCCTGCACCACCCAAACATCAACATAATATTATGTGAAAATGCCAAGTTTCTATGTGTTGTAGTCATAAAGATGCCCACAAAGTGTTTTTGGATAATGTCATCGGAAAATCATCTGGTGTGTATTATGTGATTTTAACCAACTACTACTAACCTTTGCCCTATTCATAGTTGGTTAAAATCACAGGATGCACACCAGATTTCATAAGTGTCGCCAGATGGTGTCATCAGAAACACTTAACTTCCTGTTTTTTACTTAACATAGAAACACACCACTTTCACATTTTGGTATGGTGCTGGAGATGATGAATATGAAGTTGAAAATGTTTCCTTAAAAGTGTGCATGCCACTGATCACAATATTCTCTGGTTCATATGATATTTGCATAGAGAATGTCATAAAGTATATATTAAGCTGTATATGTACAAATGTGACCACATTTGAAATGGTGTTTTTTTACATGAGATAAAATAGACTCAGAGCTAGAGCATGGTATATCGTACACTGCAGTTGAGGAACAATAGGAAAGTAATTCTGGTTTTGAAGTTGATAAACTTGTAACCCCACTTTTGAGAAAATGTCCCTTGAATGTTTTGGTACACCTTCTGGAGAGCTCTTTGTCTACACCCATTCAGTATCGTTCACACCCTCTTAAGCCCCACCCAACTCTTTAAGGATTCACATGTGAGGCCATGTGGTAATCAAATAAAATCTAAGTTAATTTGTCACATATACAGGTGTCAACGGTACAGTGAAGTGGTTACTTGCATAGTAGCAATATAAAAAACAGAAGTGTACAGATAAAAATATTTTATTATTAATAGATGACGCTTACCCGACACACTAAATTGATGTGTCATCTGAAGGAAATGCTATAACCACCCCCCATACACATCTAGCTAAGTGGATGGGTCATACTTTTCTAGACATGTACACATGTTCATCCAGTAGATGAATCCAGTAGATGGCCGCAATCAACCCCACACCTGACACACCTGGCAAATTTTTGTTTAGACATGTAGCTAGCTAATCAATGAACCGGCATAATCCCAACTCATACTACTACCAATACAAACATTGTCATAGATGTAGTATGAATCTGCAGGCAGCTAAAGCTAACAAAGTAGGTTCAATGTTAGCTAGCTAACATTAGGCTATAACTAGCAATGCAAATGGGTTTCTGATTCCAAAAATATTACTACACAGATCATACATGTAATGTTAGCTAGTGAGCCAGCAAGCTAACCTTTCCTCGCTAACTAACAGTATGCTTTAACTTGCAATAAAAAATACTTTCTGACCAAATTATAAACATATCTGAAAATATAGCTAGACTCTTACCCGTATTCATGGATGAATGCTTCACGGCAGACTGGAACCATTTAACTCCATTTTGTTTGTAGCTACATATTGTTTGACCAGCGTTGTGTCAAGTCACTCCGGTTCACATTGACCGTGGTGTGTGCAGAAAGTAGCCCATCACTTTTTCCAACTGATCTGTCGATAGCGCCGGCTAAATTCAGGGAATCAATGTTGTTGAGGAAAGTAGAAAACTTTTGTAGTTCTCAATGGCTAACTTTATATCTTTCAAAAACAGCGAGGTAGAAAAGTCTGTCAACACTCACGTTATAGACAGAAGCACGCTACATGGCAGACCAATCCAAACTCATCTCTCGACATGTCCAGCCCATTCATTATCTCAACCAATCATGGCTAGCAGGAAGGTTCCTGTATTTATCCGTGGCTAAACCAACTAGGCTCGTAATTTAATAATTGTTTTCATATTTATGGATGGAATACAAGTTTGTTTTTAAGGCATTTCTGCCAAAAAACACATTCTGATCAAAAATAAATGTTTACGTTCAAATGCCGCTCCTGTGAAGTAGTGACGTACGACATACGCCTAGTTTCCTGAAACGAGTCACAAATAGTCTGCTTTGTAAACTGCTTTGGATGAAAGTGTATACTAAGCAAAACACATTCTATGCCATTAGACCCCCCTCCAAGCTGCAGTGCTAAAACTCACAGAATGAATAATTCAACCACATACTGTAGTGGAATTAATCCTTCTCTTAATAGGCATACTTAATCATTTTATATACATGAAAACCACCAGTGTAGCTCTCACCAGTAACCACGAGCACAACCGTTCCTTGATTTTAACTGGCGGTTTTATTCTGTAGATTTAGTCAGAATTATCACCTTCTGTGAGAACTATAAAATAGATGAAAGTACAGTTAAGCACACTCTTACAACTTTCTTGTCTTATGAGTCACTTATTAGCTTTATATAATTCTGAAGTGCTTACATACATAAAAAAACGTTTAACTGGAGATAACAGTATCAGATTAAACACATGAATAAAGGAAAAATACTTAATTTTTCTGCTTATTACAGAAGGGAGGAAAATCAAAAACGTCACACTTTTTATTCCTGGCATGAATTTACACTTCATCCTTAATTGTTATAACGTTACAATCCTAACATACACGCTTCAACCTTTACGAACTACACCCGAAGACATGAAAAACCTAGCTAACACAGTGTGGGATTGCCTTCACTCGACAAGTGTGTTGCTACGATAATAATCCCCGTTACAACAGTTCTTAGCCACGTAGTTCTGCTTGTTTTACCATTTCCCCCGCGTAGCGAACACGTAAACAATTCAAACAAAAAACAACGACATAGACTGACAGGTTAATTGTCAGTTACAACCAGTAGAAAATAATGTAATACATTATTAAAGAAGTCCACCATCTATTGAAGTCCTCTCTCCTATGTTGAAGGGAAGAGCTGAGGTAAAGAAAGGAGAGAGCTGAAGAGGTAAAGGTGTAATATGAATGGACTGTAGTTATTACAGATGAAAGCAGAGAAGCTGAAGGATGAATAGAGCAGGACTCTTTGAGGAGGGGATTTAGTGACAGTCTGCCTCGAATTATAATGAGCAGGGCTTTTTCAGGCGGCCACAAAGAGCCGTTACGTTTACCCTTCTCTCTGGCCAACTGCACAGCAAGGGTCTGTCTGACATCACCTGGAAGGCATGTTTCAAACACATTGGTTGCGAAACGCTAGCCTGAAAGATGTCAGCCTAGAATCACCTCACCTCGCTCCGTCTGAGCATATGGGAGGAACTGATCAATAGCGACTTATGTACTTGTATGGGGTTTGACTACTAGTGTGTTCAACTGCTGTTGCCTTTTGTGTTTTTGTTTTCTCAAGAATGGCTACCCTGGTAAGGAGAGGGCTTCAAAAGACGCTCATCCCCAGGTACAGTAACTAATGGCAGAGCTGGACCTGACATAGACACACACTGATCTCTTCAGCATGACTTGGTAGAGCAGCATTTGCCGTAGGATTATCTGCATTTCTGTTTCCAGTAGCGGAGTGCAGTTGATTTGATCTTGTTTTAAAGGGCACGGCTTGACTTATTTAATCTGTAAGACATCATTTTACACAACTGCTAAAGTTTGTTTTCTGAACCAAAAACTTTCGGAGAAAGACTTTGGTTATATTGGAACGTAAAAGAGAGCTGATAGTTTGGTCTGTGTTTTTTTCCTAAATGTTTCAGAGTTCAACTTGATCAGGCTTTATGTGGGGTAGTTGGAGTATTTTTCAACACAGTTTAGCTCCCTTAAATGAGCTTTTATCATATTTTCATCCATAACTTCAACCACGCCTATGTGTATTTAGGATAGTGGCAAATAGACTAACAGCGTAATCTACTACTAAGCTGAGGGAGATGCTTAAAAAATGTATTATTTCTGTTTTTGTGCTGTACTTTTCACTCTTTACGTACTGTGTCTGTCAGTGAGTGACCCTGTTGTTCCTCCACACTGATGACATGCTGGATCTGTGTGTTTGGCTTGCTCTGGACTGTCTGTCTAACTCTCTCTATCTCCCTCCCTCCATCTCTCTTTCTCCCTCTAGCTGCCCTCTGATGGTCCGGGTGGTCAGCAGCAGCATCAGGGTCCTTCTCGTGTGGCGGCTGTCGGCCCGTACATCCAGTCGTCCACCATGCCTCGCGGCCCAGTGAGACACGAGCTGCTGGTCAAACCTGCTGTCTACCCCGACGGCACCGCTAACATGCCTGCACAACCAGATCCCCAGGGCGAGGCCAACACAGGTGCGACAGTGACCTTTAACCTTACAGATGTTCATTTCACCTTTCCCCTCTCACTTCCTCCCTCTTGGCCCTGGCAAACGTTTGCCTGTCAATTCTTCTGCTGAAGTCTCCACTCCACCTCTCACGCTCACAGTCTCCTTTTAATTAAGGTACTCTATATCTCTACCTCAGCTGAGTGATAAATAAAATCCAGATGACGAGCTTGAAAGAGGTTTGACATGTGACTGAGTTCCCCACCCTCAACAGGAGCTGAGGATTCTGAGATACCGCGGTTGATAGATGGGCTCTGGTTGTAAAGTGACTCTGAGCTCAGAAGGTAACCTAGGGGCTTGGTGCTCTGGTGTGGCTACTTCCTCTACCAATCCCCCTAACCATAGATCTAGGATTCGATTACCCTACTAATTTGAACCTGAACCATTAGGGGGATTGAAAAGCTACCAGACCTTGAATCAGGAGTTATGTTGCTGTGTTGTGGTGCCCGTCTGAGATGATAGCCTACCTTCTCCTTATCCATAATTCTTCCGCCACTAAATGGTGACTTATGTCTGCCAGGGTGGAATACCAGCCCTCATGTTGCTGTGTGATTGTGCATTCAGAGGTTGAACCAGGGAAAGCTCAGTAGTATCCTCTTCAGATTGGTCAAATAGCTACTATGAATTGACCTAATCTACAGGTAACTGCCAAAATAAAGGAAACATCAACATAGTCTTAATAGGATGTTGGGCCAAAACAGCTTCAATGCCCAGATTCTACATGTGTCTGGAACACTGTTGGAGGATCATGCAACACCATTCTTCCATGAGAAATTCCATAATTTGGTGTTTTGTTGATGGTGGTGGAATATGCTGTCACATTCTGTGATGTTTCTGTTCGTTCCCAGCTAGCAATGAGGGCCGCCCAGAAGTGGCCCTCTAACGGGGAGCCAGAACTGATTGAATCAGCCCGGTGTCAGACTCGGCCCGGAATCAAAATGAATGACTGCCCAGAATCGGCCCAAGTACATCGGGCCGTTTCCGTCTACCAGAATTCAGCCGACTTTGCCGGCATCTTACCAGAATCCCCCCAGAAGCGACCCGATGAAAATGTAAATAAATCTATACAAAATTACCGGATTTAGTCATTTTAAATACTACTATTAAACATTTTATACATACAAATTATACCCATCCACAAAAAACATTTTGTCTCGGAGGAAACACCATACAACTGGTGACCGTGTCAGCGTGCATGCGCCAAGCCTGCCACAGGAGTCACTACAGCGTGATGGGACACGGACCTCCCGGCCGGCCAAACCCTCCCATATCTCGGACGACGCTGGGCCAATTGTTCATTGCCTCATGGGTCTCCCAGTTGCGGCCGGCACGGGTCTCGAACCAGCATCTGTAGAACCGCAGTTTGCACTGCAACGCTGTGTCATAGACCGCTGTGCCACTCGGGAAGTTCCACCTACAAAGTTTTTAATGCTTATCAATTGCCTTGCACAAGTATCAAAATACTAAAATACTACACAAGACTCTTAAAGAATTTCATTTAAATGTTAATTGTATTTTTTGATCACAGAAACAATGAGGAAAATATGGGGAAATAAATAAATATTAATTAATTATATAAAGCAGCATGTGTATTCATCTGCCAGAGAGTAGCCCCAATCTGCCCGAGCCCCAAGTAATACATTTGGGCCAGATAACTGTCACCGGAATCGGCCCGAGCCCCAAGTAATACATTTAGGCCTGATAACTCACACCGGAATCGACCCGAGCTCAATCCCTACATCCTAGCCATAAGTAATACTGCCAAAGGCGGCCCAGACTCAGGCCACATGACGTCGGCCGAGTCTGACTCTCAGCCGAGTGCTCCGACTCTCAGCCGGAATCGGCCCAGATCCACTGTGCTAGCTGGGTTTTGGTCTTCAGCAAGGTTTTTTTCCGGCTGTTCATGCAAACAGATTTTGGTAGCCGAAGTCTACACCCATTCTTCAGTCATTGGTCAACAGTAGAGATTCTTCAATTACATTCAATTACATGTAAGGAAATTGACCCCAACACTGACAATAAGAGCTTTGATTCAGTCAGGTTGCATAAATGCCAAACTAATGACACACACACACAAAACCAGTTAAAGCACATTAGAGGTTGGTCTTTTTGTATTATCTACAGAATGACTCAGTCTTACTCATGCACTTGATCACTCACTCGTTCAGTCCACCTTAAAGAACTACCCTGGTAGAAGGAGGTGTGTGTGTGTGTGTGTGTGTGTGTGTGTGTGTGTGTGTGTGTGTGTGTGTGTGTGTGTGTGTGTGTGTGTGTGTGTGTGTGTGTGTGTGTGTGTGTGTGTGTGTGTGTGTGTGTGTGTGTGTGTGTGTGTGTGTGTGTGTAAGGGAGAGGCATCAATAAACATTTATGATATGAAATCAAAACTAGTCATTTCATCGGTCCATCTTTTCCTTTACACGTCCTCTTCAGCGCAAAATGAGAGAAAAACAGGAGTTAAAGTAACAAGTTTTCCCCAGTCTGCCGTGATGTTACATGCAATTACTTCTGCGTGATGAGCCAATATGCAGTGGGAAAGAAAAGCTGAACATCGAACATCTCTTCCCAACTATTTTGCTATCTATATGGCACGGCTGTACATTTGTTGGTCCTTAAATGAAATTGGTGTATATTTTTATGTATCTGGGAAAAAAAGGAGACCTAGGGGAGGAAAGAGGTGAATCTGCGGCCGGTCCAAACCCCTCCAGAGCTCTCCTCCATCGACGGGGAGTCTCCTTGCCTGGCCCCGGGTCCAGCCAGACCTGCACCCCTCACCATGCCCACACTGGGCCCCCTGCTCTGGCCTATAACGGACCGAATCTTTAACACTAGATATCTGGATATCTAAGGCTCCTCTGCTTTTTGTCTCTCGTGCATTTTTGGTTATTTTAGAATCCATGTTCTTGCTTAAGCCTCTGAAAGAGCTGCGGGCTAAGATGAAAAGTACACACTCCCTCTGGTGTGGTGTGCTCTGTGTGAATGTGTCCGCTTGTGCTTGCTGTTTCTTACCCTTTCAGTCGATGCTATATGGACAGAGAGAGAGAGTTGTGTGGGCGTGGAAATACGCTTTGAGGGGGTATGTTTGTTATGGAAGAAAGAAATTTTGTTAGTATTGTCATCGTCATCTCTCTTTCTGCCAGATCTCTGTTGTTGTATGTGTTGCTGTGAGGCAATACTGCCTGTTTGTTGAATTAAACCGTGCCAGTTGCTATTCTAATTCCACTCTGGATTGAGCAGCATTCTAAATGGGTCCGTTGGAACGAACACATTACCTCCAGCAGAACTGACAGTCTGACAACCATGTGGTTTCGGGCTGTCCCGATCAGGTCTAAATCAGTTACTGAGGAAATTAGAAAGATGGAAAGAACTAGCTAGTTCTACCACATTTTGCGCTCCTGTACTGTCTTAATCCGGCTGAGAAAAGAACCTGCCACAGGGTATTGCTATATAGCCCAGCTTTGGCCAGACCCTTTCTAAATATATTTTGCCTTCCATTGGTTTCAATTGAAAGCATTTTTAGAAAACACCCCTTAAACCACAACTCCCTAACCACCACCCTCACCCCCCTCTCTCAGCTAAATTGGCAGAGTGGGGCCCTTCTGGACCAGAGCCTAACAGCAGTAGTCATGGGTCATCCTCCACACTGCCCAGAATGACCTCTCACTCCAGCCCCAACACAGAGCAAGGTAACCACCCCCACAGCACAACAACCACACATAAATATGACTGTACACTCGACCACACGATGACCAGATATGTAGTGGCCAAATCATATCTGCGAACCCACACAAACATGAAGACTCAAATTGCCACTTCACTTTCCTTGAATATGCACTTAATAACTCACACAGTCCAGATAGGGTTTTGCTATTGTTTTCCCTGTATGTTTGCATAGTTATGTTTTACACCTGTGTTGTTGTGTGTGTAGATGAGACTGAGGGGATGATGAAGGACAGGAGGGTGCGTCCGTTTTCCATGTTTGAGCCCACTGAGGTGCCCGCCGCCTCCCTCCGCAAGAACCAGAGCAGTGACGACCTGGTCAGAGACTCCCAGGTAAGAACTGTGTATCTCAACAAGAATGCCCCTAAGCTATTTTTACTGCAGACCCAATGGATGGTGCCCAGAATGTCAGAAAACTGAAAATTCTTTAAACATGAACACTTGACATCAGGAGTTGTCCTTGATCAGTTGTGTGTGCGTGCGTGTGTGCGTGCATGCCATTCCTCTGTGGTCTAACCAGCTCCTCTCTGTTCTCCTTTCCCCAGTCTGCTGCTAAACCCCCAGTTAAGGTTCCCCCACCTGTTGCCAGTAAACCTAAAGCCCCCAGTGGTGCCCCCTATGGCAAGCCAGGCTTCAACACAGGCACCTTCCCCAAGGCCAAGCCTCCCAGCCAGCACCAGCAATCCCAGGGGGGCCCACAGGCCCATGTCTCCCTGCCCCCCTCCCAGAGCCAGACCCTGCCCCTGCCCTCAAAGCAGGACCCCCCTCCGGCCGCCACTGTCAGACCCTTCACCCCAGAGCTGCCTAAAGACCTGATCAAGCCCCAGACCCTGGCAGCCAGCTCCATCTACTCCATGTACACCCAGCAGCCCACCCCAGGCAAGCCCTTCCCACCGGTCTTGCAGGGGGCTCTCAACAGGAGCCAGAGCCGCGGCAACGGATTTGTCAGTGGTAAGACTACCTGGTAGTTCTGGATCCTCTTCTGTTCCTGTTGACTTTATCAGGGCTACTGTCTGTCTGGAGTCATTTGGCTATTTGTCTTAAGACTTTGTCACTCAAGAAAGATGTGTGAACCATGGCTCCAAAGCATTTCACTGAACACCAGAGTACTAGAAACAGTCTTGTTTCTGTTCTTTTCTGTTTTACACTTACTGCAAGAGTAACTCCTAACAGAGAGGTCAAAGCAGGCTACCATAAGTCTTATGTTAAGTACCTAGGAGAGTACAGTAATTGAATTTAGCCAGTGGATAGGAGAGGGTCCTGACTCAGAACAAGCTGCAGTTAGTGAATCTAATTAAAGGTAATAAGCCCCGAGGCATGGCGATCGTTAAATAAAACATCAAAGTAATCCTCATCATCACCCTGTTACTGTTACCGGTTTGCATATGCAGATATGTCTGACTAGGTTTGTAATGAGTTAGTCTCACCTGTGGGATTTCTCCTCTAGAGTGAAACAGAGGACATGAACTCTCAGGGATCTGCTCTGCTCTGGCCAGGAAAAACTTGATGCCCTGGTTATGATAAGACAAACTACATTTAGGATATGACAAGCACCTAGAGTTTTTACTGGTCAGGTCACATGATCAGAATAAACCCTTGGCCCTATCTGAGACTGGCTGTGTCTCAATCTGCAGAAGTGAGGTCTTTAGTGTGCTTTCGCAATGTATTAAGAGTCCATAAGGCTGTCATCCCTGTGGATCTCCTTCAGGGCAAAGCCACCAACCTGACATGTTGACACACATCTTCTCCATCGGCAATCACTCGAGTGGAGTATGATTGTCCTCCATGGGGTCTTCCAGGTGTTGAGTCTCTCCTTGGATAGCTGCCCGCTTGTCCTCTGCGGCACGGTGGAGATCTTTCTAGTGGGTTAGCAGCTCCTTCAATAAATGCTTTTTCTTCAGTTGTCTGTTTTAATGCAGCGTGCTCCTAGTTTCCCTTAATTTAATTTAATATATATACTGTATATATATATATATTAGAAATCCAGTTCATAAAGTTATACAAGCCTAGCTAGTAGCTACTGAATGTAATTTTCCTGAGTGTGGACATTTACAAGCGAAAGTGAACAAGATAAATTGTGCAAATGAACAAAGTAGTGATGCATGCTTTTCTGAAGGAAGAGCAGCATGTGTACACAGAGCAGAGGGGAGAAGAACGGAGGGGGGGGGAAACGCTAGTACAGTGGTCACCAAACGGTCAATCTTCAAGGCACTCCTAGTCGATCACTAAACATTTCTGTAGAAAAGCCAATGATAAAGGCGTAAAGGCTTGTGCTCTTTTTTTTCTCCGTGTTATTCGTATTGCGCTGTTGGCAGTAGCTGCACTTGTTTCAGAAGCCCTGCGCACTGGGTAGGCAAAGTGTTCCCATTTTGATGCATTTCATTTGTCTGAAAGAGATTCACTCCACCTACCCGGCAGACTGGGAGATCTGTGGCTAAATTGAGTGTGCCTACTGCGGTGATCAATCGAACTGCTCAAATCACAACCCCGGCCACAGCAAAGTTTGATACTGGCATACGTGAGATTTTCATAACTTCATAACCAGAGAGAGACTGTCAAAGAATACAGCAAAGAGCTGCTGATTTTATTAGTGAGTTCATGTCTAAGTCTTTAACGTTTGCAGTCAGAATGACTGCTCATTAGCTTGAAGGGGGTCCCTCGGGGCCCAGCCGGTGCTTCTGTTAACGTCGGGAGACTGATACAAGGGCAGCAACCACACGGTCCTTAACAGATAGGGGCCGGGTCCAGTGGCATGGAAAAAACTGGCAGTGTGCCCTTGAGCAAGGCACTTAACCCTAATTTGCTCAAGGGGCGACGTACTACTATGGCTTTCCTGTAAAACAACACATTTCACTACACCTGTGTGTGTGACAATAAAACATATATTTTTTATTTTAAAATTATTTTATATACTGCCTGGATGATATTCTTAAAAGCTGATTCAAATGTTACATGTTCTCCAACTCTGGTCCTGGTGTGTCATTGTTTATTAGCAGGAAAAGAGGTTGTCTGTTTGTTGTTTTTATAAAGCCTGCTTTAAATCCTAACCGATTCTCTCTGTTTATTTCTGTGTCTCTCTCTGTGTGTGTAGTGTACGGTAAGCCTGTGATCCCCAGCGGAGGCCCCCAGCACCCAGAGAACCCTTACAGCGAGCAGCGACACTCCCCAGACCAGCACTGTGAGGTGGACCACGGGGCCCCCCATGTCCCCCCCACCGAGGGCCAGCAGGGGGAGACAGAGCGCACCCCTCGTCCCCTCAGCCCCACCAAGCTGCTGCCCTTCATCTCCAACCCCTACCGCCACCAGAGCGACGGGGACCTGGAGGCCCTCAGGAAGAAGCTGTACAACGCCCCGCGGCCCTTGAAGAAACGCAGCTCTATCACAGAGCCCGAGGGCCCCGCGGGGCCCAACATCCAGAAACTGCTATACCAGAAGACCACGCTGGCTGCTATGGAGACCATCCTCACCACGCCCACCACACCCGAGGCTGTGAAGGAGGAGGGAGGGGCAGGGCCTGGTGTTCCAGGGGCCCAGATTGGTGGGGATAGCAGCCAACCGGAGAGTGTAACACTTGAGGCTTGTGAAGTCCTGCCCCCCTCCCCTAACCTCCTCCCCGCACTCCCTGCAGAGCACACTCCCCCACCAGCCATCCCAAAGGGAGAACGAGAGGAGTTCACCGCCCCTCCCCATCCGGCCCATCCTGCACCGCAACCTGACCAGCCCATGTTCCCCCCACCGTCCCCTGTTGCTGCTGCTGGCATGGAGGAGCCCAGCCCACCCAGCCTGACCCCTCCTCCAGAGAGTTTCACGGAGGAGTTCCCCCCCTACCCCCCACCACCCTACCCCAGCGGGGCTGGGCAGGAGAGCCTGGGGGAGGACACTCTCAGCATGCAGGCACCAGAGGTCACCGGACAGGTCACATTGCCACCTGTAAGAAACCTAAGTTACACTGTTGTTTTAATGATGATGATACATTATATTTAAAGTACCTTCCATGACATTCATAAACATCAGCTCGCAATCAGTCACATTTAACATCAGTACCAGATCAAACAGATCCACTCTACTTGCTGCAAATAGCTTAACACCAGTCTTAAGCCATAGCATGTATTAACAATAGCCGACTGTACTCTACAGTACTGTATGTGCCTCATGTTGTTAGTCTCATGGTCGGATCATGGGTTTTTCTGACTGTTCAGATTATACAGTACATGTTCACCCTCCACACTCTCATTGGTTATATAAGCACATTAATCCTGATCAAGTGCAATAGGAAGTGGAACCTATTCACTCTTCGCCCATCCAAAGGTGACAATGAAATGAGCTTTGGTTATTTTCTAGCCCTGTAAGTAAACAACAAGTTGCATTCCATTGTTGATCCCCTCTAAGCTGGGTTATCAGTGGGGTCCTACTAGGGCTGGGCGATATCGCCAAAATATCATATCACAGTATTTAAAATAAAATAAAATGGACGGTATGACTATTTGACGTTTTTGAATAACAAAAGTTCTAAATTTGCTTCATGAGTAGTGCGTGACCCTAGGGTGTCAACATATTCTAAGTGATTTTAATGGGTCTATCTCCATTCTGATTGTTATACTGTTCAATTCAACCAAAATTTATTTTCAATTTCTGCATTTCCTGCACTCATTTGAGATCATTTCCACACTGCCGCGTAGGGCTGCATGATATAGGCAAACAATCCAAGCCTTATTTTTAACCAAATGTTGCAATTGCGATTTAGAGCAAAACACTTGGGTGAACTGTTGGAATCATGACATGGAATCATAGACACTTTGAATACAGTGTTGTTTGACATGACAGTGAATGAAAATCCCATGGAGGAGTTATTGTGACAGGGTAGGAACCAAAGTTTTGATAAGTGTTACCTAGGGGACCCCATAATCTTTGGCTACATTGAATGTTTTGTCTTAGCTACTTCATGAAGTTAACATATTCTTCGCATATTCCTATTTGATTTAGAAGATAGGGTTGCACAAACAACATGCGGATTTAGGTCTACACCATCACTGGTATTATTAGGCTGTATAGCTAATTACCTTTTCTCTGACTGAGTACATTTGTTAGCTAGATAGCGATTTGCATTTAAGATTAGCATTAGTGGCTAACAATTAGCGGCTAACAAGATTTATGCCCAACTTGCTAAGAAAAGACAAACTAGCTGGCCTCCCGAGTGGCGCAGCTAAGGCACTGAGGCGTCACTACAAACCCAGGTTCAATCCCGGGCTGTATCACAACCGGTCATGATCGGGAGTCCCATAGGGGGGCGCCCAATTGGCACAGTGTCGTCTGGGTTAGTGGAGGGTTTGGCCTGGGGGGGGGCTTTACAGGCTGACCTCGGTCATCAGTTGAACAGTGTTTCCTCCGACACATTGGTGCAGCCGGCTTCTGGGTTAAGCGAGAAGGTGTTAAGTGATGCGGTTTGGCGGTTCGTGTTTCAGAGGACGCATGAACCGACCGCTGGGGAGTTGCAGCGATGAGACAAGAGAAAAATTGGAGAGAAAAATGCAATGAGTTCTGAAAATAAAATACTAACTAGCTGTTTGCAGATGTAATAAACACAAACTAATAGTGTAATTATACAACGAAAGTGGATTTATATTAAGAAGCAAAGTGAAACAGCATCGTTTCACATGACTGACTCAAGTGTCTCATGGTCGAGGAACAACACATGTGCTCCTTGAGTGACGGGGGGCTGGGCTAGGTCTGTGTGAAAAGCGGCATGGAGAGAGAGAGAGAGAGAGCGGAGAGAGATGACTCAAGTAGTGAAGTAAACTATAAAAATTGACTTTACACACAGCGTATCACATTTAACCAAACATTCAAATAACGTTATAGAAGGTAAAGTAAAAACCCATTGCTACCTGTAAATTGTAAAATACGGTATACTACCCAGTAATAGGTCAGTAATAGATCCTACCCTAGGAGTGTTGATGAATGGTCTGATCCATTTTTGCCTCCCAGTCCCTGCTCTCTTCCACTGAACCCAATGGGCCCCTGTTAAGAACCAAAAAGGGCCCTTTCTTTCATGGGGCCAGTAATAACCATAATCTGGTTGAGTAATAATCAGGTTGCTTAGTGAAACCAGTAGTTTCTTCATTGATTTGGTCCCCTCACAAAAAGCTCAGTACTGAGCTAGGAGCTGAAGGAACAGGTCGCTCATACATTTTCTCTCTTTTAAGCCAGGCTATTCACATTCAATGGATACTCTGGATGCTCTATCGAATCGTTTTTTGCAATGTGTTTATTATTCTTTAGCATGGTGTTGCATTGTGGGCTGGCACCCATTCATATGAACTGAGCATTGATTTGAGCACTATCCGTTTGAGCACAGATGGGACCGGACACTAGCTAAAATCCTTAGACACGTCCTTGTGAGTGTGTGTCAGTGGCTGTGTGACTTCATCAAGGCATGACATTGTTTGAAAAGTGTTCTCACCTCCGTGTGTCTGTATTAGGGGAAGAGGACCAACCTGCGTAAGACTGGCTCAGAAAGGATCGACCACAGTATGAGGGTGAAGTTTAACCCCCTGGCCCTGCTCCTGGATTCCTCTCTGGAGGGAGAGTTTGACCTGGTCCAGAGGATCATCTACGAGGTAAGACTACGTCTGTGTATGTATACATGTATACTGTATATTATTCCCTAAAGTGGCTCTCTATTAAGGTATTTTGTAAGCAAAGATTTTCATAGACGAACAGTGTTTACAAGTGCTTTTTAACAGGCTTGTGTGTAGTGAAGGAAAATGTGTAAAGTTGTTTTTGTAATAGCAGGTAGCATGGTAGCTGGTTAACCATCCCTCTCAAAGTGAAGTACTGTAGTCTTAATGTTTGTTTTGTAGTCTTAGCTGATTATAATTTTTATTAAGTGGGTGTAAAATAGTCTGTGTGTAAAGCGAGTTGTGAAATCGTATCCACCTCTCTCTCCCCTCTCAGGTGGAGGACCCTAGTCTGCCAAATGATGAGGGGATCACAGCCCTCCACAACGCAGTCTGTGCCGGACACACGGAGATCGTCAAGTTCTTGGTGCAGTTTGGTGTCAACGTCAACGCAGCCGATAGTGATGGATGGTGAGTGGACCCTATACTACCAATATCTCTGATTGTGATTCTTACTGCCGTCAGTGATAGGAGTGTTGTAAACTGCAGTCCAACTTGAACTCTTACTTGAAAGTATTTCGGAATGTAGGATTTTTTCCCCCCTCTTAATATCACACTCCTTTTTCCTCCCTTTCTTTCTTCTTTTCCCTCTCTCGTTCTCTCTCAGGACTCCGCTGCACTGCGCGGCCTCCTGTAATAACGTGCAGGTGTGTAAGTTCCTGGTTGAGTCGGGAGCAGCGGTGTTTGCTATGACCTACAGCGACATGCAGACGGCAGCAGATAAGTGTGAGGAGATGGAGGAGGGATACACCCAGTGCTCCCAGTTCCTCTACGGTCAGTAGCTCAACATATCTACTGATCTTATAGCCTTGACTGTTATGTCTGGGGAACGTTTGTGTGTATGCGTGCATATATCTGTGTGTGTGTGTGTGCTTTGTACATTTCTGTATGAGTGTATGTGTTCTTGCTCTGCTAAACCCTCTTTCTCCTCCTCTTTCCTCCAGGAGTGCAGGAGAAGATGGGCATTATGAACAGGGCTGTGGTCTACGGCCTGTGGGACTACTCCAATGACAATTCTGATGAGCTGGCGTTCCGTGAGGGTGACTGCATGACCATCGTTCGCCGGGAGGATGAGGACGAGATCGAGTGGTGGTGGGCGCGCATGGGCGACACCGAGGGGTACATCCCTCGGAACCTTCTGGGGGTGAGTCACAGTGTCACAACTGAGTTTCCTCAAGTTAAACCTTACTGAATAACTTTGCATTAAGAGGTTATTAATTATTGTTTGATAATGTTCCAATGTATCTAATAAGCAGTATGTGTGTCTTTCTCAACAGCTTTACCCAAGAATCAAGCTCAGACAGAGAAGCCTGGCTTAGACCGGCTCATCCTGAACTGGACACGGTCTGCATCTTAGGCTATGTTTACATAGGCAGCCCAATTCTAATATTTTTTTCCACTAATTGGTATTTTGACCAATCACATCAGATCTTTTCACATCAGATCTTTTTCAGAGCTGATCTGATTGGTCAAAAGACCAAATGTTGAATAAAAGAAATGCAGAAGCGGGCTTCCTGTCTAAATGCAACCTAATTGGTCCACTGTAGCTTCCTCTCCTCGTCTTTTTCTGCTTCATCTGCTCTGACCTGTCATGTCAGGATGGGTACTAGTAATATGTTAGAAGGTTCCAGGGTAATTTGATCTCACTTTGCCAGCTCTTTCACATCAGTGAGGATGGATGAAATGAGGCAAGGGAAGGGAGCCAGTCGAGACGACTGAGACAACAATTGATATGGAGATCCACGCAGGCTTTAACAGGACTTTACAAGGACAGGCCAACAATCACATGAAGAAACGTTGAAAGACCAAACCACTTGAAGGATTTTAAACTGACCTATGAACACTACTTGTCAGGCGGGCCTATAACCACTGACTCTATGGCCCGACTGTGGCACTTTTATATACCAGCAGAAGAGGTTTTCCACATCTATTTTTCAGACCACTTTGTGCGTATAAGGCACTAAAGGCATTATGTTTCTCTACATGTTCGTCATATTGTTTTCAGATCAGATTTAAGTATCTGCAGTTATATTGATCGGAACTCTGGGGATAAATGGAACAAACAGTATTTTTATGTAGAAAGGTGATTTTTACACTTCTAAATACTCTTTCAAACTGTGTTTTCTTCTGGGTTATTATTTCATTTTAACCCTGTTAGAAAGAGCTGGAGCTGAAGAGAGTATTAGGTGAGTGAATGAATGAGTGTAATGTTTGGTGATGCGTGACATTCTGTCTGAACAGTTATTCTGTTACCTCGACAATCCCTGTGGGGGCTCGGTCTGCTTGTCATTTCCTGTTTTTAGTGGTCGTGTCCCTCTGTGTAACTAAAATGTGTAACCCATGTTTCAGCATTGACCCTACTGTATTGGCAAGAGTTAATGTATGTTTGTGTATGTGTGGCGCTATTACCACTGTTCAGCTTATCAAATGGGGGGGGGGGGGTATAATGTTAATGGTTGGCAAAATTTAGCCTATGCCACTGTTGATTTAGCAATTGCTATTGACTCTTGTTCTTTTATGATGCCAAAATAGCCTGTGGTATGTTTTCTATGTGAGCAGATTATTAGCATCGCTCATCATGTTTCTCTACACTGGCTTTATGGTTGAGATATAACAAACATAATTGTACTGCGGTTGTGCTATTGTCACAATGAGCATTCCTCTGAAACTAACTCACTTGTCGAATCCATGTTTTCTGTTGCTGAAATGATGTCCATACAATTCATTTGGACCATTTAGCCATGTAGGAAGGATGAGACTAAACTTCAAGAAACATTTTTCACATGTTATACCTGTGTAGCTTTTGATTGAAGAGTAAGAGAGGGCAAAAGATTCATGGTTACAATGGCAGACAAGGATGTCTTTCCTTAAAATCTCTCAAGCAAGTTTAATTGAATGAAAACTCAGTTAATCAGCTCATTCATAGTAAGGAATTCTGCATCAACTCGCCTCCACCCTTACCACTGTCTACTCAACAGATGTATTTATTTTTGTTACCTTATTATCATCATTTTTTTGTCTCGTCAAAACTATAACCTCACATGGAGAATTGTAAACATTTACAATAAAATACTTTGCAAACTAATGGCTGTGACTGTGTCTTCTAGACCTGGAGCCATATGTATCAAGCATCTGAGTAGGAGTGCTGTTTAGGATACATTTTGTCTTTTAGATCACCATGAACAAGATTACATGGACAGGGGGGACCTGATCCTAGATCAGCACTGCTCCTCTGAGACGCTCGATGCATACGGTCCCAGATAGTTGTGTGCTAGCATTAGAATGATCCTGTCCTCTTTTTGTGAGATGAAATAGTGCTCTGCATTCTTAAAAATATGTAAGTATCTTAATCGCCTGTGAATTTGTTTCAGGTAAGTATTGTTATAGAAGTGTACTTGAGATATGAAGCATTGAAATACACATGAAGCAGTAGACTACATAAACATTAGAATACACAGAGGAACACTGACCTGTCTGTTATATACTGAACAGAAATAAAAATGCAACATGCAATAACTACAAACATTTTACTGAGTTACAGTTCAGGAAATCAGTCAATGGAAATAAATTCATTAGGCCTTAATCTATGGATTTCACATGACTGGGCAGGGGTGTTGCCACGGGTGGCATGCTCACTAACAGTGATGTAAACAAATTAGTGCACAAAATTTGAGCGAAATAATCTTTTTGTCCGTATGGAATATTTCTGGGATCTTTTATATTAGCTCATTAAACATGTGACTAACGCTACATATTGCATTTATATTTTTTGTCAGTTAAGTTTTTCAGAAAATCAAAAATAACAATCTGCCTTTGTCTAGAATACCTCATCGCTGGCAATAATTAAGCCAGCAGAGCCTGCGCAATGAAAAAGAACAAGACTGTGATAGACTGGTATTAATCAATTTCTGCACCTTACCCATTCACCTTAACCCTACCCTTTCTATTATTATTATTATTATTATTATTATTATTATATATACCAGTCCTTCCAGAACAGTAACCCCAAAAGACGTAGGTACTAGGGACTGAAATGGAACTGGGCCTAGGTTTGTCATTTAGAGGGACTTCACTCTGTTAACCTGCTGCCACCTGCTGGAGAGAACGAGACCACCTGAAAAAGACCTGAGTCCCCCTAAAATCGAACAAAGTCAACTGGGGGGGTTAAGAGCGTTCAGGTGTCCCAACTTTTCTTTCTACATAAAACGGTAATTTTGTCAGCATCATCAATTCATTCAGGCTACAGGAGTGCAGACCGAATGACAATCGCTGAATGTCATTACACTTTTGGTGTTTCTTTGTCTCTTTCCATTAATAAAATGGCTCGTGTGGCCTAGGCAGCTGATAGTGGCAGCTAGATCTAGGTTTGATGTGCATTCCCGGTAATACTAGGCTCATACATAAAGCATCCTCCAATCAGGCTGCATAGGCATAATTTTCCTCCTTAGCTAGCTTTAATGGCGAGACGCTGAAAAAAAAAATATAGCAAATATATGTACTGTCTTAATAAAACAATTTTCCACCTCAATTTTGGGATTTTCAGACAATTTAGGATGTTGTACACCCTTGCGTATGTATGAACCGGTCCACGGGGGACATGAGTGTATTACCAGGAATGCACATCCAGCCTAGACGATGGGACGAATAGCAAAGCCGGGAGAAGAGGAATATTGGGACAGGGACATGAAAAGGTGGATTTCGAAAGAGAAGGAAGAAAATGTCGAGGAGAATTAGGAAAGCAGAAGTTGAATCTGAATTTGATGAAAATGACGATAAAAAGGGAGATGGTGTGTTGAAGAAGACTGGGGTCAAGTACAGACAGAGTGAGATGTCCGCCAGACCGAGCTCTGGATGTGAAATGAAAGTGAATGAGGGAGATTTAATTACACTTTGGATGGTGTATCAATACTACCAATCACTACAAAGATATATGCGCCTTCCTAATTCATGTGCCAGAGTGACTTTTAAACAGTTACAGTTTAATGGCAGTGATAAGAGAAAACGGAGAATGGATCAACAACATTGTCATTACTCCACAATACTAACCTAATTGACAGATTGATCAAATGGAAGCCTGTACAGAATAAAAATATTCCAAAACATGCATCCTGTTTGCAACAAGGCACTAAAGTAATACTGCAAAAAATGTTGCAAAGCAATTCACTTTTTGTCCTGAATATGAAGTGTTATATTTGGGGCAAATCCTATATAACACATTACTGAGTACCACTCTTCATACTTTCAAGCATAGTGGTGGCTGCATATTGTTGTGGGTATGCTTGTAATCGTTAAGGACTGAGGAGTTTTTCAGGATAAAAATAAACGGAATGGAGCTAACCACAGGCAAAATACTAGAGGAAAACCTGGTTCAGTCTGCTTTCCACCAGACACTAGGAGAGGAATTCACCTTTCAGCAGGAGAAAAACATTGAACAAAAGGCTAAATCTACACTGGAGTTGCTTACCAAGAAGACAGTGAATGTTCGTCAGTGGCCGAGTTATACCAAATCTACTTGAAAATCTATGTCAAGACCTGAAAATGGTTGTCTAGCAATGAACAACATACAATTTGACAGAGCTTGAAGAATTTTGAAAATAATAATGTGCAAATGTTGCACAATCCAGGTGTGTAAAACTCTTAGAGACTTACCCAGAAAGACTCACAGCTGTAATCGCTGCCAAAGGTGCTTCTACAAAGTATTGACTCAGGGGTGTGAATATTTATATAAATGAGATTTTTCTGTATTTCATTGTCAATAAATTAACAAACATGTCTAAAAACATGTTTTCACTGTGGGGTATTGTGTGTAGATGGGTAAGAAAAAACTTTTGAGTTCAGGCTGTAGCAACAAAATGTGGAATAGGTCAAGGTGTATGAATACTTTCTGAAGGCACAGTATATAGACAATTTCACGGCACCAGAGTAACGCTGAGACTCGCGTCATGGGTCCTTGATCTGTACTATACATAAATGCATAATTATGAATGCCCTTCTCTTCATGGTGATGTGTCCTGAATAGGTACACAAATGTAGAACAATTTAATATCCTCCCTTTGCATGTTTGGGTATTATTCTGTAATAACAGGACCAAATCTGTACCAATCATAGACATCTATGTTTCACAAGTTTGGACATCACAGCAAAGTACATTAGAGTTCAGTACAGTAGAGTTCAGTAGAGTACAGTAAAATAGAGTTGAATATTTCATTTAACCTTTATTTTGACAAGTAGTCATGCTGAGACCAAGGTCTCTTTTACAGTACAGTACAGAACAGTAGAGCAAAGTACAGTAGTGCACAGTAGAGTACAGTACAGTAAAGAGTATAGTTCAGTACAGACAAGTAGAGTATATTACATTATACTGCACTCTACCCATGTGTGCTCTAGTCTTCTGTACTTAACTATACTCTACTTTTTACTGAATTGTACTCTACTGTACTGTACTGTAACTGTGGTTTGTGACTGTTATGAATACCCGTTGCGTCCAATTCAGTTGCAGTCATTCTGTTACAGATTTTGTACCAGAATGACACATTTGAATCACTTAATAATTCATAAACAAAATTGTTATCAGTAAAAACATGAACTAATTCGATGGTCTATCTTTACTTGTTACTTCTGTGAACTCATAATCCTCCCTCATGAGGGACATAAATTAGAGAATATCTTAAAGATATGTGGGTTTCAAGTGTTTCCAAGCGCGTGGAATAGAGCGCGTTCTTTTGTATTTTTCGACGATTTATGATGATTCTCCGTCTTAAATGTAATGTTTATTTACGTATTAGGGTACCTAAGGTTTGATTATGAACGTTGTTTGACTTGTTTGGAAAAGTTTATTAGTAACATTTGGGATTCATTTTGTATGCATTTTGATGGAGGGAAACTGAATGGATTATTGACTGAAGCCCGCCAGCTAAACTGAGTTTTTATGGATATAAAGAAGGACATTATCGAACAAAATAATCATTTGTGATGTAACTGGGACATTTTGGAGTGCCAACAGAAGAAGATCATCAAAGGTAAGGCATTTTTATATCGCTTTTTCTGACTTTCGTGTCGCACCTGCCTGGTTGAAATATGTTTTTCATGTGTTTGTATGCGGGGCGCTGTCCTCAGATAATCGCCGTAAAGCCTTTTTGAAATCTGACACAGCGGCTGGATTAACAAGAAGTTAAGCTTTATTTTGATGTATTACACTTGTGATTTTATGAAAGTTAAACATTTATAATACTGTAGTTTGAACTTCGCGCTCTGCAATTTCCCCAGATGTTGGCCAGATGGGACGCTACCGTCCCACCTGCCCATAAGAAATTAAATATAAATGTTGATATTAGTTGGCAGGGGCCTTTACTTCAAAATGTTTTGAGGCATTTCTAATACCCCCCAAAATATAGACTCTTCGCTTTCATTTGACACTAAATTTGATATGCTCCTATAAACTTCACGTTGGTGCTCATGGTTCCTTTTACATGGAAATCACCATAAAATAAACATTGATTAGTGGCTAACACAAAAATATTAAATTTATTTATATTCAGATAAATATACTGCAGAATTCAAATCCTTTTTTACAATCAACACAAGTTTTCTCTGACAGTGGAATAATAACGATGGGAATATTCATGAGGTAGTGAATGTTTTTCATGTCAACTATTCAATGTTATCAGAACAAATCAAATCAAATCAAATTTTATTGGTCACATACACATGGTTAGCAGATGTTATTGTGAGTGTAGCAAAATGCTTGTGCTTCTAGTTCCGACAGTGCAGTAATATCTAACAGTAATCTAACAATTCCCCAACAACTACCTAATACACACACATCTAAGTAAAGGGATGCAATAAGAATATATACATATAAATATATGGATGAGTGATGACCGAGCGGCATAGGCAAAATGCAATTGATGGTATAAAATACAGTATGTACATATGAGATGAGTAATGCAAGATGTGTAAACATTATTAAATTGGCATTATTAAAGTGACTAATGATCCATTTATTAAAGTGGCCAATGATTTCAAGTCTGTATGTAGGCAGCAGCTTCTACTGTGCTAGTGATTGCTGTTTAACAGTTTGATGGCCTTGAGATAGAAGCTGTTTTTCAGTCTCTCAGTCCCAGCTTTGATGCACCTGTACTGACCTCGCCTTCTGGATGGTAGCGGGGTGAACAGGCAGTGGCTCGGGTGGTTGTTGTCCTTGATGATCTTTTTGGCCTTCCTGTGACATTGGGTGCTGTAGGTGTCCTGGAGGGCAGGTAGTTTGCCCCCGGTAATGCGTTGTGCACACCACATCATCACATACTGAACATACTGAACAAGAATATAAATGCAACAATTTCAAAGATTTTACTGAGTTACATTTCATATAAGGAAATCAGTCAATTGAAATAAATGCATTAGGCCGTAATCCATGGATTTCACGACTGGTAATACAGATACAGTTGAAGTCGGAAGTTTACATACACTAAGGTTGGAGTCATTAAAACTAGTTTTTCAAACACTCTACAAATATCTTGTTAACAAACTATAGTTTTGGCAAGTCGGTTAGGACATCTACTTTGTGCATGACACAAACAGATTATTTCACTTATACACTGTATCACAATTCCAGTGGGTCAGAAGTTAACATACACTAAGTTGCCTTTAAACAGCTTGGAAAATTCCAGAAAATTATGTTATGGCTTTAGATGCTTCTGATAGGCTAATTGACATCATTTGAGTCAATTGGAGGTGTACCTGTGGATGTATTTCAAGGCCTAATTTCAAACTCAGTGCCTCTTTGCTTGACATCATGGGAAAATCGAAAGAAATCAGCCAAGACCTCAGAAGAAAAATTGTAGACCTCCACAAGTCTGGTTCATCCTTGGGAGCAATTTCCAAACGCCTGAAGGTAACACGTTTATCTGTACAAACAATAGTACGCAAGTATAAACACCATGGGACCACGCAGCTGTCATATCGCTCAGGAAGGAGACGAGTTCTGTCTCCTAGAGATGAACGTACTTTGGTGCGAAAAGTGCAAATCAATCCCAGAACAACAGCAAAGGACCTTGTGAAGATGCTGGAGGAAACAGGTACAAAATAATTTATATCCACAGTAAAACGAATCCTACATCGACATAACCTGAAAGGTCGCTCAGCAAGGAAGAAGCCACTGCTCCAAAACCGCCATAAAAAAAATTGACTACGATTTACAACTGCACATGGGGACAAAGATCGTACTTTTTGGAGAAATGTCCTCTGGTCTGATGAAACAAAAATTGAACTGTTTGGCCATAATGACCATCGTTATGTTTGGAGGAAAAAGGGGGAGGCTTGCAAGCCGAAGAACACCATCACAACTTTGAAGCATGGGGGTGGCAGCATCATGTTGTGGGGGTGCTTTGCTGCAGGAGGGACTGTTGTACTTCACAAAATAGATGGCATTGAAGGAAGGAAAATTATGTGGGTATATTGAAGCAACATCACAAGACATCAGTCAGGGAGTTAAAGCTCGGTCGCAAATGGGTCTTCCAAATGGACAATGACGCCAAGCATATTTCCAAAGTTGTGGCAAAATGGCTCAAGGACAACAAAGTCAAGGTATTGGAGTGGCCATCACAAAGCCCTGACCTCCATCCCATAGACAAATTGTGGGCAGAACTGAAAAACCGTGTGCGAGCAAGGAGGCCTACAAATCTTACTCAGTTACACGAGCTCTGTTAGGAGGAATGGGCCAAAATTCACCCAACTTATTGTGGTAAGCTTGTGGAAGGCTACATGAAAGATTTGACCCAAGTTAAACAATGTAAAGGCAATTCTACCAAATACTAATTGACTGTATGTAAACTTCTGACCCACTGGGAATGTGATGAAAGAAATAAAAGCTTAAATAAATCATTCTCTCTATTATTCTGACATTTCACATTCTTAAAATAAAGTGGTGATCCTAACTGACCTAAAACAGTGAATTTGTACTTGGATTAAATGTCAGGAATTGTGAAAAACTGAGTGTAAGTATTTGGCTAAGGTGTATGTAAACTTCGACTTTAACTGTATATACGAAGACGGGGGCCCCTCCTGTACTCACTGTTCACCCAAAACTGTGTGGCCACACGACTCCAACACCATCGTTAAGTTTGCTCATGACACGATGGTGGTAGGCCTGATCATCGACAACGATGAGACTGACTATAGGGAGGTCAGAGACCTGGCAGTGTGGTGCCAGGACTACAACCTCTCCCTCAACGTCAGCAAGACAAAGGACCTGATTATGGACTACAGGAAACGGAGGGCCGAGCACACCCCCATTCACATCGACAGGGCTGTAGTGGAGCGGGTGAGAACTTCAAGTTCCTGTGTTTACATCACTAACTATGGTCCACACCCACCAACACAGTCGTGAAGAGGGCACGGCAATGCCTCTACCCCCTTTAAGAGCCTTAAAATATTTGGGCCCGCAGATCCTCAAAGTTCTACAGCTGCACCTTTGAGAGCATCTTGACTGGCTGCATCACCGCCTGGTATGGCAACTGCCTGGCATCCGACCGCAAGGCGCTACAGAGGGTAGTGTGTAAAGCTCCCTGCCATCCAGGACCTCTGTGCCAAGTAGTGTCAGAGAAAGGCCCTAAAAATGGTCAAAGACCCCAGCAACAGACGGTTCTCTCTGCTACCGCA
This sequence comes from Salvelinus alpinus, assembly GCF_045679555.1. Classification (NCBI taxonomy): domain Eukaryota; kingdom Metazoa; phylum Chordata; class Actinopteri; order Salmoniformes; family Salmonidae; genus Salvelinus; species Salvelinus alpinus. The sequence goes on from NC_092088.1 coordinate 49,421,433, forward strand.
CAGCAAGCACTACCGATGCACCAAATCTGGAACAGGACCCTGAACAGCTTCTACCCCCAAGCCATAAGACTGCTAAATAGTTAGCCCGGGTAGCCATTTGGTTAACTATCTATCCTGTTGCCTAGTCACTTTATTCCTAGTTAAATGTGCATATCTACCTCAATTACCTGGCACCCCTGGCGCATCGACTCGGTACTGGTATCCCGTGTATACAGCTAAGTTACTCATTGTGTATTTATTATTTCTCTATTTTCTTTCTTTCTGCATTGTTGGGAAGGGCCCGTAAGTAAGCATTTCACTGTTAGTGGACCCCTGTTGTTTACGAAGCATGTGCCGAATAACATTAGATTTTGATTTGATATACAATTAAATGTTGTGTGGCATGAACAAAAACACCAATTCTCAGTCAAAAACAGAAGTCAGAACACAGCCTCTCTATTCTAACAATAATAATAGATGTAATTTATGTAGCCCTTTTAATCACAAGAAGAATCTTAAAGACAAGTTCATTGGCTGCATGGTTATCTCTGTATAGATTGATACATACAGTGCATTTGGAAAGTATTCAGAACGATTTACTTTTTCCACATTTTGTTACATTATAGCCTTATTCTAAAATGTACATATATTTTTTTTTTATCCTCATCAGTTCTACACGCAATACCCCATTTGCAAATATTTCTAGACCTGTTTTCGCTTTGTCATGATGGGGTATTGTGTGTAGATTGATGAGGAAAACTATTTATTTAACTCATTTTAGAATAAGGCTGTAACATAAAATGTGGAAAAAGTCAAGAAGTCTGAATACTTTCCAAATGCACCGTGTGTCTGTCTGTGTGTGTGTATATATATAATCAATACTTAATTACATAACAAAAAGAGTTCATGATATATATATATATTTTTTTTTTTTATGATATAAAAAAGATGTACAGGAAAACTCTACTTAGGCTTCTACTACGGCGCCATGGCAACTATAGAACAATTATTCTCATGTGATTTCAGGTCCTCTTACCAGGAAAATGTCTTCCCACAATAAGCACAGTGGTATGTCTTCTCCTCCCAGGTATTTTCTCATGCTCTTTCAGACCCCTTAACTTGGGGAAAAAATACTTTCTACACTCGGAACAGATGTTGGGCTATTCTCTTTTGTGAGTCCTCTCATGTGTTTTCATGTGCACTAACTGTGTAAAAGTTTTTCCACACTGGGAGCATTGGAAAGGCTTATCTCCTGTGTGTGTCATCTCATGCTTTTTCAGGTTCCCTACCCAGGTAAAACCCTTTCCACACTGAGAGCAGTGGAATGTTTTTTCTCCTGTGTGTATTCTCTTATGATCCTTCAGATGCGATGACTTTATAAATCTCTTTCCACACTGAGAGCATTGGTAGGGCCTCTCTACATAGTGTGTTCTTTCATGCTTCATCAGGTCCCCTGATGAGAAAAAAAATGTTTCACACTGGGAACAATGGTAAGGCTTTGCTCTCGTGTGTGTTCTCTCATGTGACTTCAGGTTCCCAAGCTGGGTAAATTGCTTTCCACAGTCTGAGCAGTGGTAGGGCTTCTCCCCTGTGTGTGTTCTCAAATGCATTTTCAGGTTGCCTAACTTGATAAAACTTTTTCCACACTGAGAGCATTGGAAAGGCTTCTCTCCTGTGTGTATTCTTTCATGTATTTTCAGGTTCCCTAACTGGGTAAAACTCTTTCCACATTGGGAGCACTGGAAAGCCTTCTCTCCTGTGTGTGTCATCTCATGCCTTTTCAGGTCCTCAACCCTGTTAAAACTTTTCTGACACTGAGAGCATTGGAAAGGCTTATATCCTGTGCGTCTTCTTTCATGATCCTTCAGGTTCCCTAACTGGGTAAAACCCTTTCCACACTGGGAGCAGAGATGAGGCTTCTCTCCTGTGTGTGTTCTTTCATGATCTTTCAAGTTCCTTAACTGGGTAAATCTCTTTCCACAATGGGAGCAGTGGTGTGGTCTTAATGGTTTGGGCATCTCTGGGTCTGATACCCCTGGAGTACTCTTCCCTCTGTCAGAGTGAGAATCTGGTGTCTCTCCTGTCAAAGACAGAGTATTTAGTTAAATAATAAACATAGACTTGAATGAAACCTTCACATGATAAAACTGTCTTCCTTTGAGGTTTAATCCAAACTAGATCCCTCATAAAATGGTACACTTAGATTCTGGATGCTTATTGGTTTATAGCTGTTAGTAGGGATGTGCACGGTTATTTGAATATTAAAATGGACATTAGTATTCAAATACTTGTGTGAGTATGCATTTTGATGAAAAAAATAGGCCGATTTTAAACTGATGTTAACATTGAAAAGCCTTTCCTAAATTAAACAAAAATATGTAACATTGTTTTCAAGGTCACTTTTAGTAGCCAACCAGTAGCCTTCATGTGTGTAGCTTGTTGTTTATGTTGGCCAATAAAAAAGGTTTGGGAAATGAGGAGTAGGCCACAATGAGCAGCCAAAAGGTAGGCTGTTGTTTAATCTGAATGGGGTTGTGGAGAAAGCACAGCATGTAGCCTCAATTAGCCTAGCTAGCTATAGCCCTTGATCATGACTCCCAGTTCCATTACATTACACATAGATGTCATTGGATGAAGGCATTTTGTTTAGAGCCCTGACGACAGGTCTGAACATTAACACGAAATGGCTTGCGGTGCGGTTTTGGAAGCATAAGAACCTTATCTTTCATCTAAAAAAATATATAAAAACCAAAATGTTATCCATGATACACACCTTTATTTAGGGTTAGTGTTCCATATCTCCATGTTACAGCACTTGATTACAGAAAACAGACAGAAGTGACCACCTGTGCCAATAAGCTATCAAGTGTGCTCCGAACACCTTTGTGTAACTCGGGAAGTGTAGCAGAAGTGTAGTTTCGTCAGATGGAGGCACCCATAGCTGAAAGGATATGTGCAAACTGCTACAGTAAGTATTTTTTATTTGAAGGATTCTTTTTAGCTGATGAAAGATAAGGGCCATATGTTTCGAAAGCCGTATCGCAAGCGATGATTGTAAATCTTTCTTTTATTTTTTTAATATTTCACCTTTATTTAACCAGTTAGGCTAGGCGAGAACAAGTTCTCATTTACAACTGCGACCTGGCCAAGATAAAGCAAAGCAGTGGGACACAAACAACACACAAAGTTACACATGGAATAAACAAACATGCAGTCAATAATACAATAGAAAAAAGTCTATATACAGTGTGTGCAAATGAGGTAGGATAAAGGAGGTAAGACAATAAATAGGCCATAGTGGCAAAATATTACAATATAGCAATTAAACACTGGAGTGATAAATGTGCAGAAGACGAGTGTGCAAGTAGAGATACTGGGGTGTAAAGGAGCAAAATAAATAACAGTATGGGGGATGAGGTAGTTGGATGGGATATTTACAGATGGGCTATGTACAGGTGCAGTGATCTGTGAGCTGCTCTGACAGCTGGTGCTTAAAGTTAGTGAGGGAGATATGAGTCTCCAGCTTCAGTGATTTTTGAAGTTCGTTCCAGTCATTGGCAGCAGAGAACTGGAAGGAAAGGCAGCCAAAGGAGGAATTGGCTTTGGGGGTGACAAGTGAGATATACCTGCTGGAGCGCGTGCTACAGGTGGGTTGCTGCTATGGTGACCAGTGAGCTGAGATAAGGCGGGGCTTTACCTAGCAAAGACCTATAGATGACCTGGAGCCAGTGGGTTTAGCGACGAATATGAAGCGAGGGAAAGCCAACGAGAGCATACAGGTTGCAGTGGTGGGTAGTATATGGGGCTTTGGTGACAAAACACATGGCACTGTGATAGACTGCATCCAATTTGCTGAGTAGAGAGTTGGAGGCAATTTGTAGATCACATCGCCGAAGTCAAGGATCGGTAGGATAGTCACTTTTACGGGGGTATGTTTGGCAGCATGAGTGAAGGATGATTTGTTGCGAAATAGGAAGCCGATTCTAGATTTAATTTTGGATTGGAGATGCTTGATGTGCATCTGGAAGGAGAGTTTACAGTCTAACCAGACACCTAGGTATTTGTAGTTGTCCACATATTCTAAGTCAGAACCGTCCAAAGTAGTGATGCTGGACGGGCGGGCACGTGTGGGCAGTGATCGGTTGAAGAACATGCATTTAGTTTTACTTGCATTTAAGAGCAGTTGGGAGGCCAAGGAAGGAGAGTTGTATGGCATTGAAGCTCGTCTGGAGGTTAGTTAACACAGTGTCCAAAGAAGGGCCAGAAGTATACAAAATGGTGTCGTCTGCATAGAGGTGGGTCAGAGAATTACCAGCAGCAAGAGCGACATCATTGATGTATACAGAGAAGAGTCGGCCCGAGAATTGAACCCTGTGGCACCCCTATAGAGACTGCCAGAGGTCCGGACAACAGGCCCTCCGATTTGACACACTGAACTCTGTCTGAGAAGAAGTTGGTGAACCAGGCGAGGCAGTCATTTGAGAAACCAAGGCTGTTGAGTCTGCCGATAAGAATGTGGTGATTGACAGAGTCCAAGCCTTGGCCAGGTCGATGAATACAGCTGCGCAGTATTGTCTCTTATCGATGGCGGTTATGATATTGTTTAGGACCTTGAGCGTGGCTGAGGTGCACCCGTGACCAGCTCGGAAACCAGATTGTATAGCGGAGAAGGTATGGTGGAATTCAAAATGGTCGTTGATCTGTTTAACTTGGCTTTCGAAGACCTTAGAAAGGCAGGGTAGGATAGATATAGGTCTGCAGCAGTTTGGGTCTAGAGTGTCTCCCCCTTTGAAGAGGGGGATGACCGCGGCAGCTTTCCAATCCTTGGGGATCTCAGACGATATACGAAACAGAGGTTGAACAGGCTAGTAATAGGGGTTGCAACAATTTCGGCGGATAATTTTAGAAAGAGAGGGTCCAGATTTTGCAGCTCTTTCAGAACATCAGTTATCTGGATTTGGGTGAAAGAGAAATGGGGGAGGCTTGGGCAAGTTGCTGTGGGGGTAGCCAGGTGGAAAGCATGGCCAGCCGTAGATAAATGCTTATTGAAATTCTCAATTATCATGGATTTATCAGTGGTGACAGTGTTTCCTAGCCTCAGTGCAGTGGGCAGCTGGGAGGTGGTGCTCTTATTCTCCATGGACTTTACAGTGTCCCAGAACTTGTTGGTGCTTGTGCTACAGGATGCAAATTTCTGTTTGAAAAAGCTAGCCTTTGCTTTCCTAACTGCCCGTGTATATTGGTTCCTAACTTCCCTGAAAAGTTGCATATCATGGGGGCTACATTTATTGGTTTTCTCCCCAAAGTTGCAAAGGAAATGTTGTGACCTATTTAATAAACATAGACCAGCAAAATGAATAAAATACTATGGTGGTATAGCAGGAACAGCAGCTTCTAGTGGTCAAAAGATGGTACTTCCTACTACATTATGGTAAATAATGCAAGCAACTTCAATGACATTTCTCTGAATAAGAGAAGAAAAATTCACAGGGAATAGGTTACTTAGTATGGTGAAGAAATACTCCAAGCCACAGCTTCATACTACTTGTCAAACAGAGAACTGATACCGTATACTGGTTGTTGGGTGGGATTTGGAGTGTGTGGGGGGGGGTCCATAGGCTACTTTTGACTTTTTTTATTTTATTCCTCATGTTTTACATATTGTTAGGAAGAAGTTTGGTCCACATCGGATGTTGGGTACTTCATTTATTTGAATATTATCTGAATCCTATCAATTAAAATGGCCAATTTGTGTGCAATCAATTAGCTTAATTTCCCTGAGATAAAATATTTTTACCAAATAATGTTTCAGGAATCCCAATCTTACCTGTTTCTAACTACAGAAAAAATGTCAGAACAAACAGATGGTATGTGTCATGTTTTGCTGAAATGACATGGAACGACTCTACAGAAAGAGATATTCAGAGATTCATGTTTTGTTGGTTGCACCTACTCTTTGCAGTGTTAACAATTAACTCCTACAGTACAGAACGACATATTCAAGCTTAGAACTTCAGTAGAATGGCCTTTTTAAACCACTATCATGTGTATCTTTATGGATGGACAGTCCATGTATCCATCATTTTGCCTGTGTAATGGAGAGTGGTAAACAAGTGTCAAGACAGCCATTTTGTTGTTGTTTGAATCCCAGAGTGGCCTTTTAAAACCACACATCTGTTTAACTGCAGAGTTTGTGCCCCTGTTTATAGGGCAGTGCTTACTGGTGTTAATCAGATCTCTAGTCTTCTCCTCATCCTCATTCTTATCCTCCTCCAATGTGACGGTAATCTCCTCCTCCTTCACTCCAAAAATGTCATCCTCTTCTTTCACTGTGCCAGTAATCTCCTCTTTTACTCCAAAAACGTCATCCTTCTCTTCCTCTTTCACTGTAACGTCTTCCTCTTTTACAGTAACATCCCCCTCTTTCACTATGTAAGCTTCTTCCACTTCTTTCACTGTGAATTATTTTTCTTCTTCTTTCACTGTAACAGCCTCACACTCTACTTCTTTTTTGACAGTGACAGCCACTTCCACTTCCTTCTGCTCTTCTACGATAGTTTCTTTCTCGGTCCAGCCAAGCCCTCCTTCTTTAGCAGGATAGGAGTAACTCTGTGATCCCATGGTAGGGGATGTTAGCTAGCTAACGTTAGGTAGCTAGTTAGCATTAGCGACTAGACTAACGTCACTGCGACCTCAAGCTAATTTAACCAGCCAGCGCTGACTAACAACGATGTAAATATTACATTAAATTGGGTAACTAGATGCGACAGAAGCGTGTTTAAAACACAGTGACTGATATACATCAAAAGCGCTCCAACGTTTCGGCTGTGTTCGCTAGCAAACTCCCGGGTGGTTTAGACTGGTGTGAAGCTAGCATAAATAAGTACTTCTGGGTCACGGTATTGGAATCCTTCAGAATAAGAGTTCCGTCCTGTAAATAATATAATTGGGGTGACAATGATTGAAAATGTGCACAGTTATCGATATATGTTGTACTACTTATCATACAAAGAATAATTACAAGTATTTTCTATAAGATGTTGGGTGATTTATTTAATATTTTGTCGATTTTTTGTCAAACCTAAAAGCGCAACAATGTTTATGTGGTGTACTCCTATCATTTATTGCACTGTAGGAGCTTCTTTCAGAGGATCATCGCTGCTGATTTTGCAGCCCTTAAAGAGTTGCCAATCAGCTTAAATACAATAGTTGTTTAATATTGGACATACATGTTACACTGAACACAATTTTCTATACGTTGTGTTCAGTAAAAGGAGGGTCTCTTCTACGCATGAGTCCTTAAATTTCCACATCCACAGAGTTTACACCCAGAGGAGCTTTTGAAGCTCATTTTGCGAACCTTAAAGAGTGGCCAATCAGCTTAAATCCAATTGTTTTCTGTAAATTCTGTTGCAGTAAAAGGGGGGTCCATTCTACTCTGGAGCACTTATAGTTTCCAAATCCACAGCGTTTACACCAAGAAGAGCTTCATTGCTCATTCTGTAGCCCTTAAAAAGTGGACTATCAGCCTAAATCCAATCGTTTTTTTCAAATTGGATATACAGTGTGTGTGTGTGTGTGTGTGTGTGTGTGTGTGTGTGTGTGTGTGTGTGTGTGTGTGTGTGTGTGTGTGTGTGTGTGCGTGCGTGTGTGTGTGTGTGCGTACCAGTTTGGACACACCTACTCATTCAATGGCATTTCTTTATTTTTACTATTTTCTACATTGTATAATAATAGGGAAGACATCAAAACTATGAAATAACCAAAAAAGTCTTAAACCAATTAAAATATTTTTTAGATTTTATATTCTTCAAAGTAGCCACACTTTTCCTTGTTGACAGCTTTGCAAAATCTTGGCATTCTCTCAACCAGCTTCACCTGGAATGCTTTTCCAACAGTCTTGAAGGAGTTCCCACATATGTTGAGCACTTGTCGGTTGCTTTTCCTTCACTCTGCGGTCCAACTAATCCCAAACCATCTCAATTGGGTTGAGGTTGGGTGATTGTGGTGGCCAGGTCTTCTGATGCAGCACTCCATTACTTTCCTTGTTCAAATAGCCCTTACACAGCCTGGAGTTGTGTTTTGGGTCATTGTCCTGTTGAAAAACAAATGATAGATTAAATGAAGCGCAACCAGATGGGATGGCGTATCACTGTAGAATGCTGTGGTAGCCATAATGGTTAAGTGTGCCTTGAATTATAAATAAATCACTGACAGTGTCACCAGCAAAGCATCCCCACACCATCACACCTCCTCCATGCTTCACAGTGGGAACCCGAGTGGCGCAGAGGTCTAAGGCACTGCATCTCAGTGCTAGAGGTGTCACTACAGACCCTGGTTTGATTCCAGGCTGTATCACAACCAGCCGTGATTGGGAGTCCCATAGAGCGGCACATAATTGGCCCAGCGTGGTTAGGGTTTCATGGATTCAATAGGCCAAAGGACAGAATTCCACTGATCTAATGTCCGTTTCTTGGCCCAAATAAGTCTCTTCTTATTATTATTGGTGTCCTTTCAGTAATGGTTTCTTTTCAGCAATTCGACCAAGCAGTTGATGTGGAGATGTGTCTGTCACTTGAACTCTGTGAAGCATTTATTTGGGCTGCAATCTGAGATGCAGTTAACTCTAATTAACTTATTCTTTGCAGCAGAGGTAAATCTGGGTCTTCCTTTCCTGTGGCGGTCCTCATGAGAACCAGTTTCATCATAGCGCTTGATGGTTTTTGCGACTGCTCTTGAAGAAACTGAAGAAAAAGTTCTTGAAATATTCGGCATTGACTGACCTTCATGTCTTAAAGTAATTCACTTTCCACAAATTAACTTTTAACAAGGCACATCTGTTAATTGAAATGCATTCCAGGTGACTACCTCACATCTAAAATACATTTTGATCTATTTAGCACTTTTTTGGTTAGTACATGATTCCATATGTTTCATTTCATAGTGTTAATGTCTTCACTATTATTCTACAATGTAGAAAATAGTCCAAATATAGAAAAACCCTTGAATGAGTATGTGTGTCCAAACCTTTTACTGGTACTGTATATATATATATATATAATTTTAATAAAGAATACTGTAAAGTCCATTATTCATCTGAAGAGTATGAATTGGGCTGTTTGAGAAGGTTATAATCCTAATCAACCTGCATAAACATTGTTTTGAAGTACAATAGATCAAAATAGCTCCTGGAGTAGGTCAAAGTTGTGTGGTGTAAAACCTTGGTAAAGCATGGGTGGAGTAGGCTTTGTGATGCTCACATAATTTTCCTTTCTTTTTTCGGCATCAGACCCATGTCTACATCTCACATAAAACATACAGTTGAAGTCGGAAGTTTACATACACGTTAGCCAAATACATTTAATCTCAGTTTTTCACAATTCCTGACATTCAATCCTAGTAAAAATTCTCTGTTTAAGGTCAGTTAGGATCACCACTTTATTTTAAGAATGTGAAATGTCTGAATAATAGTAGAGAGAATGATTTATTTCAGCTTTAATTTCTTTCATCACATTCCCAGTGGGTCAGAAGTTTACATACACTAAAATAGTATTTGGTAGCATTGCCTTTAAATTGTTTAACTTGGGTCAAACGTTTCGGGTAGCCTTCCACAAGCTTCCCACAATAAGTTGGGTGAATTTTGGCCCATTCCTCCTGACAGAGCTGGTGTAACCGAGTCAGGTTTGTAGGCCTCCTTGCTCGCACATGCTTTTACAGTTCTGCCCACAAATTTTCTATATGATTGAGGTCCGGGCTTTGTGATGGCCACTCCAATACCTTGACTTTGTTGTCCTTAAGCCATTTTGCCACAACTGTGGAAGTATGCTTGGGGTCATTGTCCTTTGGTAGACCCATTTGTGACCAAGCTTTAACTTCTTGACTGATGTCTTGAGATGTTGATTCAATATATCCACATAATTTTATTCCTCATGATGCCATCTATTTTGTGAAGTGCACCAGTCCATCCTGCTGCAAAGCACCCCCACAACATGATGCTGCCACCCCCGTGCTTCACGGTTGGGATGGTATTCTTCGGCTTGCAAGCGTCCTCCTTTTTCCTCCAAACATAACGATGGTCATCATGGCCAAACAATTCTATTTTTGTTTCATCAGACCAGAGGATATTTCTCCAAAAAGTACAATCTTTGTCCCCATGTGCAGTTGCAAACCGTAGTCTGGCATTTTTATGGCGGTTTTGGAGCAATGGCTTCTTTCTTACTGTGCGGCCTTTCAGGTTATGTCAATATAGGACTCGTTTTACTGTGGATACAGATACTTCTGTACCCGTTTCATCCAGCATCTTTACAAGGTCCTTTGCTGTTGTTCTGGGATTGATTTGCACTTTTCGCACCAAAGTACGTTCATCTCTAGGAGACAGAACACGTCTCCTTCCTGAGCGGTATGACGGCTGCGTGGTCCCATGGTGTTTATAATTGTGTACTATTGTTTGTACAGATGAACGTGGCACCTTCAGGCATTTGGAAATTGCTCCTAAGGATGAACCAGACTTGTGGAGGTCTACAATTTTTTTCTGAGTTATTGGCTGATTTCTTTTGATTTTCCCATGATGTCAAGCAAAGAGGCACGGAGTTTGAAGGTAGGCCTTGAAATACATCCACAGCTACACCTCCAATTGACTCAAATTATGTAAATTAGCCTATCAGAAGCTTCTAAAGCCATTACATAATTTTATGGAATTTTACAAGCTTTTTAAAGGCACAGTCAACTTAGTGTACGTAAACTTCTGACCCACTGGAATTGTGATACAGTGAATTATAAGTGAAATAATCTGTCTGTAAACAATTGTTGGAAAAATTACTTGTGTCATGCACAAATTAGATGTCCTAACCGACTTGCCAAAACTATAGTTTGCTAAAAATAAATTTGTGGAGTGGTTGAAAAATGAGTTTTAATGACTCCAACCTAAGTGTATGTAAACTTCCGACTTCAAGTGTAAGTATTCAGACCCTTTGCTATGAGACATGAAATTGAGCTCAGGTGCATTCTGTTTCCATTAATCATCCTTGAGGTGTTTCTACAACTTGATTGGAGTCAACCTGTGGTACATTCGATTGATTAGACATGATTAGGAAAAGCACACACCTGTCTAAATAAGGTCCCACAGTTAACAGTACATGTCAGAGGAAAAACCAAGCCATGAGGTCAAAATAATTGTCTGTAGAGGCACAGATCTGGGGAAGGGTACCAAAGAATTTCTGCAGCATTGAAGGTCCCCAAGAACACAGTGGCCTCCATCATTCTTAAATTGAAGAAGTTTGGAACCACCAAGACTGATCCTAGAGCTGGCCGCCCGGCCAAACTGAGCGATCGGGGGAGAAGGGTATTGGTCAGGGAGGTGAACAAGAACCCAATGGTGGCTCTGACAGAGCTTCAGAGTTCCTCTGTGGAGATGGGAGGACCTTCTAGGACAACCATCTCTGCTGCACTCCACCAATCAATCAGGCCTTCATGGTAGAATGGCCAGACGGTAGCCACTCCTCAGGAAAAGGAATATGACTGCCCGCTTGGAGTTTGCCAAAAGGCACCTAAAGGACTCTCAGACCATGAGAAACAAGATTCTCTGGTTTAATGAAACCAAGATTGAACTATTTGGCCTGAATTCCAAGCATCACGTCTGGAATAAACCTGGCACCATCCCTACGATGAAGCATGATGGTGGCAACATCATGCTGTGGAGATGTTTTTCAGCGGCAAGGACTGGGAGACTAGTCAGGATCGAGGGAAAGATGAACGGAGCAAAGTACAGAGAGAGCATTGATGAAAACCTGCTCCAGAGTGCTCAGGACCTCAGACTGGGGCGAAGGTTCACCTAAATACAGGACAACAACCCTAAGCGCACAGCCAAGACAACGCAGGAGTGGCTTCGGGACAAGTCTCTGAATGTCCTTGAGTGGCCCAGCCAGAGCCCGGACTTGAACCCGATCGAACATCTCTGGGGAGACCTGAAAATAGCTGTGCCATGAAACTCCCCATCCAACCTGACAGAGCTTGAGAGGATCTTCAGAGAATAATGTGAGAAACTCCCTAAATACATGTATGCCACGCTTGTAGCGTCATACCCAAGAAGACTCGAGGCTGTAATCGCTGCCAAAGGTGATTCAACAAAGTACTGAGTAAAGGGTCTGAATACTTTTGTAAATGTGATAATTCAGTGTTATTGACTTTTAGAACATTTGCTAAAATAAAACATTTGCTTTGTCATCATGGGGTTTTGTGTGTAGATTGATGAGGAATAAAAAAAAAATCAATTTTAGAATAATACAAACATAACAAAATGTGGAAAAATAAATGGGGTCTGAATAGTTCCCGAATGCACTGTATAATACATAAGCTTGGTATGGCCACTGCACCACCCTTGATCGCAAGGCACTACAGAGGGTGGTGTGGACGGTCCAGTATTTCACTGGGGGCGAGCTCCATGCCATCCAGGACCTCTATACCAGACGGTGTCAAAGATCCCAGCCACCTAAGCCATAGACTGTTCACTCTGCTACCATACAGCAAGCGGAACCAGAGTGTGAAGTCTGGGACAAAAAGGCACCTGAACAGCTTCTAACCCCAAGCCATAAGACTACCGAACAGTTAATGAAATGGTTACCCAGACTATTTGCATTTTCCCTTTTTTGCACTAACTCTCTTACACCGACTTTATGCACACTCACTGGAATGACACAGTCCGGTGAATCTCAATAAAATAAGACCGCAGGAGGCCGTTCAAACTGACATACTCCATATTTAGTTCATGTTTAAAAAAATAAAAATAAAGTCCGCTTTATACAATTTGATTTCATGTGACATGAACAAAAACACAATTTCTCAGACAAAAATATGTGATAAGTGTGGGAGCAGCATCTGTGTTTTCTCATGAACTTGAAGTGATACATTCCATCCCACACTGGGAGCAGTGGTAAGGCATCTCCCCTGTGTTTATTACCTCATGGTCTTTCAGGTTCTCTAACTGGGTAAATATAATTCCACACTAACAATGTTTTCATCCAATATTTTTATGCGAGTAAAGTCATGCCGTATAAAAACAAATTCAAAACAGATGTGATAGAAACAGGGAGTGTTGGTACAATTTCATAAATGCCGACGGACAACTTGTTCGTTCAACTTGGTGGGATTTTTTGTGTCTGTAAAATGAACTACGGAACAATTCTGGTGAAAACACTTTTATGCACAAATATTGATAGAATAACCATCATGTTGAAGCAAAGTTGCAGTGACATGAAGATATGTTGTGTGGTCCTCCCATCACGACTTCAAAAAGCATGCAGTTTATTAGGCTACACATGAAATAAGTTATGATTAACTTCCCATGGTGGTGAAAGTGCACGGTGATGAGCTTGATGCTTTCCAATAAATATTGAGTGTCTTAATTTGTATGCTGGCGACATAATGAACAGTGCTTGGCTGCCAATTGACAAATAAAATTGATCTTGCTCTTATCCACAATCTCATCATGTAGGCTACCCTCTGCACTGCATCTACTAGCTGTTGGCTAGAGCGCACGTGCCAAGACCAGTGGGCACATATGCTATTTATTGCAGACTTTTTGTGCCAAAATCATCGACAGAGATAAAAATGGGATGGAAACATTTACTTTTTATTTTATTTGGTAGGCCTAAATGAAAAGTTATACGACTTAGTGCTTTTTATGTGCACTATGTCATCACGTATAGCTTTTTATTTGCAACAAGTCAGTTTGATGGAAATACACCTCTGTTGGGAAAATGTGAATATTTTTCATGCATATTTTTGAATATTCGCATGAAAATCTGTCACAAATTGGATGGAAACCTAGCTACTAGGAGCATTGATACATTTTCTCTCTGATGTGGATTATTTCATGTGATTGCAGTTGCTTTAAACAGGTACATTTCAATCCACAGGAGGAGCAGTTGAAATAGGTTTCTCGCTTGTGTGTCTTTGCTCATGTTGTTTCAGTTTCCCTAACTTCTTAAAAGTCTTTTCACAATGAAAACAGTGGAAAGGCTTCTCTACTGAGTGTATTCTTTCATGTTTTTTCAGGTTACTTGATGTGGAGAAGTGATTTCCACACTGGGAACAATGGTAAGGCTTTTCTCCTGTGTGTGTCCTCTTATGTGACTTCAGGTACCCTGCTTGGGTAAAACCCTTTCCACACTGAGAGCAATGGAAAGGCTTCTCTCCTGTGTGTATTCTCTTATGATCTTTTAGGTTCCCTAACTGGGTAAAATTCTTTCCACACTGGGAGCATTGGTAGGGCTTCTCTCCTGAGTGTATTCTCTCATGTTTTTTCAGGCTCCCTAACCGGGTAAAACTCTTGCCACACTGGGGGCATTGATAGGGCTTCTCTCCTGAGTGTATTCTTTTATGTTCTTCCAGATGCCCTAACCGGGTAAAACTATTTCCACATTGGGAGCATTGGTAGGGCTTTTCACATAAGTGTATTCTTTTATGTTCTTCTAGATGCTCTAACCAGCTAAAACTCTTTACACACTCAGCGCATTGATAGGGCTTCTCTCCAGTGTGTATTCTCTCATGTTTTTTCAGGCTCCCTAACCGGGTAAAACTCTTTCCACACTGGGAGCATTGGAAAGGCTTCTCTCCTGAGTGCGTTTTCTCATGTGATTTCAGGGACCCTGATGAGGAAAATCTCTTTTCGCATTGGGAGCAGTGGTAAGGCTTCTCCCCTGTGTGCACTCTCTTATGTTCTTTCAGGTGCCCTAACTGGATAAATCTCTTTCCACACTGAAAGCAGTGATGTGGTCTTGCTGGTTTGGACGTCTCTGGGTCTGGTTCCTCTGAGGGACTCGTCCCACTTTCAGAGTAAGAGTCTGGTCTCTCCCCTGCCAAAGTAAAACAGAGTATTTAGTTAAACAGAGGGTCATTCCATGTCATTTCAGCAAGCCATGTCGCCCACCATCTCAGATTGTTCTGAAATCGTTTCTGTGGTTAGAAACAGATAAGTGTAGCATTCTTGAAACATATATATTTTTTAATATAATTTGATCTCTGAAAAATGAGCCACAGCTATTGTTTTTTCACCCAAAGTTGCAAAGAAAATGTGGTGATAGATTTAATAAACACAAGAGACCAGCAAAATGGATAAAAGGGTGTGGTGGTAGTAGAAGGAACAGTGGCCTCTAGTGTGCAAAACATGGTACTTTCAAACAGATTTTTGGTAAAGAATGCAAGCAACTTAAATGGCTAATTTCTCTGAACAGAGGGAAAAAACATCACCAGATTCACAGGGGATACATTACGAAGGTTGAAAAAGCAATAATCCAAGCTGCAGCTACATACTACTTGTCAGAGATAGAGAACTGATACTGTATACTGGTTGTTGGGGGAGGGCTATTGATCATTTTATTGGAATCCTCATGTCTTACTCATTGTCCAAATCGGATGTTAGGTACTATATTTATTTAAGATTATAAGAAGCGCATAAATTAAAATGGCCAATTTGTGTGGAATCAATTTGGGTGCAATCAATTAGCTGATCGTGGACTTTAGGAAACAGCAGAGGGAGCACGCCCCTATCCACATCGACGGAACCACAGTGGAGAAGGTGGAAAGCTTCAAGTTCCTCGGCGTACACATCACTAACAATCTTAAATGGTCCACCCACACAGACATTGTGGTAAAGAAGGCACAACAGTGCCTCTTCAAACTTAAGAGGCTAAAGAAATTCGGGTTGGACCCTAAGACCCTCAGAAACTTTTACAGATGCACAATTGAGAGCATCCTGTCGGGCTGTATCACCGCTTGGTACAGCAACTGCACCGCCCATAACCGCAGGGCTCTCCAGAGGGTGGTACGATCTGCACAACACATCACCGGGGGCACATTGCTTGCCCTCCAGGACACCTACAGCACCCAATGTCACAGGCAAAAAAATCATCAAGGACATCAACAACCCGAGCCACACTCTGTTCACCCCGCTATCATGTAGAAGGCGGTGTCAGTACAGGTGCATCAAAGCTGGGACCGAGAGACTGAAAAACAGCTTCTATCTCAAGGCCATCAGACTGTTAAACAGTCATCACTAGCACATTAGAGGCTGCTGCCTATAGGCATAGACTAGAAATGAGTGGCCACTTTAAGGAATGGAACAATAGTCACTTTAATAATGTTTACATACTGCTTTACTCATCTCATATGTACATACTGTATTCTATTCTACTGTATTTAGTCAATGCCACTCCAACATTGCTCGTCCTAATATTTATATATTTCTTAATTCCATTATTTTACTTTTAGATTTGTGTATTGTTGTGAATTGTTTGATACTACTGCACTGTTGGAGCTAGGAACACAAGCATTTCGCTACAGCCGCAATAACATCTGCTAAATATGTGTATGTCACCAATACAATTTGATTTGATTCCTCAGAGATCATATTATATTTAAACAAAATAAATGTTTCAGGAATGCTAAACTTGTATGTTTCTAACTACAGAAACGATTTCAGAACAATCTGAGATGGTGGGGGTCAAAATCCTATTTCTTGTGCTTTTTTAAGGTGGAATGACTCCAGAGAGACCAGGGTTGTATAAACGGAAGCAAACAGGCCAAATTGGAGGGGGGAGGGCAACTACCTGATCTTGTCTAATAAGAAATGCTTGTTTTCCTTTTAAGTTGCAAAAGGTTTTGCTACGGTGTGCACTAATGAATACGACCCTGAATGAAACATCCATATGATAAACCTGTCTGCCTGTGAGGTGTAATCCAAATCAGATTCCTCAATAATCTAAGGCCAAGTTTTTCACAACGACAAAGACAAACTGTGCAACAGATGAAATCCAAGTCTGGTATTGGCTTTTTACTAACACGTAGCATGTGTAATATTCTATGAACATTACCCTTGTTTTGGTACATAGAAATTAAACTAGTGTGAATAAACAACTATTATATTCATACCGTGTGCAGGTATTCAAATAAGATAGCTACCTTTATCATAGAAAGCATTAAGTGCTATTTTGTATGTATTTGATACATTGTTATGTTTTGTTGGTGAGAGTTTGAGAGACAGTACTTACTGGTGCTAATCAGATCGCCAGTCTCCTCCTCCAATGTGACAGTAATCTCCCCCTCCTTCACTCCAAAAACGTATTCCTCTTCCTTCACTGCGACAGTCATATCATTCTCCTCCTCTTTAACTCCAAAAACGGCATCCACATTTTTATTTTCCTCTTTGTCTTCTTTCATTGTAACGTCCTCCTCTTTCACTCGGAAAGCTTCGTCCTCTTCTTTCACTGTAACTTCTTTCTCTTCTTCTTTCACTGTAACAGACTCACCCTCTACCTCTTTTTTTACGGTGACGGCCTCTTCTTCATTCTCCACTTTCACGATGGTTTCTTTCTCCGTCAAACAGACCTTTTCTTTAGCAGAGGGGGAGTACATTAGTGAGCTCATGGTCGATGATATTAGTTAGCTAGCGACTAGCCTAAAGCTACTTTAACCAGCCAGTTAGCTGACTAACAACAACAATTGCAATTAAATGGGGAAACTAGTAGATACGACGGAAATGTTTCAAACACAGTGGTTAATAATCACCGAAAGCGTCTAAAGAGCTCCAATATTTCGGATATGTTGGCTAGCAAGCTACCGAGATGGTTGACCAGATTTTGTTGTTGTTGAAGAATCGTCCCGTCCACTAGATTATACGTCAGACTAGCAGCATCGCCTGAAAGACGCACATCGCCATCTGCTGACTAGAGTGGGTAACGCAGTTGGTAATTTGTATTTATTTATTTATTTTCTGACAAAAAGTATTTCATTAAATAATAGTATTATTTGGAAAGGTACAAAGTGAAGCATGTGTTAATCAGTCCAGAGTTATGGATGCAACGACGAGAAGAGTAAGACAATTCAGAGTATTGAGATTAACCCCAGGAATACCCATCCAGCAGTGGCGGTCAGTGCTGTTTAAATTGACTGAGGATTTTTTTTTTTCCTGAGCATGGCCTTATTTCTATTACAGTATATTGGATGACTCTCATTCATATTCAATTCACCCAGTTCAATGTAACAGCGATTTAGGCTACTACATGATACTCAACTTTTCCCTATAGCCATCATGAGGTTGCTAAAATCTAGCCTGATAGTTTGAGGTGACAGACAGTAATCACAGCCTACATCGTTGTCACCATATTAGCTAAAGTAACGTTATAGTCAGCATAGCTAATAGAACTAAAGTGTTAGTAAACCCTCTACAATCATGCAGTAAAGTTACAGTGTACAGTCAGTTAGCAGTTACACCTGCGGGCAACGGTGGCAATAAATGAGTAATACCAAAAGCTTACCTTGGCTTGGAAGAGTTCCAGTGTTGTGTTAGCTAGCTGGCTATGACTTTCCAACATAGCATCCCTCTGTTTGAGCAGGGTGTTTCAGCAGTCTAAACTAGCTAGCTGAATTTGCTAGCTAAAGAAGTGAAACTGAAAGTGGAAAAAAATGTCATTCTATCTATATTTCTCTCTTGCTTCTCCTTCATTTTGGAATAAATGATTTTGTTAAAAATTGTTCAACTATTGTCATTCTCTCTTTGAGTCAACTATTCACCACATGTTATACACTGCAGTGCTAGCTAGCTGTAGCTTATGCCTTCAGTACCAGATGAATTCTCTGACTGGGTGGACAACATGTCAGTTCAGGCTTCAAGAGCTCTGAGAGGCTGGAGGACGTCCTCTGGAAGTTGTCATAATTACTGTGTAATTCTGGAAGGGGGTGAGAACCATGAGCCTCCTAGGTTTTGTATTGAGGTCAATGTACCCAGAGGAGGACGGAGGCTAGCTGTCCTCCGGTTACACCATGGTGCTACCCTTCAGAGTGCTGTTGATGTTACTGTAGACCTTCTTTGCAAAATACTGTGTTTTCATCAATTATTTGGTGACATGGTTATATTTAGTATAGTTTTATCTAATAAGGATAACTTTGTAAATGTTTTACAATTTACATTTTCATGCAATTCCCTCAGGATGTTCCTCCACTGCCAGAAAAGTGGTTAATTTAGGAAGCTTGTTAACCAAATGCCCATATCTTTTACCTCAAATTAGTCCTTTAGAAACATTTTCTTGGTAAACCATTCTCGCCCATATTAGGATGTTGGGTGAAGAAGAGGATACAAATGACGAAGAGGAGGAAGGTCTGCAACCTTGATAATTTCCACAGAATTAAATATAATCTGCTCACTACAGCTCACCATTAAAGATGGATTTACATTTGTTATGACATTATTATGTTGGGACATTACATTTATTATATTATATATATTTTCTCTTAGGTTGGGACAGGATTTGGGGTGGCAGGTAGCCGCAGGTAGTGGTTAGAGTGTTGGGCCAGAAAACGAAAGGTTGCAAGATCAAATGCCTGAGCTGACAAGGTAAAAACCTGTCGTTCTGAACAAGGCAGTTAACCCACTGTTCCTAGGCCATCATTGAAAATAAGAATTTGTTCTTAACTGACTTGCCTAGTTAAATAAAAGTTAAAAAGGTTAGTCAAGCATCTAGTTTAGTCTCCTTTCTTGATTGGGTTCAAGAATGGCATGGAAAAGTTGTTAGACTGTGGTGTCAAAACGAGTGCTTCCCCACTGACCGATTCCCTTCGTCAGGAACACGATGGTGGAGGAATACAGCGACATTCCCCATGAGTTTGATACCTGGCACACTTCAAAGGGTGAGTTTTAATAATGTATATGTTATTCTTACCATTCTAACCATCATGTTTAAATACATTTTTATTTAACCTTTATTTATCTTAGCAAGTCAGTTAAGAACAAATTACAATGACGGCCTACAGTGGGTTAACTGCCTTGGAACGCCATTTGGGTCTTTGCGTGTCAAAAAGATACACGTCAAATAACACTATTTGACACAATAAATAACAATATGTAAACTATATGCAAATGTTGG
Source organism: Salvelinus alpinus (assembly GCF_045679555.1). Classification (NCBI taxonomy): domain Eukaryota; kingdom Metazoa; phylum Chordata; class Actinopteri; order Salmoniformes; family Salmonidae; genus Salvelinus; species Salvelinus alpinus. The sequence continues at coordinate 49,441,328 of NC_092088.1, forward strand.
CCATTCACTATATGAAAAACTTCTCATTCATCAACACCAACAAATTACTAAGTCATGTCGAACGTTGAAAACATGAGAGACTGCTTTTTAAGTTTTGCCTGGCAAGTGCAACCACTTTTACAACCACCCCAGGAGGATCGGGTGGTTCAAAGGTAGGATTAATTCTGGTAGGTTAGGTAATACCTGGCAAAAGTCAACATTAACCGGCAAAACTACCTAGTAACGTTAGCTAGCTAATGATTGCAACAGCTACGGTGGGGTGCGTGAGTATGGGCGGCGTCGATTATGCTGAGTATCATTATTGTAACCTTTATACCGTTTGCATAGTCAGATTTCAATCGTTCAGGAGACGGAATAATGCTGGAGTCCAAAGGCGGCAAACCGGGAGAAGCAGGTTGATAACTATGAGGGTTTGCCTGATCGCTGACCCTACCATCCGGCAGCTGAACAGGATAGGTACATTTTCCCTATATCCATGTAGTAAATGAGGACACAGTGCGATGCACAGTGCTTGCTTTGTAAGTAAGCTAGGTGTGAATCTATCTTGTGATTAAACATAAGACTTATTGTAGGTTATTTTACTGATTTAAAGATCATGGACTATTTCCCTGTTTTATATTAGGATACTTTTTGTTAGATTTAAATAATGTTTCCATATCTCAGTATCTTTAGAGTATCCTGTGAGGCAGATCAAAGTGCCCAATGGTCAGGAGGAGAGCAGCTTCTTGAAGGTTTTGGGGGAAACATTCCCCCAGATGAATCCAAATGTAGAGGCCTTTAAGACAGACAGGAGGAGGAGGCTTGTTCCCCTTCAAAAAAGGATTGTTGTCAAGACAGTGGAGGACAGAGATGGTGTGGTTGAATTGGTGGCTCAACAATTTGTCCAAGGGAGCATGCAGGTGGCCTTGGAGCAGTAAGTCAACTCTGTCATAAATCTGTGAAGTACCTCCTCTAACATAAGTATTTTTAATCAGTCCACTCCCCTCAGTCAATACACATAACTATATTGTCCTTAACACTTATTTTAAATATACATACTGTCTCTAAACCATAACAGGATCAAATATGGTCTCAACTCTCTTGGGCTGCTCGAAGCATTGGGGAACCACCCGGACAGCTTCTGAGCACTTTTTGTGGACTCCATAAAGCCTCCCACTGCCAGGGACCTGCGGGACCTGTTTAAAGTAACCTATTCCATACCTGGCGGCAACCGGCGGTGTTTGGAGCATGACACCGTCTGCCACTGGTTCAACTGGCTGGCTGAGGTGCAAGGTAAAATAGTAAATTGTTCAAGTTTATCGGTAACTGCATATTATTCAATTTTGTGATTTCAATGTGTATTTTACATGTTTTACTGTGTACTCCTCAGATGGAGAATGTCCTCCTCTAACAGTGGCGATGGTGTTGGAGTTTGCTACTGGGGCAACGGTGGTGCCACCCCTTGGGTTTGAGGACACCCCGACCATCGAATTCCTCCACACAGTGCGAGGGCATCTCGCTGGGAAGCAGAAGAAAAAGTACCCAGAGGCAAACACGTGTGCTGTGACACTAAGGCTCCCTCTTCATAGCACCTACAATGCCTTTAGGGAATTCATGACCTCTGGTATTGTGAATTCCCCACATTTTGGTGTTGCATAAAAACATTTCTGCAATACATAATTGTATCTAGTAGCACTAAACTACAGTAGCAATTGAGTGCTTGAAAATATAACGGCACATCAACATTTAAGAACTTATCTACTTACATCTGTATTGTTTGTACAGTGCATTCGGTACGTATTCAGACCCCTTGACCTTTTCCACATTTTATTACGTTACAGAACTGTTTTGAAAATAAGATCCCTTTTTGGAAGAGAAGGGTTCTTTGTAAGGCAAAGGGTTCTACCTAGATCTCTGTTCACCCGTGGCAGGAACACAAAGTGCAGTGCCCACAGGTGCACCTCATTGTTGATGTCGATGATCTGCTCCGTCTCCAAGAAGGTGAACAGGTCATGGTAAACATTGGAGACTCCATGCCAGACATCCCCCCCACAGCCGCTCTATCCTCTGGTTGTGAGTGCTCCTTCCTCTGAGGGCACTTCCCCTCTCACCTCCCCTGAACTTCTCCATGAAGGCACAGATATGGTTGCTTTCACCACCGGGTCACATCTCACCCGGTACTTCGTAGCTGGTGATGGCTGCTTCGAATGACTTCATGACTGTGGCACTCCTGTTGTTGTCAGAGGCCTTCAGAAACACAACAAGTCTGCTGTAACCATCCACAGCACCATGGGTAACAATCCTACACCTAAAAAACAAGATACATTTGTTTTAACAATTGTTTTTAAAATATTCAGCGCCACTCGTTCCTATTCCAACCTGACTTACTACAACCCTGATACTCCACTACTGGGACGAGGGATTGGACGCTATATCTTCAGCGCCACTCGTTCCTTTGAATCAGTTCATTTTGATAATACTATTATAAATTTTATAATACTAACATTCCCCCTCTTTGACACACTTTATGATTTCATCTCTAGAAAGGTACTATAGACATGTTCAACCCTAAACAAAGCGTGTCAAGGTGTTTTGCCCCTCGGTGGGTTCAGAGATATACAGTTGAAGTCAGAAGTTTACATACACTTAGGTTGGAGTCATTAAAACTTGTTTTTCAACCACTCCACAAATTTCTTGTTAACAAACTATAGTTTTGGCAAGTCGGTTAGGACATCTACTGTGTGCATGACACAAGTCCTTTATGCAACAATTGTTTACAGAGAGATTATTTAAATTATAATTCACTGTATCACAATTCCAGTGGTTCAGAAGTTTACATACACTAAGTTGACTGTGCCTTTAAACAGCTTGGGAATTTCCAGAAAATGTCATGGCTTTAGAAGCTTCTGATAGGCTAATTGACATCATTTGAGTCAATTGGAGGTGTACCTGTGGATGTATTTCAAGGCCTACCTTTCAACTCAATGCCTCTTTGCTTGACATCATGGGAAAATCAAAAGAAATCAGCCAAGACATCAGATAAAAAAATGTAATCCTCCACAAGTCTGGTTCATCCTTGGGAGCAATTTCCAAATGCCTTAAGGTACCATGTTCATCTGTACAAAACATAGTACGCAAGTATAAACACCATGGGACCACACAGCTGTCATACCACTCAGGAAGGAGACATGTTATATATATATATATATATATATCCTTCCTGTTTGGCCCTGTCTGGTTGGCCCTGTCTATTACTTTTATAACCAAAAAACGCCATTTGGGTTGCGCGTTATGTTCAGAAAACCAAAGCCTCGTTCCATTCGACGAAAATTCCAAAAAGTATCCGTAATGTTCGTAGAAACATGTCAAATGTTTTTTATAATCAATCCTCAGGTTGTTTTTAACAAACATAATCGATAATATGTCAACCGGACCGTAACCTATTCAATAAGAGAGAAAAAGAAAATGGAGAGCTACCCTCTCGCGAGCAGGAACTAATCAGAGGACACCTGACTAGTTTTGAAAAATCTTGCTAATTTTTCAAAATAAAAGCCTGAAACTATGTCTAAAGCCTGGTCACAGCCTGAGGGAGCCATTGGAAAAGGACTCTGGTTGATACCCCTTTAAATGGAAGAAAGACGGGCCAGGAAACACAGATTTAAAAAAAAATCACTTTCGGGTTAGATTTTCTCAGGTTTTCACCTGCAGAATCAGTTTTGTTATACTCACAGACATTTTTTGACAGTTTTGGAAACTTTGGAGTGATTTCTATCCTAATCTGTAAATTATATGCATATTCTACAATCTGGACCTGAGAAATAGTCCGTTTACCTTGGGAACGTTATTTAAAAAATTTAATTAAATCTGACCCCTAGCGTCAAGAGGTTAAAGGAGCTTCCCTAACCTGCAATAAATCATTCATACATTTAAAAGGCCAATCTGCGAATCAAACAGTAACAAAATGGTCACCCCGACACTAATTTGGTAAACAGCTCAGCTGATGGATGGGGCTTGAAAAATGTAACCACTCTCAAATTCATAGGCAGAGCTATGGATGCTAGGAATGACCACCCATATGATAGAAACGATAGTTTTAACGATGTTTTGAGGCTATGCAGTGTTTGTTAGGTGATAATGCCCGAGAAGCCAGTGTTTGGAGGATACATTGGCACAGGAATCTTTCAAACACCGGCTTCGAGGGCATTATCACTTTTATGCAACAGTTACCAACTTATTCAAATAATGATTTAAATATATTCCTTAAAAACTATATTTTTATTAATTTATTCATACTATTTCATCCTTCCACAAGACATAGGCCTGACACAAATCTAGGGTTGCTAGAGAAGCGACCCTGTCGTTCAGTCTTTTTGTTCTGTTTCTATGGACGCCACCCAGTCCTTCAGTCATTTTGTTCTGTATCTATAGACGCAACCCAGTCGTTCATTCTAAATGTTCCAGTGCCATTCTGGCTGGCAACGTTCTCATCCCTTGCTTGTTAGCTAGCCAACTACAGCTAATTTACGGTCAACTCAAAAATTGCAGCCAGAATAACAGAAAAGTAGCTGCATTTGTTAAAGTTGTTTTCTATGTTAAATTTATTTGGATACATCCATAACAGTGATCTTATGATGTGCAACTTTGCCTGGTAGAGAAAATGTGCTCTCTCGTCAGGACACTGTTCAGACAAAAGAATGACAATCCAATACATTCACTTGAGCTGATTTTAATAAATGAAACCATGCATTATCCTTGTTATCCACCACAACTGACATAGCGGTAACTACTTACTGTATGTCACATTTAGTGTCTGTGCTACTACTTCTGCTGCCTTGCTTCAGCCTTGTAGGTGTTGATGGTGCTGCAGTGTTCTCTTTGTTTTCAGCCAGGATGTTGCTCCAGCGTTTTCTGTCTGTCAGTGACAGATGCCAGTAGCTATGGAGCGAACCTGCACACCGAAGCCCACTCACTGACATAATCTGCCTCGCTTCTAAACCAGCATTGGCCAGTTTCTGGACTGTCGTGGTCCTGATGCTGTGATTTCTGTATGTAGTTGTTCCCGCTTCCCTGCAGATCTTGGGTAGAAGTGCGAGAGTGGCGTATCTGAGAGAGAGAGAATGCGTTGTTATAATATTGTTTTCCAGTAGCCTAATTACGAGTGTAACTTAGAAATAACACAAACAAGCTATGAACAACATACCTTAGACTGTTCTCATTTGTTTTTACGAGGAATGAGTTGGGCTTTAGTTGCCTATTCCCCTCTTTTCCTCTTTGACCCAGATATAACTGCAGGTTGAAGAACACTTTCTGGACCAGACCACTTGGTGTACCAGGATTCAGAACCTGGGAGTTTTTGGAGCTGGACCATGTCCTTATCGTTGATGGGAGGGTGGCTGTTTGTGATATCTTTTTCTTGCCTTCTTAGCTGTTTGATGTTGCCTAGAAATACATGATTTGAGTTGGTAAATTCAGTGTCCTTCATAAGGCACCAGCTGCGACCGATGGAGTCCACTATGGAATGCCAGGTAGCTACTTATGCTGTACTGCTCCCTTTTCCCATTTCGTAAATTTCCATAAAACAGTCAGATAAGGATGTCAAACTCTTCTTAAGGGACAGTTTTGAAGTCAACAACTTTTTTCTTCTCTACTAGCCAGCCCCCGATGCAACGCACAGTCCAGTTTGTATTCTTAACTGTGCTTTTTGTTGTTGCTGTTTTTCAATGCCGTATCCCCCAAAATCTGCACGCATGTGTATTATTGTCATCTAAATTGTCCATTTATTCATAGTCATGCCGCCAAAAATATCTAAAGAAATGTTCCACTCATCCATTTGAGTTTTCGCAACAAAGTAGCGATTTATCCAGTCAACTGAAAATAAGTTTTGTATGTTGCTATAACAACCAACTCAATTTGCTGTCAGTGTTGTTCGGACACATTCACTTTATACTTTATACTTTATATGGGACGGTGGAGATCGCAATTCAATATTGAAAAGGTCGGAGAGACAGACAGCTGGTTTTATACTAATCTCTGCTGTTGAAAACCAAATGCTAGTCTAAAAGAAATAGGAGATAATGTCTAGATTATTTTTTATAGTGGAGATCAAGTTTATACATTTCCTGGCAGGGTTGATGAGACAGTGTGATGGAGCAGAGTAAATAGGCATTTCAACATCATAGATTTAGTCAGTGGAAACTTGTGAAATAGACACCAGCTGGAATGCGGTTTTAACCAATCAGCATTCAGGATTAGATCCACCCATTCTATAATTACAATTACATTGCTTAAAAACAATGGAGAAAAAAAAGCTTTTGGGTTCTGATGGGGTACGACAGCTGCATTAAGCTCATGAGGCATTCACAAGTTATATTCTTCAAAAATCTGTGGGTATATATCAACCTCTTCAGGATCGGAACCTTCATCTCAATTCCCGCCTAAAATGCCATACCCAAATCTAACTGCCTGTAGATCAGGACCTGAAGCATATTCGTAATACTATTTAAATGGAAACACTTTGAAGTTTGTGGAAATGTGAAATTAATGTAGGAGAATATAACACATTAGATCTGGTAAAAGATTTAAAAAAAAAAAAAAAAAAAAAACGTGTTTAAAAATAAATAAATATTGCATTGTCTTTGAAATCCAAAGGAAAGGCCATACATTGACTTAGGAAGCTGGGTGTAATTTAGATCTCCACAAGAGAGCAGCAGTGTGTGTCCAAAGCTCTACATAAAATGTTGTATCATGTTTCCCAGAAGTCCCTCACGAGTTTGCCTAAATGTACCCAAGTGGCCAAAGTACATAACTACAGAGAACCTACAAAAATGCTATGATGATAAAAATGTTTACTTTACACACTCCCAGGAATGTCATACATGATGGATCATTTCTTCCCTACATAAAAGGTGCTAACCTTCACACCTCTAGATAGCCTGGCGGGGTTAGTGTGGAGCCAGAAACAGCAGAGGGGTCAGACTGGAGAAGCCAGTTCCTACATTTGAATGAGTGGGAGACGGAGGACTAAAATGTGGTGTCTTTGAAGTCGGCACCCACAGGTCATCTTACTCTCTAACATTATTGAGGATTTTTTGTTTTTTTTTAAATGGTTAAAACTCAAGTTTACTATTAAACTTATTTAACCTTTATCTTGTTATGGCTGCAGGGGGCGTATTGAAAAACTGGAAAATATGTGCAAATTTTCAAACGGCCTCTTAATCAATTTTTGCTCTTACAATATGCATATTATTATTACTATTGGATAGAAAACAGTCTCTAGGTTCTAAAACCGTTTTAATTATTTCTCTAAGTGGAACAGAACAATTTTTACAGCCCATTTCCTATCCGGAAGTGAGATTTCCAAAATCGATGTCGCTTTTCAAGCCCTTGTCTATAAAAGGGCATGTCACTTAGGACTGTAGAAACACGTCATACGCCTTCCTCTGGGTGTCATGCGGAAGTGAGAGAAGAAATCACTTGATTATCTCGGTCAGGGATTGTATACAACCTCTTGGAGTGAGAAGTGCGCACTTTATTTTTTTTGGAAGGCGCAAAGTTGGATCTGGAGTAGCCTCCTGGAAAACCGTCGTTATAGGTGAATATGATCTCTGGCTTCAATTTTATTTGATACATGTCACAATATCATCCTAAAGTATGTTTTTTCAATATACTTTAATTATATTATTGAAATTTATTCTGGACTTTAGAGGTGATGCGTCGCAAGAATTGGTTCAAGAACGAGAGGTTAGCAACGCACGGCCAGTGTGCTTGCTAATTCTGAGGGAAATCGTTCGTTATGGATCCAAATAAAGTCGGTTCTGAACAAAGGACCCCTTGGAGAACATTCTGATGGAAGATCAACAAAGATAAGGACCCAATTTGGGATGCTATTTCATATATATCTGTCAAACTGTGCTATGCTACCGTTTGCCTTGAGCCAATGCTGTTGTGATGTTAGCTATTGTAGTAAGCTAATATGACGATATATTGTGTTTTCGCTGTAAAACACTTCAAAAATCGGAAATATTGGCTATATTTACAAGATATTTGTCTTTCATTAGCTATCCACCATATATTGTTCTGAAATGTTTTATGATGTGTAATTAGTAGTTGACGTTGGTGTCTGTATTTTCTCTGGCTACTCCCGTGCGATTTCTGACTGTAGCTGTGATGGTGGCTATGATGGTAGCAGTAATGTAAAACTGATTTATAGCTAAAATATGCACATTTTTCGAACAAAACATAGATTTATTGTGTAACATGTTATAGGACTGTCATCTGAGGGAGTTTTGTCTAGGTTATTTAGGTTGGTTCTAGGTTGGTTCTAGGTTAGTTAGGTTAGCTTTGTGCATGCTACTTGCATGCTACCGTTGCTGTGAAAAATGTCTGTGTCTTTTGTATTTGGTGGTGAACTAACATAAATATATGTGGTGTTTTCGCTGTAAAACACTTCAAAAATCGGAAATATTGGCTATATTCACAAGATATTTGTCTTTCATTAGCTATCCACCATATATTGTTCTGAAATGTTTTATGATGTGTAATTAGTAGTTGACGTTGGTGTCTGTATTTTCTCTGGCTACTCCCGTGCGATTTCTGACTGTAGCTGTGATGGTGGCTATGATGGTAGCAGTAATGTAAAACTGATTTATAGCTAAAATATGCACATTTTTCGAACAAAACATAGATTTATTGTGTAACATGTTATAGGACTGTCATCTGAGGGAGTTTTGTCTAGGTTATTTAGGTTGGTTCTAGGTTGGTTCTAGGTTAGTTAGGTTAGCTTTGTGCATGCTACTTGCATGCTACCGTTGCTGTGAAAAATGTCTGTGTCTTTTGTATTTGGTGGTGAACTAACATAAATATATGTGGTGTTTTCGCTGTAAAACACTTCAAAAATCGGAAATATTGGCTATATTCACAAGATATTTGTCTTTCATTAGCTATCCACCATATATTGTTCTGAAATGTTTTATGATGTGTAATTAGTAGTTGACGTTGGTGTCTGTATTTTCTCTGGCTACTCCCGTGCGATTTCTGACTGTAGCTATGATGGTAGCAGTAATGTAAAACTGATTTATAGCTAAAATATGCACATTTTTCGAACAAAACATAGATTTATTGTGTAACATGTTATAGGACTGTCATCTGAGGTAGTTTTTTCTAGGTTATTTAGGTTGGTTCTAGGTTAGTTAGGTTGGCTTGTGCATGCTACTTGCATCCTACTTGTGCTGTGAAAAATGTCTGTCCTCTTTTTTATTTGGTGGTGAGCTAACATAAATATATGTGGTGTTTTCTCTGTAAAACATTTAAAAAACATTTAAAAAATCGGACATGTTGGCTGGATTGACAGGATGTTTATCTTTCAAATGCTGTATTGGACTTGTTAATGTGTTAATGTGTGAAAGTAAAAAATAGATTTTGAATTTCGCGCCCTGCACTTGAGCTGGATGTTGTCATAGGTGTACCGGTGTCGGGCTGCAGCCATAACAGGTTATTTTAGAAGGGCGTGAGCAATGCATCAATACATCAAATACACAAAACATATATACAGTTGAAGTCGGAAGCTTACATAAACCTTAGCCAAATACATTTAAACTCAGTTTTTCACAATTCCTGAAAATTAATCTTTGTTAAAATTCCCTATCTTAGGTCCGTTAGGATCACCACTATTTTAAGAATGTGAAATGTCAGAGAATGTGGGAGGGGCCCTGGCCCGTAGACCCCGGGCCAGACCTCGGCACCTGCGGTAGATGAGCGGTTCCGGCGCGAGGAGGAGCTGTGGTGCGACGTGCACGTGAGACTCTAGCGCGCTGTCCATCGTCAGAAGGAACCAGAGACCCCTGTGTTCCATCCTGGGGACCGCGTCTGGCTCTCTACCAGGAATCTCCCAATCCGCCTGCCCTGCAAGAAACTGAGCCCCCGGTTTATGGGGCCTGTTATGCACACCTCTGAGAAGAGGGAACGCAACTCCCTGCTACAACCCAACTCTCTGTGAAGTGCAAGAGGTATGAACTGTAGGTGGGAGAAAGTACGACAAAGGCAGAATTTACCGTTTACTAGGATTTATTTCCTACACGGTAATATGGGGAAAAAGGGCTGGACGGAACCAAAGCAAAGAAAGTAAATATCAAAGCTCCCCCTCTCCTATCTAACCTGCCTACTCACTTAACTTACCTAACTTAACACCACCTGGTGCCCTAAACCAAAATACAGTTGTGGTCCGCCCAGGTCTTACCTAGTGTGCCTAGACAATGAATATACTACGGGTATATGTATGCCCGCGGGCCTCTTGCCTAAGCACTCCCTAAGTGCCTTTCCCTTCCCGCCTGGGAACAAATGAAACAGAATAATTATTAACAATTTCACAAACACTTTACAACAAAACTGAGTAAACTAACTCAGGCCACTAAAGAACAACAAACACAGAACATAGCAAAGCTGCTACCAACAACAACTAACATAGTAAATTACCCCAAAGCCATCAGCCTCCTCTCTTAGCAAATATCTCTCTCACAATCAAACTCTCTGCATTCCTCAGCCTACAATGATCTCTCTCTCTCTCACTACCACCGAACACTGGCTTTTATAGCTTCAGGTGGCAATGGCGATTAGAGTCAGCTGCTTCTTGACGAGGGGGCGGGGTCAGCTCTCCAATTATCAATTGGGGCCGACCAATCAGCTTCCTGGGGAGAACTTCAGGAAGCCATCTCCTGAAACACACACACTCAAATACAAACCACAACACAGAAACTGGGGAACGTAACAGGGCCGTTCAAGGTTCTCCGGAGGGTCAACGAGGTGACATACAGGTTACAACTACCCAGTCACTATCGCATCTCACCCTCGTTTCATGTCTCACTTCTCAGGCTGGTGGTTCCTGGTCCCCTAGCTGATACTGTCCCCCACCCCCCTGGACATCGAGGGGGGTCCGCCGTACGCTGTCAGATCCCTACTGGACTCCCGATGTCGTGGGGGCCGGCTTTAGTATCTGGTGGACTGGTAGGGGTATGGCCCAGAGGAGCGGTGTTGGGTTGCGGTGGAAGACATTCTGGACCCCAACATCATCTGTGATTTCCAACTTCGCCACCCGGACCGACCCGCTCCTCGTTCTCGGGGTCGTCCCTCTGGTCGGTTTCGTCCTGCGGCTGGAGCCGCGCGTCAGAAGGGGGGTACTGTCACATCTGCTCCTCCCCTCCGGTGTAGGACGTCGCCAGAATACTAACCACCGATCATGGGATTTATCATTATGCACATCTGGCACTCATCATTCGCGCACCTGTTAATCATTATGATTCACACCTGGACTTCATTACCTTCATCATTTCCTCCCCTTCATATGTCACTCCCTTATGTTTTCTCACCAGTTAGTAGTGTTCTTTTGTACCGGCGTGTAGCCTTATGTAAATGTCTCGTTACTGGTTTTGTTGTTTTATTAAACGTTTCACCTGCACCTGCTTCCTGAAACCCAGCTCCATTATTACAGTGGGACGTTCTCATCTTCATGTTAGCTCAAACCCTGACTTAATGGGAATGTTAGCTAATGTCCTGGGAATGTTCCCAGTTTGCTGGGAAATAGCCAAGGGTTTCGATTCAATCCGTACCATGAAAGTTCATAGCTATAGCGCTATCGAAATGTAAAGGTAGTTTGCGTTTGAGCCGACATATGCAGCATTTACTGCAGCCTCCACGAACATTGCCTTTAAATTTGAATCACGCTATAACACTGAACTTCAATGATCATCACAGAATCATCTTCACGGAAGTACTGCAGCCAAACATGATCTATTTACTGACTAACAACTGGAACACATTTCCGCAAATGTGGATGGCAGGAGGAGGCATGATCAGGCAGGAACATTCTAGCCAATGAGAGGGCAGATACAGTTCCAATATATAATATTTTTTCTCAATTTAAGCATTACTAAACTTCTGTTTGATCAAATAAGCTTCAAATTAGCAATGTTAACCAAGTTCGACACTTTCATTGACTTCCATAAAAAAATCCCGACTTCCACTGGTTCAAGAGATTGAACAAGATCTTAAGCACTTACAAATTCACAACATATTGTACAAATTGGAATTCGTAACATATTATACGAATTCCAGTTTATTATTATTAATTTTGGGGAGCAGGATGTAACATGTTATATGAAATGGATGACGTTGTACACAATTGTGCACAATTTTGGGGGACCAGTTTTGACTCGTGAGCGCTACTTTCAAAACTACTGGCCAAATTATACAAAACCTTAACGCATCTTCAACGCTGTATTTTCGTGCAACAGATTTTGGGGCGGAGTCAAGCCTCTTTCGTCGCCTCTTCTTCCATGGTGCAGCTCATTGTCTTCCTGCATGTGGCGTCACTCCCTTCCCTCACCTGGCAGGCGTATTCGTCGCGCTAGCTGACGTAAGACAATGTGCACAGCTAGCTCAACAGTTAATAGCTATTCCCTGAGCAACATAATGTTATTATGTGCTCATAGATACAAGACAATTCGTCAGCCACACAAAACGAATACAGTCAACAGTTCAGAGCTCCCTGAGGCAATATCAGACACTTCACAGTAGCTTTGTAGGCTCACTGACAATTATCTGGTGTAGGAGAATGGGATGCTTACAGGGGTTATGAGACAGGTCAGTTTGAAATGATATAATGCTGTGTGTAGTAGACTGTGTAAGTAGTAGACTGACTCACAAGTGTGTTGGCTGATGTTTTTTGTCCTTTTCACACTCATTTTGGAAACACACAAAGAAGGCATTGTTGATGCTGTCATGTTATTACCATGAACTGCAGTTTAATAAGATGAAATTGACTGTGGTCAACATTAGATAAATTGACTGTGAAAATGAACATAAGCCTACTGCTTTCAGCAGCCTCTCTATGGAAAATTATAGTTTGTTATCCACTTCCAACACTTCTATAAAGCATTATGCACACTTTCCCTTGCAATTCTTTGAGCCATTTGCTGTCTGGAGTGAAGACCTTTAGAGTTTTTCCCTTGTTGATGTAAAATGGCAACTAGATATCTGAAAATCACCTCTCAGGTGAGATCAACTTTCCTTTTGGAAATGGCATAGCTGTCACCATGACGATAATGATTTCTCACCTAGATTCTTAGAAGTAAAGGTTCCTGGAAGAACCTTTTGGGTTGCCACACCAGCAGAAACCTTCCTGTATTAAAAAGGTATGTGACGGGAGGTGTTACATTTGGAAGCTTTTGAATATACTGTATATTGTAGAGATAGCCTATCAGATTGGAGATGTAGCTTATTGGAGGTGTGGCTTTGAGATAGTAATTTTTGGTCACACGTTAGGTTAAATGTCATTCTTGTTCATGATGTTATGTTTGTTCACTGCGTTCCTTCAGTATTTACATATATTACATATTCTAATTTAACATGAACCATTGCTGATTACATACAGTAATAATGTGGTAACTATTCCAACTTTTGGGATTTGCATAGACTATTGAGGAATTCATACACCTCTGTTAGTCTCATTCAAGCCCCAAAACTGTCAGTGCTCAACCTTAACATGTGATGACAATACAACAGAACAGATTAACAGGAATGACATTTACTCTAACGGTGGCAAAATAAACATACATATATACAGTTGAAGTCGGAAGTTTACATACACCTTAGCCAAATACATTTAAACTCAGTTTTCACAATTCCTGACATTTAATCCAAGTAAAAATTCCCTGTTTTAGATCCGTTTGGATCACCACTTTATTGTAAGAATGTGAAATGTCAGAATAATAGTAGAGAGAATGATTTATTTCGGCTTTAATTCCTTTCATCACATTCCCAATGGGTCAGAAGTTTACACACACTCAATTAGTATTTGGTAGCACTGCCGTTAAATTATTAACTTGGGTCAAATATTTTGGGTAGCCTTCCACAATCTTCCCACAATAAGTTAGATGAATTTTGGCCCATTCCTCCTGACAGAGCTGGTGTAACTGAATCAGGTTTGTAGGCCTCCTTGCTCGCACACGCCTTTTCAGTTCTGCCCACAAATTTTCTATAGGATTGAGGTCAAGGCTTTGTGATGGCCACTCCAATACCTTGACTTTGTTGTCCTTAAGAAATTTTGCCACAACTTTGGAAGTATGCTTGGGGTCATTGTCCATTTGGAAGACCCATTTGCGACCAAGCTTGAACTTCCTGACATCTTGAGAAATTGCTTCAATATATCCACATAATTTTCCTCCCTCATGTTGCCATCTATTTTGTGAAGTGCACCAGTCCCTCCTGCAGCAATGCACCCCCAAAACATGATGCTGCCACCCCCGTGCTTCACGGTTGGGATGGTGTTCTTCGGCTTGCAAGCCACCCCCTTTTTCCTCCAAACATAACTATGGTCATTATGGCCAAACAGTTCTATTTTTGTTTCATCAGACCAGAGGACATTTTTCCAAAAAGTATGATCTTTGTCACCATGTGCAGTTGCAAACCGTAGTCTGGCTTTTTTATGGCAGTTTTAGAGCAGTGGCTTCTTCCTTGCTGAGCAGCCATTTAGGTTATGTCGATATATGACTCGTTTTACTGTGGATATAGGTACTTTGGTACCTGTTTCCTCCAGCGTCTTCACAAGGACCTTTGCTGTTGTTCTGGGATTGATTTGCACTTTCCCACCTCAGTACGTTCATCTCTAAGAGACAGAACGCATCTCCTTCCTGAGTGGTATGATGGTGGTTATACTTGCATACTATTGTTTGTACAGATGAACGTGGTACCTTCAGGTGTTTGGAAATTGCTCCCAAGGATGAACCAGACTTGTGGAGGTCTACAATTTTATTTTCTGAGGTCTTTGCTGATTTCTTTTGATTTTCTCATGATGTCTAGCAAAGAGGCACTGAGTTTGAAGGTAGGCCTTGAAATACATTCACAGGTACACCTCCGATTGACTCAAATGATGTCAATTATCCTATCAGAAGCTTCTAAAGCCATGACATAATTTTCTGGAATTTTCCAAGCTGTTTAGAGCCACAGTCAACTTAGTGTATGTAAACTTCTGATCCACTGGTATTGTGATACAGTGAATTATAAGTGAAATAATCTGTCTGTAAACAATTGTTGGAAAAATGACTTGTGTCATGCACAAAGTAGATGTCCTAACCGACTTGCCAAAACTATACTTTGTTAACAAGAAATTTGTGGAGTGGTTGAAAAACAAGTTTTAATGACTCCAACCTAAGTGTATGTAAACTTCCGAATTCAACTGTATGACTAGCAATGGTTCCTTGAGGAACTCTGGTGTTCCTCGAGTTACCACAAATTCTAAGAGCGAAGAGTGCATCTATGAGGTGATTGAGTGAGTGTGTGACCATATGTCAGTGTAAGGGTTTAAATTGTGTAGTGGCCATTTCTCTTACTTATCCATCAAATGGGTTTCCATGATGAACAGTAAACTATGTCACACCTGATGAAACTGCATCAGACATGAACCATGGCTCCCAACCACGTCTTTCTGTTATGAATCATCCCCATGGTTACCATACTGATTCAAGGCATTGGCAGCAGGGGATGTGGTTTAAGGTGAGTGCTTTGTGGAAAGGAAATGGGTCAGAGACCAATAATGGAAGGCTCTCTTGCTTTCCATTTACAGCCATTAACAATGCTGACCATTCAGTCTTTAACTCAGAGACAGTCCTCTTTGCCTGTGGTAATGAGGTCACCAAGAGTCAAAGGTTAAAAGTCACGTGCTGGAAATATAAGACGTCAAGAACAATGGAATGAAAACGAGAGGCTATTTGGCCACACATTTGCCTGGAGCAATGGAATAGCGCATTCAATGGGAAACCATAGAGAATAAATACATTTTATAGAGATAAGACATGAAAAAGCATTTCATAAAATCATGTAAAGTTCTGCTGTATAACAGCACATCAATCAGAAAAGCTACAGTGACTTGCGAAAGTATTCACCCCCTTGGAATTTTCCTATTTTGTTGCCTTACAACCTGGAATTCAAATTTTGGGGGGGTTTGTATAATTTCATTTACACAACATGCCTACCGCTTTGAAGATGCAAAATATTTTTAATTGTGAAACAAACAAGAAATAAGACAAAAAAACAGAAAACTTGAGCGTGCATAACTATTCAGCCACCCCAAAGTCAATACTTTGTAGAGCCACCTTTTGCAGCAATTACAGCTGCAAGTCTCTTGGGGTATGTCTCTATAAGCTTGGCACATCTTGCCACTGGGATTTTTGCCCATTCTTCAAGGCAAACTGCTTCAGCTCCTTCAAGTTGGGTGGGTTCCACTGACGTACAGCAATCTTTAAGTCATACCACAGATTCTCAATTGGATTTAGGCCTGGGCTTTGACAAGGCCATTGCAAGACATTTAAATGTTTACCCTTAAACCATTCAAGTGTTGCTTTAGCAGTATGCTTAGGGTCATTGTCCTGCTGGAAGGTGAACCTCCATCCCAGTCTCAAATCTCTGGAAGACTGAAACAGGTTTCCCCTTAAGAAGTTCCCTGTATTTAGCGCCATCCATCATTCCTTCAATTCTGACCAGTTTCCCAGTCTTTGCCAATGAAAAACATCCCCAAGGCATGATGCTGCCACCACCATACTTCATTGTGTATTGGGATGGTGTTCTCGGGGTGATGAGAGGTGTTGGGTTTATAGCGTTTTCCTTGATGGCCAAAAAGCTTCATTTTAGTCTCATCTGACCAGAGTACCTTCTTCCATATGTTTATGGAGTCTCCCACATGAACACCAAACATGTTTACTTATTTTTTTCTTTAAGCAATGGCTTTTTTCTGGCCACTCTTCTGTAAAGCCTAGGTCTGTTGAGTGTATGGTTTAACGTGGTCCTATGGACAGATACTCCAATCTTCGCTGTGGAGCTTTGCAGCTCCTTCAGGGTTATCTTTGGTCTCTTTGTTGCCTCTCTGATTAATGCCCTCCTTGCCTGGTCTGTGAGTTTTGGTGGGTGGCCCTCTCTTGGCAGGTTTTTTGTGGCACAATATTCGTTCATTTTTTAAATAATGGATTTAATGGTGCTCTGTGGGATGTTCAAAGTTTCAGGATTCTTTTTTAATAACCCAACCCTGATCTGTACTTCTCCACAACTTTGTCCCTGACCTGTTTGGAGAGCTCGTTGGTCTTCATGGTGCCGCTTGCTTGGTGGTGCCCCTTGCTTAGTGGTGTTGCAGACTGGGGCCTTTCAGAACAGGTGTATATATACACTGAGATCATGTGGCGGATCATGTGACACTTAGATTGCACACAGGTGGACTTTATTTAATGAATTATGTGACTTCTGAAGGTAATTGGTTGCACCATATCTTATTTAGGGGCTTCATAGCAAACGGGGTGAATACATATCACTTTTCATTTTTTAATTTTTTAATTTTTTGAAGTAAGTTATTTTTTCCATTTCACTTCACCAATTTAAACTATTTTGTGTATGTCGATTACATTAAATCCAAATAAAAAACAATTTAAATTACAAGTTGTAATGCAACAAAATAGGAAAATCGTCAAGAGGGATGAATACTGCAAGGCACTGTATAAAGAGGTAAATAGAACTGGCATCAGTCTCAGCGCTTTGGCTGTTTGAGGTAATCATGATCTGTTGTAATCGGTCTTCTCTCTCCTGAAGGACAGTGTGTGTGTGACAGGTGAGGAGAAATTACTGCACCTGTCTGTCAATAAGGAGTGTGTTCCAGGAGCGAAGGAGCGTGGCGCTGTCCTCTCAAGGTAACACACACATCACGCACCGAAGCCGACTGCACAACAGGTACCATCTCACAACCTTGACACGCTGACCAGACTGGACACGTCATGTACGCGAGTGTTGTAAAATAAATGTACACATATATGTTATTCAATCATTGCACCCACTCTACTTGCGATCAACAGCGAGCGTCTGTGTGGCCAGGCGCTAAAATAGAACTTGATTCTATTTATTACGCTTAACGCGCTGCAAGTCCTGCCTCTCAAATCTCCTCATATACCCACGAGTGATTGAAAGATGAACTGATGTCCACACTCCAGTCGGTTGTAGTAATGCACCTTAAAGTTGGTTGCCAACCACCATATAAAGTCCAAAGAAGAAAAAGAAGCCTGAAGGAAGGAGGAGAGATGACGAGAAACTAATTTGGTTTACCGTTTTATCTGTGGATTAATTGTCAGAGGACCTTGTGCATTTCAGGTAAAATAACAACCCAAATTTTATATCCCAGGACAAATTAGCTACCAACAGCAAGTTAGCTTGCTAAATTGCCATAAATGTTTAATGCTTTTAGACCTTTCCCCAAATTAATATTATTGGTTCAGAGTTTGTTTTGATATTTCAACCTGCGTGTAGTGATCGTGTCTGGTGTGGAGTTACAAAATCAACATGCATGTGATGGCGCACACAGTCTTACGCGCACGAGCGGTTTGGTCAGCATGTGACACACCCACTGGGCACAGATGTCAATTCAAAGTTGATTCAACCAGATTGTGCCCAGTGGGACAGTCCACTCAGAATATTGATCATTTGGTTGATAAATATGAGCAAAAGTACCCTTCATTGCCTGGTACGGCAATTGCTCGGCCTCTGACCGCAAGGCACTACAGAGGGTAATGCGTAAGGCCCAGTATATCACTGGGGCTAAGCTGCCTGCCATCCAGGACCTCCAGAACAGGCGGTGTCAGTGGAAGGCCCTAAAATTGTCAAAGACCCCAGCCACCACAGTCATAGACTGTTCTCTCTACTACCGCATGGCAAGCGATACCGGAGTGCCAAGTCTAGGACAAAAAGGCTTCTCAACAGTTTTTACCCCCAAGCCATAAGACTCCTGAACAGGTAATCAAATGGCTATCCGGGCTATCTGAATTGTGTCCCACCCACCACCCCCTCTTTTTACGCTGCTGCTACTCTCTGTTTATCATATATGCATAGTCACTTTAACCATATCCACATGTACATACTACCTCAATCAGCCTGACTAACCGGTGTCTCTATGTAGCCTCACTACTTTTATAGTCTCACTACTGTATATAGCCTGTCTTTTTACTGTTGTTTTATTTCTTTACCTACCTATTGTTCACCTAATACCTTTTTTTGCACTATTGGTTAGAGCCAGTAAGTAAGCATTTCACTGTTGTATTCAGCGCACGTGACAAATAAACTTTGATTTGATGTGACTGTATAACATTAATAATTCAAATACTGAGCTATATTGTATGCTCAAAAAAAGTGGGAAATTATATTATTTTATACTAATACAAGTAATATTTTTGTTTCTCAAAAAGGTAGAGGTCAAAATTATTGACACCCCTGTTTTCAATACCTTTTAATACCTCACCTTGCGAGGAAAACAGCACTGAACCTTTACATTTTTTTTTATGAATTGGAAAACATGTTGGGAGAACATTTAGAACATTCCTCCATAAAGAATCCTTCCAGATCCTTGATAGGAGTGTGAGAAAGTTTTATTTAATTTATTTAACTTTTATTTAACAAGTCAAGTTAGTTAAGAACAAATTCTTATTTACAATGACGGCCTACCCTGGCCAAACCCTAACCCGGACGACGCTGGGCCAATTGTGCGCCGACCTATGGGACTCCCAATCACGGCCGGTTGTGATACAGCCTGGAATGGAACCAGGGTCTGTAGTGACGCCTCCAGCACTGAAATGCAGTTCCTTAGACAGCTGCCCCACTCGGGAGCCCTGAGATAAATAGAGCTGATGTACAGTATCTAAGCAAATTGATGTCACAACATGTCATTTTCATCGGCAGGTTTGAGATATACTGTTCAATTCAAGATACAATGCACTAAGAAGTTTAATGATCCACCAGGCATTTCTTTTCACACCAATACCCTGACATCTCACTGAACCCAAAATGGAGTTCAATTTAGGAGTTATATCTCAAGTGGCATAATTTCCCATCAATATGCATGACAGCATTGACATTTCCCTAAACATCAGGTGGAAGTTTCTCTAGTGTGAGGATTCTCCTCTCCCGCTGAATCTAGTCTTAATCGAGTCTTAATGTCAAGAGATATGGCTGTTAGTCAAGGATTGTTTCATTGCGTGCAGAGCGGAAAGGCTATGGTAGTGCTTTGGTTTTACCCTTCATTTTCGCCATGCCTCCCCTTAAATGGATTTACAGATTACCGGGGAGACGGGAGAGCACAAAGAAATAGTTCATTATTTCCATCCACTTAGCTGTGGGGACGTGGCATGTTTCCATCAGAAATTGGCCCTGTCACTCCAGTGGTATTTTGGTTCCTTTATGGCCACTGTGGTTTTGCAGCGCTCTGTGTCTCGGCTCAGTGTAGGCCTAGTGTTTGTCATGACAACCATTTATCCATTGCAAAAGCAGTGATGCTAATTAAGGCAATTATGAGGTGAAACAAAATTGTGCATGTGACTATGCCTCTGTCTGTGAGAGAAAGAAAGATCGAGTGTGGTGTGTGTAGGTGCTCGTGTGTGTGCCAATGTGTGTGCTTATGTAGCTGTGACTTATATTTCATTTCCCAGCCTACTTGTAGAGGTAGTGTAGCCTGTATGGTCAGTATAGTGCACCATAACTTAACTACATATTATATAATGAGCCTAAGCCCAATGCTCTGGCTAAATTCCCAATCTGGCATACTAACATGGCACCTAATCCTCCCCAGCTTCCAATTGGCTCATTCATCCCCCTCCTCTCCCCTGTAACTACCCACCATGGTGTGGCTGTAAATTAAAATGTGTTCTCAGTCAACTTACCTGGTAAAATAAGGGCTAAATAAATACTAAATTAAATTAACATTCAAATTCAATGCTGTGCTTCTTGCAATGGCTTTTTTAATTGTAAAAAGTCCGAACTGACTACATTCTTATTTTAACATGGTTGCACCCTGCATGTGTTCTTTCTATAGAATCCATAATTACTTTAGCTGGTACACAATTACTACTCCTCTGAACCATGGAACGCGATGTACAGTATAGGAGTCCTAAACAGAAGCCAGGGTGGTTTAATTTAAGTGCATTTTTCATCAAAATCAATTAATATGTTCCATTAGCCTCATATCTCTGTCGTACAGAGAGCTTGTTGCCAGGATGCTGCTGATAATACTGAGGTCCAGTACAGCTACTCATTAGGAGAAACTTGCCCTCATCTCACTAAGTTGTCTAATGTCACATCCTGGGTGAAAGCTAGGCTTGCACTGACAAACAGGCACAACAACTACAATACAAGACAGCGCACACAGAACGTCTAGACAATGATTAGTGTGTTTTGATCTGCCCCATAATGCATGTTACGTCATCACTACATCTTTCACATAGGCTTCCAAATGAACTGAATAATACCTGCAAACTATGCTAAAACACCTCCAACAATCTAGGTGTTAAAGTGCCCTATAGAATCCTATGTTACAATGTTACAGCACCAAGCTCTTCATGTTCCAGCTGTATGAGTAAACCTTGTGTCCCTGGGTAATATGATGTTCATTTACAGAGTCTTTTGCATGGCGGTTTGTGGAGGAGCTGGGTTTGTAAAGCCTAATGGTCCTTGTATTGATTGGCTTGTGTATCCTTCCCCATCTCAGCCAGGGAGTGAGCAATGGGATCCTTATTCAACATCTCCAGACACAACCCAGCCCTTAGTTTTATTGGCCTCCTAATGGATAATGTATGGTTTATTTGAAGTGACATTATATCCCTCTGTGTTTGTGTCCACAAGGGGAGGATGCATCTTTAAATGGAATATTGGATAGATTATACTGTGTCTGCACAAACAAAAATTTGACTGAATGTACCCAATACAGTTCATTGT
The DNA here is from genome assembly GCF_045679555.1 of Salvelinus alpinus. Taxonomy (NCBI): domain Eukaryota; kingdom Metazoa; phylum Chordata; class Actinopteri; order Salmoniformes; family Salmonidae; genus Salvelinus; species Salvelinus alpinus. Next base: position 49,463,087 of record NC_092088.1, read on the forward strand.
CGGTTTCTTTTCTTTTTGCTTGTATTTCTGGACAATGCAGGGTCTATTAAATTAACTCCAAAAGTCTAAGCCTTTAGGGGGCGGGGTTCTACTACCTTAACATATGGCATTTTTTAAGATGGTCATACCATGGATCATTTAGCTATTATTATTTGATAAAATATTAAATTTGGCCGTTACTACTATAGACCATAGAAAAGCATTGAATAACACATTCATAAATGGTTAAAAAAAGTGTAAAAAAATAAATAATAAGGAATAAGGTTTTGAATTGTCTGTCCTATATTTAAGAGAAAAAAGAAAGCTCAAAAAAATATTTTAGTTTTTTGGACACATATTTAACCCCTTTTCTTGTTGGCACAAAACTACCTCCATACTTCCATTCAGTCTCATCTTTCCATAGTGGGGTCATATTAGTTAGTAGGCCAAACTATTGGCTTTTCGGGATGTCTCCTGGTCGGACAAACAGCGTGGAAGTCTGACTTAGGCGGTTGTGGTGGATTGAGACGCAGCCCATGCAAAATAAAAAACAGATAGCTATTATGTTATTTAGATTGATGCACGGGTGCGTCAATAGACACTTAAAAATGTAAATCGAGGAGACAATATGAAAGGCCTAACATTTGCAGACTGAGAGATTGGTAAGAATCCTCTACACAGACTGAAATGTAACAATATAAGTAATTTGAAAACCATGGCCAAAATACCTTTGTTTGATAGGTAAAACGTTTACAGTGGTGTTCAATAGGAAGAAGAGCAAAAAGTGCAAAGTAATATACACTGAGTGTACAAAACATTAGGATCACTTTTGTAATATTGAGTTGCACTCTGTTTTGCCCTCAGAACAGCCTCAATTCGTCAGGGCATGCTTTACAATTTGTTGAAATCAATAAGGGATCATAGCTTTCACCTGTATTCACCTGGTGAGTCTGTGTCATAGAAAGAGCAAATATTCCTAATATTTTGTATAAAGCCACTATATACACTGAGTGTACAAAACATGCTCTTTCTATGACATGACCAGACTGACCAGGTGAATCCAGGTGAAAGCTATGATCTCTTATTGATGTCACTTGTTCAATCCATTTCATTCAGTGCAGATGAAAGGGAGGAGACAGGTTAAATAAGGATGTTTAAGTCTTGAGACAATTGAGACATGGATTGTGTATGTGTGCCATTCAGAGCGTGAATGGGCAAGACAAAATATTTAACTGCCTTTGAAAGGGGTATGGTAGTAGGTGCCAGGCGCACCGGTTTGAGCGTGTCAAGAACTGCAACGCTGCTGGGTTTTTCATGCTCAACATTTCCCTTTGTATCAAGAATGGTCCACCACCCAAAGTACATCCAGCCAACTTGACATACCTGTGGAAAGCATTAGAATCAACAGGGGCCAGCATCCCTGTAGAACGCTTTCGACAGTCCATGCCCCGACGAATTAAATACAGTGCTCAAAAAAATAAAGGGAACACTTAAACACAATGTAACTCCAAGTCAATCACACTTCTGTGAAATCAAACTGTCCACTTAGGAAGCAACACTGATTGACAATACATTTCACATGCTGTTGTGCAAATGGAATAGACAACAGGTGGAAATTATAGGTATTAGCAAGACACCCCCAATAAAGGAGTGGTTCTGCAGGTGGTGACCACAGACCACTTCTCAGTTCCTATGCTTCCTGGCTGATGTTTTGGTCACTTTTGAATGCTGGTGGTGCTTTCACTCTAGTGGTAGCATGAGACGGAGTCTACAACCCACACAAGTGGCTCAGGTAGTGCAGCTCATCCAGGATGGCACATCAATGCAAGCTGTGGCAAGAAGGTTTGCTGTGTCTGTCAGCGTAGTGTCCAGAGCATGGAGGTGCTACCAGGAGACAGGCCAGTACATCAGGAGACGTGGAGGAGGCCGTAGGAGGGCAACAACCCAGCAGCAGGACCGCTACCTCCGCCTTTGTGCAAGGAGGAGCACTGCCAGAGCCCTGCAAAATGACCTCCAGCAGGCCACAAATGTGCATGTGTCTGCTCAAACGGTCAGAAACAGACTCCATGAGGGTGGTATGAGGGCCCGACGTCCACAGGTTGGGGTTGTGCTTACAGCCCAACACCGTGCAGGACGTTTGGCATTTGCCAGAGAACACCAAGATTGGCAAATTCGCCACTTCGCAGATGAATTTGCTCTTCGCAGATGAAAGCAGGTTCACACTGAGCACGTGACAGACGTGACAGAGTCTGGAGACGCCGTGGAGAACGTTCTGCTGCCTGCAGCATCCTCCAGCATGACCGGTTTGGCGGTGGGTCAGTCATGGTGTGGGGTGGCATTTCTTTGGGGGGCCGCACAGCCCTCCATGTGCTCGCCAGAGGTAGCCTGACTGCCATTAGGTACCGAGATGAGATCCTCAGACCCCTTGTGAGACCATATGCTGGTGCGGTTGGCCCTGGGTTCCTCCTAATGCAAGACAATGCTAGACCTCATGTGGCTGGAGTGTATCAGCAGTTCTTGCAAGAGGAAGGCATTGATGCTATGGACTGGCCCGCCCGTTCCCCAGACCTGATTCCAATTGAGCACATCTGGGACATCATGTCTCGCTCCATCCACCAACGCCACGTTGCACCACAGACTGTTCAGGAGTTGGCGGATGCTTTAGTCCAGGTCTGGGAGGAGATCCCTCAGGAGACCATCCGCCACCTCATCAGGAGCATGCCCAGGCATTGTAGGGAGGTCATACAGGCACGTGGAGGCCACACACACTACTGAGCCTCATTTTGACTTGTTTTCAGGACATTACATCAAAGTTGGATCAGCCTGTAGTGTGGTTTTCCACTTTAATTTTGAGTGTGACTCCAAATCCAGACCTCCATGGGTTGATAAATTTGATTTCCATTGATCATTTTTGTGTGATTTTGTTGTCAGCACATTCAACTATGTAAAGAAAAAAGTATTTAATAAGAATATTTCATTCATTCAGATCTAGGATGTGTTATTTTAGTGTTCCCTTTTTTTGTTGTTGAGCAGTGTATGTTCTAAGGCCAAAAGGGGGTGCAACTCAATATTAGGATGGAGTCCTAATGTTTTGCACACTCAGTGTACATTGGAGAGCTTATAGTGTTTGCTACCATCCAGTGCTATCCCGTGACCTGGTCAGGTAGGCCCTGAGTCACAGAGAGACAGTGACCAGTGGAGGCTAAGAGCCCCTTCTGTCTCTCATTTCCATCAGACCCAGACAGATGGACAGAGGGTGGTGTCTGAAGGGTAAACCCACAATGAGGCCATGTAGAATCTGAAAAAGCCAGGGGACATCATGCCATTGAAAAAAAACACAGGTGCGCACACACACACACAAACCTACAGTAACGTGTCGAGTAGAACACTGTTTGTAATATGTTTACTCCTTCTTGGAGTATAGGCCTTGGCTGCCTTGGGCTTGGCGGCTTTGGGCTTCGCCGCCTTGGTAGCCTTTTTGGGCTCCCGAGTTGCGCAGCAGTCTAAGGCACTGCATCTCAGTGCAAGAGGTGTCACTGCAGTCCCATGTTCGAATCCAGGCTGCATCACATCCAGCCGTGATTGGGAGTCCCATAGGGTGACGCACGATTGGCCCAGCCATCATTGAAAATAAGAATTTGTTCTTAACCTGAAGTTCCTAGTTAAATTATTATTTTTTAAATAACGCAAGAGCTTTCAAGGCGTGTGTGAAAAGAAAGTGGTGACAGCTCCAGCCATGACAATGGAGAAAGAAACAAAAGCTGAAAAGGTAGTCAATACCATTGAAACCATTGAAACGGACGTTAAATAACTTAAAAAAGAGAACATGTTTCTGAGAGAAGCCTTACTTGAAATATAGACTATGCGAGAAAATCTGTTACTTCCCGCTATTAAAGAGAATGAAGGTGAAGATCCAGAGAGTGTGGTGAAAGATTTCCTGGTTAACACGCTACAGATCCCAGATGATACTGTTGACAAAATCAAACTCAAACGTGTACATCGTTTCGGACAGAGAGGACAGCGATACGAGCACCCACTCATTGCCACATTTGCATTCTTTAAGGATAAAATAATGGTTAAAAGCCTGGGCAAAAGACTTGCTGGCACGAAAATAGGCATGAATGATCAGTTCTCGAAGGCAATTGCAGAACAGTGCAAAGTTCTGTACCCACCCCGCAAAGTGAATAGACTAAAAGGGAAACGAGTTGCTCTCATAATCGATAAACTGTACATTGATAACCAACTGTTCCGAGACACCAAGACTACTCCATGGCTATTCTAAATAATACAAAGTTCACATAGAGAAGTCGAATAATGGAACACCTGACACTATCTATTGTAGGGATTGTAATAAAAAAAGGAAAATAATAAAATACAACAAGTGATAAAGTAATTAACTACAAATACACAATACCATTCAAGATAGGGAATGTTGTAAAATAATTTTTATTCACTTTCTATTTATAGTATTTATAATTAGATTAAAGACAGCATTAGAAGAAAGGACAATTATTGAAATAATACATCTTCAAATGTAAGAAACTGGAACACAAAAGTACTCAAAAGCGAGAGTCTGGTTGTGATGGAAGATGGGGTGTGTGTTTTTGTGATTGGAAAAGTGTGGTGAGTTAACTTCTCTGGGATAGGTGGCAGTATTTTCACGTCCGGATGGAAAGTGTGTCCAAAGTAAACTACCTGCTACTCAGGCCCAAAACCTATTAGTAGATTTTGATAGAAACCACTCTGAAGTTTCTAAAACTGTTTGAATCATGAATCATGAAACCCAGAGGACAAACCATTCAGATTCTTTTTTTTTAGGTCACTCTCTATTCAATGGGTTTTCATTGGGAATCCAAATTTCTAAGGGACCTTTTTGCAGTTTCTATCTCTTCCACTGGATGTCAACAGTCTTTAGAAATTGGTTGAGGTTTTTCCTTTGAGAAATGAAGAAGTAACACTGTTCAGAATGAGGGTAGAGGGAAGTGTACTCTTTGTTAGAGGCGCGTGACCTGAAAGCTAGCTACACTTTGTTTTCCTCCAGTATTGAACACAGTATATCCCGTCTTCAATTTTATCGATTTTTTACATTAAAAAATACCTAAAGTTGTATTACAAAAGTAGTTTGAAATGTTTGGACAAAGCTTACAGGTAACTTTGTAGATATTTTGTAGTCACGTTGTGCAAGTTGGAACCGGTGTTTTTCTGGATCAAACGCGATCAATATTTTTATTTTTGCAATTAACAGCTGGTGCACGATATCTCAGGAAGTCTCGAGCTATTGCTCGCCTGACATAGAGTATCTCATGATAAGTTGTAGACCACACCATCTACCTAGAGAGTTTTCATCTGTATTTTTCGTAGCTGTTTACATACCACCACAGACTGAGGATGGCACTAAGACAGCATTGAATGAGCTGTATTCCGACATAAGCAAACAAAAAACCGCTGACCCAGAGGCGGCGCTCCTAGTAGCCGGGGACTTTAATGCAGGGAAACTTAAATCCGTTTTACCAAATTTCTATCAGCATGTTAAAAGTGCAACCAGAGGGGAAAAAACGCTGGACCACCTTTACTCCATACACAGAGATGCATACAAGAGACGCATACAAGCTAAAATTAAAGCAGGAAGCACCAGTGACTAGATCAATAAAAAAGTGGTCAGATGAAGCAGATGCTAAGCTACAGGACTGTTTTGCTAGCACAGACTGGAATATGTTCCGGGATTCCTCGGATGTCATTGAGAAGTACACCATATCAGTCATTGACTTCATCAATAAGTGCATCGATGATGTCGTTCCCAAAGTGACCGTACGTACATACCCCAAGCAGAAGCCATGGATTACAGGCAACATCCGCACTGAGCTAAAGGGTAGCTGCCACTTTCAAGGAGCGGGACTCTAACCCAGAAGCTTGTAAGAAATCACGCTATGCCCTCCGACGAACCATCAAACAGGCAAAGCGTCAATACTGGACTAAGACTGAATTGTACTACACCGGCTCTGATGCTCGTGGGATGTGGCAGGGCTTGCAAACCATTACAGACTGCAAAGGGAAGCACAGCCGAGAGCTGCCCAGTGACACGAGCCTACCAGACGAGTTAAACTACTTCTATGCTCGCTTCGAGGCAAATAACACTGAAACATGCATGAGAGCACCAGCTGTTCTGGAAGACTGTGCGATCACGCTCTCCGCAGCCAATGTGGGTAAGACCTTTAAACAGGTCAACATTCACAAAGCTGCAGGGCCAGACGGATTACCAGCATGTGTACTGCGAGCATGCGCTGACCAACTGGCAAGTGTCTTCACTGACATTTTCAACATCTCCCTGTCCGAGCCTGTAATACTGTACCAACATGTTTTAAGCAGACCACCATAGTGCCTGTGCCCAAGAACACTAAGGTAACCTGCCTAAATGACTACCGACCCGTAGTACTCGCATCACATTGCTCAGGAATGGCAGCAGGCAGGTGTGAGTGCATCTGCACGCACAGTGAGGAGAAGACTTTTGGAGGATGGCCTGGTGTCAAGAAGGGCAGCAAAGAAGCCACTTCTCTCCAGGAAAAACATCAGGGACAGACTGATATTCTGCAAAAGGTACAGCGATTAGAATGCTGAGGACTGGGGTAAAGTCATTTTCTCTGATGAATCCCCTTTCCGATTGTTTGGGATATCCGGAAAAAAGCTTGTCCGGAGAAGACAAGGTGAGCGCTACCATCAGTCCTGTGTCATGCCAACAGTAAAGCATCCTGAGACCATTCATGTGTGGGATTGCTTCTCAGCCAAGGGAGTGGGCTCACTCACAATTTTGCCTAAGAACACAGCCATGAATAAAGAATGGTACCAACACATCCTCCGAGAGCAACTTCTCTCAACCATCCAGGAACAGTATTTTAAATATGTTATTGGACCATAAACAGATTTGGATTATTAATCTGTTTGGCCCAAATAATGATGATCCACGTTTCTTGGAAAATATAATAATTTATCAAGTGTACAAGCAATACAATACCCTATTATTATGGTGGGAGATTATAATACGGTTTTACATACCTCAATGGATCGTAAAGGAAATCACATTACAAACTATCACCCTCATGCACTTTAGGAAATCACGAATATCATGGATATATTGGAACTAGTGGATATATGGTGAGATATACATGGCCGAGGCTTAATCAAGCTAGTCGTCTTGTCTACTTTCTCATGTCATTCTTGCTGGCACCAAAAGTAAAAACAAAGTGTTGATAAGGGACAGAATGCGGTCGGACCATCAAATAATTGGCATATACTGACATTTAATCCAAGTAAGAATTCCCTGTCTTAGGTCAGTTAGGATCACCACATTATTTTAAGAATGTGAAATGTCAGAATAATAGTAGAGAGAATGATTTACTTCAGCTTTAATTTCTTTCATCACATTCCCAGTGGGTCAGAAGTTTACATACAGTCAATTAGTATTTGGTACCATTGCCTTTAAATTGTTTATCTTGGGTCAAATGTTTTGGGTAGCCTTCCACAATCTTCCCACAATAAGTTGGGTGAATTCCTCCTGACAGAGCTGGTGTAACTGAGTCAGGTTTGTCGGCCTCCTTGCTCGCACACGCTTTTTCATTTCTGCCCACAAATTTTCTATAGGATTGAGGTCAGGGCCATGTGATGGCCACTCCAATACCTTGACTTTGTTGTCCTTAAGAAATTTTGCCACAACTTTGGAAGTATGCTTGGGGTCATTGTCCATTTGGAAGACCCATTTGCGACCAAGCTTTAACTCCCTGACTGATGTCTTGAGATGTTGATTCAATATATCCACATAATTTTCCTTCCTGAAAAGCCATCTATTTTGTGAAGTGCACCGGTCCTTCCTGCAGCAAAGCACCCCCACAACATTATCCCAACCGTGCTTCACGGTTGGGATGGTGTTCTTTGGCTTGCAAGCCTCCCCCTTTTCCCTCCAAACATAACGATGGTCATTATGGCCAAACAGTTCTATTTTGTTTCATCAGACCAGAGGACATTTCTCCAAAAAGTACGATCTTTATCACCATGTGCAGCTGCAAACCATAGTCTGGCTTTTTTTATGGTGGTTTTGGAGTTATGTCGATATAGGACTCGTTTTACTGTGGATATAAATACTTTTGTACCTTTTTCCTCCAGCATCTTCACAAGGTCCTTTGCTGTTGTTCTGGGATTGATTTGTACCTTTCGCACCAAAGAACCTTCATCTCTAGGCGACAGAACGTGTCTCCTTCCTGAGCGTTATGACGGCTGCGTGGTCACATTGTGTTTATACTTGCATACTATTGTTTGTACACATGAACGTGGTACCTTCAGGCATTTGGAAATTGCTCACAAGGATGAAGCAGACTTGTGGTCTACAATTTTTTTTCTGAGGTCTTGGCTGATTTCTTTTGATTTTCCCATGATGTCAAGCAAAGAGGCACCGAGTTTGAAGGTAGGCCTTGAAATACATCCACAGGAACACCTCCCATTGACTCAAATGATGTCAACTAGCGTATCAGAAGCTTCTGAAGCCATGACATCATTTTCTGGAATTTTCCAATCTGTTTAAAGGCACAGTCAACTTAGTGTATGTAAACTTCTGACCCATTGGAATTGTGATACAGTGAATTATAAGTGAAATAATCTGTCTGTAAATAATTGTTGGAATAATTACTTGTGTCATGCACAAAGTAGACGTCCTAACCGACTTGGCAAAACTATAGTTTGTTATCAACAAATTTGTGGAGTGGTTGAAAAACTAGTTTTAATGACTCCAACCTAAGTATATGTAAACTTCCGACTTTAACTGTAGGTCCTGGACCGCAAGAAGCTTGGCCCCGGTGATGTACTGGGCCGTAAGCACCGTCCTCTGTAGCGCCTTACGGTCGGATGCCAAGTTGCCATACCAGGTAGTGATGCATCCGTACAGGATGCTCTCGATGGTGCAGCTGTAGAACTTTTTGAGGATCTGGGGACCGATGTCAAATCTATTCCATCTCCTGAGGGGGAAAGGACCCTCTTCACGACTGTCTTGGTGTGTTTGGACCATTATAGCTTGTTGGTGATGTGGACACCAAGGAACTTGAATCTCTCAACCCGCTCCACTACAGCTCCGTCGATGTGAATGGGGTCGTGTTCTGCCCTCCTTTTCCTGTAGTCCACGATCAGCTCCTTTGTCTTGCTCACGTTGTGGGAGAGGTTGTTGTCCTGGCAGTGTGCCACACTGCCAGGTCTCTGACCTCCTCCCTATAGGCTGTCTCATCGTTGTCGGTGATCAGGCCTACCACTGTTGTGTCGTCAGCAAACGTAACAATGGTGTTGGTGTCATGCTTGGCCACGCAGTCGTGGGTGAACAGGGACTACAGCAGGGGACTAAGCACGGACTCCTCGGGGGTCCCCGTGTTGAGGATCAGCGTGACAGATGTGTTGTTGTCTACCCTTACCACCTGGTGGCGGCCCGTAAGGAAGTGAGGTTTTACCTCATTCTAGCTAGCTAGGTAGCTAACGTTTCCTAGCTAGATAGATAGGACAGAGGTGCAATCAAATGTTAGCTATCTAGCTAGCTACTTAGCTAACTGAGCAGTGTGCTGAATCAATCAGCAGAACAAAGTGAAACAAATTGCATGGAGAATTTACCCTCTCCTCAGTCAACATTTTTTATCTTGTGAACAACTTTTATTTTGAGCAATCTCTTCTACCTGGCCTTGAAACACTTCTTATAGCCACATTCATCATGATTCTTCACGACACACTGTCACATGATGTCAGTGTCAACGCAACATTCTGGGCTGAGCTGCTTCCACAAACATGAAACTCACGCACCGCCTATTATGTTGTATATTTCATTTGGTTTGTTTACTGTTGGACTCGGACAGTCTGCCTGTTCTGTCAGCAGTGTTGGCAATAGGCCTAATAATGGGACAAGGGACATGTGGGGTGTTTCTTGGTCACATTTATCCTGTGTTTTGTGTTAAATGATGTAACTTGATTGCACAAATTTTCTTTTAAATATATTTGGGTGTTTTTGCTGTATTTTGCTGGAAAATGTTGGCCCAGTAAATTTGACTCATGCCCAGCCACATGGCAATTTCTGCCTATGCGACTGAAATGAACACCCCCACACAATGTTTATTGAACTTTGTATTGTTTTGTCATTACAATCAAAGAGCTATTTCATATAATGGATTAATGGATTTGATTGATGGATCGATTCAGTCTTTTAATGAGAGGCAAAGTGACAATTTGTGCGACAAACCTGTCAAATATTTGCTATTTAAAACCTGCAAAACAGAATGTACTGACCTCTCCCAGCGTTTGTCAACATTGGTTTGCAGATGCCTGGTGTGCCTAGTTTGTGACTTACAGTTTTCTTTGCCGCAGGAAGAAATAAGGATGCCTACCTTGCCTGGCTAAATAAATAATTGTCTCACCACTGTAAAAAAGCAGGTGTGTGGGAGGGAGTCTGCAGGGAGAATGGAAACACTGATTACTGGAGAAGATAATGTTATATAAAAACACATCTCATTAGTAGGATCTATGTCTTTTTCCCATGATGATATCAGGCCAGTCTCTGGGGAGGATACTACTGTATAGCTATTCCCTTGCATGATCCATCATGCCAAACCTTTATGTGGCATGTTAGTAACTGTAATTGACACAGATTTACTCTAAGTGATAGACGAAAAACATGTGTAATGCTGTAATATAAAAAACAAAGAAATAAGAAAATGAAAGCAGTCCAAGATTACTCATGTCTGGTTTCGCTGTTTTCATTCTCAGATACACCTTTGAGATGAGGTCACTGTACCTGAGAGAAATACTGCTACAGATATCGTGGAATCATCAAATTGAGAATGATGACACACATTTTGTCTTGTCCTTTTTTAAGATTGTGTCTGTGAACTGTAATGAGAGAAGTAATAATCAAATAACTTGCTGTTTGGTATTGGTTCATTTCCAAATATCCCCAAACATACTGAGCAGATAATGCTTTCTCTTTGAGAAAATCTACTTTTTCAGGGGCAGTCACAATGTGAGATGTCACCTTTTATAAAGCAGTGGAGGGTGTAATAGATCTACAGCATGTTGTGTACAACACAGCTCTGGAATAATATTAAAGATATAGTGAAAAAAATTGCTTTGACTGTTGTTTTGAAGCTCCTCACATCATCTCCATTCTCCTGTTGATTACAGTGCAAGGCCAAAGGAGCACCATTGTCTGATCTCCCATGGTTATAAAGAGTCAGGGACCTGCAAAGATCTGCTCTATTGATGGGTAGATCACAATGGTGCCAGACACAATCCTTGCAAGAACACGTAATGAAAACAACCAAATGTTCATAGCTGCTTGTGTGAAAAGACAAGGTTTATGCGACATGGTTTTGTGTTATAGACTCAAAGACCTGTACGCTGGTTTGCTTTGGGTCCAGACCTCCAACCAATGCCCCCTTTAGAGACCTGCATGGCATTTTCTGGTTCATTTCACACAGAAGAAGATAGCCTCAGACCCATCACACAGCAAGCAGAGAAAAAGGAAAATATCATGTCTGTATCTGGGAGCCCAATCCCAAACACACATTCACAAATTCTCTCCACACACATTTGCACCACAATATTTAGAAACAACTTGAAAGTGTCCTCGTGCGCTCGAAAGTGCGAACATTCCTCTCTTCCAAAACGCACCAGAGCGGAGATAGAGAGGAGGGAGACACACCCGCCGGAGCCGATTGGTGGAACGTCACGAATAGAGGACCCGAACAGAGGGGCTGATAAATGATAGATGAAGGAGGAGAGAAAGCTGAGGATGCAGGTTTGGTCCCAAACACAATCATCCATCGAATCGTCTCGTAGCATCGCCCACGTCAAAGAGACGCTAAAACCTGAAGGACGGTCCCACTTCCACTAGCCCTCCGCTGCGGAGGAGATGTATTCCCAAAGGGACTAATTCATACGTCTCTTCAAAGGAGCACACCGAATTCACTTCGACAGGCACCTTGATACAAGCTAGAAATGATGATTGGATCTCTCAGATATGGGACAGCAGTTGTATTGATATTACTCAAAGCACTGTTTCTTGCGACACACGCCACAGAGGATGGGATCTTTACAAATCATCTCTTGGTTCAGTTGCATGAAGGTGCACATGATGAAGCGCACCAACTTGCAACAGAGCACGGGTTTCATAGTGCCCGGAAGGTAAGACATGTTAGGCTACAATGTTGCAGAAAATGTGCATAATGTAGGCTAATGATAGGTTGTCGATTCGATATTCCCATCAAGCCAATAATTTGCATTGATGAACATGTCCAGTGTTTTTGTCACTCAACTCCACTTGAAAAAATGCTAACGTTTATTTATTTATTTATATTGCCTAGAATATAAAAAAAATCATATTTTGGCTATGATTTTACCAAGATAAATACTTGTTATGACTTCAGTTAAAACATTTAAATATATAGCCTATTATTTGAAATATGCCTTTGCCAATTTGTTTTGTTTTTCAGATGACCATCAATTAAGTTGATCTGTATAATTTATTTTGTTACATAATATCTAGGCCTATGTCGCCTTAGGCTACATTAACATAAATATAAAATCAGCCTTAATTTCTGCTAAATTCTAACATTTTGCCAATCTATTTTTTGTCCCCCAGTAATTTTGGAAATGAGAAATGTGGGGTGAATAGATTATATGAATTAAGGCAGGCTAATAGCACAGTGTTAAAATCAAATGCTTTGTACAACAAAACTAGTGGCAACTGAGCTGCCACAAATTTGAAGGAGGCGAAACCTTAACTTTACTGGAGTATTGAAACACATCATCCTGAGATGTTTTGAAACATTACATGGTGTGTTGTAACACCACAAAATCAAGTATTGTGCAACATCTTCCCAGGGACTGGGAGAACTAACAGAAAAGATTGATATCAATATGTTTGTGTTTCTAGTCCTGTTTAGTGCAGAATTGGATAATTTCTCTTTTGGTGTCCTTTCCTCTCTCTAAAGCTTCTAAACACCATTATGACATTTTGAATCATGTCCAGTGCAGAATTAGATCCCCTTTTCTGAAATGTCTTTATGTTTAACATTGTTTTATGTATTTGATCATTTGCCATTATATACCGTTTGGCAGGCATTGTCAAGCACAGTGTTCAAGCCACCAGCAGTAACTGGAGGTTGAACTGCAAGAATGGAAGATTCTGCACTTGTCTCTTCCGTTGACAATCATGAATGTGGGAATGGATGCTGTAGCCTAGCGGTTAAAAGCATTGGGATAGGGACCGAAAGGTAACCGAAAGTATTGGGACAGGGACCGAAAAGTAACCGAAAGTCACCTTTGGCCTGATGGTGAAATCCCTGAGCGGTGTCCTTCCTCTCCGGCAATTGAGATAGGAAGGACGCCTGTATATTTGTACTGGATGGGTGTATTGATACACCATCCAAAGTGTATTTAATAACTTCACCATGCTCAAAGGAATATTCAATGTCTGCATTTTTATTTTTACCCATATATCAATAGGTGCCCTTCTTTGCGAGACATTGGAAAACCTCCTTGGTCTATGTGATCGAATCTGTGTTTGAAACTCACTGCTCAACTGAGGAACCTTACAGATAATTCTATGTATGGGGTACAGAGATGAGGTAGTCATTACAAAATCATGGAATGAATCCTTGCAACTTACAGTTTGACTTGTTTAGCAAATATTAACTTCTGAACTTATTTAGGCTTGCCAAAACAAAGGGGTTGAATACTTATTCACTCAAGACATTTCTAAAAACATTATTCAACTTTGACATTATGGGGTGTTGTGTGTAGGCCAGTGACAAAATCTAAATGTAATCAATTTTATATTCAGGCTATAACACAACAAAATGTGGAAAAATGCAAGAGGTGTGAATAGTTTCTGAAGGCACTGTATACTTCATGCTCTATATTCGAGATTAATTAACTGAATTCTCAATGTAGAAAATTGACACCATTTTATCAGAAATCAACAGATTGCTTTCTCTTCAGATGTGGCAGTTGATCACCCATCTATTTATCCAACCACTTATTAAACATCCCTGTGAATGCAGGCCTTGTCTGAAGAGGGAAAATGATCCCCCTGACTGTACTGCCTTGTCAAATGTCAGCGTAAGAGTGCAGTGCAATTAGCTGGAGAGCAAGGCACTGAGGCGTAGCCTAGAAATCGAGGGTATTGTGGTGTTGTGAATTAAGATGTTCACCTCAGCATTCAAATAACGGCATGCCACTCTTGGCTACTCATGATTTGATGTTTAATTTGACATGGATAATTAGATACTGAATGCGTTTTGTTTTGACTGAGGTTTAATGGCAGCATCTCTGACTTGTACTATAAACACTATCATACAGTAGGCTACCCTCATCCATCCACTCCTTCACACATACACCGCCTCTGGATTATGTAATCTCCAGCGTTATTTGTATCCATATCTGTGCAGTTTCAATGATCTCTTATTCATGCTTAATTAATTTAGCAAGCATGGAAACACATACCGGTGCATATACTTCAAAACAAAAATACAATGCATACGCACAAACACACACACACACACACACACACACACACACACACACACACACACACACACACACACACACACACACACACACACACACACACACACACACACACACACACACACACACACACACACACACACACACACACACCTCCGCATTAAGCCAATTCCCTAATGTATACTTTAAACAAGATGGTGCCGACAGACACGGTCACCCTGGTTCAAGCTACTAACTTTGCAGTATGTTGTTTTTTTTCAGTGTAATTTCTTACATTATTTGCTCAGAACGTACAGCCGGAAATAACTTTTGAATATTAAATCTGCAGTCACTCACCAGAATCTTGAGCAGAAATTCGACTTCACCTTTGTGTAGCTCTTTGTGTAGCTCTATTCATTCCGGGGGCTGCACCAAAATGGTGACATCAGAGTAGAGGTAGAAAGAGTGGGGCCCTATTCAGACTCAGGCGGCGTGCATACCATCCACCGTTTCCAAGTATATTACTCGCTAATGTTCAGTCCCTGAACAATAATGTAGATGAGCTCAGGGCGAGGATCTCCTTACAGAGACTCGCTCAAAACGGAACTGGTCAGATGACGCGGATGCTACACTACAGGACTGTTTTGCTAGGATTCATCCGGGATTCATCCAATGGCATACACCACCTCAGTCATTGGCTTCATCAATAAGTGCATCGACAACATCTTCCCCACAGTGAGCTGTATGTACATATCCCAACCAGAAGCCATGGATTACAGGCAACATCCGCATCGAGCTAAAGGCTAGAGCTACCGCTTTCAAGGAGCGGGAGACTAATCTGGACGCTTATAAGAACTCCCGCTATGCCCTCAGACGAACCATCAAACAAGCAAAAATGTATGGTGTGTAGATTGATGAAGAAAATCATTGATTTAATACATTTTAGAATAAGGCTGTAACGTAACCAAATGTGGAAAAAGTGAAGTGGTCTGAACACTTTCCGAATGCACCGTGTTTGGCAAGGACTCCAGACAATCACGGATTACAGACGGAAAGCCAGCCATGTCGAGGACACCAACGCCTCGCTCCCGGATAAGATAAACAACTTCTTCACCCGCTTCGAGGAAAACATAGAGCCGCCGATGCGGTCCCCGACACTCGTGAAGACTGTGTGCCTTCGTTCTCCGTGGCCGACGTGAGTAAGTCATTTAAGCGTGTTAACCCTCGCAAGGCTGTCGGCACAGACAGCATCCCAAGCCACGTCCTCAGAGCACATGCAGACCAGCTGGCTGGAGTGCTTATGTACATTTTCAATCTCTCCATATCCCAGTCTGATGTACCGACTTGCTTCAAGATTTCCACCATTGTTCCTGTACCCAAGAAAGCAAAGGTAACTGAACTAAATGACTATCGCCCTGTAGCACTCAGTTCTGTCATCAAGAAGTGCTTTGAGAGGCTAGTTATTAAGGCCCATTTCACCTCCACCTTATCCGACAACCTAGACCCACTACAATTTGCATATTGCCCCAACAGATCCATGGATGATCCAATCGCCATTGCACTGCACACTTCCCTATCCCACCTGGACAAGAGAAATACCTATGTAAGAATGCTGTTCATCGACTACAGCTTAACCTTTAACACCATAGTGCCCTCCAAGCTCATCACTAATCTCAGGGCCCTGGGTCTGAACCCCTCCCTTTGCAACTGGGTCCTGGACCTCCTTACGACCCGACCCCAAGCGTTGAAGGTAGGCAACAACCTACGCCATGCTGATCCTCAACACGGGGGCCCCACAAGGGTGCATGCTCAGCCCCCTCCTGTATTCCCTGTTCACCCATGACTGCGTGGCAACTTACGTCACCAGCTCAATCATCAAGTTTGCTAAAGACACAACAGTGTCTGATCCCCAACAACGATGAGATAGCCTACAAGGAGGAGGTGAGAGCCCTGGAGGAGTGGTGCCAGGAAAATAACCTCTCCCTAAACATAAATGGAGGAGTTGATCGTACACTACAGGAGACAGTAGAGGGAGCACGCTCCCAATCCACATATGGGGAGTGTATGTGAGGAGATGATCAAAAGCTTCTAGTTCCTCGGTGTGCACATCACCGACAACCTGAAATGGTCCCTTCACACAGACAGCATGGTGAAGAAGGTGCAACAGCGCCTCTTAAAACTCAGGAAGCTGAAGAAATACGGCAAGACTGCTAAGACCATCACAAACTTCTACAGATGCACCATTGAGAGCATCCTGTCGGGCTGTATCACCGCTTGGTACAGCAATTACACTGCCCGCAACCGCAGACTCTTCCAGAAGGTGGTGTGGTTCGCGTCACCGGGGGCACTCTGCCTGCCCTCTAGGATATTTACAGCACCCGGTGTCAAATGAAGGCCAAGAAAATATTCAAGGACCACAGACACCCAACCCATGGCCTGTTCACCCTGTTTTACCATGTAGAAGGCAAAGACAATACAGGTGCATCAAAGCTGGGCTCAAGAGACTGCAGTAACACCAGCAGAAGTTCTAACGTGTTGAAAAGAAAAGAAAACACTGATATGGTTTACTTGTTCATCTTATGTTTTTTTCTCACAGCGGGGATTGAAATTAAGGGGGAGAAATGTTATATATATAAATAATTACATTGAATAGGTTATTGTACTTAGCTGCAGTATAGTATGATTACTATTCATGTGTTCAAGGTTATTATTGGCAATGGCATTGGCCTTGACCATGACATTTCCCCTTTGATGATGTCATCTCCCGGAGTTGTACCTGTTCAGTGCGACTCTACCACAGGTTGAGGGGGCTGTATCGCTTTGCTGTGTTTGTACCCTTTGTACAGTGGCTTGCGAAAGTATTCACCCCCATTGGCATTTTTACAATTTTTTTGCCTTACAACCTGGAATTAAAATAGATTTTTGGGGGGTTTGTATAATTTGATTTACACAACACTTTGAAGATGCAAAATATTTTTTTATTGAGAAACAAACAAGAAATTAGACAAAAAAACTGAAAACTTGAGCATTCTTCAAGGCAAAACTGCTCCATTTTCTTCAAGTTGGATGGGTTCCACTGGTGTACAGCAATCTTTAAGTCATACCACAGATTCTCAATTCGATTGAGGTCTGAGCTTTGACTAGCCCATTCCAATACATTTAAATGTTTCCTCTTAAACCATTCAAGTGTTGCCTTAGCAGTATGCTTAGGGTCATTGTCCTGCTGGAAGGTGAACCTCCAGCCCAGTCTCAAATCTCTGGAAGACTGAGACAGGTTTCCCCTAAAGAATTTCTCAGTATTTAGAGCCATCCATCATTCCTTAAATTCTGACCAGTTTCCCAGTCCCTGTCGATGAAAAACATCCCCACAGCATGAGGCTGCCACCACCATGCTTCACCGTGGGGATGTTTTTCTCGGGGTGATGAGAGGTGTTGGGTTTGCGCCAGAAATAGCGTTTTCCTTGATGGCCAAAAAGCTTAATTTTAGTCTCATCTGACCAGAGTACCTTCTTCCATATGTTTGGGGAGTCTCCCACATGCCGTTTGGAGAACACCAAACGTGTTTGCTTATTTTTTTCTTTAAGCAAAGGCTTTTTTTCTGGCCACTCTTCTGTAAAGCCTAGCTCTCTGGAGTGTACGGCGTAAAGTGGTCCTATGGACAGATACTCCAATCTCCGCAGTGGAGCTTTGCAGCTCCTTCAGGGTTATCTTTGGTCTCTTTGTTGCCTCTGTGATTAATGCCCTCCTTGCCTGGTCCATACGTTTTGGTGGGCGGCTCTCTCTTGGCAGGTTTGTTGTGGTGCCATATTCTTTCATTTTTTAAATAATGGATTTAATAGTGCTCCGTGGGATGTTCAAAATTTCTGATATTTTTTTATAACCCAACCCTGATCTGTACTTCTCCACAACTTTGCCCCTGACCTGTTTGGAGAGCTCCTTGGTCTTCATGGTGCCGCTTGCTTGGTGGTGCCCCTTGCTTAGTGGTGTTGCAGACTCTGGGGCCTTTCAGAACAGGTGTGTATATATACTGAGATCATGTGACAGATCATGTGACAGTTAGATTGCACACAGGTGGACTTTATTTAACAAATTATGTGACTTCTGAAGGTAATTGGTTGCACCAGATCTTATTTAGGAGCTTCATAGCAAAGGGGAATACATGTGCACGCACCACTTTTCCGTTTTGTATTGTTTTGAATATTTTGAAACAAGTTATATTTTCCTTTTCACCTCACCAATTTAAACTATTTTGTGTATGTCCATTACATGAAATCCAAATAAAAATCAATTTAAATTACAGTTTGTAATGCAACAAAATAGAAAAAACTCCAAGGGGGATCAATACTTTTTGCAAGGCACTGTACATGGCTGTACACCTTTTATTTATTAGGTTGAAAGTAAAGGAAAGTAATATATAGAGTCATTAAACACTGGTCACTTTAATAATGTTTACATAGTGTTTTACCCACGTTATATGTATATACTGTATTCTAGTCATGACTCATCATATGTAACTAATGCTGTACACACCTTTTCTATTGATATACTGTCCATACTGACTTTACACACCATTGCATGTTTATATTTAGGTCATTGCTCATTCTGATATTTGTTAATTAATCTTCATTTAAAGAAAGAACATCTGGATTATGTGTTTATTTGATTTATTATTGCTAGGCAATACTGCACTGTAGGAGCTAGAAACACAAGCATTTCACTGTACCTGCGATAACATCTGCAAATCTGTGTACACGACCAACAAACTTTGATTTGACTTGAATCACCAGCATTTACTGTAGCTAACATCCAGTGAAAAGGGAAGCCAAGGATTTGTTCTCGAACATCCTCTCATATCGGCTATTTACGGCTAGTCTTACTGTACTTTACCATTGCAGTGAAGTCTGCTAATCAGACATTACCATAGCTCCATAAGCATACTGATTCCCATAGATCAGACTGGCACATCAGACTGGCCCATAAGAATGTGTTTCATTAAAAACAGTGACCTCGCACCCCAGCCTTTATTACAGCATTTGGAGGTATTTCATCTGACTAGGGAGCCTTAGGCATGGCTCATACCATGCATCTAGGTTCTTCCCGCAATGATTTTTCCTAGTTGATTCCAGCAGTGCACCCCACTGTCTTAAAATAGACCCTGTGTAGTGAGAATGTATTGATGCTGACCTTGTAGCTCTCTCTCTCGCTTTTTCATCTGCTCTCTATTCATTCTGTCACTCACACCATTACTTTCTGTTTATATATTTCTGTCTATTGCTTCATTTTGACTTTCTCACCTGTGTACTTCTCTCTCTATCACTCTCTCTGCCTCTGTCAACCCCTCTTTCTCATTCCCCCATTTTTCTTTCCATCCTGTCATCTCTTTACCTTCCTTCTCCCTCCACCAACTTCTCACTCCATCCCTCCCTCTCTCTTTCTCACCTTCTCTCACACCATTTTCTTTCTCTTTCCCAGCTTCCCTTTGGCGAGGGTCTTTTTCACTTCTACCCCCAGAACACCCATCAGAGGAGGAGCAAACGCAGCCTTCGCCACAGACAGCGCCTGGAGAAGGACCGCAGGGTAAGTCACACACACACACACACACACACACACACACACACACACACACACACACACACACACACACACACACACACACACACACACACACACACACACACACACACTGGTTGCCATGGATATGTGCCCAGATCCCCCGCCAATGCAAAACAATGGTTAAAATTTGGGGCGACGGACACACTAGCCAAGAACAAGTGTTTTTATCAAAGGTATCGTCTTGTCTTGGCACACAATAGTATATTTTAAATCACTCATTCTTCTGTGGTATGAATATACTGATTAGGAGAAGCTTGGGCTGTAATAAACTTATCAGGTTTGAAGGTAAGACCCAGGTGCAGGCAAAGGTACAGGACCGCAGGCAGGCTCAGAGTCAGGTCAGGAAGAAGTCAGTAATACAGAGTAGTGGGGCAAAGGTACAGGACGACAGACAGGCTCAAGGTCAGGGCAGGCAGAGGTCGATAATCCAGAGTAGTGGGGCAAAGGTACAGGACGGCAAGAAGGCTCAGGACAGGCAGAAATGTCAAAACCGGGCAAACTAGAAAACCAGGAACTATAGACAAGACAGGCGCAAGGGGGAAACCGCTGGTAGGTTTGATGAACAAAACGAACTGGCAACAGACAAACAGAGATCATAGCTATAAATACACAGGGGATAATGGGGAAGATGGGCGACACCTGGAGGGGGGTGGAGACAAGCACAAAGAAAGGTGAAACAGATCAGGGTGTGACACTTGTGTGTTTAGTGCTGAAGTCAGTTTGATTTCTTACAGTAGCATAGTCACTTAGCAACAGCGTGTTATTCCATTCAACCTGTGCCACGATGAAATTACTAATTCAGTTCTTAAAACCTCTTGAACGTTATTGCAAAATGTAGATTTCCGCCTAAACAGATATATATCTTTTTTCATGTCCATAAACAATAACTAGAAATCGAGAG
This sequence comes from Salvelinus alpinus, assembly GCF_045679555.1. Taxonomy (NCBI): domain Eukaryota; kingdom Metazoa; phylum Chordata; class Actinopteri; order Salmoniformes; family Salmonidae; genus Salvelinus; species Salvelinus alpinus. Next base: position 49,484,100 of record NC_092088.1, read on the forward strand.
CATGGGATTATAAGGTTCTATCTTCAAAAATATGTTTCTGAGATAATTGGCTTTAATATTCCGAACCCTCATTGGTTTGGATGGTGTAAGTAATTTTTATTTTGTTTTCTTTTGAACTTAACAATATTAATTGGGGTATTTAGAGTACTATATAGGTAGAGAACATTGAACAGAACAAGGCAGTGTCAACATCTACATTTTCACAAAAATGTAGATTTTATAGTCTCAAGATCTCGTAATGCTGCATTGTTCTAGAATGGTCTGGAACTCACCTTTCTGATAAAAATAGTTATACATTGTTGAGGAGTAATCACTTTCGAGGACATAAGCGCAAGTACCTACCATAGTACAAATATTATGAAATTATGAAAAAGCATGGCGGGTGAATAGGGCTTGAAATGATGGAAATGAAATATAGTAACAATATAGTAACAATTCAATTATATAGGACTTACTATAATATTTCACTTTTCTTATAACTGTAAAATAAGTATCATCATATTTAGTGACAGTACACATTTTGCCCCATTTCATATACAGTGCCTTCAGAAAGTATTTACACCCATTTACCTTTTCCACATTTTGTTGTGTGACAGCCTGCATTTTAAATGGATTAAATTGTCATTTTGTGCCACTGATCTACACACAATACCCCATAATGACAATTTGATCGCTTTTTTAAAACATTTTCAAAATTAATAAAAAATGAAAAGCTGAAATGTCTTCAGTCAATAAGTATTCAACCCCTTTGTTATTGTCACGGCCGTTTAAAGGAGTGGACCAAGGTGCAGCGCGATTGGAATACATCTTTTAATTCAACAAAGAACACTTAACAAACTAACAAACGAAACGCCAAAGTAGTGCTCACAGGCAACTAAACATGGACAACTACCCACCAAACCAACATGGAAAATGGCAACCTAAATAGGCTCCCCAATCAGAGACAACGATAAACAGCTGTCTCTGATTGGGAACCCACTCAGGCCACCATAAACCTACAACCCCTAGACAATACAAAATCCCCATAGATAACAAAAACCCTAGACAAGACGAAAACCCATAGACAATACAAAAACTAAACAAACCACCCTTGTCACACCCTGAACTAACCAAATAATAAAGAAACCAAATATAACTAAAGTCAGGGCGTGACACCCACAGAATAGAATACGTCAACTTTTGTACTATGGGGGATAGTAGATTGACATAGGCTAGTGCTTTTGCGGTTTGGTAGGCTTACTTGGCTGACAAAAAATACATTTGGACTGTCTTCACTTGTAGCCTGTGAGAAAGACCCGAACACGTGACGAAGAGCCATGTGAGTAAGAGGTGCTTCAGCAAGCAGCCGGGAAAAGGGAATTATAATTATTATTTTCAGCCCAAGGGCACAACGGTCGCTGTCCGCAAAAAGCATGGATTTTTTCATGGGGCATTACAGCCACGCAAAGGGGATGCAGCTGGGAAATTTGAGGCATTATCAAGTGCTTGTCAAATTGTGAATTAGAGACTGGTGAAGTGTGTACAGCCTGCACAAAAAATAGAGCAGAGCTCATGCCTTTCATGCAACTTATTTCAAATCATCATTAGAGCCGCATCATGCAGCCTTAGAGTGTATTCAAAATCAAAACATATAGCCCAACATTTTTATCACAACTAGTTACATAAAGAACTCTAAATGAACAACCTCAAATTGTTTGGAGAAAAGATCTTTATATTTTCAATTGTATTCTTCATACTATAAAATAATATTCTAAGTAAATCTTGTCTGCTAGTAAATGAACTAGTGTAGCCCACAGCCATATGGCATAACCAGATCAGGGCCTAACATAAGGACAACTCAGAGTATGCTATTTTGCTCTTCTGAAATAGATTACATTTTCTTCATATTATGTTTCTTTAGACCTGTCTAAAATAAATAATGGATTTATTGTGATGCCTACATGGATTTATGAGACTTTTTAAAATGTAAATGTTCCAAAGAAGTTTGAAAATAGAAATGGTCAAATATTGTATAATCCAGGTGTGCAAAGCTCTTAGAGACTTACCCAAAACGACTAACAGCTGTAATCGCTGCCAAAGGTGTTTCTAACATGCATTATCTCAGGGGGGTGAATACTTATCCAATCAAGATATATTAGTGTGATATTTCTCCTAAAATTTTTTACATTACAGAGTATTTTGTGTAGATCGTTGACCAAAAATGACATTAAATCCATTTTAATCCCACTTTGTAACACAACTAAATTTGGAGGGGGTCAGGAGGGCGAATTCTTTCTGAAGGCACTGTAACTGACGAGAGAGCATTATCTGCCAAGCCTCCTCAGAGCAATGCAGAGACAGACACCATTTGAATGTCTGCAGAGTCGTTACAACTTCATCTTCACACACAAAGCGATTACATCCCTCTGTGACCAAGCAAAAGTGGTTGTTTTTAAATTCTATGAAATTATTTAGTATTTTTTCATGTTGAGAGCTCTAAATCCAGCTGAGAATATCACAGCAAGATAAGAATATGATTGCTAGACTGCCCCCTTTCTTGTGCTATCTCCCAGGTTGGGCTCCGTCGAGCCGAGGGAGAGCAAATCGATTCATTGTATGGATAGGACAGAAAATGTGACATGTCACTTCATATGCAAATGTGAAACCTGACAGTTCAAGTCAGCTCCACTGACAGAGTGGTAACGGAGAGCAGACCGATGGGGTTTTCTGGCACAATAAGGCACTGGACTCTACGATGTTCACAGAGCGCTTTGTACACAAAGATGTCAGTCGGAACTGGTCCAGAACTGCTAGAAGTCCCCAATATATGGGACTTAACATCAAAGAGGTTTAACGTTAAATATGTCACTATCTAGCCAAGTTTATTCACATAGATATACTGTAAATGTGAAAAAGGCATCGATAGACCCTGGTTACTGGCTTGAAAAGAATGCCTACAGCAAATAGGCACCTAAAGTAGGTTACACCAAGCACATAGAAATGTCCTCTAAACTGCTGCAGATTTTCTTCAGCGATTGAAAAGAAGAGCATAATATCAGTACTTCTTCATGAATGGGTTGCTTTTATCAGGATATGGAATGCAATTTCTGTGTTTAAGGGCGAAAGCAATTTTGTCGAAGATGCAATAGATGCAATAGCCTAACCACAATCATTATGATATATTATACACCGAGCAAGGCTATACAGAAAGGGTGCTCAAACTTTTGGGCTTGGTGGGCCAAGGGGGGGGGGGGCGGGCAGGCTTTTTAGGGTATTGAAATAATAGCTTTTTCGAAAGTAATCACTACGCCAGCATGTCTCTGTCAATAACTGATTTCACCTGTATTCCTACACTTTTGACTTCAAAGTAACACTCAGCTCTGTTAAAAATACACTCAAGTAAAACTATTATATTCATCATAGTGATTCAGGAGTATAATATTCTCCACCAACATTAGACAACTATAGGTGTCACTCATTATTGATTTAATTGACTTATTTCAGCAATTTGAGGGATTAAATCGAGTCAATTAAATCAATAATGAGTGAATAGTCAGATTAACTGATAACTAAAATAGCAGTGCAGATGACACTCTTTTGCTAAGTGCAGAGATGTTTTATAAGTAATGCATCTGTAGGGGACTTTTACTAATGCTACAGACTTTGTGGCACAGCAGAAAGTTCAGCTATGTGAGTAAATAATGTATGAAGATATGAATGTGAGCCACTCCAGATCACTAATCCGGCAAATGGACGTAAAACAGCACCAACACGAGCAGATCTACATCTGGGATGCTTTGTTTTAATCAGCTGTCTGCTTGACATGATCCTATGTGGTCCTGCAGTTATGGGTTTTAGATTTTTTGGGGTTCTGAAGTATTGGGAGAGGTTAGCTGCACACTGTTGCTGCCTCCATCTCCTTTGAAATATTACTAGCTGGTTTTTCTGTTGTCTTTTGTATGTTTCTCCTAGCACAATGAATTGTATGACCCAGATAGAATCCCTTTCGATTACTTTGAAAGCAATTTTTTATTACTTTGAAAGCAACTGTCCTTTTTGTTACTCTTGTGTTATGAAAGACCACATTAGATTTTTTTTCAGGTCATAGTCATTCATCTGAATTAGAAAACCAATACCCATGTAGGTGTAATTAAGTTGCATTCATGAGCCTCTGAAAATTAATTTAAACAGACATAAGGAGTCATCCTGATCTTCCAGCAAGCCAGCCCCCCCAAATATTTTTAAGTGGCTTGTTGACTTAAGTAGAGTATTGATTAGTAGTTTCTGGATGAGATGTTTTTCCATCTTTCCAATAGAAAAGGTTGGGGGTTGGCTAATGTGATTCTAGATCTGGTTAAGTGCAACTTTTCCCTCAAGTTAACTACAGGTCTGTGACACGTCTGCTTGTGTCTTCATTTTTACATGATCCCTCTTCCCTGTCCTTTCATATCATGGCATTCGTTCCACTAGGTGAATATGACCTTTCAATTATAATCCATTGGCCTACATTTCTGACCAAGAATGTAAAAGGTACTCTATCTTTGTACTTTATACCATCTTTGATATCACAAGACATTTAAAAAACAATCCACTCCCTTGTTGAGACAGAGTAACATGTTTGAAGGGAATGAACCCATCTAAATGCGCTGTATCTTGGTGCTCTGAAATAGAGATGATTTAGAGAGAGAGAAAGGGAGGGAGCGATCGATAGAGAAATAAAGGAGTACAGCACAGCTCTTTGAAATTATGTCTGGGTTGGTGGCATTTCTAGCATGCAGCCGGAACAGGGAGCAGGCAGCAGGCGGAGAGCGGGTGGGGAGCGGAACAGGGAGCAGGCAGCAGGCGGAGAGCGGGTGGGGAGCGGAGAGGGTGGCGGGGCACAGGCTCCGTGTGATGATGTGAGTAGGTGATATGACACGCTGGGTCGAGGGCTGTCTCGAGGGAAACACCAGTGATGTAATGGAAAGAACCACTGATGGATTGATGGAGGGATGGAGGAAGATAAAGGGAGGGAGAGAGGAAGATGGAGGGAGATAGGCAAATTGAAGGAGAAAGGGAGAGAGATGAAGGAAGATGGATGGTTACTTTACGCGTGGCTACATAAAATGGCTATACAGCACACATGAGTCTATTTTCCATCTATGCTGTTGGACAGTTTCCTGTATCTAAAGGAAACGGTATACACTATACAAAACATACAATGCGGCTCAGTCTGCAATCCTTTTGTGACAAAATGCTAAACCTTTTTTCTGTAACGTAGGATTGTCATGGGTCCATACTGAGTGCTATATCTGTTGCAGGTACTTAGGCAGTAAAATAAGAAATAGGTTTTTTATGGGCTTGGTCCCTTTTAAAGACAATAATAAACTCAACAAAAAAAAACATCCTCTCACTGTCAACTGCATTTATTTTCAGCAAACTTAACATGTGTAAATATTTGTTTGAACATAACAAGATTCAACAACTGAGACATAAACTGAACAAGTTCCACAGACATTCTCAATCCAAGATGGCGTAGCAGTCAGACGTCTATGTCTTTGTCCTGCCCTTGTATAAATCTTTTTACATCTTTTTCTTCGCATATCTTTTAAAAATATTTTCTTAAACCTCAACTTCTAAATACTCTCCTGCAACCCGTCTCACCCAATGTGGCGTGGATCTGCTTTTTTCTAAAGTATTTCTATTTACTTCAGATCTGGAATCCCTCAACTGAAGCTAGCCAACTAACTACCTACCAGCTATCAGTTAGCAAACCATTGCTAGCGGTCATCAGCTAACCTTTAGCTCGGAAAGCGCTCGCCAGTTCGAACAATGTGACTCAAACCAGAGCATAAAGGACCTATTTCTCTCCATATCCCCGGATTCCTATCGCAAACTCTGAACATTTTCATCTGGATCTACGCAACTAGCTAACCGCAATCCTGGGTGGCCATTCCTGGCTAGCGTTTCCATCCCGGTGCAAGCACCAATTAGCCTGAAGCTAGCCCGGCCAGGGCTCCTGTGCTACCACCGAAGCCCACTCCTGGGCTACAATATCCGGACCCCATCTACTGCCGGTACGGGGCACGTAACCCTGCCGATCCTCTACAACTGGAATACCGACATAATCTGCCAGAGGACTCCAACAGGCCCCTCAGGCTGCTAGGCCTGCTAGTTACCTAGGTCTACCTGGAACCCTACTAATTCCACGACTGGCCTATCGACGTCACCGCACGAAGAGGCAAAAACAGACTTACCCCCATCGCGACGTCCCCCAAAGGCTAACTTACTATCCCCGGTCTGCTAACTGATAGCTTGCCTGCCCCGGTCTGCTAACTGCTAGCTTGCCTGCCCCGGTTTGCTAACTGCTAGCTTGCCTGCCCCGGACTGCTAACTGCTAGCCCCTGCTAACTGCTTGCTTGCCTGCCCCGGTCTGCTAACTGCTAGCTTGCCAGCCCCGGTCTTCTAACTGCTAGCTTGTTTAGCCCCGGCCTACTAACTGTTAGCTTGTTAGCATCAGCCTGCTAACTGTCTGAATCGCCGTGTCCCCAGTCAGCCCAACCACTCACTGGACCCATATGTTCACTTGGCTACGCATGCCTCTCTCTAAAATCAATATGCCTCGTCCATTACTGTCCCGGTTAGTGATGACTGTCTTATTTCACTGTAGAGCCTCTAGCCCTGCTCAATATGCCTTAACCAACCATGTTGTTCCACCTCCTACATATGCGATGACATCACATGGTTTAAACGTCTCTAGAGACTATATCTCTCTCATCATTACTCAATGCCTAGGTTTACCTCCAATGTACTCACATCCTACCTTACCTTTGTCTGTACACTATGCCTTGAATCTATGCTATCGAGCCCAGAAACCTGCTCATTTTACTCTCTGTTCCAAACGTGCTAGACGGCCAGTTCGTATAGCCCCACTCCCACTCCCCAGGTGCTCTCATTTGTTGACTTCTGTAACCGTAAAAGCCTTGGTTTCATGCATGTTAACATTAGAAGCCTTCTCCCTAAGTTTGTTTTACTCACTGCTTCAGCACACTCTGCCAACCCGGATGTCTTAGCCGTGTCTGAATCCTGGCTTAGGAAAACTACCAAAAACCCTGAAATCTCCATCGCTAACTATAACATTTTCCGCCAAGATAGAACTGCCAAAGGGGGCGGTGTTGCAATCTACTGCAAAGTTAGGCTGCAGAGTTCTGTATTACTATCCAAGTCTGTACCCAAACAATTCGAGCTTCTACTTCTAAAAATGCACCTTTCCAGAAACAAGTCTCTCACTGTTGCCGCTTGCTATAGACCTCCCTCTGCCCCCAGCTGTCCCTCGATACCATATGTGAATTGATTGCCACCCATCTATCTTCTGAGCTCGTGCTACTAGGTGACCTAAACTGGGACATGCTTAACACCCCGGCCATCCTACAATCTAAGCTTGATGCCCTCAATCTCACACAAATTATCAATGAACCTACCAGGTACAACTCCAAATCCGTAAACACGGGCACCCTCATAGATGTCATCCTAACTAACTCGCCCTCCAAATACACCTCTACTTTTTTCAATCAAGATCTCAGCGATCACTGCCTCATTGCCTGCATCCGTAATGGGTCTGCAACCAAACGACCACCCCTCATCACTGTCAAACGCTCCCTAAAACACTTCTGCGAGCAGACCTTTCTAATCGACTTGGCCGGGGTATCCTGGAATGACATTGACCTCATCCCGTCAGTAGATGATGCCTGGCTATTCTTTAAAAGTGCCTTCCTCACCATCTTAAATAAGCATGCCCCATTCAAAAAATGTAGAACTAGGAATAGATATAGTCCTTGGTTCACTCCAGACCTGTCTGTCCTTGACCAGCACAAAAACATCCTGTGACGTTCTGCATTAGCATCGAATAGCCCCTGTGATATGCAACTTTTCAGGGAAGTTAGGAACAAATATACATGTTTTGTTTATTCCATGAGTAACTCTGTGTTGTTGTATGTGTCGAATTGCTATGCTTTATCTTGGCCAGGTCGCAGTCGCAAATGAGAACTTGTTCTCAACTAGCCTACCTGGTAAATAAAGGTGAAATAAAAAATAAAAATAAAATAAAATGTGACTAACAGAAATTGAATAATGTGTCCCTGAACAACGGGGGGGGTCAAAATAAAAAGTAACAGTCAGTATCCAGTGTGGCCACCAGCTGCATTAAGTACTGCAGTGCATCTCCTCCTCGTGGACTGCGCCAGATTTGCCAGTACTTGATGTGAGATGTTAACCCACTCTTCCACCAAGGCACCTGCAAGTTCCCAGACATTTCTGGGGGGAATGGCCCTAGCCCTCACCCTCCAATCAAACAGGTCCCAGACGTGCTCAATGGGATTGAGATCCGGGCTCTTCGTTGGCCATGCCAGAACACTGTTCCTGTCTTGCAGGAAATAACGCACAGAATGAGCTGTATGGCTGGTGGCATTATCATGCCGTAGGGGGGAGGAGGATTTCTTCCCTGTAATGCACAGTGTTGAGATGACAACAAGCTCAGTCCGATGATGCTGTGACACACCGCCCCAGACCATGACAGACCCTCTACCTCCAAATCGATCCCGTTCCAGAGTACAGGCCTTGGTGTAACGCTCATTCCTTCAATGATAAACGCGAATCCGACCATCACCTGTTGTAACTCGGGCAGTTGTTGTTGCCATCCTGTACCTGTCCCGCAGTGGTGATGTTCGAATGTACCGATCCTGTACATGTGTTGTTACATGTGGTCTGCCACTGCGAAGACGATCAGCTGTCCGTCCTGTCCCAACTGTAGCGCTGTCTTAGGCGTCTCACAGTACGGACATTGCAATTTATTGCCCTGGCCACATCTGCAGTCCTCATGCCTCCTTGCAGCATGCCTAAGGCACGTTCACGCAGATGAGCAGGGACCCTGGGCATCTTTCTTTGGTGTTTTTCAGAGTCAGTAGAAAGGCCTCTTTAGTGTCCTAAGTTTTCATAACTGTGAGCTTAATTGCCTACCGTCTGTAAGCTGTTAGTGTCTTAATCACCGTTCCACAGGTGCATGTTCATGGGAAATAGTTTTTAAACCCTTTAGAATGGAGATCTGTGAAGTTATTTGGATTTTTGCGAATTATCTTTGAAAGACAGGGTCCTGAAAAAGGGACGTTTCTTTTTTTTCTGCATTTGTGTCCTCTAGTCTTGTAAAGAGCAGGTTTAATGGCTGCTCCCTTATACATTTACATTTACATTTAAGTCATTTAGCAGATCTATGGTGGTAAAAAACATTGGACGATGACTAGTCCGCTCACTCTCCACCATGTGTGTTTGCACATTTAAACACTGGGGGGACTTTCTCTCATTCCATATCTGACTATTTTCAACAAGCACACAGTTGAAAACAAATACTGACAGTGGGTTCATTCAACATTATTAACTTAAAATCATAGTAATAGGTAACCTAGCAATGGTTGAATCACTATTGGGCAACATTTTGCCACTAGCTGCAAGTTGTTATATTTTAAGTCAAGTCTTTAAAGGGAATTGAAATATTTTGAATTCATTAGTAGCGTTGTGATGAAAATGTACCCTGAGATTATGCAAAATCATGTTAATTCCATCTCCGGATAAGCTGTTAGCAGGAGAGAGGTACATTTTTAGAGCTCGTCTTAAGACAGCACTGTGTACTGTACCAGTCATTCTGAGCAAGGAGTTCTAAACCTTCCAACTAAATTACAGAGTCCTTGAGTAGCTGGTGACAAGTAGAGCAAGGTCCTTTTCTCTCTCTAATAACTCCCAGATAGGGTTGTAGAGAGAATAAAGCATTACTATACAGGCACTTGATTTGGCTCTGATCGCTGTCTGATTCATCTTCATTGCTATACCTTTCTGTACCTTAGTTTAACTTCCTCAGTGTCGCTGAGAAGGGCAGATGATTCAAGGCTTTTATCCGTTAGATGAGGTCCTATAAAAAATTCAGCCAGGTTGCAAGTTCATGTAGTAATATTGATAATATTTTCAGACTTCATCCATTTTATTGACTTGAACTTTTCTGATGATGATATTGTGCATTTTGCTGTACAGTAAATGAGAGACGAAAGCGTGTGGATTTCAATAAATTTGCAGATGTGGAGATACCTCTGCTTTTAATGCTTGACTGTTCAATCATTTCCTAATGGGATTTTTGGACTAAATGCTAAATAGGCTTAAATGACATTGCCTGCAGCAAAACACACTGCCCCCTCACCAGATCATTAATGTCTACCTTTCATGTTGAATACTGTTTGTGTCCACAGTCAGTTGGGGTCCATGTTGCAGCCGTGAATAAGCTCTTTAGTAAAAATCATAGCACAGAATTCTCTTTGATCCACCCCAAAGTGTCTTTGATGATGGGAACAAACACAAGGACTTTGTGAGGCTAATTGGGATGTTATTTTGTTTGCAAGGACACCATCTGAAACAGTCTCTATGTGTGTGTGTTGTGGTACTGTAGGGACCCACGGCCCCAGGTGTAGGCCCTGTGTGATTTAGATGATTCAGACTAGGACAAATAGAATTAGCCTGTTTTATGTGACGTCCTCCTCCCTACACCAGAGACACAGCTGGACGTGGGAGGGCATTAGGGATGTACTTTTAAACCCACGTATAGTTCCAATGTACCAATGTGCTTTGATTTAAAAGATACAACGTTATGCCAATTAATAACATTCCCTTTGAATGTGTTCATCTCTATCGAATTAGCATACATTCTCTCCAATGTACACTGTCTACAGTTATACAAATTATTTTCTAGGTAAAGTGTTTGAGTGAGTTTTATTGTGGAGCTACAATATACATACTGACGTACATTCTTATTATACACTCTGACTATATTGATTCTGATGACTCTCAATATAAAGGCCTCATGGTATGATATTTGCATTTCCTTCCTCAGGTAAAGAATGTGTTGGACCAAGAGGGCTTCGGCCGACAGAAGCGAGGCTACAGAAGCATCGATGAAATTTACATCAAAATGACCGACCCCCTATTCAGCAAACAGTGGTATCTGGTGAGAGGTCATCATTTATCATTTCATGTCAGCCTCAATTTTGTTATTTTACCCACTGATCACTGATCCCTGATCCCAGACATATTCACTGCTGCTCCTCCTATGGAGATTATGTATTTTCATTAGGCCAGTCAATATTGCCCATGCCATCTCATCTCCCCGTTCATGTCACCCACCTCCCCAATGTTTACCCTGAACTGACAAGTGTGACTTTCCTGTCTTCCGGGGCCAATGTGCCTTCCATTATTCCACTTGTCAGATTAAACGCTCCCCAGTAGGTTCCCAGCAAAGTACCATATCCGTGACATTTACTTTTCCCCCTCCCTCTCATCCTCCACACCTCATCTCTTCCTCCCTCTTCCTTCGCCTTATCTTCCTCCATGTTGAGTAATTCTCTAATGACTCCTCGGCTGGGTGTCCTGCATCATGGCCTGTCTCCATATTGTTTGTGTGACTGATTAGATCAACACTGGCCAGGCTGATGGGACCCCCGGACTCGACCTCAATGTGGCTGAGGCTTGGGGACTGGGTTACACCGGGAGAGGCATCACCATAGCTATCATGGACGATGGTAGGTACCGTTATAGGCCTTACAGTTGAAGTTGTATCACTATCTCTGTAGAGATCATCACTGGGAGTGTAGTTCTGGGCTGGAGTTAAATTCTTTACACCAGGGGTGTCAAACTCATTTTGCCCGAGGGCCACATTCGGTCTTCACCGAGTGCCAGATGGTTGAAAATGCAGTTATATTTCCTCACTGTCAAAATGTGCAATTAATAAAAGTCTTCTATCTATGTTTTTATGAATTTTTGATTAGCCCTCACTGTTGAGCTTTCTTTTCGGTGATTGCAAGCAAGCTGAACAGAGTGAAGAGAATGTATAATGTAGAGCAACTATAATTTCTACACAGTTTCGATTTGGTTTTAGTAATTAAATATAGATTGACATTATTTTTTTATTTTGTCAATTCACCCACGGGCCACATTGAAACGGCTCGTGGGCCAGGGGCTGTATGTTTGATACCCCTGCTTTACACCCTGTAGCTCTTCAAGACCAGAGTTGGTAGCCACCGGTAACCATCGGTGGCTACTACATTGTGTGTTGATTAGAAATAGCTTGAAAGGTAATATTCATCCACTTGTTATTGTGGTTAATTATAGTTCATTGTGACAAGGTATCTATATGTGGTTAATTAACTAATTACAGTGCCTTGCAAAAGTATTCATCCCCCTTGGTGTTTTTCCTATTTTGTTGCATTACAACCTGTAATTTAAATTGATTTTTATTTGGATTTAATGTAATGGACATACACAAAATAGTCGAAATTGGTGAAGTGAAATGAAAAAACTAACTTGTTTCAAAAAATGATTTATTAAAAAAACGGAAAAGTGGTGCGTGCATATGTATTCACCCCCTTTGCTGTGAAGCTCCTAAATAAGATCTGGTGCAACCAATTACCTTCAGAAGTCAAATATTTAGTTAAATAAAGTCCACCTGTGTGCAATCTAACTGTCACATGATCTGTCACATGATCACAGTATATATACACACCTGTTCTGAAAGGCCCCAGAGTCTGCAACACCACTAAGCAAGGGGCACCACCAAGCAAGCGGCACCATGAAGACCAAGGAGCTCTCCAAACAGGTCAGGGGCAAAGTTGTGGAGAAGTACAGATCAGGGTTGGGTTATAAAAAAATAACAGAACCTTTGAACATCCCATAGAGCACTATTACATCCATTATTAGAAAATTGAAAGAATATGGCACCATAACAAACCTGCCAAGAGAGGGCCGCCCACCAAAACTCACGGACCAGGCAAGGAGGGTATTAATCATGGAGGCAAAGGAGACCCCTGAAGGAGCTGCAAAGCGCCACAGCGGAGATTGGAGTATCTGTCCATAGGACCACTTTACGCCGTACACTCCAGAGAGCTAGGCTTTACAGAAGAGTGGCCATAAAAAAGCCATTGCTTAAAGAAAAAAATAAACAAACACGTTTGGTGTTCGCCAAACGGCATGTGGGAGACTCCCCAAACATATGGAAGAAAGTACTCTGTTCAGATTAGACTAAAATTAAGCTTTTTGGCCATCAAGGAAAACGCTATTTCTGGTGCAAACCCAACACCTCTCATCACCCCGAGAAAAACATGCTGTGGGGATGTTTTTCATTGGCAAGGACTGGGAAACTGGACAGAATTGAAGGAATGATGAATGGAGCTAAATACAGGGAAATTATTGAGGGGAAACCTGTTTCAGTCCTCCAGAGATTTGAGACTGGGATGGAGGTTCACCTTCCAGCAGAACAATGACCCTAAGCATACTGCTAAAGCAACATACGAATGGTTTAAGGGGAAACATTTAAATGTCTTGGAATGGCCTAGTCAAAGCCCAGACCTCAATCCAATTGAGAATCTGTGGTATGACTTAAAGATTGCTGTACCCCAGTGGAACCCATCCAACTTGAAAGAGCTGGAGCAGTTTTTCCTTGAAGAATGGACAAAAATCCCAGTGGATAGATGTGCCAAGCTTATAGAGACATACTCCAAGAGACTTGCAGCTGTAATTGCTGCAAAAGGTGTCTCTACAAAGTATTGACTTTGGGGGCCGAATAGTTATGCACGCTCAAGTTTACATTTTTTTTTTTCTTATTTCTTGTTTTCTTGTTCAAAGTGATAGTCATGTTGTATACATCAAATGACACAAACCCCCCCAAAAATCTATTTTAATTCCAGGTTGTAAGGCAACAAAACAGAAAAATGCGAAGGGGGTGAATACTTTCGCAAGCCACTGTAACTTTTAAGTAAATTACATGTACAGCATACATGTACAGACCAGCTCCCAATTAAAATGTAATAAGCACAACGTAAAATCAAAGTCACCATTTCCTGTTTCAGATTTTCTTATAAAAGTCCAAATCTCCCCTCAAGACCTGTATTCTTTTGAAGAAAATATTGTAGCATTACCTCATAAATTTCTGTTGAAATTGTTACAGGGATCGATTATCTCCACCCAGATCTTGCATCAAACTACGTAAGTACTTGATCATTTCACAATATTCTCCAATAATTCCCTGTATTGCTGTTCTGAAATAAAATCACGCCTTGAAGTGGTGGTTTTGGCTGGTCTGTTGTTGAGTGCCAGTAGCGGTGCCAGTGGCAGGTGTATTCCAAGTTTCCTTCATGGTTGGCAAGTCTCCTTGTGTCCTTTGAGGACAGGGAAACGGGCAGCCAGCCAACCAAGCTGTTTAATGTTAATGCGCCAGCACTGTGACAGGCGGGATGGCAGGCCGATCTGTCACTAGCACAGATAATGCCAGGGTAGCTAGCGCCGCATAATGTGAGGCTCCAACTCCAGAATACTGATAATAACACCTCAAAGAACTGTCAGTGTCGCTGGCCAGAAAGAGGGAATAGAGGAAGGAGTAAAAGTAAGGAACTACATCTTTGAAGAGTATCTTAAATAACTCTCACCACGCTCGCCTCCCCCTAAAAATGGCACTTGTCTTTTCCTAGTAGCACTGACTTTGCTTATAAATACCTTGAGGGGAAATATAATTGATACGATTGTGATATGTTGGTGTCTCTCCCAACTATTTTAAGATGAATGCACTAATTGTAAGTAACAATGGATAAGAGCATCTGCTAAATGACTAAAATGTAAATGTAAAAATGGCACTCACATTACAAAACATCTCCAAACTATGTACTCAATAAGCTCAGTGTGTAGTGTTAAATGGCTAATTTCTGAAATCCTGAAATGGCTGTTTTGCTTTGACTGATAGTGAGAGCTGTGAATCTTATCGTGTCAGATCTGAGCCAATGACAGAGGCTTTATAGCAGCCCATTGCTGATACAGGGAAACAGTCTTTTGTAAAACAGCACCATCCAATAATGTGTTATCTTATAGAAATACAGTAATGAACAGCACTGAAAGGCTTTGCTGCATAAGTGTAGTTGGACACACACACACACACACACACACACACACACACACACACACACACACACACACACACACACACACACACACACACACACACACACACACACACACACACACACACACACACACACACACACACACACACACACACACACACATACATAGCCTTTCCTCCACACCATTTTCTCTTTCTTTACATATTGGAAAGATTTAGAGCTTCAGAGATGAGAAGGTGAGAGATGAGACGGCAAGAGAGCGAGGGAGAGAGAGGGAGGGAGGGAGAGGAAGGGAGAGAGATGAAGACATGTAAACAATTTTCTTTCACTCTGAGGATATTGGAAAAGCTTCAAACTATCATAGACGTTGTGGTTCATGCATGATTCCTGTGTGTGTGTGTTTATTTCTTGCCTGTGAACGGGGATGAGTCTAAGCCCAAAAATAGCCGTGAGCGTGGCAGTCGGGTTGATGCAGGAGGAACATGCTCTACTGGTCTGATGGATCATGATGTGTAAGGATCTAAAACTAACTTAGTGCTACACACTTCCTGTGTGTGTGTGTGGTGTATTTGTGTGATGTATATGCGTGTGTGTGTGTGTATGTGTTTGTATAGAGCACTGTTTCCTGATCTTTTCATGCTGATCCTCTACAGAAGTAATTCCCCCAACTATCAGTAAAACTATAACGCATTGAATATGCCATTCATCATTCAATTGAGATTGAAATACATTTGTGTGTGTGTCTGAGTGGGTGAGAGTTGATAAGAGAGGCTGATAAACTAATTTAGTGCATCTTCACTCTCTTCCAGGGCCGAAGTTGTTTTTGATATAATTTCTACCTATTTCCTCGAAGCCTACGAACACTGCAATCAGCCAGTATTGATTGGTCTTCATTAGTATGCGCAAGAGCGCACATTTATGTGTGTGTGTGTGTGTGTGTGTTTGTGTGTGTGTGTAGGGTTGCCACATTCTATAACACCTTGTATGAAATTGTTTCCTTGTAGTAAATTATTTTTCTTAATTTCCCTATTATCTTTGTGACGAAGAATTGTTAAAGACCCAGTGCAGTCAAAAATGTGATTTTTCTGTGTTTTATATATATTTCCACACTATGAGGTTGGAATAATACTGTAAAATGTTGAAAATTATGATAATGCTCTTTTAGTTTAAAAGATGTTTGAAAATACAGAAATTTCAACCTGTTTTGGTGGGATGGAGTTTTGGCCTGCCTGGTGAATTTGTTAAAACCTCTTTGGGCTAGGGAGCAGTATTTTGACGTCCGGATGAAAAGCGTGCCCAAAGTAAACTGCCTGTTACTCAGGACCAGAATCTAGGATATGCATGTAGATTTGAATAGCAAACACTCTAAAGTTTCTAAAACTGTTAACATAATGTCTGTGAGTATAACAGAACTGATATGGCAGGCGAAACCCCGAGGACAAACCATCCCCCAAAAATAATAATTCAGCCTACCACTATTTCCAATGGCTGTCATGTTAATTATGAGGCAAAAACCTCCCAGATTGCAGTTCATAGGGCTTCCACTAGATGTCAACAGTCTTTAGAAAGAGTTTCAGGCTTGTTTTTGGAAAAAATAGCTCTAATTTGTAGTTTTTCTAAGTGGATCCCATTTTGGCTGTAGTGTTTTCATGCGCGTGGATGAGAGCGCATTCTTTGTTGTTTATCTCCGGTAAAGACAATAACGATTCTCCGTCTTAAATTGTATCATTTATTTACATATTAGGGTTCCCTGAGGTTTGATTATAAACATTGTTTGACTTGTTTGGAGAAGTTTATTGGTAACGTTTGGGATTCATTTTGTATGCATTTTGAAGGAGGGAAACCGGTGGAGTATTGAATGAAGCACGCCAGATAAACTGAGTTTTTGGGGATATAAAGAAGGACATTATTGAACAAAAGGACCATTTGTGATGTAGCTGGGACCTTTTGGAGTGCCAACAGAAGAAGATCTTCAAAGGTAAGGCATTTATTTTATCGCTATTTCTGACTTCCGTGGCGCACCCGCCTGGTTTAAAAATGTTTTAAATTATTTTGTGTGCGGGGCGCTGTCCTCAGAAAATCTGACACAGCGGCTGGATTAACAAGACTTTATTTTGATGTATGACACTTGTATTTTCATGAAAGTTAAATATGACTATTTCTGTAATTTGAATTTCGCGATCTGCAATTTCACCGGATGTTGTCAAATCTATCCCGTTAACGGGATCTGATCCATAAGAGGTTTTAATAGACCAATAAGAAAGAGTTCCAAATCTCTCTGCCTATAACAGCTAGTTTTCTATTTTCTCCTCCCCACTTTGACCACTCCCAGTCCTAGCAAAACTCTTGCTTGAGAAATGTCTCTTTGCTAAGAATCACATTTTGTTTCCTTTTGACCATTTTCATTGAAAACAATCACGCCAAGGTACTGAATTGTTACCCAGAAATGTGATATTAAGATAAAAAATTCCTGCATTGGAGCTTTTAAAATTCATTGCCTATTGAATGACAGTTAAATCTAAAACCAGTCAATGTAATTTCATGCCAGGCTCTCGTTCTGGATGGTGATACATTCGGTAAATAGGTAAGATTAGTAAATCTACCACCGTGGCAGTGTCGTTATTATAATATGAAAGGTGAATGGAGGGTGTTTTCCAGGCTAAGTTGTAAAGCTCGTTCACGAGAGCACAAATATAGTATGGCTCTGCTTTATCAATGAAAACATGTATATGTTAACCTGTTTGGGATAGGGGGCAGCATTTTCATGTTAGATGAAAAGCGTGCCCAGAGTAAACTTCCTGCTACTCTGGCCCAGAAGCTAATATATGCGTATTATTAGTAGTATTGGATAGAAAACACTCTGAAGTTTCTAAAACTGTTTGAATGATGTCTGTGAGTATAACAGAACTCATATGGCAGGTGAAAACCTGAGAAAAATCCAACCAGGACGTGCGAAATCTGAGGTTTGTAGTTCTTCAACTCATTGCCTATCGAATATACAGTGTCTATGGGGTCATATTGCACTTCCTACGGCTTCCACTAGATGTCAACAGTCTTTAGAACCTTGTTTGATGCTTCTACTGTGAAGGAGGGGGGAATGGGAGCTGAATGAGTCAGGGGTCTGGCAGAATGGCATGAGCTGGTCACGCACTCTCACGTGAGAGCGACCTGCGTTCCATTGCAATTCTAAAGACAAAGGAATTCTCCGGTTGGAACATTATTGAAGATTTATGTTAAAAACATCCTAAAGATTGATTCTATACATCGTTTGACATGTTTCTACGAACTGTAATATAACCTTTTGAACTTATTATTGAAGATTTATGTTAAAAACATCCTAAAGATTGATTCTATACATCGTTTGACATGTTTCTACAAACTGTAATATAACCTTTTGAACTTTTCGTCTGAACTTTCGCCTGGAATTGCCCGCACCTTGTGAGTTTGGATTGTGAACTGAACGCGCTAACATAAGGAGGTATTTGGACATATATGATGGACTTTATCGAACAAATCAAACATTTATTGTGGAACTGGAATTCCTGGGAGTGCATTCTGATGAAGATCATCAAAGGTAAGTGAATATTTATAACGCTATTTCTGACTTTGCTGTCACGATAGCTAGGAGTGGTGGGTGTGGAGTCAGGCGCAGAGAGCAAAGTTTCCAAATGAGACGTATTTATTCCAAGCTGGGTCAAGCCAAAACAACAGACACAATGACCACAAAAACGGGACAGCAAACAATCCGTATAGGAACAAAACACAAACATCCACTGAGAGAAAGGAAATAAGCCCGCACAAAAGCAGGCGGGCCCTGAATGCTTAAATAGCCCCGAATTAACAGCAAATAAGGTACAGGTGAAAACAATCAAGACAAAACCAACAGACAAGGGAAAAGGAATCGGTGGCAGCTAGTAGACTGGTGACGACGACCGCCGAGCGCCGCCCGAACAGGGAGAGGAGCCACCTTTGGTGAAAGTTGTGACAATGGCGGGTATCTGCATTGCTTGTTTTTGTCTGAGCGCCGTACTCAGATTATTGCATGGTTTGCTTTTTCCGTAAAGCGTTTTTGAAATCTGACACAGCGGTTGCATTAAGGAGAAGTATATGTATAGTTCTGTGCATAATAATTGTATCTTTTATCAAAGTTTATTATGAGTATTTCTGTAAATTGATGTGGCTCTCTGAAAATTCGCCGGAGGTTATCGAGGCACAACATTACTGACCAAAAAACGGCAATGTAAACTGAGATTTTTCGATATAAATATGAACTTTATCGAACAAGACATACATGTATTGTGTAACATGAAGTCCTATGAGTGTCATCTGATGAAGATCATCAAAGGTTAGTGATTCATTTTATCTCTATTTCTGCTTTTTGTGACTCCTCTCTTTGGCTGAAAAATGGCTGTGTGTGTTTTTGTGACTAGGCTCTGACCTAACATAATCATATGGTGTGCTTTTGCTGTAAAGTATTTTGGAAATCGGACACGATGGGTATATTAACAAGAAGTTATTAAGCTTTAATTTGGTGTATTGCACCAGCGAATGTATGAAAGTTACATATTTCAACAAAAAAATATTGAATTTCGTGCGGTGCCTTTTCAGCAGAATGTTGTCGAGGGGTTCCGCAAATGCAACAGTTTGATAAACACAATAATTGGTTGGCCACGCAAATTCTAGAAACTCCACGTATACCAGAATTAAGGAAGATGGTTGATACAGTGTATTCGGAAAGTATTCAGACCTCTTGACATTTTCCACTTTTTTTTTTTTTTTTTTGCCTTATTCTAAAATGTATTAAATAGTTTTTGCACCCACATCAGTCTACACATATTGCCCAATAATGTCAAAGCAAAAACAGATTTAGACATTTTTGCGAATTTGTAAAAAATAAAGGAAATATCACATTTACATACGTTTTCAGACCCTTTACTCAGTACTTTTTTGAAGCACCTTTGGCAGCGATTACAGCAACGAGTTTCTCCCATTCTTCTCTGCAGATCTTCCCAAGCTCTGTCAGATTGGATGGGGAGCATCGTTGCCCAGCTATTTTCAGGTCTCTCCAGAGATGTTCGATCGGGTTTCCACTTTGGCTGGGCCAGAGCGTTGTCTTGGCTGTGTATTTAGGATCTCTCTGTACTTTGTTCCATTCATTTTTCTGTCGATCCTGACTAGTGTCCCAGTCCCTGCCGCTGAAAAACATCCACACAGCATGATGCTGCCACCACTATGCTTCACTGTAATGATGTTGCCAGGTTTCCTCCATACGTGTTGTTTGGCATTCAGGCCAAAGAGCTCAATCTTGGTTTCATCAGACCAGAAAATCTTGTTTCTCATGGTCTGAGAGACCTTTAGGTGCCTTTGGGCAAACTCCAAGCGGGCTGTCATGTGCCTTTTACGGAGGAGTGGCTTCCGTCTCGCTACTCTACCATCAAATCCTGATTGGTGGGGTGCTGCAGAGATGGTTGACCTTCTGAAAGGTTCTACCATCTCCACAAAGGAACTCTGGAGCTCTGTCAGAGTGACCATTGGGTTCTTGGTCACCTCCCTGACCAAGGCCCTTCTCCCCGGATTGCTCAGTTTGGCAGGGCGGCCAAACTGAGCAATCCGGGGAGAAGTAGAGTCTTGGTGGTTCCAAACTTCTTCCGTTTCAGAATGTATTCTTGCGGATTTTTAATGCTGCAAACATTTTTTGGTACCCTTCCCCAGATCTGTGCCGCGACAGAATCCTGTCTCGGAGCTCTACGGACAATTCCTTCAACCTCATGGCTTGATTTTTGCTCTGGCATGCACTGTCAACTGTGTGACTTTATATAGACAGGTGTGCGCCTTTCCAAATCATATCCAATCAATTGAATTTACCACAGGTGGACCACAGGTTTCAACAACCAATCCAAGTTGTTGAAACATCTCAAGAATGATCAATGGAAACAAGATGCACCTGAGCTAAATTTCGAGTCTCATAGCAAAGGGTCTGAATAATTATGTAAATAATATATTTCTGTTTTTTATTTTGTAATAAATTTGCAAAAATGTCCCCAAAACTTTTCGCTTTGTCATTATATGCTATTGTGTGTAGATTGATGAGGAGAAACATTTATTTAACCTCTCTGGTACCAGTGGGACGGTAGCGTCCCACCTCGACAACAGCAAGTGAAATTGCAGGGCGCCAAATTCAAAACAACAGAAATCCCATAATTAAAATTCCTCAAACATACAAGTATTATACACCATTTTAAAGATAAACTTCTTGTAAATCCAACCACAGTGTCCGATTTCAAAAAGGCTTTACGGCGAAAGCACACCATGCAATTATGTTAGGTCAGCGCCTAGTCACAAAAAACCATACAGCCATTTTCCAGCCAAGGAGAGGGCTCACCAAAGTCAGAAATAGCGATTAAATTAATCACTAACCTTTGATCTTCATCAGATGGCACTCACATGACTTCATGTTACAAAATAAATGTGTGTTTTGTTCGATAAAGTTAATCTTCATGTCCAAAAACCTCAGTTGAAATTTGCGCGTTATGTACAGTAATCATTGTCTCAAACAAACATCCGGTGAAAGTGCAGAGAGCCACATCAAATTACAGAAATACTCATCATAAACATTGATCTAAGATGCAAGTGTTATGCATACGATTAAAGATAAACTTCTCCTTAATGCAACCGCTGTGTCAGATTTCAAAAAGGCTTTACGGCAAAAGCATACCATGCGATTATGTTAGGTCAGCGCCTAGCCACAGAAAACCATACAGCCATTTTCCAACCAAGGAGAGGTGTCACAAAAGTCAGAAAAAGCGTTAAAATTAATCACTTACCTTTGATGATCTTCATCTGGTGGCACTCCCAGTTCTCCATGTTAGACAATAAATGTTTGTTTTGTTCGATAATGTCCCTCTTTATTTCCAAAAACCTCAGTTTTGTTGGTGCGTTTAGATCAGTAATCTAATGGCACAATGCGCACATCCAGACGAAAAGTTTTTTTAAAGTACAATTAAAAGTACAAGTACGTTGATTTTAAACGGTGTTTAAAAAAAAAAAAAAAACGGTGTTTAAAATCAATCCTCCGGTTGTTTTTGTCATAAATAATCAATAATATTTCAACCGGACAAAAGTTTCGTCAATAGAAAAGGAGAAACAAGAAAGGAGCGCTCCCGATTACGCGCTTGGCTCATGTCTGGAAATTTCCACTGGCCTCTCATTGAAAGTGGTGTATCTCCCTCATTTTTCACAGTATAAGCCTGAAACATTGCCTAAAGACTGGCCACGTGTAGAGGAAGCCATAGAGATTGTGAACTGGGTCCTAAGTCTTTGTATGGTGGATAGGCTTTCAATGGAAAAACAGCCTTTCAAAATAATAGTACTTCCTGGTTGGATTTTCCTCGAGTTTTCACCTGCCATATCAGTTCTGTTATACTCACAGACATTATTTTAACAGTTTTGGAAACTTTAGAGTGTTTTCTATCCAAATAGACTAATTATATGCATATCCTAGCTTATGGGCCTGAGTAGCAGGCAGTTTAATTTGGGCACACTTTTCATCCGGAGGTGAAAATACTGCCCCCTACCCAAGAGGTTTTATTTAATCCATTTTAGAATAAGGCTGTAACATAAGAAAATGTGGAAAAAGTCAAGGGGTCTGAATACTTTACAAATGTACTCTACAGTATATGAGACCTCAGGGAACTTTGACAATGACACTCCATATTCAGAAGCTTCTGACCATACAGCTCCTTTGGATTCTTGTACTTTTTTTGTTCACAATGAGAATATAATAAGTGGTACTCTGAGAGATGCATGAGAACATTTCTAGTACATAGGTCATTTGAGGATGTGGTAGCCTAATATTTCAATACGGCAAGGGATTGAAGATCTAAGCACTGCTGACATATCTCTTAGTCTCCAAAGTTGAGCTTGGAGACTTGTCCATCCCAATCTACATTTTTGAACATTAAATCCTGTTTGAATCCTTTCACATGTTTTGCAGCTTACAGTAGTATGATATTAAGTGTGAACAAAGGATCAGCCCAAACCATAGCATGTTTGCCCTAACACCAGTACCTGTTATAGTATTGGTATTGGAAAAACTGGAAAATATGTGCCAATTTTCAAATGGCCTCTTAATCAATTGTTGCTCTTACAATATGCATATTATTAATACTATTGGATAGAAAACAGTCTCTAGTTTCTAAAACCGTTTTAATTTTTTCTCTGAGTGGAACAGAAGTCATTTGGCAGCACTTTCCCTGACCAGGAAGTAGAATGTCAGAAATCTCTGCTCTCTTCAACGTTATGCCTATACATGGTCATTTGACGTAGGACCCTACGGACACTTCAGACGCCTTCCTCTGGGTGTCAAGAGGGTGTGAGAGAAGGAATTTTGTGTTCATCTTGTTTAGAGGTTGAATAATAGCTATTTCTTTGGCGTGACCGACCAATTCCGGAAGTCTGAAACGCGCGACTTGGGAGTGACATTGGGTTCTGTTTTGCTGCCGTTTTGGACGGGAACAATCTCCGGCTCGGTTTTTAGTTGATAAATGAGACCATATCATCGTAATGTATGTTTTTTCAATATAGTTTAATCAGATTATTTGAATTTTTTCGGGAGTTTTGCCGTGTTCCGTTCTCTGAATTTATTTATGTTGGACAGATCCGTGCCAGTGGACCGGTACCCATGCTAAATTAAGGTGGAAAGTTGCCATTATGAATCCAAACAACGACTCATCTGGACAAAGGACACATTGATCAACATTCTGATGAAAGATCAGCAAAAGTAAGACCCAATTTATAATGTTATTTCATATATCTGTCGTGCATGTCAACAGGTCGTGCGCGCCCAAGTGTGTCTGGCTAATGTGGCTATGCTAATATAGCACTACATTTTGTTTTCGCTGTAAAACATTTAATAAATCGGAAATATTGTCTGGAATCACAAGAATCCTGTTTTTCAATTGCTGCACAGTATGTATTTCTCAGATATGTTTTATGAGGAGTAATTAGGTATTTGATGTTGGTGTCTGTAAATGTTATGGCTGCTTTCGGTGCAATTTCTGATTGTAGCTGAAATGTAATTTATGATTTATACCATAAATATGCAAATTTTTAAAAAAAAACATATGCTATACAATAAATATGTTATCAGACTGTCATCTTATGAAGTTGTTTCTTGGTTAGTGGCTATATATATCTTTATTTGGTCGAATTAGTGATAGCTGGTGATGGAGGTAAAAACTGATGGTGTTAGAAAGTGGTGTCTTTTGCTAACGTGGTTAGCTAATAGATTTACATATTTCGTCTTCCCTGTAAAACATTTTAAAAATCGGACATGTTGGCTTGATTCACAAGCTGTCTACCTTTCATATGCTGTATTGGACTTGTTAATGTGTGAAAGTTAAATATTTTTAAAAAATAGCTTTTGAATTGCGCACTTGAGCTGGATGTTGTCATAAGTGTACCGGTGTTGGGCTGCACCCCAAACAGGTTAAAACCAGTACCTAACACCAGTACATAACACCAGCGCCTAATACCAGTACCTTCTTGCCCTATCATCACGCCTCAGCCTCAACCCTCTCTGTATACAGAGGTATCAACCCCTCCAAACAATCTTACTCATACTACAGGCACAGTGCTGGAAGTCATTCTCTTCACCTTCTTACCTGCTCCACACATCTGTAATTACTGATACAGCAGATACAGCAGAGCAGTAAACTGTGGTGTTTGGCATCTCTTTGTCCCTGAGTCATTCCTATATCCTCGCTGGTAAATGTCAGCCGGTATCTCACTAAGGTCTGAGCAGGCCGCTGGCCCGGTGAATGATCTGATAGGTTCAGCTCTACCACCGCCACACTCTCACCGCCATCTCCATTGTTTCTCTGGTGACCGAGGACACAACTCTGTAAAAACTCCCTGAGTCACGAACGCCACCCAGACAGACAACAAGCTACAAATCGAGAAATGAGGGGGAATTAGAAAATACAGGGTTTTGATTGGGACTGAGCTAAAGGAGAAAGGAAGATGAGAGCGAGGAGTGGAGAGTTATAAAGAGAGCGAGGAAGAGAAAAACAGACTGTCTGAGAGAGAGAAAAAGGGGAAAGACAGTGACAAGAGACTTGTTGAAGGTGGCTGTTTGAACATTTTTGGGTTTAGAAGAGTGGTAAAAGAGGATGAGGAACATGAAAGAAAGAGTGGCTTTCAGACAACAAGAGAGTTTGAAGGATACATTATTTGAAGATTGTTTCAAAATAGCAATCTCAAAGAGAAGCAGGTGCGATAGAAAAAGAGGGAGAGGTGTAAAGATACAAATAGTTTTCGAGTAAAGAACAGATAGAGATTCCTGTAATGTTTGGTGGATTTATAGATTTGCGTGTGTGGGTGTGTGCATGCCTTCGTGAGTGTGTGGGTGTGTGTGATTCTTCTGCAGAGCAGGCATTTGCTGATTATGCAGTCTGGGTTGATGACTCTCCGACAGATGTGTGCATGTAATGCATCGGTTTTCTCCTGCTTTTCCGCTGTTATTTCCACTCCTATTACTTTTGGACACGTGGAATTAAATGGCGGGAGTAATTGGTTTGTCAGTGTCCCAGCCGCTGTTCCTTGCAGTGACCATGCATTACTGTGACCATTCGTGTGTGTATGTGTGTGTGTGTGTGCACTCGTGTTGGAAATTGTCTTCATATTAATCTGGTCCACATGACATACAGTATTTCCATTAGACTGAAAGGTTTTCATTATAGCATGTTTGGCATGAGGGAATTCCAAACAATTATTTCTTGACGCAATCAACTTAAGGTCCCACACAGTCATCCTATTTCCCAAGTAAAATAAGCCTTTGCATGACCAAAATATCACCCATAATCTTTTTACGCTATTAAAATGCTCAGAAATGACGAAGTGTCAGCTTTTCTCTCATCTCTAACTGTCAGGAAGCTTGAAAAAAAACAGGCTGAGTGAGCTGGGAGCTTAGGGATGGAAGAACAAAAACCATATAGTGACTATCAGGTGTGTTACAGAAAATATACCGTTCACAACTCAAAGCAGCCACAGTTGCAATATCTAAATGTTGGCTACCATATATGGAAAACAGAAAGGAAAATGCTGCTCACTGCTGCTCATGCTCCCAATGGATGCCTGATGAAGACCTAAGGGTCAAAACGTTGTTAGAAATAAAATCACCTGGGAGCATGAGCAGCAGTGTGCAGCGTCTTCCGATCTATTCTCCATGAGTTTGCCTACAACAGCACCTGCGGAAAGTACCTGGATGCGTGTATGTTCTTCAGCTTTTGGCTACCATATATGGCAATGGCTATTTGCATATAGGCCTACTGCAACTCTGAGTATGGACCTGTGTAGAGTACGGACCTGAGTCGTGCCTTTCAATGCAATAGAATCCTACTCCAATGCGCTCTGCCTACAAGGACATCTCTTGCACAGGTCGTTTTGCATACTAAGTCTTGCATAGTTAGTTTCGTTTTGGTATGTTACATCAACGTGCCTAATATTGCATTGATTCGAGCACAATTCCCACAGTAGAGCAAAATGTTGATAGTCTTAACTAAAGGGGAAAACTAGAAATCTGAGTGTAGTTCAATCTCATGTTTCTCTGCATGGGCTGATATTTCTTCTGTGCGGAGATGGGCATCTGCGCATGCGCACAGCTTAGATTGAACATAGATGCAGAGAGGCAGCTACAACAAAAACATCAGTTCAGTCGTTATTAAAGCAGACACATCACAGCAGTCTAGGTTGGGTCTGGACAAGACAAGACTAGATTTGAGAAGGTCATTGCACCTTTAAGGGATGGTCTGTACTTTTGTGTTAACGCTACTCGTTTCCCCCTCAATCTTCCTCCTGTTGTGTCTTGTACTCTGCCGGATTTTAATGGTTTGTGTCCTGTCCTTTCAGAATGCAGAGGCCAGCTTTGACTTCAGCAGCAATGACCCATACCCATATCCCCGCTACACGGATGACTGGTTTAACAGGTAAAGACTAGCTGGCAAGCCCGTGTCCCTCCAAGGTCATCTGCCCCAAAGCAGTCATCAGCAGTATTGTATTTCTGGTGCCTGTTCAACAGTGCATGCCTTGCTGTCACCCAGGTTGTGACATGAGACATCTCAGTGTTGCCGCTGCTGAGTTAGTGCAGCACAGGACTAGTTGGCTAATTAGCTGGTTGTTTATAAATAGCAGACTGTCTGTGGCAAAGCATGCTGGGAGTGCAGAGAAGGCTCACTTCAATTACCCTGTGGGAAGTCCACACAGGAATACTCTCTCTCACACACACACACACACACACACACACACACACACACGTAGACACATTGTCAGATAGTTATTGTAATGCAAAATAGTGCCGGTCTCATGGTAATTAACCGTTAATTATTAATATAAATATGTTTAGCATCTCCAGGCTTCCACACATACAAGCCGCTGATGCACGCCTTTGGAACATCTACAGTTAAAAAGTCTAATAAATCAATTTAATATACACCATCACAATGAATCCATTATTTATTTTAGTCAGGTCTAAAGAAACATTATGATATGAAGAAATTGTATTTCGGAAGAACAGAATATTAGTTGGCTTATATGTTAAGTTATCTGGCCATGCCATAGGCTGTAGATTTGTTAATTTAGCTGACAAGATAAGTCCTGTGACATTATTTAATATTATTTGATTTTATAGTAAGAAGAATATAATTAAACAATAGGTGATCAAAGACATGATATATTGACGAGTAACCAATTCCCACTATGGTTTCCAACTTTATCCCCATTCCCCAATCTACCTGTGTGTTTCTGTGTGTAGTCATGGAACAAGGTGTGCTGGTGAGGTGTCTGCAGCAGCCAACAACAACATCTGCGGAGTGGGAGTGGCCTACAACTCTAAGGTGGCAGGTATGTAGACTGCTCTAATACTGTGGTAAATAACAGCTGGCTTTGAAGTAAAAGTAATAGTGATCACAGTCATGTCAGAAAATGTATAAAAGTGGCAGTGAGAATAACAGTACTAGTAGTGCTATGGCAGTGATAATAACAATACTAATGGCAGCTATACTCAATAATAATTATATTATTGTTCATCTTACTTCTCTCATCATTACCTAAAATTGTGAATTGCATCTTATATTTATAAAGTATGCCGCACAGAATAATAATGGACACAGAAATGTTCCGGGTAGCCTCAGAGAATAACATCGATCTACACGCTGACTCGGTGAGAGAGTTTATAAGGAAGTGCATTGAAAATGTTGTACACACTGTGAATATTAAAACCTACCCTAACCAAAAACCATGGATGGATTGCGGCATTCGCACAAAAGTAAAAGCGCGAACCACCGCATTTAACCATGGAAAGAGGACTGGGAATATGGCCGAATATAAACCGTGTAGTTATTCCCTCTGCAAGGCAATCAAACAAGCGAAATGTCGGTATAGGGACAAAGTGGAGTCGCAATTCAACGGCTCAGTCACAAGACGTATGTGGCAGGGACTACAGGCAATTACAGACTACAAAAAGAAAACCAGCCACGTCACGGACACCGACGTATTGCTTCCAGACAAACTACACACCTTCTTTGCCCACTTTCAGGATAATACAGTGCCACCGACGCGGACCGCTAACAAGGCCCCCCCTCTCCTTCTCCGTGGCTGACGTGAGTAAGACATTTAAACGTGTTAACCCTCGCAAGGCTGCTGGCCCAGACGGCACCCCTAGCCGTGTCCTCAGAGCATGCGCAGACTAGCTGGCTGGTGTGTTTACGGACATATTCAATCGCTCCGTATCTCAGTCTGCTGTCCCTGCTTCAGGATGGCCACCATTGTTCCTCTACCCAAGAAGACAAGGATAACTGAACTAAATTACTATCGCCCCGTAGCACTCACTTCTGTCATCATGAAGTGCTTTGAGAGACTAGTCAAGGATCATATCACCTCAACCTTACCTGCCACCCTAAACCCACTTCCGTTTGTATACCGTCCCGACAGGTCCACAGACAATGCAATCTCCATCACACTGCACACTGCCCTATCCCATCTGGACAAGAGGAATACCTATGTAAGAATGCTGTTCATTGACTAGAGCTCAGCATTCAACACCAAGTGCCATCCAAGGTCATCATTAATCTGGAGGCCCTAGGTCTCAACCCCGCCCTGTGCAATTGGGTCCTGGACTTTCTGACGGGCCGCCCCCCAGGTGGTGAAGGTAGGAAACAACATCTCCGCTTCGCTGACCCTCAACACTGGGGCCCCACAAGGGTGCATGCTCAGCCCCTCCTGTACTCCCTGTTCACCCATGACTGTGTGGCCATGCACGCCTGCAACTCAATCATCAAGTTTGCAGACGACACAACAGTAGTGGGCTTGATTACAAACAATGACGAGACAGCCTACAGGGAGGAGGTGAGGGCACTCAGATGGTGGTGTCAGGAAAATAACCTCTCACTCAACAAAACAAAGGAGATCATCGTGGACTTCAGGTAACAGCAGAGTAGTGAAGGTGGAAAGTTTTAAGTTCCTCAGCGTACACTTCCCAGACAAACTGAAATGGTCCACCCACACAGACAGTGTGGTGAAGAAGGCAAAATAGATAGTGAGGTCCGTACAGGTGCATCAAAGCTGGGACCGAGAGACTGAAAAACAGCTTCTATCTCAAGGCCATCAGACTGCTAAACAGCAATACATTTGGCTTGTCACCTAAAACCCTGACAAACTCTTACAGGTGCACAGTTGAGAGCATTCTGTCAGGCTGTATCACCGCCTGGTACGGCAACTGCACCGCCCTCAACCGCAAGGCTCTCCAGAGGGTGGTACGGTTTGCGCAACGCTTCAATGGGGGCACACTACCTGCCCTCCAGGACACCTACAGCACCCAATGCCACAGGAAGGCCAAAAAGATTATCAAGGACAACAACCACCCGAGTCATTTCCTGTTCACTCCGCTACCATCCAGAAGGCGAGGTCTGTACAGGTGCATCAAAGCTGGGACCGAGAGACTGAAAAACAGCTTCTATCTCTAGGCCATCAGACTGCTAAACAGCAATCACTAACTCAGAGAGGCTGCTGCCTACATAGAGACTCAATAGTCACTTTAAACAATGCCACTTTAATAATGTTTAAATATCTTACATTACTCATCTCATATGTATATGATGTATCTTATACCATGTATTGCACCTTGCCTATGCCGCTCGGCCACTGCTCATCCATATATTTACATGTACATATTCTTATTCCATCCCTTTAGATTTGTGTGTATTAGGTAGTTGTTGAGGAATTGTTAAATTACTTGTTATATATTACTGCACTGTCGGAACTAGAAGCACAAGCATTTCGCTACACTCGCCTTTAAAACTTCTCTAGGATAGGGGGCAGCATTCAGAATTTTGGATGAAAAGCGTGCCCAAATTAAACTGCTTGCTACTCATGCCCATAAACTAAGATATGCATAGTTATTAGTAGATTCGGATAGAAAACACTCTGAAGTTTCTAAAACTGTTTGAATCATGTCTGTGACTATAACAGAACTTATTTGGCAGGCGAAACCCCAAGGACAAACCATTCAGATTTTTTTTTAGGTCACTCTATTTTCAATCAGGTTTCATTGGGAATCCAGATTTCTAAGGGACCTCCTTGCAGTTCCTATCGCTTCCACTGGATGTCATCAGTCTTTAGAAATTGGTTGATGTTTTTCCTTTGAGAAATTAAGAAGTAAAACTTTTCAGAATGAGGCTCGAGGGAAGTTTACTCTTTGTTAGAGGCGCGTTACACAGAGGCTCGCTACATGTTGTTTTCCTCCGGTATTGAACACAGATCATCGTCTTCAATTTTATTGATTATTTACGTTAAAAAATACCTAAATGTGTATTTCAAAAGTAGTTTGAAATGTTTGGACAAAGCTTACAGGTAACTTTTGAGATATTTTGTAGTCAAGTTGCGCAAGTTGGAACTGGTGTTTTTCTGGATCAAACGCGCCAAATAAATTGACATTTTGGATATAAATCGACGCAATTAATCGAACAAAAGGACCATTTGTGATGTTTATGGGACATATTGGAGTGCCAACAGAAGAAGCTCGTCAAAGGTAAGGCATGAAATATATCTATATTTCTGCGTTTTGTGTCCTGCCTGGAGGGTTGAAATATGATGGTCTGTGTTTGTTTGCTTGGGTGCTATGCTCAGATAATAGCATCCTTTGCTTTCGCATTTTTGAAATCTGACACGTTGGCTGGATTCACAACAAGTGTAGCTTTAATTTGGTATATTGAATGTGTGATATCATCAAAGTTAAATTTTTATAGTAATTTATATGATTTTGGCGCTCTGCATTTTCACTGGATGTTGGCCAGTTGGGACGCTAGCATCCCACATATCCCAGAGAGGTTTTAACATCTGCTAACCATGTGCACGTGACCAATAACATTTAATTTGATTCTACACAGACACTCCCCAGTATTGATCAGCTTGTGAACTCACAGACAAATTATATCTTTGGTTTTATACAATACTGTAAATGTGAGAATGCAGTTGCAGAAGCAAAATTACAACACTCGATATAGACAATTCCATTCTTCCATTTCTCATTGAATTCTCCCTTTGATTTGGCTATGGAAGCAGCTATGTCACACTTTGTTTTGGGTGGAATTCAAATTTCCAATTGAGAGACTTCTTCATCAGTATGTTGTTAATAACCTCGAACTCATCAATTTCCATAGAGGTTGAAAGGAGTTATGGAAGCACCATAATGAAGGATTTGATGTTACAATTAATTGGTTTAGAGATTTCATTATGTTTACATACGTTTTTCTCCAAATAGGTGCATCAACGGGGGCTGAATATATTTCATATATACAGTTTGTATAAAGACTGGCCTAACATAAAGAGATGTAGGTTAAACTGTAGCACCAACACAAATTACCTAATTGCTAACTGGTATATTTTGTTATAAAGTACTTTCTCCAGTTTTTAAAGCAATAGTCAAGCCATACAAAATATATTTGGTCAACAGTGGCTTAGCATTTTAATAATGTGTAACCAATGGCTTGACTGATTCATACGATAGACAATGTGTATCTTACACTACATGTCTCTCCCCACCCATCCTCTCCTCCTCCCCCAGGTATCCGTATGCTGGACCAGCCCTTCATGACGGACATCATCGAGGCATCATCCATCAGCCATATGCCCCAGGTCATTGACATCTACAGTGCTAGTTGGGGTCCCACCGATGACGGCAAGACAGTAGACGGACCCAGAGAGCTCACTTTGCAAGCCATGGCTGATGGAGTCAACAAGGTGCACACACACACACACACACACACACACACACACACACACACACACACACACACACACACACACACACACACACACACACACACACACACACACACACACACACACACACACACACACACACACACACACACACACACACACACACACACACACACACACAAACACACTGGGCTGACTGGAAATAACAGGCTTATAGAGTACCTGTACTTGTCTTACTGGGGTAACTGTGTTCTTTGAAGAGGCATACATTATATTAGACTCAAGACACAGAATAGGAAAAAGAACAGCCTTGCTGTTACACACTTTCACAGACACCCCCTAGACACACACAGTTAGTTAGGATACTGCCAGTGGCAATTAGCTGCTTGATGATTCACAATACCATGCAGGGGGTGGTCTGATCTGCTCTGACCCTATCTCATCCAATGTTGTTGAGGAGGTGCAAAATGTGCTCTAAGATAAACACAACTAATCAAGCAGTATTCCACTATGCCTCTCTCATGCTAATGATCACATATGTAAACCATTACGTAGGCTAGGCACGATGCACGTTGTACAATAACAAAAATAGTACTTTCTTTTCCACCGACCTAAGATGAGAATAATTCAATTCGATTATTTTCCATTAAACAGCCATGCATGTTTTTTGTTATTCTCTTTAACAGCTGGGGAACACTTGTCACCCCCGCCCCGGTACAATCACTTCACTCTAAACAAGATACTTAGTTTGCATCTTGAGCGAGGTGGCTTCATTTTGCAAATTGACATGGATAATGGAAATAAATCATATGGAATATTCTGGAAGCGGTGCTTGATACATAAGAGTGCTTCATTTTGGGAGCGCTGGAGACAATAGCCGTGCACATATGTAATCTCACTGCATTTCAAACGGCACTTTGCAATTTAGATGGAGAGGCAGGAATAGATGTGGTGAGAGGGACACATACGCAAATCAGGTTTACCTAGATCAGGGGTTACCAACATAAGGGACCTTCCTTGATTTGAGGGAGAAAATATGTACAGTTGTGGCCAAATATGTTGGCCGCAACTGAATTATTCTAAAATAATTAAATAAACCCAGTCACTACAAAGATGCAGCCATCCTTTCTAACTCAGTTGACGGAGAGGAAGGAAAGCGCTCAGGGATTTCACCATATCACCTTCACTTGTATCTTTGTAGTGACCAGGTGTATTGATACTATCCAAAGTGTGATGACTAACTTCACCATTCTCAAAGGGATATTCAATGTCTGCTTTTTTATTTTTACCCATCTGCCAATAGGTGCCTTTCTTTGCGAGGCATTGTAAAACCTCCCTGGTCTTTGTGGTTGAATCTGTTTGAAATTCACTGCTCGACTTCAATGCACATTTCACATGTTTTTTTTGTAATTTAAGTAATTCAATGTTATGGGGGTTTTAAGGTAAGTGGTACGCTGTTCAGCTAAAATGTGGAGCGTATGGAAATTCATCAGTTATTCTGCGCTCTGGCACACTCAGACGAGACTGCTCTGAAATCAGAGTAGATACCCAGAGCGAATTTACCAGCAATGTCTGACAGTTGTCGCAGTGACATCATAAACATTCTATTGAAATAGGTACTTGCATAGTGGAGTCTTTTGGTTAGGCATGTAGCTAACTAGCTAAACAATGCACCATAATCCCAACTCATAAAGTTACTACCCTACATGAATCTGCAGGTAACTAACCAACCAGGTTCAATGTTAACTGGCTAACATTAGGCTACAACTAGCAATGCAAATTGAGGTACGAATAAGGTACGAATAATATTGAGGTACGAATAATATTACTACATAGATCATACACGTAACGTTAGACAGCTAGCCAGACAGCTAATGTTAGCTAAATACAATTGAGTCTGTTTTAGTCATTATCCGTCTGTGACTGATAATTGCACTACTGAGAAGACTCTGGTCCACCTCGTTATGAGAGTTCTGCATGGGCAGTACTTTAACTTGAAATGAAAATGACTGACAAAATTAGAAATGTGTAATATCTGAAAATGTAGCTAGCTAGACTCTCTTACCTGTATACATGGATGGACTTTTCTCCCTCTCTGTCACGGATGTCATGCTTGACCTTAGTTTGAAGATGTAACCCAGAAACAGGTGTTTTATACAACAGCCTTCTGTGTGTTCTCTTTTCCACTCTGTCTGCATATTTGCAAAAAAATGCCAGATTTTTCTCCACCTCCTTAGCTATCATACTCTAGTTCAACTCATTTAAAAACACAGTCCACCAAAAAGTGGAGAGCAACACTTATGCAGTTGTACTACGTGATGTCTTTCAAAAAAAGCTGCGTTAGAAAGGATTACCCACACATACTGAACAGCTCATATTATAGACAGAAGCGGGCTACATGGCAGACAAATCCAAACTCATCTCTCGGCATGTCCAGCCCACTCATTATCTCAGACAATCATGGCTAGCGGGAAGGTTCCTGTCTTTTTCTGTGGCTAAACCAACTAAACCCCTAATTTAACAATTGTATTCATATTTACATATGGCATACACGTGTGTCATTAAGGCACATGAAAGTTCACATGTTCCATAAGGCATTTCTGCCAAAAAAATACATTTTGATAAATGCCGATGCTGTGAAGTAGTGACTCGCGACATACACCTAGTTTCCTGAATCGGGTCACATTTATATGTGCAGGGATACTGGAGTGATGGAGTTAGATACTGTGCAACGGGATATAAGATAAACAGTGTGTAGAGTCAGTATAAATGTATACGCATATTATGTGTAATTGAGCAAATGATGAGTATTGTGTGTGTGTTGGAGTGACAGCGTGTGTGATTGTGTAGGGCCCTGTGAGTATGCATAGAGACAGTGCAAATATATATTTTTTAAAGGTCAAGAAAGATACAAGGTAAACAGTCCGTGTAGCTATTTTGTTAGCTATTTATCCGTCGTATTGCTTGGGGATAGAAGCTGTTCAAGAGCCTGTTGGTGTCAGACTTGATGCACCGGTACCTCTTGCCGTGGGTGGTTGGGGTCTTTGACGATTTTCCAGGCCTTCTTTTCACATCGCCTGATATAGAGGTCCTGGATGGCAGGGAGCTCGGCCCAGTGATGTACTGGGCTGTCCTCACAACACTCTGTAGTGCCATGTGATCAAGGGCGGTACTATTGCCATACCAAGCAGTGATGCAGCCAGTCAATATGCTCTCAGTGGTACAGCTGTAGATCTTTTTCAGGATTTGTGTGTTTGAACCATTTTAATTCTTTAGTGATTTGGAACCGAGGAACTTGAAGCTGTCTACCTGCTCCACTGCCACCCCGTCGATGTGGATGGGGGTGTGCTCGCCCCCCCATTTCCTGTAGTCCGTGATCAGCTCCTTGGTCTTGCTGACGTTGAGGGAAAGGTTGTTACTCCGGCACCACACTGCCAGGTCACTGACTTCATCCCTGTAGGCTGGCTCATCATCGCCAGTGATCAGTCCTACCGCTGTCGTGTTATCAGCGAACTTGATAATGGAGTTGAGGGTCAGCGTGGTGGAGGTGATGTTGCCTACCCTCCCCACCTGTTGTCAGAAAGTCCAGAATCTAGTTGCAGAAAGAGGTGTTCAGACCCAGAGTCCTAAGCTTGGTGACGAGCTTGTAGGGGACAATGGTGTTGAACGCTGAGCTGTAGTCAATGAACAGCATTCTCACATAGGTATTCCCCTTATCTATGGGGGTGGGTGCAGTGTTGAGAGCAATTGAGATTGCGTCATCTATGGATCTCTTGGGGCGGTATGCAAATTGGAGTGGGTCTAGGGTGTCTGGGATGGTGGAGTTAATGTGTGCCATAACCAGCCTCTCAAAGCACTTCATGATTACAGAAGTGAGTGGTACAGGGCGGTAGTCATTGTGGAATGAAGCCTTAGAGTTCTTGGGGACAGGAATGATGGTAAACATCTTTAAACATGTAGAGATTATAGACTGGGAATACGGAGAGGTTGAAAATGACCATGAAAATGCCTATCAGCTGTTCTGCGCATGCTCTGAGAATGCGCCCTGGAATACCGTCAGGCCCCGCGGCCTTGCGGTTATCGATGACAATGTGGAAGACGTAAATGCTGTTTTACACAGGGTCAATGAAAATCTGTGTTTCACCCCCCCCAAAGCTCTGTCCCTACTCTCAAAAAGGAATTTCTCAGTTTTACACTCAAACTTTGTAATTAAAGAGGCCAGGTTCCACTCATTCAGTGTATCTTTACAAAGCTGTCCATTCATTGGCCTTGACCTCTGCATTTAAGTACAGAAATATAAAAATTATGGAAACATACACAACATGACCAAAAGTATGAAACCATGAAAAACTTTACAGTTTGCATTTGGCTTTGGGGCAGGTAGCGTCCTCCTGGCATCCGCCAAACCCAGATTCATCCGTCAGAATGCCAGATGGTGAAGTGTGATTCATCA
The DNA here is from genome assembly GCF_045679555.1 of Salvelinus alpinus. Lineage (NCBI taxonomy): Eukaryota > Metazoa > Chordata > Actinopteri > Salmoniformes > Salmonidae > Salvelinus > Salvelinus alpinus. The sequence goes on from NC_092088.1 coordinate 49,520,763, forward strand.
CTCCAGAGATCGCGTTCCCACTTCTCCAGAGTCCAATGGCGGCGAGCTTTAGACCACTCCAGTCGACGCTTGACATTGCGCATGGTGATCTTAAGCTTGTGTGTGACTGCTAGGCCATGGGAACCCATTTCATGCTCCCAACAAACAGTTATTGTGCTGACATTGCTTCCAGAGGCAGTTTGGAACTCGATAGTGAGCGTTACAACCAAGGACAGACAATTTTTACGCGCTGCGAGCTTCAGCACTCTGGGGTCCCGTTCTTTGAGCTTGTGTGGCCTACCACTTCGTGCAGAAATATGACGAACTGACGAACTGACATCCTATGACGGTGCCACATTTAAAGTCACTGAGCTCTTCAGTATGTCCATTCTACCGCCAATGTTTGTCTATGAAGATTGCATGACTGTGTGCTCGATTTTATTCACCTGTCAGCAACAGGTGTGGCTGAAATAGCCCAATCCACTAATTTGAAGGAGTGTCCACATACTTTGTTTATATAGTGTAGCTAGCTAGTTAGCTAGCTAAACTAACTTGGCTACATGACATTTAAGGTAAACTCTAACGTTAGCTAGCCAACAGAATTTGCATCCATTCTCCTCAACTTCACAAGTCCGACTAAAGCTGCCACTGTCAGAAACCATTGAAAACCAGTACAGTAACGCCAGATAACTCAATCAATCACCATGCAAGCATAAGATAAGCCTGCCAAATGGCTTGGTTAAATTTACCCATATATAGAATAAGTCAAATCTAACTTTAGTAACTTAGCTAGCTAGCCAGCAAATTTAGGTAACATAGCTAAGGAGTGAAACATTGTCTGAGACAGTCCAGAAGAAGTTTCAGACTAAGCTAGCTAAGGTACCTAGCTAGCTTTAACTAGCTACCATTACAGACACTGACATAGTTTATACACTTCAGTAAGATAGTGTCGCGGGCATGGTCGTGAGGCTAACTTTGTTAGCTAGCTAACGTTACCACAGCCAGATATATTAGAACAGAAAATGGCTAGCTAGCTAACTGTTGTATGCTATCTAACTAACACTCAATCTAATGTTAGCTAGCTACCTAATTATGATTGAACAACCTATTTAACCTGAATGACCATCAAATACATAATTTGTAACATCTGTTACATACAGTTGAAGTTGGAAGTTTACATACACCTTAGCGAAATACATTTAAACTAAGTTTTTCACAATTCCTGACATTTAATCCCAGTAAAAATGCCCTGTCTTAGGTCAGTTAGGATCACCACTTTATTTTAAGAATGTGAAATATCAGAATAATAGTAGAGAGAATAATTTATTTCAGCTTTTATTTCTTTCATCACATTCCCAGTGGGTCAGAAGTTTACATACACTCAATAAGTATGGGTCAAACGTTTCGGGTGGCCTTCCACAAGCTTCCCACAATAAGTTGGGTGAATTTTGGCCCATTCCTCCTGACAGAGCTGATGTAACTGAGTCAGGTGTCTAGGCCTCCTTGCTCACACATGCTTTTTCAGTTCTGCCCACACATGTTCTATAGGATTGAGGTCAGGACTTTGTGATGGCCACTCCAATACCAATACCTTGACCTTGACCATTTACGACCAAGCTTTAACTTCCTGACTGAAGTCTTGAGATGTTGCTTCAATATATCCACATGATTTTCCTACCTCATGATGCCATCTATTTTGTGAAGTGCACCAGTCCCTAAAGCAGCAAAGCTCCCCCACAACATGATGCTGCCACCCCCGTGCTTCACGGTTGGGATGGTGTTCTTCGGCTTGCAAGTTCCCCCTTTTTCCTCCAAACATAACGATGGTCATTATGGCCAAGCAGTTCTATTTTTGTTTCATCAGACCAGAGGACATTTCTCCAAAAAATATGATCTTTGTTCCCCTGTGCAGTCTTTGTCTCCACCGTAGTCTGGCTTTTTTATGGCGGTTTTGGAGCAGTGTCTTCTTCCTTGCTGAGCAGCCGTTGAGGTTATGTCAATATAGGATTCATTTTACTGTGGATATAGATACTTTTGTACCTGTTTCTTCCAGCATCTTCATGGTTCTTTGCTATTGTTCTGGGATTTATTTTCACTTTTGCACCAAAGTACGTTCATCTCTAGGAGACAGAACACGTCTCCTTCCTGACAGCTGCGTGGTCCTATGGTGTTTATACTTGCGTACTATTGTTTGTACAGATGAACGTGGTACCTTCAGGCGTTTGGAAATTGCTCGCAATGATGAACCAGACTTGTGGAGGTCTAATTGTGATACAGCGAATTATAAGTGAATTAATCTGTCTGCAAACAAATGTTTACTGCCTGTAAACAAATTACTTGCGTCATGCACAAAGTAGATGTCCTTACCGCCTTGCCAAAACTATAGTTTGTTAACAAGAAATTTGTGGAATGGTTGAAAAACGTGTTTTAATGACGCCAACCTAAGTGTATCTTAACTGCATTTTTTGGTGTGTAAATTACACCTCAAAGCCAAGCATGCAAGAAGCCTTGACCTGTCTGGTGCACACATATTTCTCTGTCCTCAGTTTGATGAATCTGTATTTTTACCTTGTAACTGATTGCTTATGGAAAGAGAGAAGGAACAACACATGTTAAGAACAAATCATTTTTTACAATGACGGTCTACTGGGGAACAGTGGGTTAACTGCCTTGTTCACGGGCAGAACAACAGAATTTTACCTTGTCAGCTCAGGGATTTGAGTTACTGGCCCAAAGCTCTAACCATTAGTCTACCTACCGCCCCAGCACTACTACAAATGTACTGCTATCACTACAGATGTAGGATCTTAATATGAGCCAGTTTGCTACAGCAGGAAAATAAACCTGCAGCAACTGGAAATGTGAATTGTTATCTGGATTATAATTAATGACTTTTTTTGTAGGTGTTGATACATTTTTCGGGAATAAAAATCAAGTCTGAAATGTATAGGTGGAAATTACAAACTTTTAAACCTCATATACACTATACGTTTTATATTTCCTGCATTGCAGGAAAGTTCTCCTGCTACAGGGTGATAACATTAAGATCTACATCTGTACCACTTCCACTGCTTCTACCCCTATAACACATCCTGAAGCCAGTTGATGTGTTGTCTTGTAGGGCCGAGGAGGGAAAGGCAGTATCTACGTATGGGCCTCTGGAGACGGTGGTAGCTATGACGACTGTAACTGCGATGGTTACGCCTCCAGCATGTGGACCATCTCCATCAACTCAGCCATCAACGACGGCCGCACGGCCCTGTATGACGAGAGCTGCTCCTCCACCCTCGCATCCACCTTCAGCAACGGACGCAAGAGGAACCCTGAGGCTGGCGTGGTGAGTGTGTTAGAAGGGGTGTGAAAAAAAGAGAGAGGGAGTGGTTGACCAAGTTCATCTCATTGTTATCCTCAGGCTGAGTACTTTGAGTACACTGAGTGCATATATCTGCCATCAGAGTAAAGGACTGGGACAATGACATAGCAGAGAGAGATGGACTATAACTTTCTGCTTGGTTGTTATATCTGCATTTATCTGGAGTATTATCTCGACGTGCAGAGTTATCACAAGACAATGTATGAATCATCTGTGCCATAGGGGGCGGAAGGGAGGGAGAGAGGGATGAGATAGGCCCTAAATTGACACGTCACTATGGCAAACTATTTGACCATGGTTACTGATTAAAACCTTGACAAAGTACAAGCTCAGTGAGCACATCCTTGCAATTGAGAAGGGTAGACACAGGAAAAACTGGCTCCCTGTTGAGGAAAGGCTGTGCAACCACAGCACCACAGCAGAACCCAAGATAGAGCTGCATTTCCTGACAAAATGTAAAAAATATAAAGAGAGTGTAATTTCCACAAATTTGAAAGTCTTACTAAAGGATTCAAAGACCTCTCTGATGAGAATAGGCTACCCGTCCTGTTGGGGGAGGACGCAGAGAGCTGTGGGTTGGCAAAGCACTACATTGCTACCTGCCATAAAATGAGGAACAGTGTCTGACAGACCAACCAACCTGCACATGTCCACTATGTTATTGTTACTGCTCAATGTATGGTTATTTTGACCCTTGATTATTGTTGTTACTGATTGTCCCATTAACAGTCTTGATTATTACAATTTTAATGATGTTAATATTGTAAATGTATCACTTAAACTCCAAAGTACGCTTTGGCAATACAGTAGCTTGAGAAAGTATTCAACCCCTTGGCATTTTTCCTATTTTGTTGCCTTACAACCTGGAATTAAAATGTTTTTTTGGGGGGTGTTTGTATCATTTAATTTACACAACATGCCTACCACTTTGAAGATGCAAAATATTATTTATTGTGAAACAAACAAGAAATAAGACGAAAAGACTGAGAACTTGAGCGTGCATAACTATTCACTCCCCCAAAGTCAACACTTTGTAGAGACACCTTTTGCAGCAATTTCAGCTACAAGTCTCATGGGGTGTCTCTATAAGCTTGTCAAATCTAGCCACTGGGATTTTTGCCCATTCTTCAAGGCAAAACTGCTCCAGCTCCTTCAAGTTGGATGGGTTCCGCTGGTGTACAGCAATCTTTAAGTCATACCACAGATTCTCAATTGGATTGAGGTCTGGTCTTTGACTAGGCCATTCCAAGACATTTAAATGTTTCCCCTTAAACCACTCGTGTTGCTTTAGCATTATGCTTAGGGTCATTGTCCTGCTGGAAGGTGAACCTCCATCCCAGTCTCAAATCTCTGGAAGACTTTCCCTCAAGAGGCTTCCTGTATTTAGCGTCATCCATCATTCCTTCAATTCTGACCAGTTTCCCAGTCCCTGCCAATGAAAAACATCCCCACAGCAAAAAAAAATCTTTAAGCAATGGCTTTTTTTCTGGCCACTCTGCCGTAAATCCCAGCTCTGTGGTATGTACGGCTTAAAGGGGTCCAATGGAGCTTTGCAGCTCCTTCATGGTTATCTTTGGTCACTTTGTTGCCTCTCTGATTACTTCCCTCCTTGCCTGGTCCGTGAGTTTTGGTGGGCGGCCCTCTCATGGCAGGCTTGTTGTGGTGCAATATTCTTAAAAAAAAATTAATAATGGATTTAATGGTGCTCAGTGGGATGTTCAAAGTTTCTGATAATTTTTTATAACCCAATCCTGATCTGTACTTCTCCACAACTTTGTCCCTGACCTGTTTGGAGTTCTCCTTGGTCTTCATGGTGCCGCTTGCTTGGTGTTTATACACCTGTCATCAATGGGTGTGGCTGAAATCGTCGAATCCCCATGCTCCCCATGCTTTTGTATATATAGTGTATATGAGAACCGTATTTGACAGCACTGTTTGTGTTTTGACTTGCACCAGAAAGCCATGACGGTTGAGAGAGCCAAGGATTCCCTCATGGGCTTCTTCCTCTCTGACTAATTGGATAAGACCTCTGATTATCTGTAATTAAACTACACATCTGAATCAAATGTTTACTGAATAATTTGCATTCTTGAAGTCTTTACTTTTCCACCTTCCTCTCCCCTCCTCTCCTCTCCTCTTGTTGAATGTTGTTAGCTCACTGATATGACTACAGTTTTCGTCTTCCATCGTTGTGTTATGGTAGGCCACCACGGACCTGTATGGAAACTGCACCCTGCGCCACTCTGGAACATCAGCAGCAGCTCCTGAAGCAGCCGGAGTGTTTGCCTTGGCGTTGGAGGCCAAGTATGTACACACACACACACACACACACACACACACACACACACACACACACACACACACACACACACACACACACACACACACACACACACACACACACACACACACACACACACACACACACACACACACACACACACACACACACACACACACCTCATCTGCCCTCCTCATCATTTGCCCCACACGCCCATGGACAAATGCTGCAGCTTAAATATTTATACAGCCATTACCGGTCAGTGTCTGAAGTACTTACTCCTACACAGAATATGGCTTCTGCTGTTCTCACTGTATTAAAATGGATGAGATGTTTTGAATAAATGCAGCTCCACAGTGACTGAAACCATGACTGTCTCATTACAAACTACCTATTCCTTTCTCTGTCTTTCTCTCCCAGAGTCAAATTCAAGTTTCTCTCTCTCTCTCTCTCTCTCTCTCTCTCTCTCTCTCTCTCTCTCTCTCTCTCTCTCTCTCTCTCTCTCTCTCTCTCTCTCTCTCTCTCTCTCTCTCTCCCCCCCCCCCCAGGGCCTTTCTTCTTCTTATCTCCCTCCATTGCTCTCCTCCTCTTCAGACCACTTCATATCTTCTCTCTTCATTGAATCACTTATTTACCAAACCTGCCATTAGGCCCACAGACTTACTCCATGAAAAAAAGTGTTGTCTTGCCCAGTTTTTACTCTGTGTTCGTGCCAGGGATACAAATAATGTTTGGCCTGGCTGGTGTTCTTTATACCTCATTACATGGCAGAAAAATAAAAAGATTTATCTTGAAGACTACGCTCAAAGCGCACATTCATATTTTATTAATTACCGAAAGGCACATATACATGAAACAGAGCGACTCAGCACTAGCTGGTGATGTAAGATGCTGGAGTGTTCTCCCAGCAATTCCAGCCGGGACACGTAAGTCACGTTGTTGACAAGTAAACCAGAGGAATACCTCAGCCCATTTCCACGATGATAAAATCCATAATGATAATGCATAGTTTTGTTTTGGGGTTTTATTATGTTCAACAAAGATTAGCAAAGATTAGCACTATGTCAATAGCGATAATTAAACATCTTTAATTTCAAACATCATGAATTCATAGCCAATGTGAAAACTTTTAATTTCGTCCTTATGGTCGCAAAAATGTAAAATCTAGGGCACTGCATCGCAGTGCTAGCTGCGCAGTGCTAGCTGCGCCACCAGAGTCTCTGGGTTCACGCCCAGGCTGGGCTGGGTTCGCGCCCAGGCTCTGTCGCAGCCGGCCGCAACCGGGAGATCCGTGGGGCGACGCACAATTGGCATAGCGTCGTCCGGGTTAGGGAGGGTTTGGCCGGTAGGGAGGGTTTGGCCGGTAGGGATATCCTTGTCTCAGTATGTAAAAATGTAATAAAAATGTATGCACTCTACTGTAAGTCGCTCTGGATAAGAGCGTCTGCTAAATGACTAAAATGTAATGTAAAAAATGGAAGGCAATTGGCACATTTGATCTGAACAATATAATATAATATATTTGACATTGCTTGTTCTAACATTTCTGTATTTCTTAATTCCTTAATTTTGGGGGGATTTGCATGTTTTTTTTGGTTACTTATTACTGTACGGTTGGAGCAAGTAACATAAGCATTTCGCTAAACTAAGCATTTTGGTCACCCCTTTGCTGCTATGACAGCCTCCACTCCTCTGGCAGGGATTTCACTAGATGTTGAAACATTGCTGTGGGGACTTGCTTCCATTCAGCAACAAGAGCATTAGTTTGGTCGGGCAGTGATGTTGGGTGATTAGGCCTGGCTTGCAGTCGATGTTCCAATTCATCCCAAAGGTGTTCGATGGGGTTTTCGGAGTTCTTCCACATCGATCTCGACAAACCATTTCTGTATGAACCTCGCTTTGTGCACGGGGGCATTGTCATGCTGAAACAGGAAAGGGCCTTCCCCAAACTTTAGTTTGCTCTATGCATTGGGGCAGGTAGCGTTCTCCTGGCATCAGCCAAATCCAGATTCGTCTGTCGGACTGCCAGATGGCGAAGCGTGATTCATTACTTAAGAGAATACGTTTCCACTGCTCCAGAGTCCAATGGCGGCGAGCTTTACACCACTGCAGATGACGCTTGGCATTGCGCATGGTGATCTTAGGCTTGTGTGCGGCAGCTCGGGCATGAAACCCATTTCATGAAGCTCCAGACGAACGGTTCTTGTGCAGAGGTTGCTTCCAGAGGCAGTTCGGAACTCGGTAGTGAGTGTTGCAAACGAGGACAGACGATTTTTACGCACTACATTGCTTCAGCACTCGGCGGTCTCTTTCTGTGAGCTTGTGTGGCCTACGACTTTACGGCTGAGCCGTTGTTGCTCCACAATAACAGCACTTACAGTTGACCAGGGCAGCTTTAGCAGGGCAGAAATGTGATGAACTGACTTGTTGGAAAGGTGGCATCGTATGACGGTGCCTTGTTGAAAGTCACTGAGCCCTTCAGTATGGGCCATTCTACTGCCAATGTTTGTCTAGGAGATTGCATGGCTGTGTGCTCGATTTTATACACCTGTCATCAACGGTTGTGGCGGAAAAAGCTGAATCCACAAATTTGAAGGGCTGTCCACATACTTGTGCAGCTCTGGCTGTCGGTAAAAAGCTGGTGTGTGTTACTGAGTGCAAAGACCCTTTTTACTGGCCAAACACACTTGAACTGTGTGGTGTCAGGAGTCAGTGAGTCAGCACAGAACAAAGCTGTCATTCCACAGTAGAGATAAGAAAGAGACGTGCTGCCAGATGTCTCAAAGCAGAGACCCTTTATGTTCACACATCTGAGGCTTCATCATCAGTGTATCAAGAGATCAGACCTTTATTTCATTCATTACTTTTATGAATGTATTAAATGCACCAGAATCCATTCAGTCTTTTATTGGATTTGTGTATAATTTCCCTTACTTTGTGATCTACAAGGAGGTGTACATGATTAAGTACATGATTTGCTGGATTCTCAAATTTCAACTTTCATGTAGTCTACTGTGCTGTAGATAGGTGGTTTTGATAGCTTGCATGTCAAGGTGAATTGAATAGATTAATGAATATGTTTTTATCTACCACCCCAGTCAACATGATATCATAGGAAAACGTAATCCTTTCACTTTTTTCTAAAAGTTTAGTAACCGTCTTTCCACACAACCCATCGTGACCTTATAATTCCCTGTGTTGAGTTTCAGTTTACTGTGGTAACAGGAATAGGCTTCATTCATCCTCAACATGGTGCTTCATTCTGTCCCTGCAGTCACACAAAAAAAACGGTCTTCCATCCTCTCTAGAACGGTCAATTCTTAATGTAAAAACTCAGGGCATTGTTAAAGTGTCCCCAGGAGGCCTTTCATTGAATTTCCTCAACCCTGTAATTACAGGGGAATGAAAACACAAAGTATTAGAACACCAGCTAACTGTAACTGTAAATCCCCATATTAGCATTGCTGCTTCACTGGCAGGGTTTCCCAAAACTGTCTGAAAGACCATGAACGCATCCATTAATGAGCAAAATTTGCGGGTGTCAAACCAAGTATGAAATGAGACATATTTTGAAAACTGAGGAACAGCCCTTTCAAATGAAATGACATACAATAGCACCACATCAATCAAATTGTAATCAGACAAGAAAAAACACCTGTAAAAATGTGTATGTTCAAATTCACAAGAATGTTCCATTACAATAAAATTTGGTAAACACTTTACAATAAAGTTCCATTTGTAAAGGGTTTATAAAGGGGTTAAAATTAAGTTATTAATGATTATTTAATATGTTGTAAATGCATTATAAACCATTCGTAAATGGTGATCGCATTGGTCAAAATAGGGCAGTAATGTCAGTGTTTGCCAAATAGTAATCCAACATTTACCTCCAGTTATTATCCATTTATAAATGCCCTGACAAATGCTTATAAGATTAAACCTTATGTATAATAATACAACCTTATTTTTAATAGTTGCACAGTTGAAGAATAGGTATTTTCTCACTTTTGGGTGCTCTGTTCCAGGAACAGAAGAGGTTGGTTTTCATGATGTGTCTTGCCCCACTTTTGAACTATTTCTGTTCTTGGGACAGAGTAACAATGCATCGCACCCAAAGGTGAGAAAATAACTATTGTTTAACTGAGCAACCATTTAAAACAATGTTGCATGATGATACATAAAGGTTCAATAGTATACACATTTGTAAGTGCATGTATAAATGGTTAATAGCTGGAAATAAATAGTGGCTCACTATTTGGAAAGCACTGACTGGCTATCGCACTATTTTGACCAGTTTGTTATAACCCATTTATTAAAGGTTTATAATGCATTTACAAATTATTAAATAACCATCAATAACGTAATTACAAACCCTTTATAAACCCTTTACAAATGGAATCTTGTAAAGTTTTACCAACACGTTCTTATCTGGTTTGATTATTAAACACAACCCTGGCTTCCGGGTTGGATGCGCGCTGTGTTAAGAAGCAGTGCGGCTTGGTTGGGTTGTGTTTCGGAGGACGCATGGCTTTCGACCTTCGTCTCTCCCGAGCCCGTACGGGAGTTGTAGCGATGAGACAAGATAGTAATTACTAGCGATTGGATACCACGAAAATTGGGGAGAAAAGGGGATAAAAAAAATAAAAATAGATTATTAAACACATATCTGCACCAAAACATATTACAAATGGCATTTAGTTTTAAATATGATAAGGAAAAACATACACAAATAATAAAATATGAATAAATCAAGAACTTTATTGACTCAAACCTGAAAACAATGTGCAAGTTACATCAAACTTTGGAATCACAAAATATGATAAGAATAAGGCATATTATAACAATAATTAACTTTTACAACTTCAATCGCTTCTGTACATACTAGGCCTATAGCCTAATACACAAGGCATATAGCCTTATACCTTCCACTAGGCCTATAGCCTAATATAAGAAGAGTCAGAATGGGAACAAATTAAAAGCGTGCATGGGAGGTGAAATGACCAGTGACAATCTGAGCTATTGGGTGAAGACTAGGATTCCCTTTACTAGTGCCTATGTCCACAATGAGTAACACTCACTGGAGCACCATAACCTAAAACAATTTCGGTCCCCTACGATGCATAACTGCTTTCCCTTGCATTATGGTGCAACATAAACAAACCATGTCATATTATCCTTTCTATTTTTTAATCTAGGCTGTGAGGGTGTGATTGTCCCTCAGCCCTGTCTGCAGCCTCAGCAGCATGTTGTCCAGTCTCTCCAGCCCTGTCTGCCCTTGGCAGCGTAGGGACAGCTTCTATTGGGGCGGCAGGTAGCCTAGTGGTTAGAGTGTTGGGACAGTAACCGAAAGATTGCTAGATCGAATCCCTGAGCTGATAAGGTACAAATCTGTCGTTCTGCCCCTGAACAAGGCAGTTCATCCATTGTTCCTAGGCTGTCATTGTAAATAAGAATTTGTTCTTAACTGACTTGCCTTGTTAAATAAAAAAATATTGACTGCCTGGTGCACAGGTGACATATCTACAGTGTAGTCCTCACGAAGGTCTGAGAGCTGAGTCCACCAGTGTCAGAGAGGAGAGAGAAATAATTGCATACAGTGTGTGTACATGTAAACTAAATAGTACATAACAATAATACATCATTGACAGTTGTAAACTAGACCAGGATGATTTAGTTTCCATGCTGAATACCAGCCCGAGCTTTCAAAAGTCATAGCTATTGGCTAGCTACATAGCTATCATCATAAGGGTTAGGCTTAGGCACCATTCATTCTTGCAATCAACAGCCAGCAGGCTTATTATTTTTAGGAATCATATCACAGATAACGACACAATTGGATATCTAGCTAAGTATTTATTTATATATCTAACTGATGACACCAGGCAGGCTAAAACTCCATCCCACACAAAACATGGTGAAAATTCAGGCAGTCTTTTCAAACAGCTCTTACACTAAAATTACATGATCATCATTTTCACAATTTCACAGTATTATTCCAATCTCATAGTGTGGTAATATACAGTTGAAGTCGGAAGTTTACATACACCTTAGCCAAATACATTTAAACTCAGTTTTTCACAATTCCTGACATTTAATCCCAGTAAAAATTCCCTGTTTTAGGACAGTTAGGATCACCACTCTATTTTAAGAATGTGAAATGTCAGAATAATAGTAGAGAGAATGATTTATTTTAGCTTTTATTTCTTTCATCACATTCCCAGTGGGTCAGATGTTTACATACACTCAATTAGTATTTGATAGCATTGTCTTTAAATTTAACTTTGGTCAAATGTTCGGGAGCCTTCCACAAGCTTCCCACAATAAGTTGGGTGAATTTTGGCCCATTCCTCCTGACAGAGCTGGTGTAACTGAGTCAGGTTTGTAGGCCTCCTTGCTCACACACGCTTTTTCAGTTCTGCCCACAAATTTTTATAGGCTTGAGGTCAGGGCTTTGTGATGGCCACTCCAATTACTTGACTTTCTTGTCCTTAAGTCATTTTGCCACAACTTTGGAAGTATGCTTGTGGTCATTGTCCATTTGGAAGACCCATTTGCGACCAAGCTTGAACTTCCTGACTGATGTCTTGAGATGTTGCTTCAATATATCCACAACATTTTCCTCCCTCATGATGCCATTTATTTTGTAAAGAGCACCAGTCCCTCCTGCAGCAAAGCACCCCTACAGCATGATACTGCCACCCCCGTGCTTCACGGTTGGGATGGTGTGGTTCAGCTTGCAAGCATCCCCCTTTTTCCTCCAAACATAACAATGGTCATTTTGGCCAAACAGTTCTATTTTGTTTCATCAGACCAGAGGACATTTCTCCAAAAAGTACGATCTTTGTCCTCGTGTGCATTTGCAAACTGTAGTCTGGCTTTTTAAAGGCGGTTTTGCTGAGTGGCCTTTCAGGTTATGTCGATATAGAACCCGTTTTACTGTGGATATAGATAATTTTGTACCTGTTTACTCCAACATCTTCTCAAGGTCCTTTGCTGTTGTTCTGGGATTGATTTGCACTTTTTGCACCAAAGTTCATTCATCTCTAGGAGACAGAACCTAACCGACTTGCCAAAACTATAGTTTGTTAACAAGAAATTTGTGGAGTGGTTGAAAAATGAGTTATCATGACTCCAACCTAAGTGTATGTAAACTCCTGACTTCATTTGTATATGAAACACCGGAAAATCTCGTTTTTGATTGCGCTCAGCCTTTAAATGCCTGATCTGTCACCTGTGTACACCTGATACACACATCTCCCGAGTGCGCTCCCGAGTGGTGCAGTGGTCTAAGGCACTGCATTTCAGTGCTAGAGGTATCACTACAGACCTTGGTTCGATTCCAGGCTGTATCACAACCGGCCATGATTGGAAGTCCCATAGGACGGCACACAATTGGCCCAGTGTCGTCCGGGTTAGGGTTTGTAAATAAGAATCATCATTGTAAATAAGAATTTATTCTTAACTGACTTGCCTAGTTAAATAAAGGTTAAATCAAATAATCAAATAAATACAAATCTAACTCTGTCTTGTCTCTCCCCCTCACCCCTTCACCCCCTCTGCAGTCCTAACCTGACATGGAGGGACATACAGCACTTGTCCGTGCTGACCTCCAAGAGAAACCAGCTACATGACGAGGTGCACCAGTGGCGGAGGAACGGTGTGGGCCTGGAGTTCAACCACCTGTTTGGTTACGGTGTGCTGGACGCTGGCGGCATGGTCAAGATGGCCAAGGAGTGGAAGACTGTCCCCGAGCGTTTTCACTGCGTGGCTGGATCATTGCAGGATGTCCAGTAAGTGACCGGGCACTGTACAGACATACCGACCTGGCGGAAAATAGAATTAGTACTAAGATGTACAGTCGTGGCCAAAAGTTTTGAGAATGACACAAATATACATTTTCACAAAGTCTGCTGCCTCAGTGTCTTTAGATATTTTTGTCAGATGTTACTATGGAATACTGAAGTATAATTACAAGCATTTCATATGTGTAAAAGGCTTTTATTGACAATTACATGAAGTTGATGCAGAGTCAATAATTGCAGTGTTGACCCTTCTTTTTCAACACCTCTACAATCCGCCCTGGCATGTTGTCAATTAACTTCTGGGCCACATCCTGACTGCCCATTCTTGCATAATCAATGCTTGGAGTTTGTCAGAATTTGTGGGTTTTTGTTTGTCCACCCGCCTCTTGAGGATTTGCCACAAGTTCTCAATGGGATTAAGGTCTGGGGAGTTTCCTGGCCATGGACCTAAAATATCGATGTTTTGTTCCCCGAGCCACTTAGTTATCACTTTTGCCTTATGGCAAGGTGCTCCATCATGCTGGAAAAGGCATTGTTCGTCACCAAACTGTTCCTGGATGGTTGGGAGAAGTTAATCTCGGAGGATGTGTTGGTACCATTCTTTATTCATGGCTGTGTTCTTAGGCAAAATTGTGAGTGAGCCCACTCCCTTGGTTGAGAAGCAACCCCACACATGAATGGTCTCAGGATGCTTTACTGTTGGCATGACACAGGACTGATGGTAGCGCTCACCTTGTCTTCTCCGGACAAGCTTTTTTCCGGATCCCCCAAACAATCGGAAAGGGGATTCATCAGAGAAAATGACTTTACACCAGTCCTCAGCAGTCCAATCCCTATACCTTTTGCAGAATATCAGTCTGTCCCTGATGTTTTCCCTGGAGAGAAGTTGCTTCTTTGCTGCCCTTCTTGACACCAGGCCATCTTCCAAAGTCTTCGCCTCACTGTGCGTGCAGATGCACTCACACCTGCCTGCTGCCATTCCTGAACAAGCTCTGTACTGGTGGTGCCCCGACCCCGCAGCTGAATCAACTTTAGGAGACGGTCCTGGTGCTTACTGGACTTTCTTGGGCGCCCTGAAGCCTTCTTCACAACAATTGAACCGCTCTCCTTGAAGTTCTTGATGATCCAAAAAATGGTTGATTTAGGTGCAATCTTACTGGCAGCAATATCCTTGCATGTGAAGCCCTTTTTGTGCAAAGCAATGATGACGGCACGTGTTTCCTTGCAGGAAACCATGGTTGACAGAGGAAGAACAATGATTCCAAGCACCACCCTCCTTTTGAAGATTCCAGTCTGTTATTCGAACTCAATCAGCATGACAGTGTGATCTCCAGCCTTGTTCTCGTCAACACTCACACCTGTGTTAACGAGAGAATTACTGACATGATGTCAGCTGGTCCTTTTGTGGCAGGGCTGAAATGCAGTGGAAATGTTTTTGGGGGATTCAGTTCATTGGCATGGCAAAGAGGGACTTTGCAATTAATTGCAATTCATCTGATCACTCTTCATAACATTCTGGAGTATATGCAAATTGCCATCATACAAAATGAGGCAGTAGACTTTGTGAAAATTAATATTTGTGTCATTCTCAAAACTTTTGGCCACGACCGTAGGTTTGTTTGTATTTAGCTACAGTTGAAGTCAGAAGATGAAATAAACCTACGCCAAATACATTTAAACTCAATTTTTGACAATTCCTGACATTTAATCCTGGTAAAAATTTGCTGTCTTAAGTCCGTCAGGATCACAACTTTATTTTAAGAATGTGAAATATCAGAATAATAGTAGAGAGAATTATTTTTTCTGCTTTTATTTCTTTCATCACATTCCCAGTGGCTCAGAAGTTTACATACACTCAATTAGTATTTGGTGGCATTGGTTTTAAATTGTTTAACTTGGGTCAAACGTTTCGAGTAGCCTTCCACAAGCTTCCCACAATAAGTTGGGTGAATTTTGGCCCATTCCCCCTGACAGAGCTGGTGTAACTGAGTCAGGTTTGTAGGCCTCCTTGCTCACACACGCTTTTTCAGTTCTGCCCACAAATTTTCTATAGGATTGAGGTCAGGGCTTTGTTATGGCCACTCCAATACCTTGACTTTGTTGTCCTTAAGCCATTTTGCCACAACTTTGGAAGTATGCTTGGGGTCATTGTCCATTTGGAAGACCCATTTGCGACCAAGCTTGAACTTCCTGACTGATGTCTTGAGATATTGCTTCAATATATCCACATCATTTTCCTCCCTCATGATGCCATCTATTTTGTGAAGAGCACCAGTCACTCCTGCAGCAATGCACCCCCACAACATGATGCTGCCACCCCCGTGCTTCATGGGTGGAATGGTGTTCTTCGGCTTGCAAGCCTCCCCGTTTTTCCTCAAAACATAATGATGGTCATTATGGCCAAACAGTTCTATTTTTGTTTCATCAGACTGGAGGACATTTCTCCAAAAAGTATGATCTTTGTCCCCATGTGCAGTTGCAAACCGTAGTCTGGCTTTTTTTATGGTGGTTTTGGAGCAGTGGCTTCTTCCTTGCTGAGCAGCCTTTCAGGTTATGTCAATATAGGACTCGTTTTACTGTGGACATAGATACTTTTGTACCTGTTTCCTCCAGCATCTTCACAAGGTCTTTTGCTGTTGTTCTGGGATTGATTTTCACTTTTCGCACCAAAATACATTAATCTCTAGGAGACAGAACGCGTATCCTTCCTGAGCGGTATGATGGCTGCGTGGTCCCATGGTGTTTATACTTGCGTACTATTGTTTGTACAGATGAACGTGGTACCTTCAGGCGTTTGGAAATTGCTCCCAAGAATGAACCAGACTTGTGGATGTCTACAATTTCTTTCTGAGGTCTTGGCTGATTTCTTTTGATTTTCCCATGATGTCAAGCGAAACTCAAACTGAGTTTGAAGGTAGGCCTTGAAATACATCCACAGGTACACCTCAATTTGACTCAAATGATGCCAAGTAGCCTATCAGAAGCTTCTAAAGCCATGACATCATTTTCTGGAATTTTCCAAGCTGTTTAAATGCACAGTCAACTTAGTGTATGTAAACTTCTGACCCACTGGAATTGTGATACAGTGAATTATAAGTGAAATAATCTGTCTGTAAACAATTGTTGGAAAAATGACTTGTGTCATGCACAAAGTAGATGTCCTAACGGACTTGCCAAAACTATAGTTTGTTATCAAGAAATGTGTGTATTGGTTGAAAAACGCATTTTGATGTCTCCAACCTAAGCGTATGTAAACTTGGGACTTCAACTGTATGTCTGCTCCATTGCCTGACTGTGTTGTTCCTCTGCAGTTCGACCCATAAAACATAATAAAAAAGTATGTCTCGTCCAGAACCGGAGTCTACGCAGATAGTCAATCAGAGCTACAGTAGGCCTTTATGCAAATAAGTTATTTGCCACATGGGCCTGACATCATTCACTTTGAACTCGACTGTGTGTTTCCAGGCTGTAGCAACAGTACGACTTTAGATCATTAGTACGCATCCTTCTGCAGCTTGCCTGCCAATGCATGCGTGTCCCAACCCATGTTTTGACAACTGAATGGGAACTTGCCTGCCTGCGCGCTCATTTAGCAAATGCCAAATAAAAATGATTGACAACTAGGGGTATGTTCATAAATTGCCTCCAGTGTGTCAGAGTGCGCTCTGGGTCCTTTGTAAATTCAGAGCATTGTCAGATTGTCTGTTCATAAATTCTGAGCTTTTCGGTCTCCGAGGGTTCAGAGCATACACTGCGCTATTGATACAGGACGCTCAGGCCGAGGAGTAGGGTTGATCTGCACATTCCTCACAATGGCAGTTAAGCAACCAAGCTGACTGACTAAAGTTGGCTAGCTGCTTCCAGACACAAATGAGAGAACACCTAGTAGAGCTGGTTAGCTTGTTTAAATTATCCAGAGCATTAGTGACTAACTGTGCTGCTGGCAACCATTGAATTACTTTTTTGCCAAAGTTTACTGGCACCGGTCATATTCAGCGGGTGTTGCGCATTCATAAGTTCTCTGAAATTGGAGTAGATAGCCAGAGTGAATTTACGAATGCAAGAGATATGCTGAACTAGATAAAAGTTGTTCAAGTTCAGCATAGCTAGCTAGCAAAGTGATTCAAATTTCTCACCAGCTAACCAAATGACACCTGCATCTCTATCTGTAGCCACCGAAAAACGATATGAGGGGAAAAAGTTGGTGGCTCACCCACTCCTCCAATGACATGATATCCTTCCAGCAGCTCTCTAACTAACTAGCTAATGTTAAGCTATATGTTTTTAGCTTGCTACAGTAAATAAATAGCTACATAAATAGATACGCTAGCATATGACTGACTTCTGATCATTGCCCTTGCTAGTTTGATTGTATTGACATTCCCAGAGTTAGTTACATTCGTGCGTTTTTGCCCAAAAACATCCCGAATGAGTGGAGGCAGCAAAAAAATGTACCAGGCCAGCTGTGATTCACAACCTGATAGCAATATTTTTTGGACTACCAAGACATGTATTGGTGAATTAAGTATCTCTTCTGCTAACAATACCTTACTGTCCATCGTGGAATTTTGAGTCAAACAGAGCCTATTTTTAAAACCTCTTATGAAGTTGGTTTTGTTGCATAAATTGGGAATTTGATACACTACATCAAATCAACCTACAAAGAATCCTAGAGAAGAACCAGAATCTGAGGGGTGGCCAGTCCTCTTCTGACTATGCCGGGTGGAGATTATAAGAGGACATGGCCATTAAGGTCAGATTGTTCTTCAAGATGTCCAAACGTTCATAGATGACCAGCAGGGTCAAGTAATAATCACAGTGGTTGTAGAGGGTGTACCTCAGATGTAAATGATGTCAGTTGGCTTTTCACAGCACAGAGACAGAGAGACAGAGAGACAGAGAGAGAGAGAGAGAGAGAGAGAGACTATTGCAGCATAGATACTGGAGGCTGAGACAGGGGGGGGTCGGGGGACACTGTGGCCCCATCTGACGATACCCGTGGACAGGGCCAACCAGGCAGCATATAATCACATCCACTTTGCCAAAGCACAGCCCCCACACCACTAGAGGGATATCAACAGACCAACTTACTACCCTGAGACAAGGCTGAGTATAGCCCATGAAGATCTCCTCCACCGCACAAGCCCTAGGGGGCTCAAAACTCTATATGACCAAAAGTATATGGACACCTGCTCGTCGAACATCTCATTCCAAAATTATGGGCATTAATATGGAGTTGGTCCCCTCTATGCTGCTATAACAGCCTCCACTCTTCTGGGAAGGCTTTCCGCTAGATGTTGGAACATTGCTGCGGGGACTTGCTTCCATTCAGCCACAAGATCATTAGTGAGGTCGGGCACTGATGAGGGTCAATTAGGCCAGGCTCGCAGTCAGCTTTCCAATTCATCCCAAAGGTGTTCGATGGGGTTGAGGTCAGGGCTCTGTGCAGGCCAGGCAAGTTCTTCCACACAGTTCTCGCCAAACCATTTTTGTATGGACCTCGCTTTGTGCACTGGGCAATTATCATACTGAAATGGGAAAGTACCTTCCCCAAACTGTTGCCACAAAGTTGGAAGCACAGAATTGTCTAGAATGTCATTGCATGCTGTAGCGTTAAGATTTCCCTTCTCCACCAAACTTTAAAGTTGGCACTATGCTTTAGGGCAGGTAGAATGCTCCTGGCATCTGCCAAACCCAGATTTGTCCATCGGACGAGTAAAGCATGATTCATCACTCCAGAGAAAATAAAATAAAAATGTGATAAATTATGCCACCACAGATCAATAAACTGTTTCAAAGGAGATACATGCTTGAAATTAACACCTTGATCATCATATTCATCAGGGCACACTGTCGGAAAAGGTTTTTACAACGGAAAAATATATTGATTTTGCTAGAAAAAGTTAATACAATTGCATATTTTATGATAAAGAAATGCTTTATTTTGATTTATCAAGTGAATCTCAATCTCCAATAATGAATGCCCGCTAAGATAGGGGTAGCAGGAAGGTAACATATTCTAGTCTAAGCCTAACCAAAAAGCACACGCTTCGGTTTCCTAGAATAATTTAATGGCAAACCAAGCATGGTTTCTATCATTGTTGTGTTTCTGTGGGGGAGCAGGATTTGAGGCAGCACTAGTGCTCTGTCAGGGTCTGCTGGGTCCATGCTAAGTAGGTCAGGTAGAAGGAGCTGTGAGTGCGGAGGTCTAGACAGACTGGGCTATGGTAAATACTCTGCACCAGCAGGCTGAATCTCAGATTTAATTAGATACAGGGACACCTGTGGTCTCAAGGAGCTGACCAGAATACTGATTATGTTATTATTTCTCTCTCTCTCTGTCCTTCTGTTTCTTCTTCTACACCTGCATTGCTTGCTGTTTGGGGTTTTAGGCTGGGTTTCTGTACAGCACTTCGAGATATTAGCTGATGTACGAAGGGCTATATCAATACATTTGATTTGATTTGATCTTCCTCTCTCGAATCTCTCTCTTCCTTAATACATTTTTGTATTCCCGTTTCCTTTTTTGTTAACTCTATCTTCCTCTCTATATCTTTCTGTCATGTTTTCCTTTCTCCATCTCCCCGTATTTCTGTCGTTCTCTGACCCTTCCTTTCCCACCTTTCATCTTCTGTCTCCCTTTCAAGTCTTCTCCATCCCTCTGTCCATCTCTCTCCCCCTGTTGTCCCTTTTCATTATCCTCCCTTTATCACCTTTTTTCCTTTGTCTCACTTGACTCTTCTTTTGCCCTCACCTTCCTAATCCCCCCCCCATCTCTCCCTTCAGTATGATCCAATCGGGTGACAAGCTGATCCTGACCATCTCCACTGACTCCTGCCAGGGGAAGGACAACTTTGTCCGCTACCTGGAGCACGTTCAGGCTGTGGTCACAGTCAATGGTAGTCGCCGTGGCGACCTCAACATCAACATGACCTCCCCCATGGGCACCAAGTCCATCCTGCTGAGCTGCCGGCCCCGGGACGACGACGCCAAGGTGGGCTTTGACAAGTGGCCCTTTATGACCACACACACCTGGGGAGAGGACCCCCGTGGGACATGGGTCCTGGAGGTGGGCTTCCAGGGAGACAAGCCACAGAGAGGGGCCCTGAAGGAGTGGAACCTCATGCTCCATGGAACACAAAGTGCCCCTTACATAGACCAGATAGTGCGCGACTACCAGTCCAAACTAGCCATGTCAAAAAAGGAGGAGCTGGAGGAAGAGCTGGACGAGGCAGTGGAGAGGAGTCTGAAGAGCCTGCTGAGTAAAAACTAGCTGACGTAGCTAACTAAACACCGTCTGGTCAGGTCTGCATGCCGGGCCGGTCTTGCTCTCTACTTCTCTCCTATCTTTCTCTCACTTCCCCTCTCTTTTTCTCGCACTTTCCACTTCTCTCACTTTCTCTGCCCCTTCTCGCTTTATCTTGCCCTCTCTCTCACTTTCTCTCCTGACTCCCTTTCTCTCCTCTCTCATTTTCTTTCCTCCCCTCCCACCCTTTTCTCTGTTTTTGTGTTTATATTAGCCATCTACTTCCAACTAATGTTTCTTGTAATCCGAAGATGATGATGATAAAAGTGTAACCTTAAAATAATCTGATCTATAGAGAAAACAAAAAGATCCTATCTGGCTTTCGGTCTATGTTTTTTTACACATGACAAAAATGTATATAAACATAATGCATCCACTATATGGTGTTCTTGCTTTCCCCCACTCCTCCACCTCTGGTGAACCAACTGTTGTACAGTTTGTGATAAAATTATTTTCAGTGTCATTCTACTTAAAGTTTAATATCTTGCAAACAGAGCAGTGATACTTCTTTCCGTTCATATTCTTGTGACAAGCAACTGTTTCTATATAAACAAGACAAGGATCGTGTGATTTATTTTGCAGCCTGTGGTCCTCAAAGCGTATTGCAGAATAACCTTTGTCGTATACTATAATAAATCTATTTAGCTGTTTGTTAAAGCACTTCAGTGATTTGCACCACTCTGCAATGCACAGGCAGGTAGAAGAAATGTCTTGTTTGTCATTTGAATGAGGAAGAGAAATACAGCTGGAAGACCCTGGGTATGTGGCTCTGTATTCCAATTTCACGTTCTAAGGTAAGTAATTTGGCCTTACAATGCTCAATGCCAGACAATTGAAGCCTATGCTGTAATGGGAAGCACTTATCTGTTCACTCAAGAGCACAAAGCACAGGGACATTTACATCACACACTGGGTGTGAGACCAGGACCGGGAATATAGTATAAAACAGCTTCTTCTTCTCCCACTCTCTGTATCTCTTACTTTTGTAATTCTGTCACACACACACACGTTTTCTGGCTCTCTCTTTCTCTCTCTTGTCTGTCCCTCTTAAGGGAAAGTGGATTATGCAGAGTTCAGAGGTCGCTGTCTGCTCCTCCAGTTCATCTCAATGAAAAATGGATGACTCTCCTTCAGTAACTGCACCTATCACTCCGTGCTGAGGGACACCCAGTGTTTACTAAACACTGCACTAGCTCAGTCTAGTTTCCTCACTCTGACACAATGAATATACCTCTAGTATGCAAGTCAAACAGGGTGATCAGTTAAAAACTAGGCATCCATCACCTCTACCATCATTATAAAGTAAGTCAATAGTGCTTTATCTGCATACAAAAAGTAAAATAATAATATTAATTTAATATATTTTTGGCACATTTCAATGGATTGTAATGGAACAAAGCTATGAGTGTGTCATAAGAGCGGTGCTAACGTCAAAACACAAAGACAGTAGAGCTTTGCGCCTTTAAAGCTTGATTCTTCTTTACTATTAAAGCAATTTTATACACAGAAGGTCTGTGTTGAGGGCAGTCGACGGCATCCAATTGAACAAATGAGCTCTTGGGTTTTGGGGCAGGTTTGGTTTGGAAGGGTGGCAAACATCCATGAGGGCAGTAGCATGTCATCAATTTATAAAAATGTTAGACGTTTTTTCACACGTCAAAGCCATGTTTACTCTACTTTGGGGGTTGAGATGACAAGGGAGCTTGTAGTTTTGATGTTCGTACTTCATGCTTTCAGACAGTAAAGGTGTATTGTTATGGCGTAGGTAGAAAACAACAATAGCAGCATTATGGAACCAGCTAACACTTGCTGAACGCAAAGCCAGAAAGCGTGAGCGAATAGAGGAGCAGTATCAGGAAGAACTGTCTCTTTAAGGTTGGTTTCATATAGGGTGGGAACAGTGTCTTTAGAATGTGTCTTTTGCAGTGTCACATAATGGCTCAGTGTTTGTTCTTACTGGCATAAGGTGAGGTGAAACTTGTGAGGAGTCTGTATAGATATTTTGGCCGAGGTCGACCTTATCTCAGACTCAGTTCTTCTTTTTGCTGGTCTTCTCGATCATGGTCTCCACCACCATGGCTGTCTCCTCATAGCCCCTGGTCTTGCGGTCGTTGGAGAACTTTTCCACTGACTCCACCATCTCCACCTTCTCGTAGCTCATGGAGTCAGGCGGCATGCTGCTAGCGCCGCGGGGGAAGGGCATGGGAGGAGGGCCCCTGCGGTGACTGTCGTCTTTACCCCCCTTGGGTCCGGAGGGATTGCTGGGGCCTTTGGGGTCAGGGTCTGGAGCTGGGGCAGGGTTGGGCTGTGGGGGGGGAGTAGGGTTCTTAGGCCTAGGCTCGGGGTCTCCGCCCCTAGATTTCCCCTTCCCACCACCTTTTCCGCCCTTATCGTCTCCTTTTCCCCCCTCTCCGTCAGAGGGTGGGGTGGGGGTACGGGGACCAGGGGGTGGCATGGGCTGAGGATGAGGGGGGTTGGGGGAGGGGGTGTAAGGCCCGAAGGGGTCATAAGGGGAGACCATGCCGTTGCGGATGGTGACGAAGACGCGTCCGGCGGAGGGACTGGAGGTGTAGAAGTGGGGGTGGGGGTAGCTTCCATCGCCTGTCACCAGCACATAGCGCCCCTTGGTGTAAAAGTCAGCAATTGGCTCTGGCTTCTTGTACTTCCTCATTCGGTCTCTGACGATGTTACAAAGCGTGTCGAAGGCTTTGCTGATCTGAGCCCCGTCTGGCACATCCTGGGGCGTGTACAGGGACCTCTGCTCCTCCCTCTTCACCTCGCCTTCCTCCCCTGCCACCCCTCGCTTCTCGTCCTCCATGTGTTCAGCTCCACCGACTCTCTCCTCCTGGCCGCTGTCCGTCACATCTTTGGGGCTGATCTCCTTCTTCTTCAGGACCTTCTTGGCCAGGTTCTTCTGGCGAGGCTTGACACTGGTGATGTCCTGGATGGCTTGGGTGATGTCTGGAGATAACAAAACATTCACATTCTAAATACATTATCCAAGGAGGATAGTACCCCTACGGGACCATGATCATCCTTATCTGCCATGAATAAACCTCAGGAGGATCCATTGTGCTTGTGCTTTCTGTTCTATGGTCTTTGTATCTGAGTGGGTAGGATACACATCACTGTGTGGCTGTATACATTAGGGTTCTAGCTAGTGTGGTTATAGCCTATGATGACGATGGGGTGTTGTGTGTCTGCTCTGTATGTATGGAGACTATCCGTGTGAAGCAGCTGTGGAATGAGACATGGCATGTCCTCACCTCTACCCCTGCTCGACACAGTGGGTGTGTGGGTGTAGCGGTAATTGGTGGTGAACAAGGTAATGGGAGTCCCAATTATCGCTGAATTCAACCTGTGGAAGAGAATGATGAAGAAATGTTAGTTACCACCACAGCAAGTGATAGTGTATTTTTATGTGTTAGTAATAAACATTATACAAATGTTTTATTTAACCTTTTATTTAACTAGGCAAGTCAGTTAAGAACAAATTCGTATTTACAATGACGGCCTACCCCAGCGAAACCCTAACCCGCACGTCGCTTTGTGCGCCGCCCTATGGGACCCCGCACGGCCAATTGTGCGCCGCCCTATGGGACTCCCAATCGAACCAGGGTCTGTAGTGACGCCTCCAGCCTTAGACTGCTGCGCCGCTCGAGAGCCCAAATTGAAATGCTGACTGAGACACAGGTCCGATTGCCAAACATCAGTGCCAAACACCTGACCTCACTAATGCTCTTGTGGCTGAATGGAAGCAACTCCCCGCAGCAATGTTACAATATCTAGTGGAAAGCCTTCAGAGAAGAGTGGAGGTTTGTTATAGGGGGAGCAACTCTATATTAATGCCCATGACTTTAGAATGAGATGTTCGACGAGCAGGTGTCCACATACTTTGGTCAGTAGCCGGACGGTTGCTAGATCGAATCCCGGTGCTGACAAGGTAAAACTCTGTTGTTCTGCCACTGAACAAGGCAGTTAACCCACTGTTCCTCAGCTGTCATTGTAAATAAGAATTTGTTCTTAACTGACTTGCCTAGTTAAATAAAACATTTAATAAAAAATGTATCCCAAAGGTGTATGATGGGGTTGAAGTCAGGGCTCTGTGCAGACCAGTCAAGTTCTTCCAAACCAATCTCAACAAACAATTTCTGTATGAACTTTGCTTTGTGCACGGGGCATTGTCATGCTGAAACAGGAAAGGGCCTTCCCCAAACTGTTGCTACAAAGTTGGAAGCACAGAATAATCTATAATGTCATTGTATGCTGTAGTGTTAAGATTTCCCTTCAATGGAAGTAAGGGCCCTGCTTCAAATCATGAAAAACAGCCCGCGACTATTATTCCTCCTCCACCAAACTTTACAGTTTGCACTATGCATTGGGGCAGGTAGCGTTCTCCTGGCATCCGCCATACCCAGATTCGTCAGTCGGAGTGCCAGATGGTGAAGCACTTCAGAGAATACGTTTCCACTGCTTCAGAGTCCAATGGCAGCGAGCTTTACACCACTCCAGCCGACGCTTGGCATTGCGCATAGGGATCTTAAGCTTGTGTGCGGCTGCTCGGCCATGCAAACCCATTTCATGAGGCTCCTGACGAACAGTTATTTTGCTGACGTTGCTTCCAGAGGCAGATTCAAACTCAGTAATGAGTGTTGCAACCGAGGACAGACGACTTTTACGCGCTACCCGCTTCAGCACTCGGCAGTCCCGTTCTGTGAGCTTGTGTGGCCTACCTCTTCGCGGCTGAGCCACTGTTGCTCCTAGACGTTTCAACTTCACAATAACAGCATTTACAGTTGACTGGGGCAGCTCTAGCAGGGCAGAAATTTGATGAACTGACTTGTTAGAAAGGTGGCATCCTATGACGGTGCCACGTTGAACGTCTGTGCTCTTCAGTAAGGCCATTCTACTGCCAATGTTTGTCTATGGAGATTGCATGGCGGTGTGCTCGATTTTCTACACCTGTCAGCAACGGTGTGGCTGAAATAGCTGAATCCACATACTTTTGTATATGTAGTGTATGCATCTGTTGGTCACAAGTACCTTAAAAAAAGGTAGGGGCGTTGATCATGCAATGCGACACATCTCCTTCGCATAGAGTTGATCAGGCTGTTAATTGTGGCCTGTGGAATGTTGTCGAACTCATCTTCAATCGCTGTACGAACTTGCTAGATATTGGTGGGAAATGGAACATGCTGTCGTATACATCGATCCAGAGCATCCCAAACATAGTCAATGGGTGACATGTCTGGTGAGTATGCAGGCCATGGGAGAAATGTGACATTTTCAGCTTCCAGGAATTGTGTACAGATCCTTGCAACATGGCGCCATGCATTTCCATGCTGAAACATGAGGTGATGACGGCGAATGAATGGCACGACAATGGGCCTCAGGATCTCATCATTGTATCTCTGTGCATTCAAATTGCCATTGATAAAATGCAATTGTGTTCACTTATGAGTGCCAAAACCATAACCCCACCGCCAACATTAACAACATTGACATCAGCAAACCGCTCGCCCACACGACGCTATACATGCTGTCTGTTATCTGCCTGGTACAGTTGAAACCGGGATTCGTCCATGAAGAGCACACTTCTCCAGAGTGCCAGTGGCCATCGAAGGTGAGCAAACGGCAGTCAGGTCAAGACCCTGGTGAGGACTACAATGCAGATGTGCTTCCCTGAGAAGGTTTCTGACAGTTTGTGCAGAAATTATTTGGTTGTGTAAAATCACTGTTTCAGCTGTCTGGGTGGCTGGTCTCAGACGATCCCGCAGGTGAAGAAACCGTATGTGAAGGTCCTGGGCTGGCGTAGTTACATGTGGTCTGCGGTTGTGAGCCCTGTTGGACGTACTGCCAAATTCTCTAAAATGAAGTTGGAGGTGGCTACTGGTAGAGAAATGAACATAAAATTATTTGGCAACCGCTCTGGTGGACATTCCTGTAGTCAGCATGACAAATGCACGCTCCCTCAAGACACATCTGTGGCATTGTGTTATGTGACAAAACTGCACATTTTAGAGTGGCCTTTTATTGTCACCAGCACAAGATGCACCTGTGTAATTATCATGCTGTTTAATCAGCTTCTTGATATGCCACACCTGTCAGGTGGATGGATTAGTTTTGCAAAGGAGAAATTATAATTGACTGGGATGTAAACACATTTGTGCGCAAAATTTGAGAGAAATACGATTTTTGTGCATATGGAACATTTCTAGGATCTTTTATTTCAGCTCATGAAACCAACACACTACATATTTTTGTGCAGTATACTTTTCGATTTTTGCATTGAGAGACTGAAAAGAAAACATGTTAATACAGTAAACAAAAGAAAGATTAGGCAATATTAAAGGGAATTAAATAGTACACAAAACATAAATAACACTGAAGAGATATTCAACCATTATCGAACAAATCTGAGGTGGAACAACACACAAATATAATATCCCAAACTGCCGCCATGTGACTGATACAGTATAGTCTACTACTGGTTTTCCAAGAGTCAATACTTTGAAGTGCTGCCTATATCCAATAGCAGCAGGACACTGGTCACTGTGTGTTGTGGTTAGAAAATTACCTGTTGTCCTCGTTCTCAATGATCCTCTTGTACCTCTCCAGCTCATTCTCCAGTGAGGTCTGGTACATGGCCAGGTGGCGGCACTCATTTGTGTATTTCTCCAGGGATCTCTCGGCTTCCTCGATGTCCTTCCTCAGAGACTCAATCTGCTCGTTGTACAACTGGATCTCATCGTCATAGCTCTCCTGGGTGCTCTTGATGGAACTCTCCAACACTGACGTCTGGCACAGACAGACAGACGGATGGACGGAGAGATACTGTAAACTGCTTCTTTAAAAAAAACTGAATGCATTTCATATTTCCATTAAGGGTTAAGCTAATGACAACCAAACTTAAAGGGATAGCTCACCCAAATTACTACATTACATATTGGTTTCCTTACCCTGTAAAGCATCTATGTTCAAGGTATGACAGCACTCCATGCATTGGTTTAGTTTCCCTGGCACTGTTTCCAAATGCTAACGTTTTAGCATTTGTGGCACAAATCCCGTTCAAGTAATGTCCAGATCATCCGAAAGTCTACAATTGATTGTGAAGCTCACCAACGTCACTTAAATATCATCCGTTTGCTGAACAGTATTTGGTAACAGTGCCAGCCACTGCCAAGGAAACTAAACCAAAGCACCTTGTATATCGGAAACCAATGTGTCATTTTGTAAATTGGATGAACAATCCCTTACATTTCTTGCCTAACTCAGATTATGTATTTGTGTGGTCCTTTGTAGCTCAGTTGGGATAGCGCAGACTTGTATTGCCAAGGTAGTGTGTTCGATTCCTGGGACCACCCATACGTAAAAGTGTCTGCTAAATGGCATTTATTTATGCAATCTTTGTCATTCTTGCATCTGAATATGACTGAACTACCTCATGTGCCAGCTGTCTGGCTATACAAAGACTGAATAAATCAGAACTTTTGTCAAGAGAAACTAATGACTACTGTACTCTTTGAGGATGTTATGGTGACAGCTGTAGTACTGCAAAGGTGTTCAACCCACATATTGAATATTTCATGGCAACCTGTCTCGGATTGAAAATGGAATGGAGTCCTTAGAGAAATATATGAAAAATGTTTTTGGTCAAATATTCAGATTTCTTGCAACAATTATATTCAAACATTTTAAAATATAACGTATTTCAGTTATAGAACACCATTTGAAAACCTTTTTTCTAGGGAACGCAGACAGCTATGAGGTACAAGCTACAGAAAATGAACAAAGTGAAAAGCATAATTTGAGAGTAAAGCTGAGGTAGCAAAAATATGTAGGGACATTTGAGGGGATGTTCATCTAAAATATTATTCAATAAAGTCACAACTTTCGAGAAAATAAACATGGACTTTGATGTTTGATGTATTATTTTTTACTAATATTAGTTTTCTAAGAAATACACCTGTATTTTCCTACATCTCTGTAGCTTTTATCACCTTTACTCACTCATCTGCAGGTGATGACTGGCACCTACTGGCACCCCTTTGCAACTACAACCAATTTACAGTATGTAGTGTACTCCATGGGTACATCTCAACTTTCTACCTCAAGTAAAGCGGCTACCTCATCTCCCTTCCTCACTAATATGCATAGGGGCTAGGGCTTAAGGGTTGATTTGGAGTGGGACAATTTCAAACAATTGAGCTTGAGATGCTTCCTAAATTGTCATAGTGACGGAGACAGGGACCTACCTCGTACTGCAAATGCTGCTTCTGTGCTTGGAGCTGGCAGAGGTTGCTCTTGTACTCCTCCAGCTGACTCTGCAGGGCTGGAACTCTCCTCTGGGCCAGCTGCTTCTCCTGCTCCTTCACACAGAGGGAGGACAAACCAGTTATAATACACACTGATCACACAGATGCAAGACAGGCCAGTTATAACACAGAGACCACACAGAGAGACTACAGGCCAGTTATAACACATAGAGATCACACAGAGACAAGACAGGCGAGTTATATTACAACTAGATAGGCATTCAAAACATCAAGTGCTTTACTTGAAACTTCAAACACAGACAAGCAAACAGCTTACAGACTAACTGACTGCATCAGCATACTTTCTGCTGAGAGACAACATGACACACAGAGCTGGGATTACCTGTCATAACACACAGAAGCTTATTATAAAAGGCAGTCACACTTCACAGAAAGGTCAGTACACCTCAACACATTGGAACACATTTGAAAGCATCACAGCACATTTTCCAGTCACGTACACACGGTTATCCACAAAGTTCTGCACACGTAGCTGATTTCAAGGCCCTATTGTTATCTGGTCTGACACCTGTGGTCTGACTCAGCTGGTTCCCCTGGAAACAGACAAACGCATGTGACAGGGGGAGACCTTACCTCAGAGGTGCCCACGGCCATATTTGGCACCAGGTGTATCGTCTGGTTGATCTGGTGGAGGATATTCACGTAGGTCTGGATCTCTGACAGGTTCTACGGGGGGAGGAGACATTTCCCAAGAAATGATTAGACCCTGGACTCCACATACACAGCGCACACAACTCTGAGGAAAATAAAGAGAAATGTCATACAGGGTGGGTGTATTTAACAAGGTTGCAGTATTAGAGTACAGTACACAATGTCTATGTACTCTAATCACCCACCCTATTATTTTACCAGTGACAGAATTGGTCAAATTTAGATCATACATATGTACATTGTAATACGGCATGCTATGCACACTGTATCTGTATCCTTTGCAATAAATCTGATGTAAATGTATAAATGTACAGTATAAAGGTAGAATGAGTTTGTAATAGATTGCAGGTGATTTGTACAGTGAATTCGGAAGGTATTCACACCCCTTGACTTTTTTCTACATTTTATTACGTTACAGCATTATTCTAAATGGATTAAATTGCATCCTGTTTCCATTGATCGTCTTTGAGATGTTCCTGCAACTTGATTGGAGTCCAGCTGTGGTCAATTCAATTGATTGGGCATGATTTGGAAAGGCACACACCTGTCTATATAAGGTCCTACAGTTCACAGTGCATGTCAGAGCCAAAACCAAGCCATGAGAACGAGGAATTGTCCGTAGAACTCCAAGACAGGATTGTGTCGAGGCACATATCTGGGGAAGGGTACCAAAACAATTCTGCAGCATTGAAGGTCCCCAAGAACACAGTGGCCTCCATTATCATTCTTAAATGGAAGAAGTTTGGAACCACCAAGACTCTTCCTAGAGCTGGCCACCCGGCCAAACTGAGCAATCGGGGGAGAAGGGCCTTGATCAGAGAGATGACCAAGAACCCGATGTTCACTCTGACAGAGTTCCAGAGTTCTTCTGTGGGGATGGGAGAACCTTCCAGAAGGACAACCATCTCTGCAGCACTCCACCAATCAGGCCTTTATGGTAGAGTGGCCAGACGGAAGCCACTCCTCCGTATAAAGCAAATGACAGCCCGCTTGTAGTTTGCCAAAAGGCACCTAAAGATTCTCAGACCATGAGAAACAATATTCTCTGGTCTGATGAAACCACGAAAAAACTCTTTGGCCTGAATGCCAAGCGTCACATCTGGACTGAAGGTTCCCCTTTCAACAGGACAACAATCCTTAGCAGACAGCCAAGACCACCCAGGTGTGGCTTCGGGACAAGTCTCTGAATGTCCTTGAGTGGCCCAGCCAGAGCCCAGACTTGAACCCGATCGAACATCACTGGAGAGACCTGAAAATAGCTGTGCAGCGACGCTCCCCATCCAACCTGATAGCGCTTAAGAGGATCTGCAGAGAAGAATGGGAGAAACTCCCCAAATACAGGTGTGTTAAGCTTGTAGCGTCATACCCAAGAAGACTCAAGCCTGTAATCGCTGCCAAAGGTGCTTCAACAAAGTACTGAGTAAAGGGTCTGAATACTTATGTAAATGTGATTTTGCATTTTCTTATTTTTTATATATTTCCAAACATTTCAAAAAACCTGTTTTTGCTTTGTCATTATGGGGTATTACGTGCAGATTGATTAGGGATGAACATTTTTATTTTTTTTAGAATAAGGCTGTAACATGAAAATCTGGAAAAAGTCAAGCGGTCTGAATACTTTTCGAATGCACTGTATGCTGTACACCTCTTACCTTTCTGTGTCTGTCTTTGGTGGTGTTGATGTCATCCTGAAGGAACTGGGTCTGGATCTGAAACTCCAGGTTCCTGAGCAGGTTATGGTCAGCCTCCTAGGAAAGGAGAAGAAAGGGGAAAAGGAGGAGTGGCGAGGAGAGAAGAGGAGAAAAAAATAAGAGAAGGGAAGAGAAGATGGAAGAAAAGGAGAAGAAAGAGAAGTCAATAAGTCTATATCGACTCCAATCCTCATAAAGCCTCAAACAGTATGACAATGCTGGTATTGTTGAACTGAACACCACACAAAGCCTTTTTCTTCACTAGTACATTCCTCCATTAAGTCCAAAGCCTCTAAGATCAAAAGAAGCAATTTTAATTCAGTTCCATCACCACACTGTATTGTCCTGATCTCATAAGCTTTGTCTCTCAGACCACAAAGTCCTACCAGGGTTGCAGTTACGCAATTGAATTATGATTCTGACACTCTGGACAAAGCTTATAGATTATTAACCAGACAGATTATATAATACATACTTTTTTTGTGTCACATTGCAAAGCCCCTTTCATGCACAGGGGTATGCAGAAAACGTTACTCACAAGTTGGGTTCACAACTTGTTTTTATGACTATGCCGCTAATAATGCAGCATGACAGTTTAGCATATTATGGGAGATTTCCCAGAAACAGATTAGGTTTACTGTAGTCCTGGACTAAAAAGCAAACTCAATAAAGAATAACCATCAAAAATATTTATGGGTCCAGGACTAGGCTTAATCTGTGTCTGGGAAACCACCCCTATTTGTGTATTTTAACTAAAGAAAGAATCAGTCCATTTTTTGAATAATAAAAACAAACAAAAAACTGGGAAATTGTCATGGGACTCACACACATACCTTGTTGAGTTGTTCCAATGTACCCCGCAGCTGTTCTTGAAACTCACACTCATTTCTGTATCTATGGAGGACAAAACATAAATCACAAAACATAAATTCAGGAATTCCACAATTATGTGTGGCCTACCTTTTATTGATCTGTGATTTTAACAAGTTTGTGTGTTGAGCACGTAAGAGGATTGATTTTCATCTTCAGGGCTTTTCTGACTTTCCAATGTCTGTATTGATGAACTATTAATCAATACAGACATCAACCTGGCTCTCATTGAGAGCACTTGAAATGGCTGTTGCTTCCCTTTTTCAGAACACAACCACCTGTGCAGCATTCATCTAGATCCTGTCTTGGTGTTAGAATTTAGAAATCCATGACATTTACCATGGCTGATTTTCAAGGCAATAGACACCTTTATTGAAGACAGACTTTTAGCAGTTGGACAATTTATCACAGAGATAAGATCAGGTTATCTGGATGCCTTCAACAGCACAAAAACAGTTTACACTGCACCTGGTCTACATAAGGGCTCACCACTGCACTGTGTATGCACAGAGGGTGGCCCCTACACACTTTCCTTCTCTCTGACCCACACATCAGTTAAAAAAAGCACATAGCCCTACTGACGCACACACAAACACACGCACTTACACTTTCAAAAGCAAGCACATCACTTACTTGTTGGTGAACTCGTCCAGCATGCGGCATGCGTCCTTCAGCTCGCGCTCAAGTTTGGCACGGTTGGCGGAGAGCTCGCAGATGCGCTGCCGGTTCAGGCCAATCTGTTCAGTAAAGGCCTCCTCAAGCCCACTGGCCTCTTCCATCCGCTGCAGCGTCTCTAGCTGCTTGCGGAACACAGAATTGCGCTGCTCCAGCACGCGTGCCCGATTAATATAGCGGGCGAAGCGGCTGTTGAGCTCCTGCAGGCTCTCCCAGCCCTGGATGGCTGAGGTGCCCGCGGATGCATCAGGGCCGTAGGGCTCCTCGAAGACATCAGAACGCTCATACTTCTCCTTGCGCACCTCGCGCAGGTAACTGGTCTTGTACATGGTGGTGGTCGTCGCTATCCCGCTGCATCGGTTGGTGTTATCCCCGGAGTGCGTTCTTCCCTGCGGCACCTTTAGTGTGTGAAAACTCGGGTGCTCACCCTCGGCTGTCTCATTTTAGACTAAAGGCTGCCTGGCACTGGGCGGCTGCGAAATAGACCCCCAAAAATCTCACGCTGGCCTGTTCCCACGCAAGCCTCACGCGTGGGACCTTCCAGAGTTTGTTAGCCTTTGTGGCTGACATTACAAACGCTCTGCCAATGATGACCAAGCAAAAAAACAAAAACAAACTAAAGGCAGGCGAGGGAGAATACTGCTGTGTCAAATGTACCATTACAAGAAGACCCTTTGTTTCCAATCAACCGTTTTTCTAGATCTTTGTTTGAGGGAATGTTCGAACATGGCCTTGGTTTACCACATGACAAAGTGGAAATTGCATGCTGTGCAGTTTGTTACAGGCCATATACAGTTACTAATGTGCCAAAAGTAGGCTAGTAAACTCTAGAGCATATTGTGTTCTCCTTATTATAGCCTACATTAGGGAAGACCAGGGTTGGTTGAAACAGGATATAGTTTCAGTGATGGCTGGCCCATTAGGTCACAATTGGTCAACAACAAAAAAGTGTAAAACTTGTGTAAATATACAGTACCAGTCAAAACTTTAGACACACCTACTCATTGAAGGGTTTTTCTTTATTTTGACTATTTTCTACATTTTAAAATTATAGTAAAGACATCAAAACTTTGAAATAACACACATGGAATCATGTAGTAACCAAAAAAGTGTTAAACAAATCAAAATATATTTGGATTAATTGTGTTTCTTGGCCCAAGCAAATCTCTTCTTGTTATTGGTGTCCTTTAGTAGTGGTTTCTTTGCAGTAATTTGACCATGAAGGCCTGATTCACGCAGTCTCCTCTGAACAGTTGATGTTGAGATGTGTCTGTTACTTAAACTCTGTGAAGCATTTATTTGGGCTGCAATCTGAGGTGTAGTTAACTCTAATGGACTTCTTCCTCTGCAGCAGAGGTAACTCTGGGTCTTCCTTTCCTGTCGCGGCCCTCATGAGAGCCAGTTTCATCATTGCGCTTGATGGTTTTTGCGACTGCACTTGAAGAAATTGTCAAAGTTCTTGAAATTTGACTGACCTTCATATCTTAAAGTAATGATGGACTGGTGTTTCTTTTTGCTTATTTAATATGGACTTGGTCTTTTACCAAATAGGGCTATCTTCCGTATACCACGTCTACCTTGTCACAACACAACTGATTGGCTCAAACGCATTAAGAAGGAAATATGCATTCCAGGTGACTACCTCATTGTCATGTATACTCCCTCTCTGGCGCTCGAGGTCACCAGGCTGCTCATTATTACGCACAGCTGTCACCATCGTTACGCGCACCAGCGCCTCAGACTCACCTGGACTCCATCACCTGCCTGATTACCTTCCCTATATATGTCACTCCCTTTGGTTCTTTCCCTAGGTGTTATTGTTTTTGTTTCAGTGTTTCATGTCTGTATGCTACTCATGTTTCTTGTTT
The DNA here is from genome assembly GCF_045679555.1 of Salvelinus alpinus. Lineage (NCBI taxonomy): Eukaryota > Metazoa > Chordata > Actinopteri > Salmoniformes > Salmonidae > Salvelinus > Salvelinus alpinus. Next base: position 49,555,595 of record NC_092088.1, read on the forward strand.
TGTTCCTTGTGTTAGTTATTGTTAAAGTCACTCCCAGTACTTGCTTCCCGACTCCCAGCGTACACGGTACACTCATAAAGCTGGATGAGAGAATGCCAGGAGTGTGGTGCAACGCTGTAATCAAGGCAAAGGGTGACTACTTTGTAGAATTTCTTTGTTTACAATAGTGCTAACTCAGATAATAGCATCGTTTGCTTTCGCCGAAAAGCCTATTTGAATTCTGACATGTTGGCTGGATTCACAACCAGTGTAGCTTTAATTTGGTATCTTTCATGTGTGATTTTATGAAAGTTTGATTTTTATAGTAATATATTTGAATTTGGCGCTCTGCATTTTTACTGGCTTTTGGCCAAGTGGGCCGTTAGCGTCCCACATATCCCAGAGAAGTTAACAAACAGATCACCGACCATTTCGAATCCCACCGTACCTTCTCCACCATGCAATCTGGTTTCCGAGCTGGTCATGGGTGCACCTCAGCCACACTCAAGGTCCTAAACGATATAACCGCCATCGATAAAAGACAGTACTGTGCAGCCGTCTTCATCGACCTGGCCAAGGCTTTCGACTCTGTCAATCACCGCATTCTTATCGGCATATACAACACATTTTATAAATGCCCCTCCCCTTCTCTAACTCTGTCACCATGTTCTACTTTAATAGCTCCTTTGTCTAGCAGGGTGCATCTATAATTATTATTCACGCCTGCAGTTAATCAACTCTAGCACAAAACAGGAAACATCAGTGGTATCGCAGCGCCTAGCTTACTTCTCTTTCTCGGAACTCAGTCTCGCCTGCTCTTCTGAGAATAGACAAAACAGGAAACTTCACACTTACACAGGATGCTCTATTCTAACAGACACATTCTTTAACGCATTCAATATTTCTCTAACCTACTGTGAAACACACTTACAAATGCTAAATGTTCTCTTCTATTATTCAACATTAACTCAATAAATGAATAGTATTTACAAGTTTTCTCCGACAAAGACCTTCCCTTATGAACGTAGCATACCCACCACCCTGTCCAGTTGATCTATCAGATATGATTCAGCAATAAACAGGAATAATAACATCAAAATGTGTTCTAAGCCATGTTTCTTGAACACATACTGTATCACATCACATACTGTATCACATAAACTCCTGACCGTTAGCAATAAGGCTTCTGGCATTCCACTGAAGGATAACAAAAACCATGACTCTAATTATCAATTATTATCATATTGTGATGTTCCATCATTATTATTAGGAGTCAACATGTCAACAATCATGACGACAGTAACATCTGTTACTCCTAAAAACTATTTTGCTGCTTCCACAATGATCTTCAACTTGGCAGTTGTTCTTTCCACAAACGCAGTCATGTTGATAACCTTTCCAATGAAGGCTAAGAAGTCAATCTGATTAAGTATTAAGGTGTTCTTTGAAACAACATATCTGTGAGATCAAGATTTCTGAACAAGTCTCATATCCATGTCTGGACCAACATAAGCAATATTTCCTACAGTAGGTCCACTTATTCCAGGAGTAACCCTATTATCTCCGTCATTATGCCTATTAGTTCCACCAATCTGCCTTGAGAGACATTATGGGTGATTTTATATCTTTGGGTCTCTCTAGCCTCTTTCTGCACGTGGCATCCACCAAATGCTGCACTGTGTTCCCCCCACAATTACAACAGTTAACTTTGACATTGACATTCACTATAATTATGTTTCCCTCCACAATAGCACATATTTTCTTTCCTTTGCACAGAGCCACTGCATGTCCCAATCTTCGGCATTTAAAATGGAAAGCCAGGATGCCGATCTGTAGGTAAAACCTTCTCAAACTGTAATAGTATTGACAGTTTTTCCCACTTCTCTGCCCCTCTTTCTTACTGCACAGCCTTTTGACTTCAACCACTATGCCCCCTCTACATTTTCTTTTACTATATAATCTATGAAATGCCCCCCCCCCCCCCAGCTTAGTCGAAGCTCCAGGGAAATGAGTTGTAATTTTCTTCCCATTGAGAGTTTTCATTTTCAGAATATTCCCTTGCTGAACATGGTCAGCACAGAATATTAACAGTCTACAATTACCAATGAACCGGGCTAATGTGACTTCACCTATCACTTTCTTAACAGCATTGGTTAATCGAATAGGGTGTAGATCAGACCCCGTGGTCACATCAAACACGATTACAACTTTCCACTCCGACACATCGTTACTTTTGTTTTTCACTACCTTCACCCTCTTCATGTTCTCAACACTAGAAGTGCCACTGCTGTCAGCAGCGCTTATAGCAGTGCCATTCTTTTTCCTTTAACATTTCACCACAGACCATCCAGGTACATGACTTTCATCAACCCCACCCATACCTTCAGAACTATCATCCATGTCGACCGCAGTCCAGCACAGCTGTGCTAAAACTGCCTACTACAATATAGAACAATGGATTGTATTTTGCTTCCTAGTTTGAAGTCGAACCCTCAAATGCGTCTTCCCGCTCCCACTTCTGTATCATGCCCCAACTTCAGTTCAATTTCTTCCTTCATGACAACTCTTAAAGTGGCAGCGCAGGATGAAGTCTGTGCAGGATTACCCCACACCCTTATGCTTGTCGTCTCTGCGCTCCTCTGGGCTCAGTTGGGATTGTAACTTTTTAGAGAAGTAGTACCTATTCAATATGGGAATTGGGACAGAAGAGCTCATACACTAAACAGTCTCAAAAGAAGATATAAGACTGAATGATTGGGCAAAATTTCTGCCTAAATAGACTTACCCAAACGTAATAATTTTTCAGGAGATGGTCATAAATAATAACTGGTACTGTTTTAGAAAGATCTGGCACTCACCTTTCTTGCAAAAATAGTACATAGTACAAATATTGTGAAAATATGAATAATCATGTATTATTATTTTTCCTATTCAACAAAAGTGGGGCAATAGGTCTAAATATAGTAAAAATCTAATTATAAATGACTAACTATAATATTTCACCTTTCCTATAACTGTAAAATGAATATCATCATACTTTGTGACAGTACAATATTGCCATTATTTCATATAACTGATGACAGAGACTTTTATCCTGAATGTCCACTGAGAGGCGCAGAGACACCATTCAAATGCATTGTTCATCACCAAACTGTTCCTGGATGCTTGGGAGAAGTTGCTCTCGGAGGATGTGTTGGTACCATTCTTTATTCATGGCTGTGTTCTTAGGCAAAATTGTGAGTGAGCCCACTCCCTTGGCTGAGAAGCAACCCCACACATGAATGGTCTCAGGATGCTTTACTGTTGGCATGACACAGGGCTGATGGTAGCGCTCACCTTGTCTTCTCCGGACAAGATTTTTTCCGGATGCCCCAAACAATCGGAAATGGGATTCATCAGAGATAATTACTTTACCCCGGTCCTCAGCAGTCCAATCCCTATACCTTTTGCAGAATATTAGTCTGTCGCTGATGTTTTTTCTGGAGAGAAGTGGCTTCTTTGCTGCCCTTCTTGACACCAGGCCATCCTCCAAAAGTCTTCGCCTCACTGTGCGTGCAGATGCACTCACACCTGCCTGCTGCCATTCCAGAGCAAGCTCTGTACTGGTGGTGCACCGACCCTGCAGCTGAATCAACTTTAGGAGACGGTCCTGGTGCTTACTGGACTTTCTTGGGCACCCTGAAGCCTTCTTCACAACAATTGAACCGCTCTCCTTGAAGTTCTTGATGATCCGATAAATAGTTGATTTAGGTGCAATCTTACTGGCAGCAATATCCTTGCCTGTGAAGCCCTTTTTGTGCAAAGCATAGAAGATGGCATGTGTTTCCTTGCAGGAAACCATGGTTGACAGAGGAAGAACAATGATTCCAAGCACCACCCTCATTTTGAAGATTCCAGTCTGTTATTCGAACTCAATCAGCATGACAGAGTGATCTCCAGCCTTGTCTTCGTCAACACTCACATCTGTGTTAACAAAAGAATCACTGACATGATGTCAGCTGGTCCTTTTGTGGCAGGGCTGAAATACAGTGGAAATGTTTTTGGGGGATTCAGTTCATTTGCATGGCAAAGAGGGACTTTGCAATTAATTGCAATTCATCTGATCACTCTTCATAACATTCTGGAGTATATGCAAATTGCCATCATACAAACTGAGGCAGCAGACTTTGTAAAAATTAATATTTGTGTCATTCTCAAAACTTTTCGCCACGACTGTAGAATAGTTACAACTCCAGCTTTAAGCACAACATGATTTTGTTTGTCTGTATCCAAGAAAAAGGGGTCTTGTTACAATTTTGCACCATACTGGGGACTTAACATCTAAGAAGTGTTTTCTTGAATGTGAATTTACTGTTCACTTGGGAAATATCAGTTGGTAAGGAGTTCCATTCAGTGATGGCTCTGTATATAACTGATTATTTTAGAAGATTGTTCCTTGGTCTGGTGGATACCAGATGACCCAAACTTGCCTGTCTGGTTTGTTCATAATGTCTATTGCCGGGATACACAAATTGGTCTGAGAAATAAGGGGGTTTCTATATCTCTTAAACTGACACTATTCTATTCCCTGTGAGGACACCTTTCCAGTATTGCAGATTGAGATTAGGGATACAAAGAGATTTGATCATTTCTATCTCAACCAAAAATCTGGTTGTTGGGTTGGTTTTTTCACTTATCACTGGTTCAAAGGAAAAATAATACTGTCACTACCATGCTTTCCAAACAAGATACATTCACAAATGAGCTGAAAATGTTAAACATTTTCACCAAAGAGGACAATGGAAATGGACTTCAAAGATACATATTCATTTTATAAACCAATGTGTTATGATTTACAGGTTTCATCTGTATATTTTCAAGTTTATTTACACACACTCAAACCAGTACATGTATTTCTAATTGAAAACAATTTATACTGAAAAGAAATGTAAACGCAACATGCAACAATTTCAACAATTTTACTGAATTACAGTTCATATAAGGAAATCAGTCAATTTAAATAAATTCATTAGGCCCTAATCTATGGATTTCACATGACTGAATAGTCTTGAATTTGTATTTTAGAAATTGTGTTAAACATTGTGGCCTCGTGAGTGAGCGAACTGTGACCTCTGCCAAGAAACTAGCAAAGCTCTCAATTAGGTACTGTAGGCTACAACGTTATTACAGTTGCAACATAATTCAATTAGCAAAGCCAGTGATGTCAAAGTAGGCTAGCTGGAACTTCCCACATCCAACTAGTGACTGAGTGAACAACATCACACATAAAGTACACTCACCCCGAATTCAAGACTTGAAACAGGACACTTTCTCAGCTAGAACGGGAGCCTCTCCTCCTTTATAAAAATGAATAAGCAGGGAGAGGATCAAGACATGTCTTTTTTGCTTCTCTAGGGCATGTTGGTGGAGAGGAGAGAACCAACAGCGAGGAGGAAAGGAGCGACGGAGCACTATGGAGAAGATAGGACCTGTTATTTTCTAACATTAGCCTAGGGAAAATACATGCCTGAGAAAGTACATGTTAAATCAATGAGCTGATCAAGATGAGATTGATAATGCAAGAAGACCGTGCAATTCATGGGATCAGTTGAAAGTAAGTGAGTATTCTGCATATATTTTCAGAGTCTTATGTATCAAAGTGGTGGTAAAACATTATTTGTGTGCAATCAATTCAATTTAGAATGAAACCTCTTCAAATTATAAAAGCAAAAGGACATGGGGTGGAGAAAACCAAATAAAGCTGCCACTATGGGTAAGTTATTCAATAAGCATTGTACATTTGCAGTTCTGGAAAGTAATATATATATACACATACATAAAAAAGTAACAACAATTACAAATACATATATATATATATTACTTTCCACAACCGTAAATGTACAGTGCTTATTGAATATCTTACCCATAGTGACAGCTTTATTTGGATTTCTCTACACCATGTCCTTTTGCTCATTTAATTTGAAGAGGTTTCATTCTAAATTAAATTGATTTCACATTTTGAGAACACATATAGGAAAGTACCGTCTGTATGCATGCGTAATCAGATGTTTGTAGCCTATCCGTTAGAACAACTCTCCCCACATAGTGGTTTAACTTCAGCTCATTAAATATAAAATATGCCTATAAACATTTTGTAGTTAGATGTTTCATCTAAAAGAATCTGTGTGATGCTTTATTGGACAGTGCATTGTTTGTAATTAATACTTTTTTTCATTAGGGTGAGAATGAGATCAAATCAAATTAAATGTTATTGGTCACGTACACATGGTTAGCAGATGTTATTGCGAGTGTAGCGAAACGCTTATACTTCTAGATCCAACAGTGCAGCAATATCTAAGAGGTAATATCTAACAATTCCACAACAAAACCTAATATCTAACAAATTCACACACTCTAGTAAAGGAATGGAATGAGAATATATAATTATAAAATATATGGAGGAGAAGTGACAGAGCAGCTAAGATGCAATAGATAGTAAAGAATAGATAGTGAAGGATACAGTATATACAAATGAGATGAGTAATAAGTGGCTTTATTAAAGTGACTAGTGTTCCATTTATTAAAGTGGCCAATGATATCAAGTCTGTAGGTAGGCAGCCGCCTCTCTGTGCTAGTGGTAGCTGTTTAACAATCTGATGGCCTTGAGATAGAAGGTTTTTTTCAATCTCCCTGTTCCAGCTCTGATGCATCTGCACTGACCTCGCATTCTGGATGGAAGCGTGGTGAACAGGTAGTGGCTCGGGTGGTTATTGTCCTTGATGATATTTTTTGCCTTCCTGTGACATTGGGTGCTGTAGGAGTCCTGAAGGGCAGGTAGTTTCCCCCCAGTGATGTGTTGTGCAGACCGCACCACCCTCTGGAGAGCTATGCGGTTGTGGGTGTTACAGTTGCCGTACCAGGCGGTGATACAACCCGACAGGATGCTCTCAATTGTGGACCTGTAAACGTTTGTGAGGGTTTTCGGTGACAAGCCACATTTTTTCAGCCTCTTGAGGTTGAAAAAGGTGCTGTTGCTCCTTCTTCACCACACTGTCTGTGTGTGTGGACCATTTCAGTTTTGTCGGTGATATGTACACCGAGGAACTTAAAACTTTCCACCTTCTCCACTGCTGTCCCTTCTGATGTGGATAGGTGGGTGCTCCCTTTGCTGTTTCCTGAAGTCCACAATCATCTCTTTTATTTTCCTGACACCACACTCCGAGGGCCCTCACTTCCTCCCTGTAGGCTGTCTCGTCGTTGTTGGTAATCAAGCCTACCACTGTAGTGTCGTCTGCAAACTTGATGATTGAGTTGGAGGCGTACATGGCCACGCAGTCGTGGGTAAACAGGGAGTACAGGAGGGGGCTGAGCATGCACCCTTGTGGGGCCCCATTGTTGAGGATCAGCGGAGTGGAGATGTTGTTTCCTACCTTCACCTCCTGGGGGTGGCCCGTCAGGAAGTATAGGACCCAGTTGAAAAGGGCGGGGTCGAGACCCAACGTCTCAAGCTTAATGATGAGTTTGGCGGGTACTATGGTGTTGAATGCTGAGCTGTAGTCAATGAACAGCATTCTTACATAGGTATTCCTCTTGTCCAGATGGGATAGGGCAGTGTGCAGGATGATGTTGATTGCATTGTCTCTGGACCTATTGGGGTGGTAAGCAAATTGGAGTGGGTCTAGGGTAACAGGTAGGGTGGAGGTGATATGATCCTTGACTAGTCTCTCAAAGCACTTCATGATGAAAGAAGTATGTGCTATGTGTAACAGTATAACTTTAAACCGTCCCCTCGCCCCGCCACGGGCGCGAACCAGGGACCCTCTGCACACATCGACAACGGTCACCCACGAAGCGTCGTTACCCATCGCTCCACAAAAGCCGCGGCCCTTGCAGAGCAAGGGGCAACCCTACTTAAGTCTCAGAGCAAGTGACGTAACTGATTGAAATGCTACTAGCACGTACCCGCTAACTAGCTAACCATTTCACATCCGTTACACTCACCCCCCTTTCAACCTCCTCCTTTTCCGCAGCAACCAGTGATCCGGGTCAACAGCATCAATGTAACAGTATAACTTTAAACCGTCCCCTCGCCCCGCCACGGGCGCGAACCAGGGACCCTCTGCACACATCGACAACGGTCACCCACGAAGCGTCGTTACCCATCACTCCACAAAAGCCGCGGCCCTTGCAGAGCAAGGGGCAACCCTACTTAAGTCTCAGAGCAAGTGACGTAACTGATTGAAATGCTACTAGCACGTACCCGCTAACTAGCTAGCCATTTCACATCCGTTACATATGGGGCAATAGTAATTTAGTTCAGTTACCTTAGCTTTCTTGGGGACAGGAAAAATGGTTGCCATCTTGAAGCATGTGGGGACAGCAGACTGGGATAGGGATTGATTGAATATGTCTGTAAACACACCAGACAGCTGGTCTGTGCATGCTCTGAGGACGCGGCTAGGGATGCCATCTGGGCCGGCAGCCTTGCGAGGGTTAACATAACACGTTTAAATGTTTTACTCAAGTCGGCCACGGAGAAGGAGAGCCCACAGTCTTTGGTAGCGGACCGTGTCGGTAGCACTGTATTGTCCTCAAAGTGCACAAATAAGTTGTTTCATTTGTCTGGTAGTATTGTATGTTTTCTGCACTTGAATATTTGACATAACCTAACAGTCTGTTCATGGACTGCTAAAAAGCCATCAGTCTGCTAAATAGTTAAGTAAATGGTTACCCGGACTATCTGCACAAGCAAAACCTTAGAGGAAAACCTGGTTCAATTTGCTTTCCACCAGATACTGGGAGATGAATTGATCTTTCAGCAGGACAGTAACATAAAACACAAGGCCAAATCTACACTCGAGTTGCTTACCAAGAAGACAGTGAATGTTCCTGAGTGGTCGAGTTACAGTTTTGATTTAAATCTGCTTGAAAATCTATGACAAGACCTGAAAATGGTCGTCTAGCAATGATCATAAACCAATTTGACAGAGCTTGAAGAACTTTAAAAAGAATAATGGGCAAATGTTGCACAATCCAGGTGTGGAAAGCTCTTAGAGACTTACGCAAAAATACTCACTGCTGTAATCACTTTAAAAGGTAATTCTAACATGTATCGACTCAGGATGTTGAATATTTACAGTATCTAATCAAGATGTATTCGTGTTTTATTTAAATATATACAAATGTTCGATTTATCTCCCAATTTGACATTACAGAGAATTTTGTGTAGATCGTTGACATTTGTGTAGATCAATTTTATTCCCACTTCGTAACACAACAAAATGTTGAACATTTCAGAGGGTGTGAACACTTTCCGAAGGCACTGTATCTACCTCAATGACCTCGTACCCCTGCACACTGATCTGTTACTAGTCCTGCCTGTATATAGCTCCATTCTTATGAATTTTATTTTGTGTTACTCTTTATATATTTGTTTGTTTTACCTCTGCATCTTTGGGAAGGGATCTTTAGCATGCATTTAACGGTAAAGTCTACACCCGTTGTATTCGGCAGGTGACAAATCAAATTTGATTTGATGGAACATTCCACCTCACAATTAGTTATCTCAGTTTGAATTACATTACTGATTAGCCTATGTGTGTGCACAATTGATTCTATAAATTGTATTAATTGATTGATTGTGCTCACACACACACACACACACACACACACACACACACACACACACACACACACACACATACACACACACACACATATAATTCCTTCCTTCTCTCTCTATCTGTCACCTTCTACCTGTAACTTGTACCCCCACTTTTTTTCCGAGTGTTTCATAACACTCTATTGTGCGTTGGATGGTGTCCAGGTTACTACAACCAGCTCATATTCCACAATATTATTCTAACCCTGAGAATAAATTGGCTAATTCTCTTTCATCTTTGTCATGGTTATTCTTTCCTCTGGCCACAAATCACTATTTTTAATGCACATAACGTTAAGTCATTAACCCAGGGTATCTCTTGGATAGAGAGAAGTCTGGGGGCATGAATCTGTGTCATTGACCAATAATAAAACTATGAGCAGAAAATAAATGTCATTGGTAATTCTTATTATTTTACTAGCTCTGCAACGTCAACAATAGCACACACAAGATTACTTTTTTTCATGCTTATTTGATCCAGCCAGCATGTTCGTTTCTGAAATGTCTATTTAATGAATCTTCAGAAACATTCTCTGGTCTCTGTGTGAGTCATGCTACATTAAGAACATCTGTGTTCCAGGTGAAGATGTTCTCTTTACTGTCTGAGTGACAAGTGGGATCTTCTCTTCACTCCAAAAGACCCTCCATCATCGATCCTGCATGGTTCCTGCAAGACACTTACACCATGACCCAAACACCGTATGAAATGATTCCTGGAAGACACTGACATAACTTATAAAGTGGACACAAATAAAGACAAGAAACCCAAAACTTCTTGGGAATTCACAATGGGAGATCCCAACATCAGCCACTTAGCGGATGTATATACTGAGACCCGTGACCACATGCTGGGAGGAAGCGAGCTTGACCCATTGACGGATAACTACGACATGGACTATGGTGTTCCCGACAACGAGATGCCCGACACCACGCAGGGCACAGCCTTCTTCGTCGCCACCATCGTCATCACCGTGGTGCTCATTTGCATTATGCTCGTCTGCGGTGTTGGCAACTTCCTGTTTATAGCTACTTTGGCACGGTACAAGAAGCTGCGTAACATCACTAACCTACTCATAGCTAACCTTGCAATATCAGACTTCATAGTGTCAGTGGTGTGTTGCCCGTTCCTGGTGGATTACTATGTGGTGAAGCAGCTGTCCTGGGACCATGGCCTGGTGCTGTGTGCCTCAGTCAACTACATCAGGACTGTGTCTCTCTACGTGTCCACTAACGCACTGCTGGCAATTGCTGCAGACAGGTGGGTGCCTCATCCCCTTTTATTGGTGTCTTTCAATGACAGGCGTGTTTGTGTGTGTGTGTGTGTATGTCCAGTAATTGCCTTGACCAGTTTTATTTTGTTGAGGCCATCTTGACCCCTTGGTACATAAGTCAGCCTTATAGTAATCAATAAGGAACTCAGCAGGGTCTATCATCAAAGTCAGTGTCAATATCTCTAAATTGTCCCCTGTACGTGTCTTCCTTCCTTTGTCGCACTGACCTGAAAAAGAAATAGGTTTGTTTGGTTGAGTTTCTTATATATTGCTTCCACCTGTCAAATCATTTCAAAGCAAACAAAAAAAAGAGGAACAAAGTATACTATTGGGGAACATCTTTAATAAAAGATCAGCCTGCTGTATAGAAGAGAATCGACTACTCTAAGGCGGGATTCAACAGCTGTTTCTTCATTCACTCATCGAAAAAGACCTGTCTCTCATCTTTTACATGCTTGAAAAACATTTTTTAAATCAAAACTGTATCAATAATTAGAGAAGAAGTTCATCACAGTTCTGGATATGAGTAGTTAACTTTCTTCATGCCAATGGCTTGTGTATGTATTCATTGTCTTTTACATGTGCTGGCTACAGTAGTGGTTCTGCTGGTTGAGGTGTTCAAGTCTATAAAGAACGAAAACAGCAGATAACCCTAAGTGGCACACCACGTAAATTCAACGTGGAAATGTTGGTAATATTTGGTAAAGACTGTGATCAATGAGGGTTCAACCTTTATTCACCTAGGTTTGTTTGTTGAATTCCCAATGGGATATCACCCCCAAATAAATCAGATTTTTGGTTTAGTTGTCATCTAAATGTGTTATCATTGTGCTTTCAACCATTTTAAAACACAACAAAGTTCACATGGGAATACAATGTCAGATATTTTGTATTTATACAACAACTTCATGTAACACTGTGCTTAATCTGAGATACATAGTGCAAGTGATCAATGCTGTTTGAGATTCTGCACAGATTAGTATACCAATTGTGAAGATCTTCACAGAACTGCGATCTTTGCATGCTATCTATGGTTATAGTTACAGTAGGCTAACTTCAAAATGTGGCCATGGATGTGTGACTCATTTTAAGGTTGAATAAATATTGTTACATTAGTTTGTAAATAGCCTTAACTTTAATTAATTTCCTGTATTACAAAAGTAATATTGAATTGTGTCTGGTTGTCAAAGCAACCAAATATCAACATTTAAAGGAAGTCTAATGCTTGGATAGTTTCATCTGAGCCACTGGCTTCATCCTATTTTTGGTTTAGTTGGAGATGGGAATCCAACATATAATTTGTTTAACTTGTCAACAAGTTAAAAGGCTTTTTAAAAATGTAACTAGGCAAGTCAGTTAATTAGGCTAGGGGGCAGTATTTTGATGTTTGAATGAAAAACGTGCCCAAAGTAAACTGCCTATTTCTCAGGCCCAGAAGCTAGAATATGCATATAATTGGCAGATTAGGATAGAAAACACTCTAAAGTTTCCAAAACTGTCAAAACATTGTCTGTGAGTATAACAGAACTGATATGGCAGGCGAAAACCTGAGGAAAAACCATCCAGGAAGTGCTGTTTTTCTGAAACTACTCTTTTCCATTGCAAGCCTATCCTCCATTTAAAGGGATATCAACCAGATTCCTTTCCCTATGGCTTCCACAAGGTGTGAACAGTCTTTAGACATAGTTTCAGGCTTTTATTCTGAAAAATTAGCGCGAATGATCACATCGCGTCAGTGGATAGCCAGATGTCCTCAGATTTGTGCATGCGCTCACGCCGGGAGCGAGACCTTTTCTTTCTCTCTTCTATTGAAAAGGCTACCGTCCGGTTGAAATATTATCGATTATTTATTGTAAAAACAACCTGAGGATTGATTATAAAAAACTTTTGACATGTTTCTACGAACTTTACGGATACTATTTGGAATTTTCGTCTGCCCTTCGTGACCGCACGAGACTGTGGATTACTGAACAAAACGTGCCAACCAAATGGAGGTTTTTGGATATAAAGAGAATCTTTATCGAACAAAGCGAACATTTATTGTGTAACTGGGAGTCTCGTGAGTGCAAACATACGAAGATTATCAAAGGTAAGTGATTAATTTGATTGCTTTTCTGACTTTCGTGACCAATCTACTTTGCTGCTAGCTGTTTGTAATGTTTTGTCTGCTGAGAGCTGTCCTCACATAATCGCATGGTTTGCTTTCACCATAAAGCCTTTTTGAAATCTGACACGCCGGCTGGATTAACCTCTAACGAGTCACAACCCCGGATCCGGGATCCCCCCCATCAAAAAAGCTGACTAGCATAGCCTAGCCTAAAGCCACAGGGATATCATATAATGAAATGTTCATGAAATCACAAGTCCAAGACACCAAATGAAAGATACAGATCTTGTGAATCCAGCCATCATTTCCGATTTTTTTAATGTTTTACAGGGAAGACACAATATGTAAATCTATTAGCTAACCATGATAGCAAAAGACACAACTTTTTTTTCTCCACCATTTTTTTCCTGCATGGGCAGCTATCACAATTTCGACTAAATAAAGATATATATAGCCACTAACCAAGAAACAACTTCATAAGATGACAGTCTGATAACATATTTATGGTATAGCATATTTTCTTTTAGAAAAATTTGCATATTTCAGGTATAAATCACAGTTCTACATTGCAGCTGCAATCTGAAATAGCGTTGGAAGCAGCCGGAATAATTACAGAGACCGACGTCAATTACCAAAATACTCATCCTAAAACATTTCTGAAAAATACACAGCATACAGCAAATGAAAGCCCAACATCTTGTGAATCCAGCCATCATTTCTGATTTTTAAAATGTTTTACAGGGAAGACACAATATGTAAATCTATTAGCTAACCACGTTAGCAAAAGACACCACTTTTTTTACTCCACCAGTTTTTTACTCCATCAGTAGCTATCACTAATTCGACTAAATAAAGATATATATAGCCACTAACCAAGAAACAACTTCATAAGATGACAGTCTGATAACATATTTATGGTATAGCATATGTTTTTTTAGAAAAATGTGCATTTTTCAGGTATAAATCACAGTTTACCATTGCAGCCACTATCACAAAACTCACCCAAAGGGACTAGAATAACTACAGAGAGCAACGTGTATTACCTAATTACTCATCTTAAAACATTTCTGAAAAATACACAGCGTACAGCAAATGAAAGCCCAACATCTTGTGAATCCAGACAATATTTCAGATTTTCTAAGTGTTTTACAGCGAAAACACAATATATCGTTATATTAGCATTCCACATGAGCTAACATCACCCCAGCATTGATTCGAGGCAAAAAGCGCGATAACGTTATCACCCCCAAAATATATTAATTTTTTCACTAACCTTCTCAGAATTCTTCAGATGACAGTCCTGTAACATCATATTACACAATGCATATAGAGTTTGTTCGAAAATGTGCATATTTAGCATCACAAATCGTGGTTATGCTATGTAATCAGTCAAAACATGGCATGCATTCTGGCCGGCGCCATCTTGGAAGTTAAGTTTACGATTATTTATCGATTAGATTGACTAAAAAAATACGGGTTGGACAGCTAATGAAAGATGCATTGGTTATTAATGCAACCGCTGATTTAGATTTTTAAAATTAACGTTACTAGACATACAGTGTGCGTTACAGCCAGACTAGTGCCGCAATATTGGCCGAAAAATGCGTTTACATTTTTCCACATAAATACGGAATAAAATCATAAATAGTTCTTACTTTTGGACGAGCTTCCATCAGAATCTTGGGCAATGTGTCCTTTTGTCCAAAAGAATCGTTGCTTTGTTGTAAAACGTCCACTTCAACTTCGGAACTAGCAGCTAACATTAGCTACCTGGCACACACATGTCCAAATCCTCAAACGCAATACTACAAAAATTCCGAAAATAGCAATATACTCGCATAAACTGATATAAATCGGTTTCAAATAACTTCGTTATGATGTTTCTAACACCTATACCGAATTAAATTACAGACGGACATATCTAAGGCCGATAACTGAGCGTTTCAAAATGCTATCCTGGGGTCTTGCGTTGCGTAATGGCGGAAGTCGAAAAGAGAGCGCACCTCGTTCCTTGCCCTTTTATAAGCTCTGAGAAATACGTAGAAACACCATTCCACTTCTCATTGGTTACTGACATCCAGGGGAAGGCGGGTGCAGTTCATTTCGATCCATAGGGCACACACAGAGTTTTAAACTGATCCGAGATCAGAGCCTAGTTTTCAGACCTTCGCATGTTCTGTCATGATTTTCGCTGTAGAAAGAGTTCTGGTTCACCCACAGACATAATTCAAACGGTTTTAGAAACTAGAGATTGTTTTCTATCCAATAATAATAATAATATGCATATTGTACGAGCAAGAATTGAGTACGAGGCAGTTTAATTTGGAGACGCAAAATGTCGAAGTTGAAACAGCACCCCCTGTAGTGACAATAAGTTAACAACAAGTTAAGCTGTGTTTTGGTGTATTGCACTTGTGATTTCATATTTTTAGTAATTTAATTTGAATTCGGCGCTCTGCAATTCACCGGATGTAGACGAAAATGATCCCGCTAAAGGGATCTGAGCGGCAAGAGGTTTTAAGAACACATTCTTATTTAAAATGACAGCCTAGTAACAGTGCAGGGGGAGAAGGACAGATTTACCTTGTCAGCTCAGGGATTCGATCTAGCAACCTTTCGGTTACTGGCCCAATGCTCTAACCACTAGGCTAACTGCCGCCCCAATATTTACTCTATTGCAAAAGTGATACTGAATTGTGTTTGGTTGTCAACACAACCAAATATCACACTTGAAGGAGATTTATCTTTTGTGCCACTGTCTGGCTTTAATTCCAGTTTTTCTACAAATTAGTCATTGATATGTTGGATTCACATTTCCATCTCAACCAAGAATCAAAGTTAAAGAATAGGACTACATAAATTCAAACTTTATTTAAAGTGCATTTCAAGTTTTATTTGATTGGATTTAGTCATATTCTTAAACTTTGAGGTTTGCTTGAGAATCCAACATGTCAACTATTAATTTGTAGACACATTTGAACAGGACTAAATCTAACCAAACTTTAAATGCACTTTAAATAAAGTGTACGAAAGTACAGCAAAATCTCTTTAACTTCAGTTGATAACGCATTGTCCATTTGATGAAACAATTCAGAATTCTACAGCTATGTTACTGATTCAAGGCCCATGGCTTTGACTGCAGCACCCTCAGCACCCATACTTCCCACAGCTATGAGTCCATGCAACTTAATATGTGAATTGTTAACCCTTTAGACCCAAATAGAATAAAAAACTGCTGCTGTAGATTACTGAGAATTTTCAAGATAAAGCTCATGTTTTACTAAAGTATGTGGACACCTGCTTGTCAAACATCTCATTCCAAAATCAAGGGCATTAATATAGAGTTGGTCCCCCCTTTGCTGCCATAACAGCCTCCACTCGTCTGGGAAGGCTCTCCACTAGATGTTGAAACATTGCTGTGGGGACTTGCTTCCATTCAGCCACAAGAGCATTAGTGAGGTCGGGCACTGATGTTGGGCAGTTAGGCCTGGCTCACAGTCGGCATACCAATTCATCCCAAAGGTGTTCAATGGGGTTGAGGTCAGGGTTCTGGGCAGGCCAGTCACGTTCTTCCACACCAATCTCTACAAACCATTTCTGTATGGACCTCGCAGTGTGCACTATCATGCTGAAACAGGAAAGGGCCTTCCTCAAACTGTTGCCACAAAGTTGGAAGCACAGAATTGCTGTAACGTTAAGATTTTCCAAGGGGCCTAGCCCAGAACATGAAAAACAGCCCCAGACCATTATTCCGCCTCCACCAAACTTTACAGTGGGCACTATGCATTCGGGCAGGTAGCGTTCTCCTGACATTCACCAAACCCAGATTCGTACGTCGGACTGTCAGATGGTGAAGCATCATTCATCACTCCAGAAAACACGTTTCCACTGCGGCGAGCTTTACACCAATCCAGTCAATGTTTGGCATTGCACGCGTTGATCAAATGTACCAAGTATAATATATTATACTTAATAATATTACTTAAATATAAATATTTTTTTAATTATCCAAAATTTGAGCAGAGGACAATTTTCAGAAAGTATTTCAAAAGCCACACAAAGTAGGATATCTGATTGTTACAGAAGTAAGAGGAATATTTAGAACCTACAGGCTACTTATTTCATCCCAAGGACTGTTGAATTGGTTTCTGATTAGAAGAAACATTCTGTGAACACTTATGAGGAAATCTCACATTTATCCTAATGGACATGACTGCGCTGAATTCTCAGAAGCCCTGTCCAGCCTACTCGGCCCACCCTCTGTGAGTATCCATAAAAACGACATAACTTGTAAACAGACGTGACATCAAGTTTCTTTGAGATGTGGCCACAGCATGAGGAACAAATGACCTAACTCTCCTTGGAAACCAAACACCGATTGAGAAAAACCTATCCTACTCATACCGAAGCAATCATCCCAGAGGTGGTCCTGCAGGAATGCACTGTTTGCATTTGAGACGGACTGAGTTCGCAATCCATCCCGGCTGGGAGCAGAGGAAGAATTCACTGCATGGAAGAGCTCACATAGACTTTACTTTCCTGGACTGAGAACTGAGAGGGAGCGAGAGAGAGTCTTGGACAACACGCTTTTTTTCATCTCCATCCTATCCTAACGGTATCCTACCTGGCAAGCAACATCAATGTACAAATAAAATACCCAATTGAAATATTAATTTCCTCTGAAAGTGGCGCTTTGTGTGTGTAAAGTGGAGAAAGTCATTGAGTGTTGTAAGATGGCAGGTTAAATTTACAAACCCATGGTCAATATTGTCCCAGCACTGTCCACATCAGATGCTAATCGATTGCCTAGTTCATGTCTATTCCTGGTTGGGGAATTCTAGTGTTCACGGTTGCGAAAGGCTATGTTGACGTACTCCTCTCACATTTTCTCTTTCAATAAATAAGATAATACCATTCTCGAAGGTCCTGTAAATGTGTTCTGTTGTACCCCATTGTACCCTATTAATATTGTGTTGTTAATAAGTCTATTGACGCACCCGTGAATCAATCTAAGTAGCGTAATGAAAAAATCCCCATCAAACTCTGTCAGCTAGAAATATTTGTTTTGCAGACCATGAAACATCCCAAAAATTGGTCTTCTCACAAAAACATCTGTAGCGTTCGAAAGGTTTGGGCTATGGTTTGGGCTACCACTGTGAAAAAGGGAGACTCTCATGATGTTCTCCGTTTTGTGTCACAGGACTCATCTGAAGGTAACCCATACAAATGAAAGGAAGTATGGAGATAGTTTTGTGCCAACAAAAGTAGGGGGTTAAATATTTCCTGAGCTTTCTTATATCTCCTAGATAAGACAGACACTTGAAAACCTTAAACCTAATGATTCTTTTTTTTTAATGTCTTTTTAAAATAATTTATGCATGTGTTATTCAATGCGTTTCTATGGGTAGTAAAGGCCAAATTAAATATTTGATCAAATTCCAAATCCAATATGACCATCTTAAAACAATTCCATATGTAATCTTAGTTGAAAGGCCCCCCCCCCCCCCCAATTACTTAGTCTAGTAAATACAACTTTGAAATGTATTATTTGTGGCATGGAATTGTTTTATGATGGTTACACTATGGATAATTTTTCTATTTATACATTGGAGATGCTTACCATACAACATTGACAAAGCTTGAATAATTTTTTAAAGAATAATGTGCAAATATTGTACAATCCAGGTGTGCCAAGCTTTTATAGACTTACCTAGAAAAACGCACAGCTTTAATCGCTGCCAAATGTGATTTTAACATGTATTGACTCAGGGGTGTGAATACATTTGTAATTGACAAAAAAATCTAAAAACATGTTTTCACTTTGTCTTTATGGGGTTTTGTGTGTAGATAGTGAGGACACATTATTATTTTTGAATTCAGGCTGTAACACAACAAAAGCTTGAATAAGTCAAGGGTTATGAATACTTTCTGAAGGCACTGTATATACAGTGTATTGTTACGTTACGGCCTTATTTAAAATTTGATTAACTTCTTTGGGACTGGGGGGCAGGACTGAGTAGCTTGGATAAAAAGGTGCCCAGAGTAAACTGCCTGCTACTCAGTCCTAAAAGCTAGAATATCCATATAATTAGTAGATTTGGATAGAAAACACTCTGACGTTTCGAAAACTGTTTGAATGATGTCTGAGTATAACAGAACTCATATGGCAGGCAAAAACCTGAGAAAAATCCAACCAGGAAGTGGGAAATCTGAGGTTTGTAGTTTTTCAAGTCATTGCCTATCGAATATACAGTGTCTATGGGGTCATATTGCACTTCCTAAGGCTTCCACTAGATGTCAACAGTCTTTAGAACCTTGTTTGATGCTTCTACTGTGAAGGATGAGGGAATAAGAGCTGATTGAGTCAGGGGTCTGGCAGAATGCCACGAGCTCAGTCTTGCTCGCTCCCATCAGAGTTAGCTGCGTTCCATTGCATTTCTACAGACAAAGGAATTCTCCGGTTGAAACATTATTGAAGATTTATGATAAAAACATCCTAAAGATTGATTCTATACTTCGTTTGACATGTTTCTACGAACTGTAATATTACTTTTTGTCTGAACTTTCGCCTGGACTTGCCCACGCCTCCTGAGTTTGGATTTGTGAACTAAACGCGCGAACAAAAAGGAGGTATTTGGACATAAATTATGGACTTTATCGAATAAAACAAACATTTATTGTGGAACTGGGATTCCTGGGAGTGCATTCTGATGAAGATCATCAAAGGTAAGTGAATATTTATAATGCTATTTCTGACTTCTGTTGACTCCACAACATGGCGGGTATCTGTATCACTTGTTTTTGTGTCTGAGCGCCGTACTCAGATTATTACATGGTGTGCTTTTTCCGAAAAGTTTTTTTGAAATCTGACACAGCGGTTGCATTAAGGAGAAGTTTATCTATAATTCAATGCATAACAATTGTATCCCTCAGCAATGTTTATTATGAGTATTTATGTAAATTGATGTGGCTCTCTGCAAAATCACCGGATGTTTTGGAGGCATAACGCGCCAACGCTGAACATAACGCGCCAATGTAAACTCAGATTTTTTGTCAGGACCCGGTGCGAGAAACAGTCACTAAATCGGCAGAACCCAGAAGATGAGGCAGACACAGCAGTACTAGAGATGGTGGTTTAATAAAAAATAGATATCTTCCAAAATACAAAGAAAATCCACAAAGTGGTAAAAACAGCAAGGGAAACACAAACCTCAAAAGACTAATCCAAAATACAAAAGAACAAAACCAGAGAACCTCTGGAAAATCCAACAAGAGAAAAATATATGTTCACAACAAGGCTTGGGCTGGGGCTGGGTGCTAACATACAAACACTGAGCAAGGAACTGAGGAACACACAGGGATTAAATACTAACAAGGGAACGACATACAGGTGCAAACAATAATTAGAGCAAGGGAAAAACAAAAGGTACAAAAAAGGTGCAATGGGGACATCTAGTGACAAAAAACCAGAACAGTCCTGGCCAAAACCTGACATTTTTGGATATAAATATGAACTTTATTGAGCAAAACATACATGTATTGTGTAACATGAAGTCCTATGAGTGTCATCTGATGAAGATCAAAGGTTAGTGATAAATTTGATCTCTATTTCTGCTTTTTGTGAATCCTCTCTTTGGCTGGAAAAATGGCTGTGTTATTCTGTGAATAGGCACTCACCTAACATAATCGTTTGGTTTGCTTTCGTCATAAAGCCTTTTTGAAATCGGACACTGTGGCTGGATTTACAACAAGTGTATCTTTAAAATGGTGTAAAACACATGTATGTTTGAGGAATTTTAATTATGGGATTTCTGTTGTTTTGAATTTGGCGCCCTGCAGCTTCACTGGCTGTTGAAGAGGTGGGATGCTACCGTCCCACGTACCCTAGAGAGGTTAACACTTTCATATAGTTTTGTGTATGTCCCTAACAGGGTGGAAATATCTCATGGTCCATGTGTGAACAATCCACCTACAATTATTAGGATTTAAGAGCCTGAGCTTGACCAATGTGTTTTTCTTAAAGTCAAACATGTAATTCTTCTGATAGAATACTAAAAACATGACATATATCTAGTTTTCCCCTAAAAGTTATGAGGTCCAATAGGCACCGGATAGGAGTGGCCCAGCTCTGTTCACCATGGGCAGTGCAGCCAGGGCTAGCACATTAGGGAGCGATACCACTTTATTATTTTCATGTCTATTACAAGGAGACACCCACATCAGCTATGCAGGTGTCGGTTATCGTTGGTTAACACTTGATCTGACTGAATCTAGGCGTTAGCCCCGCTATGACTATGAGAAGGTTGCGATATTATTATTTTTTTTTATTCTCAATGCCCAGGCTTAAGTTTTTCCTGGACGATAGAGTGGAGAATTGTTGAGGATCATACTGGAAATAGGAAGGTTTGATTATACCATCAAATGAGCATTTATCTTATTTACCCTGGGTGATTTACCCTGGCTGATTTACCCTATACGCTTGGGAGAGCATGGAAAACTGTTAATAATTTTTCATTCATATTTTTGTTGAAGTGTCATCATCCTCCAAGAGCAGCTCTACTGTTTGTAGACGCCATTAGGATTGGTTTCATGCACCTACGTTAAATTGTAAAGGAAGCGACAGTATACTTTTTCATTTGCATGTAGCCTAATGCAAATCTAAACTGACTATGTCTCTCCCCTTGATTCAAGTAGTGGCCACATACATTTGTTTACTTTTTATGTACATTAACACACCCTCCTCTGTCCTCAGGTACATGGCCATCGTCCATCCTCTGAGGCCCCGTATGAAGTACCAGACAGCCTACTGTCTGATTACTGGTGTGTGGATTGTACCCATCCTCATCTCCATCCCTTCTGCCTTCTTTGCCTCTGAGACCATGTACCCTCACGGTGGTGCCAGCGCCTCTCACAACACCCACAAGACCTTCTGTGCCCAAATCTGGCCCGTGGACCAGCAGGCCTACTACCGCTCCTACTTCCTGTTTATCTTTGCCCTGGAGTTCCTCGGGCCCGTTTTTGTCATGGCACTATGTTATACACAGATTTCCCGTGAGCTCTGGTTCAAGAACGTCCCGGGCTTCCAGACGGAGCAGATCCGGAAGAGGATGCGTGGTCGGCGTAAGACAGTCATGGTCCTGATCGCGATCCTGACGGCATACATTCTGTGCTGGGCACCATATTATGGCTTCACCATCCTACGCGACTTCCACCCGACACTCATCTCCCGCCAGAGGAACTCCCTGGTGGCCTTCTACATCATTGAGTGCATCGCCATGAGCAACAGCATGATCAATACCTTCTGCTTTGTCAGCGTCAAGAACAACACAGTCAAGTATCTGAAGAGGAATGTGCTGCTGTGCTGGAGATCCACCTATGCGCCCCGTAAGACGGTTGACGTGATCGACATCCAGACATTCTCCATGCCTGTAACCGAGGAAGTCGAATGCATTCATTTGAGGTGAACGGGGAGATGTCATTTTGAAACATTCATACATGCTTTTTGGATGTTCGTGTTGCATCTGAAACTTGAGGCAGGGTTAGGGTTAGGGTTTGGAGTTCCACAGTTGTTATTATGATGTCTCTTTCATGGAGATGTCTTTGAGTTGGTGTGTTCCTGTGTTTTGGCACAGCAGCACTTCAAAGAAGCTAATGTAAATATTGTTTTATGATATCACCACATGTCCTAATATCTTGGTACAATAAGGGATTAAGGGAAATTGACCATCTTTTTTTTCTGTCAACCAAGTACGTGAGAAATTCTGTATTCCGTCAACTCATTTGTTTAGATTTTTTCAAGTCCGACATACAATCACCGGGACTTTATTCGGTACACACATCTGGTACCTGGTCGGACCTGAATTCTTCGGGCATTCTCCACGGTGTCAGAAATGTTCCACAGGGATGTTGGTCCATGCAGACGCGATGGCATCACACAGTTGCTGCAGATTGGACGGCAGTACATTCATGCTGTGAACAGCCCGTTTCATCTCACCCGAAAGATTCTCCATTGGAGTGAGGTCTGGGGACTGTGTAGGCCACTCAAGTAAACTGAACTCGCTGTCATGTTCCATACAAGGTTTTTCCACTCTTCAATTGTCCAGTGTTGGTGATCGCGTGCCTACTGGAGCCACTTCTTGTTTTTAGCTGATTGGAGTGGTACCTGGTGTGGTCGTCTGCTGCAATAGCCCATCCGTAACAAGGATCGCCGAGTTGTGCGTTCCAAGATGCTGTTCTGCACACCATTGTTGTACTGTGCCGTTATTTGTCTGTTTGTGGCCCGCCTGTTAGCTTGCACGATTCTTGCAATTCTCCTTCGACGTCTCTTATCAACAAGCTGTTTTCGCCCACAAGACTGCTGCTGACTGGATGTTTTTTGTTTGCAAATTATGGTGGAAAATAAGTATTTGGTCAATAACAAAAGTTTATCTCAATACTTTGTTATATACCCTTTGTTGGCAATGACAGAGGTCAAACGTTTTCTGTAAGTCTTCACAAGGTTTTCACACACTGTTGCTGGTATTTTGGCCCATTCCTCCATGCAGATCTCCTCTAGAGCAGTGATGTTTTGGGGCTGTTGCTGGGCAACACGGACATTCAACTCCCTCCAAAGATTTTCTATGGGGTTGAGATCTGGAGACTGGCTAGGCCACTCCAGGACCTTGAAATGCTTCTTACGAAGCCACTCCTTCGTTGCCCGGGCGGTGTGTTTGGGATCATTGTCATGCTGAAAGACCCAGCCACATTTCATCTTCAATGCCCTTGCTGATGGAAGGAGGTTTTCACTCAAAATCTCACGATACATGGCCCCATTCATTCTTTCCTTTACACGGATCAGTCGTCCTGGTCCCTTTGCAGAAAAACAGCCCCAAAGCATGATGTTTCCACCCCCATGCTTCACAGTAGGTATGGTGTTCTTTGGATGCAACTCAGCATTCTTTGTCCTCCAAACACGACGAGTTGAGTTTTTACCAAAAAGTTCTAATTTGGTTTCGTCTGACCATATGACATTCTCCCAATCTTCTTCTGGATCATCCAAATGCTCTCTAGCAAACTTCAGACAGGCCTGGACATGTACTGGCTTAAGCAGGGGGACACGTCTGACACTGCAGGATTTGAGTCCCTGGCGGCGTAGTGTGTTACTGATGGTAGGCTTTGTTACTTTGGTCCCAGCTCTCTGCAGGTCATTCACTAGGTCCCCCCGTGTGGTTCTGGGATTTTTGCTCACCGGTCTTGTGATCATTTGACCCCACGGGGTGAGATCTTGCGTGGAGCCCCAGATCGAGGGAGATTATCAGTGGTCTTGTATGTCTTCCATTTCCTAATAATTGCTCCAACAGTTGATTTCTTCAAACCAAGCTGCTTACCTATTGCAGATTCAGTCTTCCCAGCCTGGTGCAGGTCTACAATTTTGTTTCTGGTGTCCTTTGACAGCTCTTTGGTCTTGGCCATAGTGGAGTTTGGAGTGTGACTGTTTGAGATTGTGGACAGGTGTCTTTTATACTGATAACAAGTTCAAACAGGTGCCATTAATACAGATAACGAGTGGAGGACAGGAGCCTCTTAAAGAAGAAGTTACAGGTCTGTGAGAGCCAGAAATCTTGCTTGTTTGTAGGTGACCAAATACTTATTTTCCACCATAATTTGCAAATAAATTCATAAAAAATCCTACAATGTGATTTTCTGGAATTTCTCATCTTTTTAAGTGGGAGAACTTGCACAATTGGTGACTGACTAAATACTTTTTTGCCCCACTGTATATACGGACTCATTATGCAACTAAAACGGGCTCATGTCAAATAGTCTCCAACACAGCAAACTAAAGTATATCAACATATCAACTTTCCCACATTAAAGTTTATGAAATGCTGTGCCCTTAAGCAGAATTTAAATTGTACAGACTTTTAACTTGGGATGGGCACTCTCGAATGTCTGAATACCAACTACTGAGAAGTGCGTAGGAAAGGCGTGCATACGAAAGGCGTAATTTCCTAGGTCGGAATCGAGCCCAGAGTTTACTATACACCGGAAAAAAATCATAAAATGAATGCTGTAATGTATTTTCTGTGCTGGCGCTGTACAAGGCAACAACAAACAATTGTACTGTACATGTGTGTACTTAAAAGGGGCAATCTGCAATTGAAACAATAACAAAGCAAACCTTGCCACTGGTTTGGTAAACAGCTGAGTCATGGGGCTTGAGAAATGAAAGCATTATCAAATTCATAGATGGATGCAACGACTGACCATCCAGGATATCAACATTTTATTTTTAACAATATTTTGAGGCTATACAGTGTTTGTTTACAATTAAATTGTTACAAACAAGGTAGGAAAACCAGATTTCGGGTTTCTGATGGGGTACGACCATTGAAATAAGCTCATTAAGCATTTATAAGTTATATTCATGAATCAAAGGGTATAAATTATGAATTTAAAAGTCCAAAATGGATGTGTCAATTTTCAGATTGACCCTTTAAATGCCGCAAGTCATGGGGAGTGTCACGTTCCTGACCTGTTTTCTGTTGTTTTGTATGTGTGTGATGGTCAGGGCGTGAGTTTTGGGTGGGCAGTCTATGTTTGCTGTTTCTATGTTGGTTTTGGGTTGCCTGGTATGGCTCTTAATTAGAGGCAGGTGTTTTGCGTTTTCCTCTAATTGAGAGTCATATTAAGGTAGGTTGTTCTCACTGTTTGTTTGTGGGTGATTGTCGCTGTGTCTGTGTTTGTTGCACCACACGGTACTGTATCGTCTCGGTCGTTCCTGTTCATGTGTTCTTCGTTTCATGTAAGTTCGTAGTTTAGGTCTGTCTAGTTCGTTTTGTTATTTTGTATATTTAGTCAAGTGTATTTCGTGTCTGTCTTCGTCTTACATTAAAGTATTATGTATTCATCACCCGCTGCGCCTTGGTCTACTCACTCACCGAAAGAGAGCCGTTACAGAATCACCCACCAAACCCAGATCAAGCAGCGGGTTAACGGACAGCCACGACAGCAGCAGTGGGAGAAGGAGGATTGGACATGGGAAGAGATCCTGGACGGTAAAGGACCCTGGGCAGAGCCAGTGGAGTGTCGCCGCCCCAAAGCGGAGCTGGAGGCAGCGAAAGCGGAGAGGCGACGTTATGAGGAGGCAGCACGGAAGCAAGGCTGGAGGCCCGTGAGTAACACCCAAAAGTTTCTTGGGGGGGGGGGGGCTAAAGGGGAGTGTGGCGAAGCCGGGTTGGATACCTGAGCCAACTCCCCGGGCTTGCCGTGGAGTAAGAGGGCGTCGTACTGGTCAGACACCGTGTTATGCGGTAAAGCGCACGGTGTCCCCAGTACGCGTGCTTAGCCCAGTGCGGGCTATTCCACCTTGCCGCACTGGGAGGGCTAGGTTGGGCATCGAGCCGAGTGCCATGAAGCCGGCCCAACGTATCTGGTCTCCAGTACGTCTCCTCGGGCCGGCGTACATGGCACCAGCCTTACAGGTGGTGTCCCCGGTTCGCCTGCATAGCCCAGTGCGGGCTATTCCACCTCGCCGCACTGGCAGGGCTACGGGGACCATTCAACCTGGTAAGGTTGGGGAGGCTCGGTGCTCAAGAGCACGTGTCCTCCTTCACGGTCCGGTATATCCGGCGCCACCTTCCCGCCCCAGCCTAGTACCACCAGTGCCGACACCACGCACCAGGC
Source organism: Salvelinus alpinus (assembly GCF_045679555.1). Classification (NCBI taxonomy): domain Eukaryota; kingdom Metazoa; phylum Chordata; class Actinopteri; order Salmoniformes; family Salmonidae; genus Salvelinus; species Salvelinus alpinus. Next base: position 49,582,257 of record NC_092088.1, read on the forward strand.
TTCCAGTGCATCTCCAGAGCCCTGTTCCTCCTCCACGCACTCTCCCTATGGTGCGTGTCTCCAGCCCAGTGCCTCCAGTTCCGGTACCGCGCACCAGGCTGTCTCTCCGTCTCCTCCCTACAGAACTGCCCGTCTGCCCAGCGGCGCCTGAACTGCCCGTCTGCCCAGCGGCGCCTGAACTGCCCGTCTGCCCAGCGGCGCCTGAACTGCCCGTCTGCCCAGCGGCAGCTGAACTGCCCGTCTGCCCGGCGGCGCCTGAACTGCCCGTCTGCCCGGCGGCGCCTGAACTGCCCGTCTGCCCGGCGGCGCCTGAACTGCCCGTCTGCCCAACGGCGCCTGAACTGCCCGTCTGTCATGAGCCTGCAAAGCTGCCCGTCTGTCATGAGCCTGCAAAGCTGCCCGTCTGCCATGAGCCTGCAAAGCCGCCCGTCTGCCAAGAGCCTACAGAGCCGTCCGCCAGACAGGAGCCGCTAGAGCCGTCCGCCAGACCGGATCAGCCAGAGCCTTCCGCCAGACCGGATCAGCCAGAGCCTTCCGCCAGACCGGATCAGCCAGAGCCTTCCGCCAGACCGGATCAGCCAGAGCCTTCCGCCAGACCGGATCAGCCAGAGCCTTCCGCCAGACCGGATCAGCCAGAGCCTTCCGCCAGACCGGATCAGCCAGAGCCTTCCGCCAGACCGGACCAGCCTTCAGAGCCGTCCGCCAGACCGGATCAGCCAGAGCCTTCCGCTCAGCCCGGACCAGCCTTCAGAGTCCGTCCAGCCCGGACCCGCCGGAGTCCCTCAGCCCGGACCCGCCGGAGTCCCTCAGCCCGGACCCGCCGGAGTCCCTCAGCCCGGACCCGCCGGAGTCCCTCAGCCCGGACCCGCCGGAGTCCCTCAGCCCGGACCCGCCAGAGTCCCTCAGCCCGGACCCGCCAGAGTCCCTCAGCCCGGACCCGCCAGAGTCCCTCAGCCCGGACCCGCCAGAGTCCCTCAGCCCGGACCCGCCAGAGTCCCTCAGCCCGGACCCGCCAGAGTCCCTCAGCCCGGAGCTGCTGCCCCTTATCCCGGAGCTGCTGCCCCTTATCCCGATGCTGCCCCTTCATCTAGGTGGGTTTAGTTGGAGGGTGGTCATTGGGAGGGGGATACAGAAGCGGGGAGTGACTATGGTGGTGTGGGGACAGCGTCCGGAGCCTGAGCCACCACCGTGGTCAGATGCCCACCCAGACCCTCCCCTGGACTTTGTGCTGGTGCGCCCGGCGTTCGCACCTTGAGGGGGGGGTTCTGTCACGTTCCTGACCTGTTTTCTGTTGTTTTGTATGTGTGTGATGGTCAGGGCGTGAGTTTTGGGTGGGCAGTCTATGTTTGCTGTTTCTATGTTGGTTTTGGGTTGCCTGGTATGGCTCTTAATTAGAGGCAGGTGTTTTGCGTTTTCCTCTAATTGAGAGTCATATTAAGGTAGGTTGTTCTCACTGTTTGTTTGTGGGTGATTGTCGCTGTGTCTGTGTTTGTTGCACCACACGGTACTGTCTCGTCTCGGTCGTTCCTGTTCATGTGTTCTTCGTTTCATGTAAGTTCGTAGTTTAGGTCTGTCTAGTTCGTTTTGTTATTTTGTATATTTAGTCAAGTGTATTTCGTGTCTGTCTTCGTCTTACATTAAAGTATTATGTATTCATCACCCGCTGCGCCTTGGTCTACTCACTCACCGAAAGAGAGCCGTTACAGGGAGATAAAAAGAAGAACGTGTACATTATTGATGTAATTGTTTCTTCTTCTACACACAAAAAATGACATGTATATAAAAATATATAGATTTCTATTGTATGTCCGATTTGAATGTACAAAAGCAGCTTCTATAAAGGTTGTTCTATTAATATTTCACCCATTTATGATGTACAGTTGAAGTCGGAAGTTTACATACACCTTAGCCAAATACATTTAAACTCAGTTTTTCACAATTCCTGACATTTAATCCTGAAAAAATTGCCTGTTTTAGGTCATTTAGGATCACCACTTTATTTTAAGAATGTGAAATGTCAGAATAATAGCAGAGATAATTATTTATTTCAGCTTTAATTTCATTTATCACATTCCCAGAGGGTCAGAAGTTTACATACACTCAATTAGTATTTTGTAGCATTGCCTTTAAATTGTTTAACTTGGGTCAAACGTTTTGGGTAGGCTTCCACAAGCTTCCAACAATAAGTTGAGTGAATTTTGGCCCATTCCTCCTGACAGAGCTGGTGTAACTGAGTCAGGTTTGAAGGCCTCCTTGCTCGCACACGCTTTTTCAGGACTGCCCACAAATTCTCTAAAGAATTGAGGTCAGGGCCTTGTGATGACCACTCCAATAACTTGACTTTGTTGTCCTTAAGCCATTTTGCACCAAATTTGGAAGTATGCTTGGGGTCATTGTCCATTTGGAAGACCCATTTGCAACCAAGCTTGAACTTCCTGACTAATGTCTTGAAATGTTGCTTCAATATAGCCACTTAATTTTCTTCCCTCATGATGCCATCTGTTTTGTGAAGTGCACCAGGCCCTTCTGCAGCAAAGCATCCCCACAACATGATGCTGCCACCCCCGTGCTTCACGGTTGGAATGGTGTTCTTCGGCTTGCAAGCGTCCCCTTTTTCCTTCAATCAGAACGATGGTCATTATGACCAAACAGTTCTATTTTTGTTTCATCAGACCTACGATCTTTGTCCCCATGTGCAACTGTAAACTGTAGTCTGGCTTTTTTAGGGTGGTTTTGGAGTAGTGGCTTCTTCCTTGCTGAGCGGACTTTCAGGTTATGTCGATATAGGACTCGTTTTACTGTGGATATAGATACTTTTGTACCTGTTTCCTCCAGCATCTTCACAAGGTCCTTTGCTGTTGTTCTGGGATTGATTTGCACTTTTCGCACCAAAGTACGTTCATCTCTAGGAGACAGAACGTGTCTTCTTCCTGAGCGGTATGACGGCTGTGTGGTCCCATGGTGTTTATACTTGCGTACTATTGTTTGTACAGATGATACATCTGGTACATTCAGGCGTGGTACATTCAGGCGTTTGGAAATTGCTCCCAAGGATGAACCAGACTTGTGGAGGTCTACAATATATTTTCTGAGGTCTTGGCTGATTTCTTTTGATTTTCCCATGATGTCAAGTAGAGAGGCACTGAGTTTGAAGGTAGGCCTTGAAATACATCCACAGGTACACATCCAATTGACTCAAATTATGTCAATTAGCCTATCAGAAGCTTCTAAAGCCGTCACATAATTTTCTGGAATTTTCCAAGCTGTTTAAAGGCACAGTCAACTTAGTGTATGTAAACTTTTGACCCACTGGAATTGTGATACAGTGAATTATAAGTGAAATAATCTGTTTGTAAACAATTGTTGGAACAATTACTTGTGTCATGCATGAAGTAGATGTTCTAACCGACTTACCAAAACTATAGTTTGTTTACAAGAGATTTGTGGAGTGGTTGAAAAACGAGTTTTAATGACTCCAACCTAAGTGTATGTAAACTTCTGACTTTAACTGTATATGTACAGTGAGTGCCATTTGCACTGTTCTATGATTTGAACTTGCTGTAAATCTGTACATTTTGCTGTATTGTCTAGGGTTAGATCTAAATCTGTGAAGAAGTTATCTTGGTTACATTTTATTTGGATTGTCCCATACAGGTAATCTACAGATGGTTATACTATCAACAAAGTTGTTGCAAATGCTTGCTATTAGAATAAAGGTTCGCGTAAGGTTAGGATAAGGGTTAAGGCTAGGGCTATGGTTAGTGGATAATTAGTTGAAATTTCTGTGAGCTCGAAGAAAGTCATCCCTTACCAACAGTCTGTCACTTGAACACCTATGGGTGTACTGCATTGAATATACAGTATTTCATTATTCCAATTTACAATACCTCTCGCATTACTTGCTATCAAATAACAGTCAATGGACCACAGAGCCTAGCTGTTTCCTTTGAAGAACAGGTGGAAGGTGACTCACAGCACAACCAGTTTTAATAGTTTTGGAAAACACAAGGGCATACCACTTGGAGGATAGAAACATTTGCTCATTTGAAAATGGGAAAATACCTCTGTTGTTATTTTGTTGTTGTGTTTTTGTTATAGGGAATATTTTGTTTTCTTGTCTGTGAGTGCATGTACAGTCAATAAAGCATGAGAGTAAAAAAGCAGTTTATAGACACGGCAGTAAATACAATCTAATAAAAATATCTGTCTAGTCCTAACCCGGAGTCTACACTGACCGGTGCACTATAGCCAATCAGAGCTGGGCTCCCGAGAGGCGCAGAGGTCTAAGGCACTGCATTTCAGTGCAAGAAGCGTCACTATATTACCTGGTTTGAATCCAGGCTGTATCACATCCGGCTGTGATTGGGAGTCCCATAGATCGTCGCACAGCTGGCCCAGGGTCGTCTGGGTTTGGCCAGAGTTGGCCGTCACTGTAAATAAAAAGTTGTTCTTAACTTACTTGCCTAGTTAAGTAAAGGTTAAATGAAAAACTAAAAATGTTAAATTAAAAGAGCTACAGTAGGCCTTTATACAAACAAGCCCTTTGCCACACGGGCCTACAATCATTCACTTTGAACTGGACTGTGTGTTTACAGGCAGTTGCAACAGCGTGACTTTAGATCATTATAAAGCATTCATCAAAAGCCACAAAGTACACCTGAAAGGATTTCTGCAAATATGTAAACACCACAGGAATCCTATTACATTTGGGAACTTTACAGTCCTATTATTCAAACCATGAAAAGGTAGGCTCTCTCTCCCTCACTTATGCATATCAACAACAGGAAGATCAATATATATACACATATACATACATACATACAACAAAGGAAAATAATATTAACCCTGTCAAACTTTTTTAGCTAGTTGGCCGTCAAAATTGCACTGATAAACAATTGGGAATTGTAGCCTACCCGTCCTTCTGCAGAGCTTGCCTGCCAATGTATGCATGTTCCAACCAAGCACCCAAGCTAACCGGCTAAAGTTGGCTAGCTTGCTAGCTAGCTAACGTTACTTCCAGACACAAATGAGAGAACACCTCACTCTGACCATTTTACACACCATAGCAGAGCTGGTTCGGCTATTTACATAATATCTTAAGTGTTCGTGACTAATTAGTCTTTTGTTTGCCTACGTTTACTGACATTGGTCATATTCAGCGGGTGTTGCATATTCGTAAATGCATTAGTTATTCTGCACTCTCGCACAATCAGACGAGAGTGCTCTGACATCGGGAGTAGATAGCCAGAGTGAATTTGCAAACACAAGAGAAATGATAACTGGATAACAGTCATTCAAGTTATTGCTAGCTAACCAAGTGACATCAGCATCTCTAGCTGTAGCCACAGAAAAATTATATGAGGTGAAAAAGTCAGTCACTCACCCACTCCTCCAATGGCATCACATGACTTCCTCCTAGCAGCTAGCTAACGTTAGGCTCTGTGTTTTTAGTTCGCTACATAAATAGATACACTATCCTATTAGCCACGTTATGACTGACTTGTGATCATTGCCATTGCTAGTTTGATTGCATTGACATTCCCAGCCTTAGTTACATGTGTGGGTGTTTGCCGAAAATATTGAGTCCTTGAAACTGAAACAGTGCATCCCGAATGGAAGCAGCAAACATTGTACCAGGCCAGCTGTGATTTACAAGCTGATAGCAATATGTTTTGGACTACCAAGAAATGTATTTGTGAATTATATTAATCATGCATTGAACTGCCTCCTTCTGTTCTGCCAACAATGCCTTAGTGTACATCATGGAATGTTCAGTCAAATATAACCTATTTTTAAAACTTCTTATGAAGTTGGGAATTTGTACTGTCTGTTAGTTTCATATTTGCAAAGTAGTTAAAATGCTGTGAGTTCCACGTTAAGGACATGAGCAATGTTTACAATTCAGAGGGTTTCAATACAGAGTTGACAGTGAACAGTGGGCTGTTTATGACCCAAATACCAATTGTATGAATCATACGGATATTTAGATACTGTGTCCATGTGTGTCTTAATGTTAAATAATGCAATATTTGATTCACATTTCTTCACCGCAATATCCAGTCTTACATACTGATACTCTCTCTTAATTTGACCCTGCTTCTCACAGCAGGATAATTATGTGGGTTAAAAAAAAATTGTAGGAGTTGATGCATTTTTTGTTAGGGAAAACTTTTAAAGTCTAAATTACAAACTTTAGAAGCAATTTGAAACCTTGAATACACTACATTTGTCATTTGCTGCTGCCGATAGCAGACCTGTAGCTATAATGTATTTCTTATCAAGTACAGCATAATTAAAATTCATTACTTCATATTCTGTAGCTCTGTAACTTTGACAGGGGAGGACATGCTCTTTTTCATTGAAAAAAAAAATGGACTTGGTAAAAAGTATATATAAAAAAGACCAGCATAACTATCCTGGGCCCTTGTTTACCAAAAGCATCTAAAGGCTAAGTTAATCGTTAAAACCTTCGTAAGAGCATCGTTAAATCTCTGAGCTGTTTCCCAAAAGCATGGTTAACGTTGCACTTAACGTTGCACTTGAAAGACCACTGGTAGAACACCTAACTGCGTCGTTAGATGCTTTTTTGCCCTCCTGCGTGACTTTATACACAGAAGATCCTGCTAAATATTGAAAAACATGGCTTACCCGTCAGAGCAAAGTTGACTAGAAATACAACTTTGACAATGTCTTTGCAATTGATACAAACAAGCAAAGTATAAAAAGATTCTTCAAATGAAACAACGATGACTGCTTTAAAATATAAACCTTTCATATTGAAATACATTTCATTTTCAATCAAGTTCTATTTTGCTATTTGTGGTCTACTGTCTGTAATTTGTCTCAATATATTTCATTATGTGTAGCCTAACATGTGCGCAATGATGTGCCAAATTGGTGATTTAGTGCATTTTCATTGGGTAAGCATTATAATAAGCCGTCTCAATATTTGCAGCCGTAGGTGGTAATAGTGTATCTCTCTAGGAGCCGATCCGTTAATTATTGTGAAATAATTATAATATTAAGGTAAGATTTGAATGGAGAAAGCTGATAAGAGAGCAGCGCTGCTTTTTTCCCATCCTATCAGTATCAACACATGCTCCAACGATGCACTTAACGAATGTTCTTTCTTTATGGTGTTTTGGGAAACATATGTTACATCTTTGGCCATTGCAGGAAAGATCTATCTTTAAAACACTCGTAAGCCTAAGTTTCATCACTATCAGGAAACTGGGCCCTGGGGGCTAAATGGGTATTTTTAAATGTATTAGTACACTGTAGGACTTCCTATATCCTGATTGGTTAGCACTGGAGCACAAGATTAACTGGTAAAACTCATGTCTATCATGCTGGGATGATTATGCACTGTCATCTGATCATCGTTACTCTGCATCAACCCACAGCAACAGGTTAGAAGGTCAGCTTGCACAGTACAGCTTCCTCATGAATACCAACAACCACTTATTCACCATAACCTGATGAATACATAATGCGGTCGTCGACCCATCTCTGCAGGTACTATAATTAACATCCATTTTTATATTACCTCATTTGGATGCTGAGTAAACAGTGACCTCAGCCCTCCATCCACAGTACCTGTCCCTTGTGTTTTTCAATTAGCTGCCGTGATGCTCCTCGTCAGTCTATGCATGATTATTTAGCGTGCTGGCAACTAATGGTGCTTGTTCGGTATGCTAATTAACTACAGGACCTTGGTGTGAGACTGGGAGCTGTTTATTTGCCACTATCAGTTATTGCTGACATCAGTCTCCCTTTAGGTGGACTCTCATTTAGCTGCACAAGAGCTGAAGCTCACTGGTTTTGCTCCTCTCTCTCCATAAGAGCCCAGACATGAACTTCTCTAGGATAGGGGGCAGCATTTTCACGTTTGGATGAAAAACACACCCAAATTCAACTGCCAGCTACTAATCCCCAGAAGATAAGATATGCATATTGTTAGTAGATTTGGATAGAAAACACCCTGACATTTCTAAAGCTGTTTGAATCATGTCTGTGAGTATAACAGAACTTATTTAGCAGGCGAAACCCCGAGGACAAACCATTCAGATGTTTTATTTTTTTGAGGTCACTCTCTTTTCAATGGATTTTCATTGGGAATACAGATTTCTAATTGACCTTCTTGCAGTTCCTACCGCTTCCACTGGATGTCAACAGTCTTTAGAAATTGGTTTCTCCTTTGTGTAATGAAGAAGTACGGCCATTTTGAATTGTTGTGTCCTGTTTGTTAGAGGTGCATGACCAGAAGGCAAGCTACAGTTTGTTTTAATCCTGTATTGAACACAGATCATCCCGTCGTCAATTTTATCGATTATTTACGTTAAAAAATATCTAAAGTTGTATTACAAAAGTAGTTTGAAATGTTTTGGCAAAGTTTACAAGTAACTTTTGAGATATTTTGTAGTCACGTTTCACAAGTTGGAACCCGTGTTTTTCTGGATCAAACGCGCCAAATAAATTGACATTTTGAATATATATCAACGGAATTAATCGAACAAAAGGACCATTTGTGATGTTTATGGGACATATTGGAGTGCCAACAGCAGAAGCTCGTCAAAGGTAAGGCATGAATTATATTTTTATTTCTGTGTTTTGTGTCGCGCCTGCAGGGTTGAAATATGATTCTCTGTTTACAATGGTGCTATCCTCAGATAATAGCATCGTTTGCTTTCGCCGAAAAGCCTATTTGAATTCTGACATGTTGGCTGGATTCACAACCAGTGTAGCTTTAATTTGGTATCTTTCATGTGTGATTTCATGAAAGTTCAATTTTTATAGTAATTTATTTGAATATGGCGCTCTGCATTTTCTCTGGCTTTTGGCCAAGTGAGACAGTAGCGTCCCGCCTAAACTCAGATTTTTGGATATAAATATGAACTTTACCGAACAAAACATACATGTACTGTGTAACATGAAGTCCTATGAGTGTCATCTGATGAAGATCATCAAAGGTTAGTGATTAATTGTATCTCTATTTCTGCTTTTTGTTACTCCTCTCTTTGGCTGGAAAAATGGCTGTGTTTTTCTGTGGCTATGTACTGACCTAACATAATCGTTTGGTGTGCTTTCGCCGTAAATCCTTTTTGAAATCAGACATCTTGGCTGGATTCACAACAAGTGTAGCTTTAATTTGGTGTCTTTCATGTGTGATTTCATGAAAGTTAGATTTTTATAGTAATTTATTTGAATTTGGCGCTCTGCATTTTTACTGGCTTTTGGCCAAGTGGGACGTTAGCGTCCCACATATCCCAGAGAAGTTAACACCCATAGCACAGACACACATTGTTGTCTGTAATGCCAATTTTCACCAGTTTCTATAGCTTCAATATGGCACTTTCAATAAGTGGTTGTGTATCTAATCATTTACAGAAGCTACCCTTATCCTATTTGGCACAAATAAGCAAGGCGATTTAGACTGACAAAAAATGTCAAAAGAATAGTCTGTCTGTCTGTCTGTCTGTCTGTGCATGGCAGGTGTTCTAAAATTGTTCCTAAACTCCCTGTATCCATCACAGCTGTTGTCATTTTTTTTATACGGTATGGCTACTCGAATATCACAGCTGTCTTGATTTTACCAGCATTAAAACTGTACGGAAATGTGGTTTATGTGGGGGAAATGGGCATACTGTACCTTCCGCTTCAAACCGATGTGAAGCAACAAGTTGGTGAAATATATGTTTACAAGAGTAATAGGCACAAGTGAAACCAGGCATGTTGAGGGCACAGGTCGCCCGCTGCCTGATTAATCAAATGGTTGTGTGCATCTACACACTCGTAGCCTGCAGGTTTTCATGGCCAAATATATTTTGTGACAAAAAATTTAGCCTATATAGCTAATAGGCCTATATTTAGAACAATGACTATTTCAAGATAGGGAGAATCCGTCCATTAATATATTCACACAGCACCTCAGATTAGCTGGTTTGCGCATGCAGAAGTGGTCCTTGAGTTGCATCTCCTCCCACAGGCACTTGAGAAAAAACCCATGCTTCATTGTTCATTCCTCCTGCAGCCATTGAATAGGCCTACAATTTACTTTCACTTGCCCACTGTAATGTACAATTAGCCTGCAGGTTAGGGTACGCAATCTAGTGGGCCGCTATAGATTTATAATGTGCTGCAAAATAGCTGCGTTGTGTCAAATTTGTAGAGCAGCGTGACTTGGGACTTACACACACAAAGCCCCTGGTCTCCAGGATCCCAAGATAATACATTTTATTTATTGGGTGTGCTCACATAGCCTACTAGCCTTTAGTCTTTTGAAGGATAATTGCCATCAGGGGGGAATGCTACTGTTAGTAAAGCACCATGGATAAGGTTGTTAATAGTTGCCACTTTTTTGCAAGGTGTTCTCCTAGGATATGCAGCAGTTTTTTTGTTTGTGCTCATAACACACAATGGCCGTTAGTATGCCTGTAGTCTGAAATTCCCAGGGGATACATGGTGTGTGTGTGTGTGCATGTGTGTGCGAGTTATAAGATCATTAGATTGATAAACGTGAGTGACGCCTGTTTGAACGAGTGTATTCGATCGATGGACATTTGTTTGTTTTGCCCCTACGCTTTTTTGAAATCTGACACAGCGGTTGCATTAAGGAGAGGTTTATCTAAAGTTCCATGAATAATGCTTGTATCTTTTATCAATGTTTATTATGAGTATTTCTGTAAATTGATGTGGCTCTCTGCAAAATCACCAGATGTTTTGGAGGCAAAACATTACTGAACATAGCGCGGCAATGTAAACTGAGATTTTTGGATATAAATATGAACTTTATCGAACAGTTAATGCAACCGCTGTGTCAGATTTCAAAAAAGCTTTACGGAAAATGCACACCATGTAATAATCTGAGTACAGCGCTCAGGCACCAAAACAAGCCATACATATACCCGCCATGTTGTGGAGTCAACAGAAGTCAGAAATAGCATTATAAATATTCACTTACCTTTGATGATCTTCATCGGAATGCACTCCCAGGAATCCCAGTTCCACAATAAATGTTTGTTTTGTTCCATAAAGTCCATAATTTATGTCCAAATACCTCCTTTTTGATCACGCGTTTTGTTCACAAATCCAAATTCAAGAGGCGCAGGGACTTAGTCCAGACGAAAAGTCTAAAAAGTTATATTACAGTTCATAGAAACATGTCAAACGATGTATAGAATCAATCTTTAGGATGTTTTTAACATAAATCTTCAATAATATTCCAACCGGACAATTTCTTTGTCTTTAGAAATGAAAAGGAACAGAGCTCACTCTCACGGGCGCACGCATGACTTAGCTCATGGCATTCTGCCAGACACCTGACTCAAACAGCTCTTATTCGCTCCCCCTTCACAGTAGAAGCCTGAAGGTTCTAAAGACTGTTGACATCTAGTGGAAGCCGTAGGAAGTGCAACCGGACCAACTTTTACACTGTATATTGTATAAAGACTTGAAAACCTACAAACCTCAGATTTCCCACTTCCTGGTTGGATTTTTTTCTCAGGTTTTTGCCTGCCATATGAGTTATGTTATACTCACAGACATCATTCAAACAGTTTTAGAAACTTCAGAGTGTTTTCTATCCAAACCTACTAATAATATGCATATCTTTGCTTCTGGGCCTGAGTAGCAGGCAGTTTACTCTGGGCACCTTATTCATCCAAGCTACTCAATTCTGCCCCCCCAGCCATAAGAAGTTAAAACTTTTCTCAAGATTAACTCATTCAACTTGACTCTCTATGAACCCCCCAAAAAATTTCAGCAAATAGATTCAATTGAAATAACTATTTTCAGAGCGAAATTGCTTTCAAAATCACATTTCTAGTTATAATCAGTTGCTGTCTAATATTCCGCTCCAAAATATATGCTTGTTTTGGTCACACTTTAATTGGATAGTCTGTAGATGTTCTACAAATGGTCATACTTTCATCAAACTATCTGTTGATAAGCAACTGCTTGCTACGGTTACAGGTAGGGTTAGGTTTAGAATAAGGGTAAGGGTTAAGGTTAGGGCTATGGATAGGGTTAGGGTAACGGTTAAGTTTATGATGAGGGTTAAGGTTAGGGTTAGGGCTAGGCGTAGTAGGTAGTTGAAATGTTACTTATAGTCTGTATAGCATCTACAGATGGACTATCCAAATAAAGTGTTACCCCTCTACAGTAAACACGTTGTTCCTGAGACAACATTATGATTGTTTTCATTTTATTACATTGTTATTCTTCTGTCAAATTATCTAACTTTGTTCACATACTGTACTTTAATTGACCAATAAGGCATTGAGACATATGGGAACCCGACAGTCACTGCAGCACATCAGTTGTAGTTAAGTGTTAATAACACTTAAGTTGATAGGTCCTACGGGACACGATATCTCAGTAGGAAGGGAGGTGATACATTGACATATGTCTTGTAACAGCTTCTGAATGGCTCTCTAGTTGGCAAAAATCTGGTACAGTATATATAAGATGTAGATTTGCCAAAGGTCAAAGTTCATATCTGTCTTTTCTGACTGTACAGTACATTATCCTGTTATGTATGCTAAGTGAGGTCAAAAGCTATTGGTAAGCTATGGTTACTGCTTTCTGTTGACATTGATTGCTTATTTAGTGGAAGATAATAATTATTACCTCTACAGGAGGTTAAAACTGGCTAATACTGTACTGTGTTTGTTTCTCTTCTTTGGAGCCAAATGCATCTGAGTCTTCCCTTCACATCTGCCGCTCAGCATCGAGATGCATGAAATCAAGTGGGCAACCTACTGTTCCTCTGCGTGGTTAGCTGTCAGGTCGCCTCAACTTGTTCCTGACACCTGTCGAGCATTCGTGACAGGCTGTCAGAAGCTAACGTTTTAGCCACCCAGCGGGAGGAGGAACACATAAGCATATCTGCACATTCATCAAGTGCCTATCCCCATTTCTAGTACACACATCAGTATTCATGTTTCTAACACAAATACCCAGGTTTTGTCGCACAAGACGGCCCACGTCAATCACATTGTTCAATTAGTGTCTCGGTCTGGCCGACCCATAATAGAAAACTAGAACATTGCGTCAATAGGAAGAGATTAATTGTGTTAGAGGAAGGGCAGAGAGAAAGATTGGAGTCGCCACCCCTCCTCAGCAGACACCTGTCAGGATGGTACAAGACTAATTATATTAAAGCCACAATGATCTCGTAACTGCACTGAACAGGGAAATGCATGGCATCTGAATGTGGGTAGGATTTCAATGTATTAATTTATTTCTAATGAACTGTTGGGGAGTATTATCTGAGGCGAGTGATGATGGGGTTTCTGGGTTTTCAATCCCTTCAGTTCTGTAGTATTGGTGATCTATATCTGTCTATATTAGTTACTATGCTGTTACTAAGCACTAATGTATTATGGCAGTGTTATGTTACGACACCTAATAGGAAGTGCACATGCGCACTTTTGGCCCAGGAGTTGTAGGACACAAGATGTTTTTACTAAACAGCATTTCCAACTACTGCCTGGAAATTTTCTCCACAACACAAATATTACAGTGGCATCGAGGTGATTCATATTTATCCTTTATTTAACTAGGCAAGTCAGTTATGAACAAATTCTTATTTAAAATGACGGGCCTACCCCGGCCAAACCCAAACAATGCTGGACCTATTGTGCACCCTATGGGACTCCCAATCCTAGCCAGATGTGATACAGTCTGGATTCGAACCAGGGACTGTAGTGACTCCTCTTGAACTCAGATGCAGTGCCTTAGAACGCTGAACCACTTGGGAGGCCATTAAGCTTCTTAAACAGACATTGCTTGAAGGGAAGAATGTTGCGTGAGTAATGAAGCTCACTATAATGATGTAAACCATCAGGTTGTTTTCCGCCAGTAGAAGACTGTTTATGCTAAGCACTGCTAGCAGGCACAGTGTTCGGGAGTGGCCAAGTAGCAAGCCTATTGGAGTCCAGAATAGTGACACTGCCCTCTGGTGGTTAAAGTAAGAACTGTCATTGAACCCATTGAAAATAGACGATGTCAGTGGAGAAATAAATAAATAAAAAATATTTAAATACAAAGACGAAAAAGAAGAAACCTAACACAGCGTGTACATTATTACAAATGCATGTAAAGAATGAAGAAATTGCAAAAACTTCTGAAATGGAGAAAGTGAAGAATTAGATGAAAATTCTGAAAATGAAGGAATACAAGGAATGTGCAAACTGAACAGATTAACTGTGAAAATGGCAACCATTGGTCGAGTACCAGAGTTTGATGCTAAAAAATAGGATTTGGATTCCTATTTAAAGCCCTTTGAGCATTGGCTGGCTGCAAATTAAATCAAAGATGAAAAGAAAGCAGATGTATTTCTCAGTGTTTTGGATCCAACTGAGTATGGATGGCTGAAAGGTCTCATTGAACCAACAAAAGCAGTGGAGTTCACCCATGCAGAACTGCCAGAATAATAGCAGAGAGAATATTTTTTTTCAGCTTTTATTTTTTTCATCACATTCCCAGTGGGTCAGAAGTTTACATACACTCAATTAGTAATTGGTTGCATTGCCTTTAAATTGTTTAAATTGGGTCAAACGTTTCGGTCAGCCTCCCACAAGCTTCCCACAATAAGTTGGATGAATTTTGGCCCATTCCTCCTGACAGAACTGGTGTCGCTGAGTCAGGTTTGCAGGCCTCCTTGCTCGCACACACTTTTTCAGTTCTGCCCACACATTTTCTACAGGATTGAGGTCAGGGCTTTGTGATGGCCACTCCAATACCTTGACTTTGTTGTCCTCAAGCCATTTTGCCACAACTTTGGAAGTATGCTTGGGGTCATTGTCCATTTGGAAGACCCATTTGTAACCAAGCTTTATCTTCCTGACTGATGTCTTGAGATGTTGCTTCAATATATCCACATAATTTTCCATTCATGATGCCATCTATTTTGTGAAGTGCACCAGTCCCTCCTGCAACAAAGCACCCCCACAACATGATGCTGCCACCGCCGTGACTCACGGTTGGGATTGTGTTCTTTGGCTTGCCTCCCCCTCCCCCTTTTACCTCCAAACATATCAATGGTCCTTATGGCCAAACAGTTCTATTTTTGTTTCATCAGACCAGAGGACATTTCTCCAAAAAGTACAATCTTTGTCACCATGTGCAGTTGCAAACCGTAGTCTAGCTTTTTATGGTGGTTTTGGAGCAGTGACTTCTTCCTTGCTGAGCCGCCTTTCAGGTTATGTCGATATAGGACTCGTTTTACTGTGGATATAGATACTTTTGTACCTGTTTCCTCCAGCATCTTCACAAGGTCCTTTGCTGTTGTTCTGGGACTGATTTGCACTTTTTGCACCAAAGTACGTTCATCTCTAAGAGACAGAACGCGTATCCTTCCTGAGCTGTATGACAGCTGCGTGGTCCCATGGTGTTAATACTAGCATGCTATTGTTTGTACAGATTAACGTGGTACCTTCAGGCATGTGGAAATTGCTCCCAAGGATGAACCAGACTTGTGGAGGTCTATAATATTTTTTCTGAGGTCTTGGATGATTTCTTTTGATTTTCCCATGATGTCAAGCAGAGAGGCACTGAGTTTGAAGGTAGGCCTTGAAATACATCCACAGGTACATCTCCAATTGACTCAAATCATGTCAATTAGCCTATCAGAAGCTTCTAAAGCCATGACATAATTTTCTTGAATTTTCTAAGCTGTTTAAAGGCACAGTCAACTTAGTGTATGTAAACTTCTGACCTACTGGAATTGTGATACAGTGAATTATAAGTGAAATTATCTGTCATTAAACAACTGTTGGAAAATGTACTTGTGTCATGCACAAGGTAGATGTCCTAACTAACTTGCCAAAAATATAGTTTGTTAACAAGAGATTTGTGGAGTGGTTGAAAAACGAGTTTTAATGACTCCAACCTAAGTGTATGTAAACTTCCGACTTATTTCCCTACATAGGCTGACTGATGCCCTAAGTGAAGAAGATGATTATTATCGTGTAGTGTAGCATGCTGTCATCCTTCCTATCAATGTATTGCATTAAAAAAAACATAAAACTAGCAAAGAAAAACTCTATTAGCATTGTTTAAACCAACAATAAAAGTTATTTTAAATTATAATAATATTCTGATCAAATAATTTAGTATTTGTCTGTAGAGTGCTTTTCTCAAATGAGTGTTTCGTATTACCAGTAAGCAGTCTATGGAACAGAGAAATCCAGAGTTGGAGGTTTTCCAGACGAGGTAAATCAATTGTGAATTATTGAGAAGAGAAAATATGAATGGCAGTTCACAACACAGCATGTGAAAAACAATGGTGTCTAGGCTTAACGTCTCTCTACGACTCATTCTGTAACATAGAAACACCATCATGTAGTAATTGCAGAAAATACAGTGTCTTGCGAAAGTATTCACCCATATTGGCAATTTTCCTATTGTGTTGTCTTACAACCTGTAATTAAAATAGATTTTTTGGGGGGGGTTTAGCATTTGATTTACACAACATGCCTACCACTTTGAAGATGCAACATTTTTTTAAATTGTGAAACAAACAAGAAATAAGACAAAAAATTTAAAACTTGAGCGTACATAACTATTCACCCCCCCAAAGTCAATACTTTCTCTAGCCATCTTTTCCAGCAATTACAGCTGCAAGTCTCTTGGGGTATGTCTCTATAAGCTTGACACATCTAGCCACTGTGATCTTTGCCAATTCTTCAAGGCAAAACTGCTCCAGCTCCTTCAAGTTGGATGGGTTCCACTGGTGTACAGCAATCCTTAAGTCATACCACAGATTCTCAATTGGATTGAGGTCTGAGCTTTGACTAGGCCATTCCAAGACATTTAAATGTTTCCCCTTAAACCACTTGAGTGTTGATTTAGCAGTATGCTTAGGGGCGTTGTCCTGCTGGAAAGTGAACCTCTGTCCCAGTCTCAAATCTCTGGAAGACTGAAACAAGTTTCCCTCAAGAATTTCCCTTTATTTAGCGCCATCCATCATTCCTTCAATTCTGACCAGTTTCCCATGCTTCACTGTGAGGATGGTGTTCTCGGGGTGATGGGAGTTGTTGGGTTTGCGGCAGACATAGCGTTTTCCTTGATGTCCAAAAAGCTACATTCTCCATATGTTTGGGGAGTCTTCCACATGCCTTTTGGTGAACACCAAACGTGTTTTGCTTATTTTTGTCTTGAAGCAATGGCTTTTTTTTCTGGCCACTCTTCCGTAAAGCCCAGGTCTGTGGAATGTACGGCTTAAAGTTGTCCTATGGACAGATACTCCAATCTCTGCTGTGGAGCTTTGCAGCTCCTTCAGGGCTATCTTTGGTCTCTTTGTTGCCTCTCTGATTAATGCCCTCCTTGCCTGGAGTTTTGGTGGGCGGCCCTCTCTCTTGTTGTGGTGCCATATTCTTTCCATTTTTTTATACTGGATTTAATGGTGCTCCATGAGATGTTCCAAGTTTTTTATTTTTTTTTATAGCCCAACCATGATCTGTACTTGTTGGTGCCCCACAGATCATGTGACAGTTAGATTGCACACAGGTGGTCTTTATTTAACTAATTATGTGACTTCTGAAGGTAATTGGTTGCACCAGATCTTATTTAGGGGCTTCATAGCAAAGGGGTGAATACATATCCACGCACCACTTTCCGTTTAATTTTTTTTTAAAATTGTTTTGAAACAAGTTCTTTTTTTCATTTCACTTCACCAATTTGGACTATTTTGTGTATGTCCATTACATGAAATCCAAATAAAAATCTATTTAAATGACAGGTTGTAACGCGAGAAAATAGGAAACACGCCAAGGGGGATGAATACTTTTGCATGGCACTGTATTATTAACTATGTTATTAACAGGACAATATAAACTCATCAAAATATGAAACGTCCCCTTTTCATGACCCTGGCTTTCAAAGATAATTCGTAAAAATCCAAATAACTTCACAGATCTTCATTGTAAAGGGTTTAAACAATGTTTCCCATGCTTGTTCAATGAACCATAAAAAATGTATGAACATGCACCTGTGGAACGGTCGTTAAGACACTAACAGCTTACCTGTGACCTTAACGCAATTAAGGTCACAGGTAAGCTGTTAGTGTCTTAACAGGTTACCTTATGAAAACTTAGGACACTAAAGAGGCCTTTCTACTGACTCTGAAAAACACCAAAAGAAAGATGTCCAGGGTCCCTGCTCATCTGCCTGAACGTGCCTTAGGTATGCTGCAAGGAGGCATGAAGCCAGCAGATATGGCCAGGGCAATAAATTGCAATGTTCGTACTGTGAGACGCCTAAGACAGCGCTACAGGGAGACATGACGGACAGCTGATCGTCTTCGTAGTGGCAGACCACGTGTAACAACATCTGCAGTACATCCGAACATCACACCTGCGGGACAGGTACAGGATGGCAACAACAACTGCTCGAGTTACACCAGGAACTGACAATCCCTCCATCAGTGCTCAGACTGTCCGCAATAGGCTGAGAGAGGCTGGACTGAGGGCTTGTAGGTCTGTTGTAAGGCAGGTCCCCACCAGACATCACCGGCAACAATATCACCTATGGGCACAAACACACTTTCGCTGGATCAGACAGGACTGGCAAAAAGTGTTCTTTATTGACGAGTCGCAGTTTTGTCTCACCAGGGGTGATGGTCGGATTCGTATTTATCGTCGAAGGAATGAGCGTTACACCGAGGCCTATACTCTGGAGCGGGACCGATTTGGAGGTGGAGGGTCCGTCATGGTCTGGGGCGTGTGTCACAGCATCATCGGACTGAGCTTGCTGTCATTGCAGGCAATCTCAACGCTGTGCGTTAAAGGGAAGACATCCTCCTCCCTCATGTGGTACCCTTCCTGCAGTCTCATCCTGACTTGACCCTCCAGCATGACAATGCCACTAGCCATACTGCTCATTCTGTGCGTGATTTCCTGCAAGACAGGAATTTCAGTGTTCTGCCATGGCCAGCGAAGTGCCCGGATCTCAATCCCATTGAGAACGTCTGGGACCTGTTGGATCAAAGGGTGAGTGCTAGGGCCATTCCCCCCGGAAATGTCCGGGAACTTACAGGTACCTTGGTGGAAGAGTGGGGTAACATCTCACAGCAAGAACTGGCAAATCTGGTGCAGACCATGAGGAGGAGATGCACTGCAGTACTTAATGCAGCTGGTGGCCACACCAGATACTGACTGTTTCTTTTGATTTTGACCCCCCCCCTTAGTTCAGGGACACATTATTCAATTTCTGTTAGTCACATGTCCCGTTCAGTTTATGTCTCAGTTGTTGAATCTTGTTATGTTCATACAAATATTTACACACGTTAAGTTGCTGAAAATAAATGCAGTTGACAGTGAGAGGACGTTTCTTTTTTGGCTGAGTTTACATTGGTCATATTGGTAATGGCTACCGAGCGGCACACAATGGGATTGCCTTGCAGTTCTCCAGCTGTATCCATTGAATGCGCTCGAGGTCCAAGGCTCGCAGGCAGGTGGCATGAGATGGGCCACAGAGCAGCGCACAGAAGACAGATATAGCGCATGGGGAAGGGAGGAGGAGGAAGGGGGGGGGGGTGGTGGACCGCCACTCCGCCACACTAAGTAGCACAGAACAACACTTTAAGGGGCATTGCACTAATAATGGCGCTGACTATGGAAACGTTCCCATTGTTCTTAGTGCCAGTCTGCACGTTCAAACTAAAACAATGTAACTAATAATGCCATCTTTATGCTTTCGTTAATAAAATAATGATAAAAATACTCTTTAAAAATGCCGATGTTTATTTAGTTATGGATCCATAACAAATATCTATGGGAATAAATATCATTGAATTACAGAAATATTGGAACAAAGTTGTCTAATCAATGTAAACAAATTGTTGCTTACTGGAAACTTTCACTTTCAAACACACACAGTCATGTTGTACAGCGACATTATGGCTATTAGCAGGTTGCTTGACAATAGACTTGCCTAGAAGGAGGGTAGGTGTAGAATTCTATCGTGAAATATATTTCTTAGTTAGGTTGGCTGTATCACAACCGGCAGTGATTGGTTGCAGTTTCAGTTTAATTCACCAGAAAAGACAAAACAAATAATACAACAAAAAGTATTATTATTATTATGTACCACATCCGACCGTGATTGGGAGTCCCATAGGTGGCGCACAATTGGCCCAGAATTTCTCTCCCTCTAAAAACAGAAATAAATGTTTGGCCTTTATTCAGATTACAATCACTTTCGTTTTTTTTGAAAATGAAATAACCTACAAAATATCGTTATATCTTATCAAGTTGATGGCACAGTCATATGAGTGACTCACTCATTCATGGCTTTTGATCAAAAATAAACAAGTACCAACATTCTTTCTGATAGTCTTTAATAACTATATGTTTTGGTTATCCTGACTTGGACACCATGTACAGTATTATAATAACCCATTATGGGCTATGGGCTATTAGAGTATGGGCTATTAGAGTATGACAGCCTACTTAAGAACAAAGAGTATGACAGCCTACTCCTTCCTCCCTGTTGGGGAATTTAACCCCTGTCCCCCGTATGCCAGCACGACATGGGGATTCTTTAGCTTAATAGCCCAGTACTGTAGCCTACTCCCGACCGTCACGTTATACAGTGCAATATTTTCCATTCCATCCTAATGAAAACCCAGAGTTTTTCATTTTTATTGGAATAGAAATACCACAATATTAATCAAATTAATTAAGTTTTTTTTTATCAGTCACATATACTATGTTCTTAAAAAAAGGTTTTAAATTCTCTAGTACAGCCACTATTGAAGGCCATCAAATGCTTCTCAAAGATGCCCTTTGGTGGTCAAACTAGCACTAACTAGCATTAATGGTACCAGCGGTTGACACTTAAATAACGTGCCGTAGAATTCCGCGGCACCATGCAAAGAATAGGGCTTTTATTGATAAATGTGATGTATTAGAGGTAAATGGCAAAGATTAAACATGTCTGCTGTCTGTATTGCTTGTAATTGATATAAGTCAACATCTAAGTATTAAGTATTTTTATTTAAATTGTTATGGCTGTATTGTTTTAAAAAACCCAATAATGTTGTGGGTCCATTAGACCCATGAACATTGGGTGAATATCAAAAACATGAACACCACAAACATGTACATTCTGTGCAGCTCCAAAAATAGTACAAATTGAGAGAATTTGAAAAATGTCTCTTCATCTCATTTGGGTTGCCGATCCCTGGTTCAGAAGCTAGTACCGAGGGAACATTGGGCTGTGGGAACATAGGGCTGATGGAAAATGGCCTGAGGGAACATGTGCTGAGGGAACAGCAGGCTGAGGGAACATAAGCATGAGGGAACATGGGGCTGAGGGAACAGGGTGCTGAGGGAACATAGGCACGAGAGAAAATGGGGCTGAGGGAACATGGGGCTGAGGGAACTTAGGGCTGTGGGAACTGAGACAACATAGGGCTGAGGGAACATAGACATGGTCCCATCTCCTGAGACATACTCAAATTCTCATATGGGAGACTAATTGGATGGGGCAGGGGTTCCCAAACTTTTTTGGCAAGACTTTGAGTATGTCTCAGGAGATTACTCAATATAGGATATTGCATCATTAAATAAACAGTTAGCAGTGTGCAACAAAGGAACAAAAGGCCTAACTCACATAATGAAAGAAAATAACATCTATGACTAGAAAGTTGTGGGAGAAAGATTTGACTTTTCAGAGTTCGACTCTGAGTTGCTGCATCATTATAATGTGAAGAAAGAAAAAACATCCCTTCCATCACCTTATTAGGCTATAAAGTGAAGTCAGAAGTCACTCAACATTTAACTGTAGATATAAACTTCAAAGGAGTT
Source organism: Salvelinus alpinus (assembly GCF_045679555.1). NCBI lineage: Eukaryota > Metazoa > Chordata > Actinopteri > Salmoniformes > Salmonidae > Salvelinus > Salvelinus alpinus. Next base: position 49,604,069 of record NC_092088.1, read on the forward strand.
TCAATATCTCACACACACAAACACACACAGCTTGAGGCTATGTTGCACTTGAACAGACAGAGATAAGAGGCTCTGACAAGTGCAGGTTTGACACTGAATGAGAATAAAGTGTGGAAACTGGATGTGGAACACATTGGATGGGACTTTCCAACCAGATTGAGAGAGAGAGTTAGATTCCCATTGGGACTTCAGACACTGCACCAGGGGAGTTTCCTGGAAGTCTTTATAACTGTATATTCCATCTCCTTCTTTCTTCTCTAATTATATGTTCTCTCTCTATCGCTCCGTTTCTCTCTCACTCGCTCTCTTTCTCTCTCTCCCTCTTATCTGTCAAATTCCACATTGAACCAACCTGCTCCATTGATATTTCAAAAGAGTACTAATAGGTAAGGCTATGGAAGTCATGAAATTCTGTCATCAGGTTACTGTAATGCAAAAGACTGCCGGTCTCAAGGTAATTAACGCATAAAAAGCTACCCATAGTCTTATAGAGAGAAGACTAGAGCGAGGGCAACCGTACCATGTAAAGCCCAGCTGACAGCTGTCTATAGGCATTTAGAAGAAATGTATATGTGGTCTGCAGCCACTAAAAAATAACACAAGGTATTTGGATTATTTGTATTATAAATTCATTGAAATTATTACTAATTAGATTGGAATTTGGATTGAAATGTGGATAATAAGAGGCTTGAAATTGAGCTATTAAGTACTGGGTGAATGAGAGCTGTCAGTGGGACTAGCTTACATGTGAAAGAGGTGAATGAATGCCACAACCAGTTCTGTGTGAGCTGTGTTTTCTAGTTCTTTGAGCTGAGTTTTCCAGTTTTGTGTTAGCTCATAAGTAACGTTATCTAAGGTCTGTCCAACACCGCCATTGGATCTACAGGTAGAGGATAACATGCCTCAGAAATATCAGAGGATAACATGTCTCAGAGGATCACATGTCTCGTTAGTAAGGAGGATAGCATGTCTCGTTTACGTCGAGGATAACATGTCACATTGGTAACGAGGAGAACATGTCTCTGAGGATAACATGACTTTAGATTATATGAGTCATCAGTGGAGTTTGATGTATAGCATTATTATGAATGGAGATATGAAAGAAGAGAGAACTATTTTCAAATATGCTGTTAAATAGAAGTAGTGTAAATATCTAAACCCCTGTATGAATAGAAGGAATTTAGAGATGTAACAGAAATGTATAATGGGTTACTAGAGATATAGTATAATACTATTTAGTATGATGGGTTATTATGATGATCTGATGAAGTAAGAAGATAAATAATAATATACAACTAACACACCCACACTTAGACGTACATGAGTGGTGACGAAGTATTCTGAGGAATGTTCAGAGTGGTCCCTTTATGGATAGTTTGTATGGCTGGAGTTAAAGTATCGTACAGGACTTGACTTACCCCTAACCAATAGAACTATAAACACTTAGAAGATTTCCTCCACCCTGGTAATGCATTTTGAAACACTCCATACCCTGTTAAATAGAACCAATGAATGTTGGACATGATTTTCTGTTAACTAAACTTAAATGGCTACAATTTATTGTACTCCCGATTGAGTTTTTGTTGATATGATGACGTTCTAAACCAATTCGTGAGTAGGCGAAATGGAGACTGCATCTTTTTCCTTGTCTATGCTGTCTCAGGTGCCAGACTTATTATGGACGGAGCGCGACATCTACTGGGGACTGATAGACAGTGCAACCCAGTTAATACATATTGATCCCTCCAAAGCATTACATATGAATTTTTTAATAATAGACATTTAATAAATTAAAAGAAATTGAAGCACAAAGTGTATATTCAAAAGAGACTGGTAATAAAAATGTAGAGTAACTTTTTGAAGGTATACTAAAATGAAAACAATGCCTTCCAATCTGGAGAAAGTTATCATGTTTGTTTGTTTTAACTCTTGCAATAGGGGGAAAAGCAGAACGTTGTTTGAGTGGTCCGTGTGTATTAGTAGTACTGATTGAAGATGTTTTTTTTCTACTGGAAAGTGTTGAAGGAAACAGATTATGGAGACTAGTGAAAGTAACATAGTGAATGATAGCAATCCGATAGCAATCCCTTAACACAATATTTTAGTAATTTGAAGAAGTAAGACAGAGGGATTGAGCATTGGGACTGATATTAAATTAGAGGCTGCTCACTCTTCAAGGCCTGGTCCACTGCTCTTGTGTTTAAGTCATCTGTTGTTTGGATTAGCGAAAACCATCCTGTTGAACAATAGAAAGCCGCCAGTACACACTGAACTCACACAGGCTGTGAGAGACACAGTGGGGAAATTTGGGACAGTTTGTACATAATTACATGTCAATGCAACAAGTCAAAAAGATTAAAGACTGATTTAAATATTTGTTAGTGAAAACTAAGTACATGTTTATTTTCTTTCTTCCAGTACTGATGGAATGTCAGTGGCAAAGTTTTTTTTCTTCATGTTTGTCAATGATTCTGTATCTCTCCCCTTGAAAGAGTGTCCTGAGGCAGTTGCCTTGGGAGAGCAGTTAAAAGTGCACAGATCCAGCTGTTAAAGGACCTCCAAAATTAAGCAAGGCCTGGACATTTTTTTGTGTTTACCCTATGATTTTTGTCACACAAATGCCAGCACCCACACACGACTCAGCTGTTAATTAATATTTGTTAGTGGTTCATCCTCTGTTTGATTTAGAAGTGTGGGGTCTTTTAATTTTGTTTTTGTCAGTTTTCCACGGGTTAGAAAGGATGCTGTACACAAATTAAAGTTTCTCTTGTCAGAGTTTTGGTTGCACACATGCAAATTCTCTAAGAAATGTACTGAACAACCTAATGTAAACCTGATACACAAAATGTTTAAAATGTTTGAAATATCTTTAAATAATGTCTGAGGTACAGGAAAACAAACACTCACTTAAAATGGCTGACTGACCTCTGACATCTGTTATGACTTCCTGGTGAGTCCTGATCACCCTTACTAGGAAGACAGGAGATGTTTTTTTTATGGGCTATGTAAAAACAAATCATTATAAAGAAGTTTATAATTGATCAATAGTCCTATGTGTAATTCGGACCATGAGAAGGACAGAGAGAGAGAGAGCTGTCTCTAGTCTATTTTACCATTACCTTATGGGATAAAACTCATTGAGTTATCAAGAGATAAGTCGATGAGTTGTTCTTCTTTTTTTTTGATTTAACAGGCAGTGTTGTGTTTTATTTCGGATGCATGAATCACGATGTGAGTCATGTGTCTAAAGGGGGAATTACCGGTCCCCTGGAGCCCTTTGGTAAATATGCAAATGTTTTCCTACACATACCTGTCTGTAAAAAAGAAAGAATATGTTTTGGTAATGGATGATAGTTACTTCAAATGAATTTAACTTTTCCCCCACATCGAGTGATATATACAGTGGGGAGAACAAGTATTTGAAACACTGCCGATTTTGCAGGTTTTCCTACTTACAAAGCATGTAGAGGTCTGTAATTTTTATCATAGGTACACTTCAACTGTGAGAGACGGAATCTAAAACAAAAATCCAGAAAATCGCATTGTATGATTTTTAAGTAATTAATTTGCATTTTATTGCATGACATAAGTATTTGATACATCAGAAAAGCAGAACTTAATATTTGGTACAGAAACCTTTGTTTGTAATTACAGAGATCATACGTTTCCTGTAGTTCTTGACCAGGTTTGCACACACTGCAGCAGGGATTTTGGCCCACTCCTCCATACAGACCTTCTCCAGATCCTTCAGGTTTCGGGGCTGTCACTGGGCAATACGGACTTTCAGCTCCCTCCAAAGATTTTCTATTGGGTTCAAGTCTGGAGACTGGCTAGGCCACTCCAGGACCTTGAGATGCTTCTTACGGAGCCACTCCTTAGTTGCCCTGGCTGTATGTTTCGGGTCGTTGTCATGCTGGAAGACCCAGCCATGACCCATCTTCAATGCTCTTACTGGGGAAGGAGGTTGTTGGCCAAGATCTCGCGATACATGGCCCCATCCATCCTCCCCTCAATACGGTGCAGTCGTCCTGTCCCCTTTGCAGAAAAGCATCCCCAAAGAATGATGTTTCCACCTCCATGCTTCACGGTTGGGATGATGTTCTTGGGGTTGTACTCATCCTTCTTCTTCCTTCAAACACGGCAAGTGGAGTTTAGACCAAAAAGCTCTATTTTTGTCTCATCAGACCACATGACCTTCTCCCATTCCTCCTCTGGATCATCCAGATGGTCATTGGCAAACGTCAGACGGGCCTGGACATGCGCTGGCTTGAGCAGGGGGACCTTGCGTGCTCTGCAGGATTTTAATCCATGACGGCGTAGTGTGTTACTAATGGTTTTCTTTGAGACTGTGGTCCCAGCTCTCTTCAGGTCATTGACCAGGTCGTGCCGTGTAGTTCTGGGCTGATCCCTCACCTTCCTCATGATCATTGATGCCCCACGGGGTGAGATCTTGCATGGAGCCCCAGACCGAGGGTGAACGACCGTCATCTTGAACTTCTTCCATTTTCTAATAATTGCGCCAACAGTTGTTGCCTTCTCACCAAGCTGCTTGCCTATTGTCCTGTAGCCCATCCCAGCCTTGTGCAGGTCTACAATTTTATCCCTGATGTCCTTACACAGCTCCCTGGTCTTGGCCATTGTGGAGAGGTTGGAGTCTGTTTGATTGAGTGTGTCGACAGGTGTCTTTTATACAGGTAACGAGTTCAAACAGGTGCAGTTAATACAGGTAATGAGTGGAGAACAGGAGGGCTTCTTAAAGAAAAACTAACAGGTCTGTGAGAGCCGGAATTCTTACTGGTTGGTAGGTGATCAAATACTTATGTCATGCAATAAAATGCAAATGAATTACTTAAAAATCATACAATGTGATTTTCTGGATTTTTGTTTTAGATTCCGTCTCTCACAGTTGAAGTGTACCTATGACAAAAAATTACAGACCTCTACATGCTTTGTAAGTAGGAAAACCTGCAAAATCTGCAGTGTTTCAAATACTTGTTCTCCCCACTGTATGTATTGCTGTTGTTGTTTTCTTTCTTTGTTTTTGTTCTACTTCAACAACAAATCTCACCTGAGGTGGATGGTCAGGATTTCTCCCTAAGGATTAGCCCTCTGACTCCCTGACCTGTAACTCTGCAGTGAGATCGCCAAGATGATAGGTGAGTATAAGCCAATTTGTGGGAGGGGGGGGATGGTTTCAACTGTGTGTTGTAATTCTCTAAGACATATGTTTTAGAAGTCTGGATTTCCTGAATCATATCGGAAAATTATTCCAGAGTGGAAGACGCTCCTTCCACACTAACTTCTCTCTCTGCATAAAGTATTTCTAAGGCCCATTTTTTCCATACTGATTGATTGTCTGGGGACTGTTCAGAGTGTTTTCTTTTAGTAAACAATGAAAGGGTGTTAGTAAACACCACACAAGGGTTAAAAGGAAAGTCTTCCAATTGTCAACGTCATATTCATTACTTCCTGCATCATACAAGTGTCTACATTTCTGAAAATGGTGTGTTTCTATGGTCTGTCGTAATCCTACCCTGTGCCATCAAAGTGTAGGATTAAAAGAAAAATACCCCCCCTCTAGTTTCTAGCCAGAGGGAGGGTATTTTCTGGCTCCCCATGTCACTTCAAATTTTAGAGTGTTTGAAAATGTGGAAATGCATTGTTTTCACGTACAGTATATAGACAGTAGAATTGTGCTGGAGATAATGAAAATGAGGTTGGAAAGTGGTGGAATAGCCCTTTAAGCATACGATTACATAAGCTTGACCTCTGAAGCTTACATTAACGGATCAATGTGTGTGCAGCACTGGAGGCTGCTGAGGGGAGGACGGCTCATAATAATGGCTGGAATGGAGTGGATGTGTTTTAAACCATTCCAGACATTATTCCATTCTAGTACTACACAGCTGATTCAATTAGCCAACTCATCATCAAGCTTTGATTAGTTGAATCAGCTGTGTAGTGCTAGGGTAAAAACCTAAATGTGCACCCACAAATTTGTAAGGAACTCTCCTCACCTCGTTGTCTAGGTCTTAATTGAAAGGAAAATCCAAAAACCCGCAGACACTCGGCCCTCCGTGGAATCAGTTTGACACCCAGCAGAGAGTTGTGAAATTAGAAATTGATCACATCTGAGAAGTGTGAAGTTACTATGTTAGAAAAGAGAGGGAGAATCCAGTTTCTGATTGTGGTAGACATTGGTGTCTGCAGAGAAAAGCCAAGATAATGATTATTACATAAGTATCTAGAGCAGGGATGGGCAACTCCAATCCACCGGGGCCTTTTGCCCCAGCCCCAGCTAACACACCTCACTCCAATATTCAACTATTCGTGATCTTCAGAATGCAATTAGTTTAATTCAGCTGTGTTTGCTAGAGATCGGGAAAACTGTGACACCACTCCGGCTCCCGAGAATTGGAGTTGTCCATCCCTGATCTAGAGCTGGAGTTGCGCATCTAGATTTAAACTTCAATTCACATTGATTCTCGTAATAATGTGAATAATGTGTTGTAGTCAAAGTGCCTTGAATCCCTATTCTGCTGAAGATCAATCGTTTCATATCATCTTATTTTCTGTTGAGGATTTCACACACACCTCTACACATCTATTTTTGACTTTAACTTTAAAGTGGTCTGAGGTTGAAAGGTTCAAGTGTGCATGTGTGGGATACCATCCTTTGCTCCACTGTTTCATTTGATGTCTGGGTTGCTGTGAAACTAGACACCCAGTAATGATTCCAGACAGGAAGGTTCAAACAGGAAGCAGCTCTCTGGGGACAGGGTATTTTTATATAAGAGTAAGGGCTCCACATAATACAATTCTTGCCAGGTAATGTCATGTTGGATATCAATGGGCTCCCCTGTGAGTCATTCGGATATGTCTGGTCTCTTTTCATCATTTTGGTTAGTGGTTCCCAAACATGATGTCGGGACCCCAATAGTGTTCATTCCACTGACATTTAAATGGAGTCACCTTTGAAAATATGTTATCATATCAAACAAATAATAACTTTTTTATTTTCAAATGGGTATAGAATATAACTTTTAGTGTCAACTAAGGATTTTTTAAAGTATTAGAATGTGTTGTATTGTCTGAGTTTAGTTGGTACTAATGTATGTATGGTATTAGGCTGCTCCTATGTCTACACTCTGTATGGTTTATACAGCACCTTCAAAAAGGTTTCAGGCCCCATTAATTGTTCCACATTTTGTTGTGTTACACCCTGAATTTAAAATGATTGAATTTAGATACCTCATAATGTCAAAGTGGAATTATGTGTTTATATATTACTTTTGTTTTCATACAAAATGAAAAGCTATAATGTCTTGAGTCAATAACAGTTTAACCCCTTTGTTATGGCCTAAATAAGTTCAGGAGTAAATATTTACTTAACAAGTCACATAATACTATAAGTTGCATGATTTTTTAATACTATCTCATCTCTGTTCCCCGCACACACAATTATCTGTAAGGTCTCTCAATTTCAACACAGATTCAACATCAAAGACCAGGGTGGTTTTCCAATGACTCAAAGAATGGCACCTATTGGTAGATATATATATAAAAAAACAGATTTTGAATATCCCTTTGTGCACTGTGAAGTTATTAATTATACCTTGGATGTTGTATCAATACACCCAGTCACTACAAAGTTATTGTCATACTTCCTAACTCAGTTGCCGGAGAGGAAGGAAACCGCTCAAGGATTTGATTACGAGTCGAATGAAACAGTTACAGAGTTGAATGGCTGTGATGGGAGAAAACTGAGGATGGATCAACAACATTGTAGTTACTCCACAATACAAATCTAAATGACAGAGTAAAAAGGAAGCCTGTGCAGAATTATTTAAAAAAAAAAATGCATCCTGTTTGCAATAAGGCACTAAAGTAAAACTGGAAAAAATTCTAATAATATACTTCAAATACGAGATGTGTTTTTCTAGTATATTTGAAGTATACTATAAATATAATATCACACTTCAATATACTTATTAAAATTGGACTTTAAATGTATTGTTTTTTCAGTCTTTTAGTATACTATAAACATACTATCATCAACCTTCAATACACTTGTTAAAAGTGTACTTTAAATTCACTATTTTTCAGACTTTACGTATTCACTATCATTTTAAACACACACATTAAAACTGTCCTTCAATTTCAAACGCTTTAATTGTAATGCAGTATATTCATTCAAATTACACTTGGAGTTGTTTTTAAATTTAATCATTGATATTTTTTTTTATAAAACTCTGCTTGTACACTATAAGTATACAGTGCCTTGCAAAAGTATTCATACCACTTGTATTTCTTCACTTGTATTTCTTCACATGTTATTGTGTTAAAAAGTGGGATTAAAATGTATTTAATTGTAATTTGTTGTCAATGAACTCAAAATACTCTGTAATGTCAAGTGGAAGAAAAAATATAATAAATAAGATTCATAAAAATGTGATAATTGAAATAGAGTCATTGCATAAGTTTTCAGTTACTTTAATTAGGCAAGCCTAAATTAGTTCAGGAGAATAATTTGGCTTAACAAATCACAGTTACAATGTTACATGGGGTTGATATGATTTTTAAAATGACTAACCCTAACCCTACAAAAAAGAGTTTCGGCCTAAATGCAAAGCCTTATGTTTGGGTCCAATCCAACATATCACTGAGTAACTGCTGCCTTATTTTCAAGCATGATGGTGGCTGCATCATGGTATTAGTATGCTTGACATCAGTAAATAAAGGGGAGTTTTCCCGGATAAAAATAAATGGGATGGAGCTAAGCACAGGAAAACTCCTACAGGAAAACCTGCTTCAGTCTGCTTTACAACAGACACTCCTAGAGGAATTCACCTTTCAGCAGGACAATAACCTACAACACAAGTCCAAATATACATAGGAGTTGCTTACCAAGAAGATAGTGAATGTTCCTGAGTGGCCAATATACAGTTTTGACTTAAATCTGCTTAAAACTCTGCCTTCTAAAGTTCTAGAAAAAGCCATATCTCAGACTGGCCAATAAAAAGAAAATATTAAGATGGGCAAAATAACACAGACACTGGACAGAGGAACTCTGCCTAGAAGGTCAGCATCCCGGAGTCGCCTCTTCACTGTTGACGTTGAGACTGGTGTTTTGCGGGTACTATTTAATGAAGTTGAAGACTTGTGAGGCATCTGTTTTTCAAACTAGACACTAATGTACTTGTCCTCTTGCTCAGTTGTGCACCGGGGCCTCCCACTCCTCTTTCTATTCTTGTTAGAGACAGTTTGCTCTGTTCTGTGAAGGGAGTAGTACACAGCGTTGTACGAGATCGTCAGTTCCTTGGCAATTTCTCACATGGATTATCCTTAATTTCTCAGAACAAGAATAGACTGACGAGTTTCAGAAGAAAGGTCTTTGTTTCTGGCCATTATTAGCCGGTAATCGAACCCACAAATGCTGATGCTCCAGATACTCAACTAGTCTAAAGAAAGCCAGTTTAATTGCTTCTTTAATCAGGACAACAGTTTTCAGCTGTGCTAACATAATTGCAAAAGGGTTTTCTTATGATTCATTAGGCTTTTAAAATTATAAACTTGGATTAGCTAACACAGCGTGCCATTGGAACACAGGAGTAATGGTTGCTGATAATGGGCCTCTGTACGCCTATGTAGATATTCCGTTATAAAATAATCTGCCGTTTCCAGCTACAATAGTCATTTACAACATTAACAATGTCTACAATGTATTTCTGATCAATTTGATGTTATTTTAATGGACCAAAAATGTGCTTTTCTTTCAAAAACAAGGAGATTTTTAATTGACCCCAAACTTTTGAACGGTGGTTAAGTACCAAGCAAACTCAGACAACAAATTCTAAAATGTAAAAAATCCTTAGTTGACACAAAGTTTGTATTCTATACCCATTTGAAGAGAAAAAAAGTTATTATTTGTTTGATATGATAACATATTTTCTAAGGTGACCCAATTTAAATTTCAGGAATCCCCTAATGTGGTCCTGACATCATGTTTGGGAACCACTGACCTAAATGATGAAAAGAGATCAGACATATCCGAATGACTCACAGGGGAGCCCATTGATATCCAACATGACATTAACTGCAAAAATGTGTATTATGAGGAGCCATTACTCAGACATAGAAATACCCTGTCCCCAGAGAGCTGCTTCCTGTTTGAACCTTCCTGTCTGGAATCATTACTGGGTGTCTAGTTTCACAGCAACCCAGACATCAAATGAAACAGTGAAGCAAAGGATGCTACGCACACTCAAACCTTTCAACTTCAAAACACTTAAGATAAAGTCAAAAATATGTGTAGAGGTGTGTGTATGACATGTACTTGGTTTTACCTGAATTAAGTACCAATTTCAGTTAAACAAAGGCTTTCTGCAGGGCAATACAGGCAGATTTTTTTTTACAGATAAACAAATATTGTTAATGTAAATACTAAAAAGAACCAGACCAAGAATCGATCTCTGTGGGACACCCTTTTTTATGCCTGTCACGCCCTGGCTATAGAGGTTTTTTATTCTCTATTTTGGTTAGGCCAGGGTGTGACTAGGGTGGGCAGTCTATGTTCTTTTTTCTATGTTGTTGGTTTTCTATGTGTTTGGCCTGGTGTGGTTCCCAATCAGAGGCAGCTGTCTATCGTTGTCTCTGATTGGGAGCCATACTTAGGTAGCCTGTTTTCCATTGTGTGTTGTGGGTGATTAATTTCTGTTTAGTGTGTTGCACCTGACGGAGCTGTTTCGGTTGTCACTTTGTTGTTTTTGCTTTTTAGTGTTCAGTTTCTATTAAACATGACGAACACTTACCACGCTGCGTTTTGGTCTTCACCTTCTTCCGACGACAGCCGTTACAATGCCCAGAAAACCTGATGTTATGGTTCTTTGGGATGGTTATAGTTTTGCTCTAATACAGTGGCCTGAAACTCATAGTTTACAGGCCACATCAGGCCTGCAAGTCACATTATGCTGTCTTACAAAGTGGTGGGTAATTCCTATTAGAATTGTTTTTCCAACAGTCTTGAAAGAGTTCCCACATATGCTGAGCACTTGTTGGCTGCTTTTCCTTCACTCACAGTCCAACTCATTTCAAACTATCTCAATTGGGTTGAGGTTGGGTGATTGTGGAGGCCACATCATCTGATGCAGCAATCCTTCTTGGTCAAATAGTCCTTACACAGCCAGGAGGTGAGTTTTGGGTCATTGTCCTTTTGAAAAACAAATGATAGTCCTACTAAGCGCAAATCAGATGGGATGGTTGCTGCAGAATGCTGTGGGAGCCATGCAGGTTAAGTGTGCCTTGAATTCTAAATAAATCACTAACAGTGTCACCAGCAAACAACCCCCACACCATCACACCTCCTCTTCCATGCTTCACGGTGGGAACTACATATGCGGAGATCATACGTTCACCTTCTCTGCATCTCACAAAGACACAGAAAAATTACAAATTTGGACTCATCAGACCAAAGGACAGATTTTCACCGGTCTAATGTCCATTGCTCATGTTTCTTGGCCCAAGCAAGTCTCTTCTTCTTATTGGTGTCCTTTAGTAGTGGTTTCTTTGCAGCAATTTGACCATAAAGGCCTGATTCATGCAGTCTCCTCTGAACAGTTGATGTTCAGATTTGTCTGTTACTTGAACTCTGAAGCATTTATTTGTGCTGCTGAGGCTGGTAACTCTAATGAACTTATCCTCTGCAGCAGAGGTAACTCTGGGTCTTCCTTTCCTGTGACGGTCCACATGAGAGCCAGTTTCATCAAAGTGCTTGTTTGTTTTTGCGACTGCACTTGAAGAAACTTTCCTGATTGACTGACCCTCATGACGTCACGACTTCCACCGAAGGTGGCTCCTCTCCCTGTTCGGGCGGTGCTCGGCGGTCGTCGTCGCCGGCCTACTAGCTGCCACCGATCCAATTTGTCCTTTTTGTTTGTGTCTGTCTGTTTTGTTTACACCTGTGTCCTATTAGTTAATTTCGGTGGGTTTATTATCCTCCGCTGCCTGCTAGTCTTTTTGCATGATTATTTGCTGTTGTTACTTTGTTAGGGGTGCGTGTTTGCACCACAGGGTTTTCTTTCTCACGGTAGTTGTACCGTTTTGGAATGTGTTTAGGAGTAGATGTTTCTCCTCCGTGTGTTGCGTTTATTTCCCTGTGTGTGGCGACTTCGTTTGGGCGTGTTACCCCCCCGTGTTACCCCCCTTGTTGAGTTGGGACTTCTAAATAAACGATTGTGCCATTGGGACTTCCTTGCTCTCCTGCTCCTGATTCCTGCACCTCCCTTCTCTTAGGAGGCACGTAACACATGTCTTAAAGTATTGATGGACTGTCTTTTCTCTTTGCTTATTTGAGCTGTTATTGAAATATTATGGACTTGGTCTTTTACCAAATATACCAAACCTATCTTGTCACAACACAACTGATTGGCTCAAACGCATTAAGAAGAAAGAAATTCAACAAATTAGCTTTTAACAAGGCACACATGTTAATTGAAATGCATTCCAGGTGACTACCTCATGAAGCTGGTTGAGAGAATGCCAAGAGTCTGCAAAGTTCTCATCAAGGCAAAGGGTAGCTACTTTGAAGATTCTAAAATATAAAATATATTTTGATTTGTTTAACACTTATTTGGTTACTACATGATTCCATATGTGTTATTTCATAGTATTGATTTCTTCACTATTATTCTACAATGTAGAAAATAGTAAAAATAAAGAAAAACCATTGAATGAGTAGTTGTGTACAAACTTTTGACTGGTACTGTAAGTATTCTGACCCTTTGCTATGAGACTCGAAATTGAGCTCAGGTGCATCCTGTTTCCATTGATCATCCTTGAGATGTTTCTTCAAATTGAATGGAGTGCACCTGTGGACAATTAAATTGATTGGACATGATTTGGAAAGGCACAGTTTGATATGATATGTTTGCTATTCTGCTTTTCATGAAAGTTCTGAACCCTGTCTTTTATTGTATTCGGGAGGCATTACATCTTTCAGGATGTCATAACGCCCGGTCGGAGTAGATTAACACGAGGAGAGTCAAAGGCACATGTCAAATAGTAGGGGCACACAATTCTGGGTTGTTTGAAAACTCTAACTTTTTTGGACATTTACTTTTTGACAGAAACCAGAAGGTGGAGACAAAGAGTAGATATTTAATTTATACTTTTTGACAGACACTCGATTTAGAACACAGCGATATACAGTCAGTACATAGACAATGTGCATATCAAGTGATATGGGATAAGAACATCATGAAAACCACAGAGTGACAAGGGTCCTCAAAGGCAGGATATGATACGTGTTTGTTCAGTCATAGGAACTGTCTGCAATGGTGAGATTCTTCTAACTGTCCTATTTCTTTCAGGCTGCTGGATGGAAAAGCAGAAGGCCACACCAGAAACCATTACAGAACTTCACGCCTTTCTACACAGAACATTGTACCCTTCACAGTCTGCCTGTATCTCATATCTAAAGGTGAGAGTGCACCCACATCATGGTGAATTATGAAAAACATGTGAGGGTGCATTTTATCTATATGTACAGGAAATGTGTAATCATTCAACATAAATACAATAAGAAACATACAACTCGTAAAAGCTGAATTTTGGATCAGTCATTCATCCTTCAAATTCTATGGCTAAATTATTTAAATTCAGATTCCTTCTGGCTCTGCAACAAGTATTTGTACACGCCAACCATAATCCATATCCCTCAATGTAAGTTGTTCAAATTAGCTGTGTGGGCTGTTGTGATTATTTTCCAGTTTTAGACACAGTGTGGATGGCTTTGATCCACTCCTTCCTCTCCTCGGGTGTAGTCGCTTGTAAGAAATAGTGTGTGTCATCTGAAGTGATGATCTCAAAGAGATTCCCATCAACATCATACCTCTTGGCTGAACCAAGAAACAATGAAGAAGAAAAAATTGTCAAAAGAGTTAAAAGGAAATTGCTAACAGTAAACAGTACACTTCATAGTCCTAGGCCTAGATTCAATCAGATCAAGCATTAACCGGGATAGCAGACACCTGCATAGTGGATGTTTTGGCGGTGTCAGAGGTGGAACTGGGTTGGAGCAGTCAAATCGGTGAGCAGCTGCTCTTGTGATCATGGTCACGAAGCCACACCCACCCCATTCACGTAGTTCAGAATGAGAAAGTGTAGGCCATAATTACACTCAAATTAAAAACTCATGAAACAAAATAATGAGTATTTCTACAATCCTAATCAAGGTGTAGATTATATGTCACATTCTAGTGTTTTCAAACTTGTAAACAAGGCTGCATGGGCAATGGTATCTTTAGGTATAATGCCTGGAGCCACTTGTGGATTTGACAGCTCTAACTCAGTTCCACCTCTGACACCGCCAAAACAACCTCAATGAATCGAGCACTAAGTCAGTGAGTACAGTTACACGCATACAATAATGTGATTATTGTGGGAGATAGTCAGATTAATATAATAGTTTGATTACAACGTTTACATGCCTTGCAAGAAGAACGATTTCCCTAATAAACCTATTTATATGGACACATCTAAAAACAGGATACCTTATGGCATTCTGATTAATGCAGAAAATCAAAATAATCCAAATAAATTGGATTTATTTTATCATTTTATTTTCGGGAAGCATATTTGATTTTGAGTTCGGACATATAAAGATCGTATACATCATTTTTGGCCAGTAGTGCTGTGGAACATCCAGGTGCTCTTTTGCGAACTTCAGACGTGCAGCAATGTTTTTTTTGGACACCAGTGGCTTCTTCCATGGTGTCCTCCCATGAACACCATTCTTATTTAGTGTTTTACGTATCATAGACTCATCAACAGAGATGCTAGCGTGTTCCCGAGATTTTTTAAGACTTTAGCTGACACACTAGGATTCTTTTCAACCTCATTGAGCATTTTGTGCTGTGATCTTGCAGTCATTTTTGCAGGATGGCCACTCCTAGGGAGAGTAGCAACAGTGCTGAATGTTCTCCATTTATAGACAATTTGTCTTACCGTGAACTGATGATCATCAAGGTTTTTGGAGATCATTTGTAACCCTTTCCATCTTTTTGAAAGTCAACTATTCTTAATCTTAGGTCTTCTGAGATCTCTTTTGTTCGAGGCATGGTTCACATTAGGCAATGCTTCTTGTGAATAGCAAACGTACATTTTGTGAGTGTTTTTTTGTATGGCAGGGCAACTCTAACCAACATCTCCAATCTCGTCTCATTGATTGGACTCCAGTTTAGCTGACTCCTGACTCCAATTCACTTTTGGAGGTCATTAGCCTAGAGGTTCACATACTTTTTCCAACCTACACTGTGAATGTTTAAATTATGTATTCAATATAGACAAGAAAAATACAATAACTTGTGTGTTATTAGTTTAAGCACACTGTGTTTGACTATTGTCGTGACTTTGATGAATATCAGACGTGATGTTATGACCAATTTATGCAGATATCCAGGTAATTCAAAAGGGTTCACATACTTTTTCTTGCCACTGTTCTAATAATTTGAAAGATTACAACAAAAAAAAACAGGTGTTTTAATTAAGATAAGCAGAGTAAGGAGTTTACATGACTATTGCATAATCTGCCTGCTGCCAAAATCAGTTTAATATCGAATTATTACTGTGCATGTAAATGTACTCAGTGAGTCAGTGTGGGATTTGGATCGGTGTATGTCCACTCCCCAGTAATTAACTCACCCTCAGGAACAAACTCCACTGCTGTGATCACAGACCCTCGCAGGTGGATAGAGCCCAAAGGGTTCTCATCACCCTGCAGAAAGAGAGGGTGGGGAAGGGGGAGAAAAAGGGATTGAGGGCAAAGAGAGAGAGAAAATAACAGATTAGCTAGAGAGACAAAGTCAGGATGGAGATGAACGAAAGGCATTAGCCAAGAGCAAGGGAAAGATTGAGAAAGACACATTTTTCATGTTATGTTCTTGAAAAATTATATTGAAATTGAAAATAATTTTGTGTCATGTTCCACTCTGCTGTAATCCTGTACCTTGGTGGGGTCGTAATAGTGAATATAAGCAGGATCATCCCGGAGGATGAACTTCCGCACGTTCCAGTTTTTCCTCCGATGCCCCTGGGGGGGAAAAGAGAGCATGAAAACAAAGCCTTATGGACGGTTCTGTTTCTGATTACTATCAGTTGTGAAAACAGCACCGACCACAGATATGGTGTGTGTGGGGTACTTTCACTTCCTTCATCGCAGACATCCTTTTTATAGACTTAACACTTTACACAATTTCTGCCTGCAGATTGCCCCTTTAAGTATGGAATAAAGCATCATTCAGGACATCCCAAAATATCAGATTTTTTATTTATTTTACCAGGTCAGATGACTGAGAACACATTCTCATTTACAGCAACGACCTGGGGAATAGTTACAGGGGAGAGGAGGGGGATGAGTAGGTGACTGTGATGGTATGAGAGACAGCTTGGGAATTTAGCCAGGACACCGGGGTTAACACCCCTACTCTTACGTTAAGTGCCATGGGATCTTTAATGACCTCAGAGAGTCGGGACAACCGTTTAACGTCCCAACCGAAAGACGGCACCCTACACAGGGAAATGTCCCCAATCACTGCCCTGGGGCATTGGGATATTTTTTTTAGACCAGAGGAAAAAGTGCTTCCTGCTGGCCCTCCAACACCACTTCCAGCAGCATGTGGTTTTCCATCTAGGGACTGACCAGGACCAACCCTGCTTAGCTTCAGAAGCAAGCCAGCAGTGGGATGCAGGGTGGTATGCTGCTGGCGAACTGATAATCCGGTAATATTCACAATTGTTCATCACCTAGATATTCAATGAGTGTTTACACAGTGTTTCCAGTCTTACCTGTTTGAGTAAGCAGCCCTGTTTTATTATGTTACCCCGAAACTCCTCCTTCAAAATCACGTCTTCATCACTGGAGTAGCCTTCACAGAAGAACCCACTGTCTGCCTGCAACACACCATACAATGTAAATTCACATTTGGATACAGTATTATCTCATAATTTAAAACTCACTTATAATACATTGTAGCTTTTACATACAATACCAGTCAAAATATTGGACACACCTACTCATTCAAGGGTTTTTCTTTAGTTGTACTATTTTCTACATTGTAGAATAATGAAAACTATGAAATAACAGATATGGAATCATGTAGTAACCAAAAAAGTGTTTTTTGAGATTCTTCAAATAGCCACCCTTTGCCTTGATGACAGCTTTGCATACGCTTGGCATTCTCTCAACCAGTTTTATGAGGTAGTCACCTGGAATGCATTTAAATTATCAGGTATGCCATGATAAAAGTTAATTTGTGGTATTTCTTTCCTTCTTAATGCGTTTGAGCCAGTTGTGTTGTGACAAGGTAGGGGTGGTAAACAGAAGATAGCCCTATTTGGTAAAAGTCCAAGTCCATATTAAGGCAATAACAGCTCAAATAAGCAAATAGAAACAATAGTCCATCATTATTTTAAGACATGAAGGTCAGTCAATCAGAACAATGTATTAAAGTGCAGTCGCAAAAACCATCAAGCACTATGAAAAAACTGGCTCTCATGAGGGAAGGAAGACCCAGAGTTACTTCTGCTTCAGAGGATAAGTTAATTAGACCAGCCTCAGAAATTGCAGCCCAAATAAATGCTTCAGAGTTCAAGTAACAGACACATCTCAAAATCAACTGCTCAGAGGAGACTGCGTGAATCAGGCCTTCAAGGTCGAATGGCTGCAAAAGAAAAACGACTAAATGACAACAATAAGATGAAGAGACTTGCTTGGGTCAAGAAACACCAGCAATGGACATTAGACAGGTGGAAAACTGTCCTTTGGTCTGATGAGTCCAAATTACAAATTTTTGGTTGTAACCGCCGTGTCTTTGTGAGACGCAGAGTAAGTGAACGGATGTTCTCTGCATGTGTGTTCCCCACCGTGAAGCATGGGGGAGGATGTGTGATGGTGTGGGGGTGCTTTGCTGCTGACACGGTCAGTGAGTTATTTAGAATTCTAGGCACACTTAACCTCCATGGCTCCCACAGAATACTGCAGCGATACACCATCCCATCTGGTTTGCGCTTAGTGGGACTATCATTTGTTTTTCAACAGGACATTGACTCAGCACACCTCCAGGCTGTGTAAGGGCTATTTGACCAATAAGGAGAGTGATGGAGTGCTGCATCAGATGACCTGGACTCCACAATCACCCGACCTCAACCCAAATGTGATGGTTTGGGATGAGTTGGAAAAGCAGCCAACAAGTGCTCAGCATGTGTGGGAACTCCTTCAAGACTGTTTGAAAATCATTCCAGGTGAAGCTGGTTGAGAGAAGGCCAACAGTAGGCAAAGCTGTCATCAAGGGTAGCTACTTTGAAGTCTCTAAAATATTTTTTGATTTGTTAAAGAGTTATTTGGTTACTACATGATTCCATATGTGTTATTTCATAGTTTTGATGTCTTCACTATTATTCTACAAAGTAGAAAATAGTAAAAATAAATAAAAACCCTTCAATGAGTAGGTGTGTACAAACCTTTGATTGGTACTGTACGTACAGTACATATATGTTTCTAACATCAGAAGTGTTCAAACATATCCCAGTCTGTGTGGTCTTCTAGCAAAGGACCAATATATCTCCATATCTTCTAGCATATATGGAATAATATATTGAGACTAGCAGCTACATTACTAACAACAACAATCAACCCATCCACTCACAAAGTAATAGAGTGCATCTGGATCATCGAGGACGGCAGACTCTGCCCCTCCCTCGACCGCCTCTTTGGACAGGTCCCCTGCGGGCTGCAGGAAACCTTCATTCAGGAGTCCTGTAGCCAACATCAGAGCCTCAGGCCTGTTCCTGGCCTTGTCCTTAGAGATCAGCCAGTCCACCACCGTACCACCTGCAGAGACATGCATAAAGAAGATAATCAAAAGTGGTATGATCTATCTCAATGAGACTCAATGACTCAAATGAAATCCACTGTCACCTAAGTCCTAATACATTTATGTGCTAGTGTACCTGTGAAGCAGTGATTGTAGACTCTCTTCTCCTTCTCCAGCTTCAGCTCTTTGACACCATCCTCCTGGTCTCTCATTAGAATGTACAGCTCACTGAGAAAAGGCAGACAAGAAAGCAGACAAGACTTCGTAAGTTATCAAATGACTTAGTTCCCAATGACCTGTACGTAGCTCCTGTAAGCGTAGTCATGGATTATAGGTAGTTTGTATGTCAGGTCATAGGTCATACCTGAGGTTGATGGTATCGGGGAGGCGAATGGACCTCCTTGTGGACTTCCTGGTGAACTTTCTGTCCCCCTGCAGACAGGTGATGACTCTCTTGATGTCCTTCACCCAGGACTCTCTCTCCTCCAGGTGGGATGCCTGGAAGTAATGGTCCTGGTTCTTGGCCGTTCTCAGCTTAAAAACAAACTGCAAGAAAATGGCAATGTTGCATTACATGGGGGGGAGGGGCACTACAGTAATGATAGACACTTACACTGGTATTTAATACTGAAAGGTGACGTGACCGTACATTCCTCTTGCTGAAGTCCTGACAGGGGCTGGTCAGAACAGCTCCCTTCAGTGGGATCATTCCTTTGGGAGCGTTGTCTGTCTTTCTCTTGAAGAACTCCACCCCATCTTCAGACAACACCACCCACACCACCTTCCATGAGTTCAGCACTGTGCCCTGAAGAATAAAGGAGGAAATGTACATGTTGATAGAATTTGTAATCACATTGTAATTGCGTAGTCATTGAGTTGAGCTGTTTTTGTTATTACACAAGTTAATCTGTCCCTATACCACAGATATTCCACAACCGCTCAACTCTGTTCCTAAAATACAAATACAATGCAATTAGAAACATGTAGATTACATTGTTAATAGACAGGTATAAGAGAAATATCATGTAAAGTGTTATCAAATCCATATCGGCTTGCCTGGATGCTGGGCATGAAATGTATATAGCTAACATGAATAATGTATTTTAGTATTTCAATGTTGCTTAATCAATCCTTACAAATAGAGAATATACTCAAGAGCAAAAAAAAAGGTCATACAAAAAGGAAATATACACATAGGAAATCATCAACCCAATACTCAGTTTTGTGAAATGTTCTCGTTTCACTTAACTTTGTTAATGAAGGTTCACCATAGAGAGTTATGATGCAAAAGTATCACAGGCACTACCTATACTTCTACTAATATGAACCAATGATACTGAGCAACTGATAACAATTGTAATGCATAAGAATAGCACAGGCAAAAGTTTATACGCAAAGAACAGTATAGTATGTGACATGACAGAATCATCTTCTAATCAATAGATTAAGTTATATAGATTATGATTAATCCTGTGAGGTCATGGGTTATCCATCTTCATCTGACCCCAAACTAAGAGTCACGCGACCAATCATCTGAGTTAGTCATTTGTCAGGCCATGAGAAATACAAAGTGTGAAGACTATTTTCAGATAATGTTGTTTGTGGGGGAAACAGTTTTGTTGCTATCTGCTCATGTCTCTCTAAACTGAGCTAATTTACATAAAACAAAGTGTGCTGTAGAAAACTGTACTACACTGTACTATTCTTCGATCATGTGTAGTACTTATACTACAGACTGTACTATTCCTCGATCATGTGTAGTACTTAGTTTAGAATGTTGTAGTATACTGTAGAATACTATAGTAAATACTACAGTATTATCCACAAAAAAACAGTGTAGTAAATACTACAAAAACCTCTGCAAAAACACTACAGTCCACAAAAACACTACATTTTTTAGCTATAGTAAATACTACAGTATGTAATTTGCATATATTCTGCCCATTCCCCTCCCCATATCCCAATTTGTGCACCCCGTAAGTAAGAAACCTACATGCCATGTATAAAGCATATGGTTAAAGACAAGAGCAGAAGCGCTGAATTCTCTGTTCAGAACCCAGTTTGTCCTAGCTACAGGTTATGGCACATTTGCTCTCTTAGTATTTCTCCAGTAGGTTTCCTCGAAGAAAAAGCCCCCCACTTCTATGTCAAAGATAATAAAACAAAAAGACTACAGTAAATACTACAGTAATGTCCCCCAAAACACTACAGTAAATACTACAGTATATTACAGTCCGCAAAAGCAGTACAGTAAATACTACAGTATACCATACTACAATCGGCAAAAACACTACAGTAATTTCTCTAGTATATACTACTCTTTTTTTTACTGCATTATTTATACTATAGTAAACTGTAACTGTGTTTTTATCGGACTGAAGTAAATACTGCAGTAGAGTCCGCAACAACACTACAGTGAATACTGTAGTATTTCTACCATAATACACACTATATTATGTTTTTCATGTGGGAAGCGATCAAGTCTCAGGGCAAATGCAAATAGTCCTAGAACTAATCTACTAACTTCCAGTTTAATTTGAGCACTTGACTGACAACTTAAGTTGGACATGTCAAATATAGTGCCAGCTGACTTGATGTTACTAGCTCTTGTCAGAGTCTCCATCGATGGATCTTGTCCCTAACGTTCTCAAATGTGAGATCATCTATTTTCTAATAACTAAACCGTCCACAACACATCTACAGTATTACATTCTGGCCCAAGTTAAACACAAAGACCTATAGTAATAATTGTATTTTAAGAGGAACATGTTTTCCTCTATCACCCTCACCTTTTTGACAAGGTATCCTTCTTTGATCTGTTTTGGCTCCATGTCCTCTGGCTGCTGGTCTCTGTATCTGAGTGACTGATGCATACATAGTCACTCTTTCTCTACAGCAGTTTAAGGAGGAACACCCATCACCCTCACATATGACCTCCAGTATTAGAGATAGGGGGAAGTTGAGTGGGGTGTGTCACAATGCTGGTGGCTTGCATGGCTTCCCCTTCCTACTCAGTGGTAGTAAAAAAGGTTGCCCACCGCTCATTCTCTCTCTGTTTGTACGTGGTCAAAGAGAGGATGCCTGTGTCATTGTTTGATATTGAACCTTGGTTGTAGTCAGTGGTCGCTCCTTTCCTTTTTAAACCTCTTAAATATTTTTTTTTGTACATTTAGCTCAACATTAAATGACTTCACCAATGCATAGAGCAGCTTGCTATGGCGCAGGCAAACTATGTACATGCATTGGACAGACAAGTGTAGTGTTGGCTGCGATATACTGGTTGACTTTTTTGTCATAGCAACAAAAGAGTCTGTTTCCGAATAAGCTGAATATTTCTTTACTGAAACAGCATTCCAGTCTCACAGTATGGTGGACTGTGAGTTAGACACCACGTTAATTACACAAGTCAATTATCAGGGTAAACTCATTTATGGATTTTATTTTGTACATCAGTGTGTAGGCTAATAAATGTAAAATAGCCATATTGGATCATCTGAAACAATCCCACTTGGCACATAATTTCAACAACAACAACAAATCCAATGTGATGATGTTGAAGTTGTATCAACATTGATGTTGTATCAACATGGAAAACTGATTGGATTTGAAAAAAGTAATCAATGTTTTCCTTCATCCAACTTTTAAACGAAATCCAATGACACGGTGTGTTGTTATCTTGGCAGGATGTGGTTTCACTTTACACCTTACCACATTTTATCAAGTGTTGCCTTTATGCCTGTGGTCTCAGTGGAATGTATCTGCTGTAACTCTTCCTGCAGAAGTCTAGAACTTGTGCCCACACTAGCTAGGTTTCCATCCAATTGGCGACAAATGTTCATGTGAATATAAAAAAAACGCATAAAGAAAATATGCGCATTTATCAAGCAGTGGTGTGTTTCCACCAAATGGACATGTTTCGGATAAAAATAAGATGTAGTGCACATACTTTTTTATCAAAAGTTTTCATTACCGAAAAATACTCTCAAATTCAATGTGTTTTCATGTTTTTTCCCCCCCACCAATAGTTTTTTTTCTCACAAAAACTGTTGCATTAAATTGCAAATGTGCCTGCTCTGGTCTTGGCACTTGCGCTCTAGCCAACAGCTCACAGATAAGAGCGAGAATATTTGTATTTTTCAAATGGCAGTAAAGCGTAGGTCATCATGTCACCAGAATCAGACCATCGATACGTATTGGAAAAGAGCATCAAGATCACCGTGCACTTTCACCACTCTGTGAAGTTCATCATAAATTATAGCGTCTGTAGCCGAATAAACTGCCTGATTTCCTGAGTTGTAGTGGGAGGACCACACACCATATCATCATGTCCAAGTTTACTTCGATATGATGGTTATTATATCAATATTTGCGCATAAAGCTGTTCCACTGGCATTTCACCCATCATTGATTTTACAGAAGCGAAAAGATCCAAAATTATCTTTCGCCATTTCTAAAATTGTATCGAAACTTCCTGTTTCTATCACAGCTGTCTTGATTTTTATTAATACTGTTTGACTTTACGCGCATAAAAACTGAATGGAAACGTGGTTTGTGAATAACTTAAATTTAACCTCAGGACACAGACACGGGTATTTACTATCTCTCAAATGTGTTACCTTTCCATGACAATTTTAACAAACATCTGAGGGAAGTACATCTGTCAGAGTTCCAATAAGCTCTTAGTCAACTAAAGTGTGATGTAGTAAAATGTCCTCCAGAGGACGCCACATAGACACAAAACAGCAAACACGGCAGCATCTTTGCCAAGCACTGACTGCATTATATTTGCATTGTGCTTGGACATTTCAGCAAGGGACAAAGACGAAAAAGCTAGATAAATAACAAAATAACAGAAGTGTCAAGGAAAAGCAGAGACAAGATACATATATATATATAGAAGCAAAGCAGTTAACATTTACAATGAGATTTAATACAAATGAAAGAGTGGCATCTGCTGGTGAATAGAGGGAGGAGTGGTGACATGAAGATGTGTTGAAATCATTCACACAATATAATACATGACTCAAAAGACTAGCTCTTATGACAAAGTAAAGAAAGGTTAGGCTACTACAAATATGCTTTAACCTACAGAGTTGTGCCAATAAATAGCTGCTCTGTTTCCAAGTCACCTTGTGATTACCATCCTATCTTTATAAGACTCTGAAGAACTCATATCCCTGGAATGTGATCTGTGAGGTCTGTAATAGAAGACAATGAATAAATAACATACTGTACATTCTGTGGGCTTAAATCACTCTTTACTTTTAATAAACATCAGTGATGGGTGATGTTGATGAGTTTATTGATGGCTCTTGGGAGATTGATATGCATTAAGTGCCACCCCGAGGCTCATCTCTCAGATGCAGTGATTGGAAAACGACCCTGGTCCCTGGCAATAGAATATTAATTCACTGACAAATAAAGCAGGGGCAGGGGCATACTGAGGACATTCAGTTATATTTAGAAAGTTGGTTGCCAGCACTGAATGTTATACACAATGTGTGTGGGTATATTAGTTATAGGAGTGTGTGGAAGGAGTTCTTTGTGACCCTTCAAAGACTATGCCATTACAGCGGGATTAGAAAAAAATAAATGTAGTCATTTCCTTTTTTTCTCCAGTTTTTTTGTACCTTTCTTTGTAAGGACACACTGCATTGATCCCACTGGGCACACACTGGTTGAATCAACATTGTTTCCACGTCATTTCAGTGAAATTACATTGAACCAAAATGGAACAGACGTTGAATTGACGATTGTGGTCGGTGGGGTGATTGTGATGTGTTCCCTTTAACACTGGTGTGTTCCCAAAAGTCATTAGTTCTTGCGACTCAATGTAACATGCTTGTTAATAGATGTGAAGCTGACCCATTTTGTTCTTAGCCTATCTTCTCCATACCCGTCTCTTTTTCACCCTCAATTTCCCTTCAATTTGTCTGAAGCAGATGAACAGAAGCAGGAGCTGTGAAGTGGAGTGATAACGTGTTGCGCTTGCAGCACATCCTGTGGTAGTGTAGGATTAGAGAAGTGGGTCAAGTTGTCACTCTGGTACAGGGACGATGTGTTCAACTGAGAGGAATGTGAGGCCAACATGATGAAACACCTGAAATACAAAGTATATTACCCCCCCTTTTCTCCTCCACACCTCCCTTTGGAGTTGAGTGCTTATGAACTTCAATTTCTTTTTGTATTTCAATCAAACCCACAGTTTGTCACGCCCTGACCGTAGATTGCTTTGTATGTTTCTATTTTTAGTTTGGTCAGGGTGTGATGTGGGTGGGTATTCTATGTTGTAGGTCTAGGTTTTCTATTTCTATGTGTTTGGCCTGGTATGGTTCTCAATCAGAGGCAGCTGTCTATCGTTGTCTCTGATTGAGAGCCATACTTAGGTAGCCTGTTTTCCCATGTTGAGTTGTGGGTGATTATTTTCTGTTTAGTGTTTTTCGTCACCTTACAGGACTGTTCGTTTGTTGTTTTTGTTCAGTGTTCAGTTGTTTATTAAAATAATGAACACTTACCACGCTGCACCTTGGTCCTCCTCTCCTTCTCCCGACGACGTTCGTTACACAGTTTTTTAAAGCTA
This sequence comes from Salvelinus alpinus, assembly GCF_045679555.1. Lineage (NCBI taxonomy): Eukaryota > Metazoa > Chordata > Actinopteri > Salmoniformes > Salmonidae > Salvelinus > Salvelinus alpinus. The sequence continues at coordinate 49,629,518 of NC_092088.1, forward strand.
CACAACTGATGTGTTTTCCAAAGAGTGAAGTGAAGTATGTCAGGAATCCAGTATGTGTACAGTTATGCCATTATTGTAAGCTGATTGATCCAAAAGAGTTCCAACTATGTTCATACAGTCAAACTTATCAAATGATTACTGCACAAGATGACGCATTGTGCTCTCAATGTGAATCCATGCCCACCAGTCGGTCATCAAGTGCTGGAAATGTTGGATTTTTACATCAACATGACATACTTTGTGAAAGCGATAACATAGCATTGGCTGTCGATAACTTTCTTATCAAATTTTGTTTAATTCAAGTCATGGCTCAGATATGAATTCCATTACAATCACAGGCTCCCTGACATCCCTGTGGATACAGAGGTAGTGCACCACATGTCACCATGCATTTTGTCAGCAGATTTGTCAGAACTAGTACCAGGAGAATATCAAATATTTTTTCTTCACTACAGCTGAAAGGAGCTAGCATGTTCTCAGATCACATCATTCAATTCCAATAATTTACAGTAGAACATGTATTCTGGAACCAATGTTGACTATATTTTCCCTTTCTGGCCTAAGGTGAATGTTAAGATGCACCAATAAATTCCTGCTGTTTTCACTCCATTGTCTTTTTCCCACGTTTTCTTTCCTATGTTGTGAGCAACACAGGAAACATCAATATTTCTATTGAGGAGTGCAATACACTTAGCAGAAGGGGGAACTGATGATGGCTTCCTGTGAAACAGTCCAGCTCTCTCTCTCTCTCTCTCTCTCTCTGTGTGTTCTCCAACGCCCCCTCATACAGTGCCTTGCAAAAAAAAAATGTTGCATTACAACCTGTAATTTAAACAGATTTTTATTTGGATTTAATGTAATGGACATACAGTGGGGAGAACAAGTATTTGATACACTGACAATTTTGCAGGTTTTCCTACTTACAAAGCATGTAGAGGTCTGTAATGTTTATCATACGTACACTTCAACTGTGAGAGAAGGAATCTAAAACAAAAATCCAGAAAATCACATTGTATGATTTTTAATTAATTAATTTGCATTTTATTGCATGACATAAGTATTTGATACATCAGAAAAGCAGAACTGAATATTTGGTACAGAAACCTTAGTTTGCAATTACAGAGATCATACGTTTCCTGTAGTTCTTGACCAGGTTTGCACACACTGCAGCAGGGATTTTGGCCCACTCCTCCATACAGACCTTCTCCAGATCCTTCAGGTTTCGGGGCTGTCGCTGGGCAATACGGACTTTCGGCTCCCTCCAAAGATTTTCTATTGGGTTCAGGTCTGGAGACTGGCTAGGCCACTCCAGGACCTTGAGATGCTTCTTACGGAGCCACTCCTTAGTTGCCCTGGCTGTATGTTTCGGGTCGTTGTCATGCTGGAAGACCCAGCCACGACCCATCTTCAATGCTCTTACTGAGGGAAGGAGGTTGTTGGTCAAGATCTCGCGATACATGGCCCCATCCATCCTCCCTTCAATACGGTGCAGTCGTCCTGTCCCCTTTGCAGAAAAGCATCCCCAAAGAATGATGTTTCCACCTCCATGCTTCACGGTTGGGATGGTGTTCTTGGGGTTGTACTCATCCTTCTATTCCTCCAAACACGGCGAGTGGAGTTTAGAGCAAAAAGCTCTATTTTTGTCTCATCAGACCACATGACCTTCTCCCATTCCTCCTCTGGATCATCCAGATGGTCATTGGCAAACTTCAGACGGGCCTGGACATGCGCTGGCTTGAGCAGGGGGACCTTGCGTGCGCTGCAGGATTTTAATCCATGACGGCGTAGTGTGTTACTAATGGTTTTCTTTGAGACTGTGGTCCCAGCTCTCTTCAGGTCATTGACCAGGTCCTGCCGTGTAGTTCTGGGCTGATCCCTCACATTCCTCATGATCATTGATGCCCCACGAGGTGAGATCTTGCATGGAGCCCCAGACCGAGGGTGATTGACCGTCATCTTGAACTTCTTCCATTTTCTAATAATTGTGCCAACAGTTGTTGCCTTCTCACCAAGCTGCTTGGCTATTGTCCTGTAGCCCATCCCAGCCTTGTACAGGTCTACAATTTATCCCTGATGTCCTTACACAGCTCTCTGGTCTTGGCCATTGTGGAGAGGTTGGAGTCTGTTTGATTGAGTGTGTGGACAGGTGTCTTTTATACAGGTAACGAGTTCAAACAGGTGCAGTTAATACAGGTAATGAGTGGAGAACAGGAGGGCTTCTTAAAGAAAAACTAACAGGTCAGTGAGAGCCGGAATTCTTACTGGTTGGTAGGTGATCAAATACTTATGTCATGCAATAAAATGCAAATTAATTACTTAAAAATCATACAATGTGATTTTCTGGATTTTTGTTTTAGATTCCGTCTCTCACAGTTGAAGTGTACCTATGATAAAAATGACAGACCTCTACATGCTTTGTAAGTAGGAAAACCTGCAAAATCGGCAGTGTATCAAATACTTGTTCTCCCCACTGTACATAAAATAGTTTAAATTGGTGAAGTGAAATTGAAAAAATAACTTGTTTAAAAAAACACATTTAAACGGAAAAGTGGTGTATGCATATGTATTCACACCCTTTGCTATGAAGCCCCTAAATAAGATCTGGTGCAACCAATTACATTCAGACGTCACATAATTAGTTAAATAAAGTCCACCTTGGTGCAATCTAAGTGTCACATGATCTGTCACATGACTTGTATATTTACACCTGTTCTGAAAGGCCCCAGAGTCTGCAACAGCAGTAAGCAAAGGGCACCACCAAGCAAGTGGCACCGTGAAGACCAAGGAGCTCTCCAAACAGGTTAGGTACAAAGAAGTACAGATCAGGGTTGGGTTATAAAAAAATATCAGAAACTTTGAACATCCCACAGAGCACCATTAAATCCATTATTTAAAAAAATTAAGAATATGGCACCATAACAAACCTGCAAAGAGAGGGCCGCCCACCAAAACTCACAGACCAGGCAAGGAGGGCTTTAATCAGAGGCAACAAAGATACCAAAGATAACCCTGAAGGAGCTGCAAAGCTTCACAGCGGAGATTGGAGTATCTGTCCATAGGACCACTTTAAGCCGTACACTCCACAGAGCTAGGCTTTACGGAAGAGTGGCCAGAAAAAAAGCCATTGCTTAAAGACAAAAATAAGTTTGGTGTTTCCATAAAGGTATGTGGGAGACAACCCAAACATTTGGAAGAATGTACACTGGTTAGATGAGACAAAAATGTAGCTTTTTGGCCATCAAGGAAAGCGCTATGTCTGGCGCAAACCCAACACCTCTCATCACCCCGAGAACACCATCCCCACAGTGAAGAATGGTGGTGGCAGCATCATGCTGTGGGGATGTCTTTCATCGGCAGGGACTGGGAAACTGGACAGAATTTTAAGGAATGATGGATGGCGCTAAATAGAGGGATATTCTTGAGGGGAAACCTGTTTCAGTCATCCAGAGATTATGAGACTGGGACGAAGGTTCACCTTCCAGCAGGACAATGACCCTAAGCATATTGCTAAGGCAACACTCGAGTGGTTTAAGAGGAAACATTTAAATGTCTTGGAATGGCCTAGTCAAAGCCCAGACCTCATTCTAATTGAGAGTCTGTGGTATGACTTTTTGCCTTGAGTTTTGCCTTGAAGAATGGGCAAAAATCCCAGTGGCTAGGTGTGCCAAGCTTAGAGACATCCCCCAAGAGACTTACAGCTGTAATTGCTGCAAAAGGTGGCTCTACAAAGTATTGACTTTAGGTGGGTGAATAGCTATGTGCGCTCAAGTTTTCAGTTTTTTTGTCTTATTTCTTTCTTGTTTCACAGTAAAAAAATATTTTGCATCTCAAAGTGGTAGGCATGATGTGTAAATGAAATGATGCAAACCCCCCCCCCAAAAAAAATCTATTTTAATTCCAGGTTGTAAGACAACAAAATAGGAAAAATGCCAAATACTTTCGCCAGCCACTGTATGACCTTATGTTATTTCTGATTTCTGCTGCATTGACAGCATGCACCCCCCACCCCCCAAACACACACACAAAATATGTGTATAAGTGTGATAACTCCATTGATTGGATGAAGACGTATTAGAGCAAATTACTTTATAAGGAGCACACGGAAAGTATTCAGACACCTTGACTTTTTTATACTTTTGTTACGTTACAGCCTTATTCTAAAATTTATTAAATTGTTTTTTCCCCTCATCAAACTACACACAATACCCCATAATGACAAAGCAAAAACATATTTTTAGAAATTTTTGCAAATGTATAAATATTTTCAAAAACGGAAATATCATATTTATATAAGTATTAAGACCGTTTCCTCAGAACTTTCTTGAAGCACTTTTGGCAGCGATTACAGCCGGGAGGCTTCTTGGGTATGACACTACAAGCTTGGCACACCTGTATTTGGGGAATTTGTCCCATTCTTCTCTGCAGATCCTCTCAAGCTGTCAAGTTGGATGTGGAGTGTCGCTGCAGAGCTATTTTCAGGTCTCTCCAGAGATGTTCAATCAGGTTCAAGTCCGGGCTCTGGCAGGGCTACTCAAGGAAATTCAGAGATCCCGAAGCCACTCCTGCATTGTTTTGGATGTGTGCTTAGGGTCGTTGTCCTGTTGGAAGGTGAACCTCCCAGTCCCTGCCGCTGAAAAACATCACCACAGCGTAATGCTGCCACCACCATGCTTCACCGTAGGGATGGTGACAGGTTTCCTCCAGACATGACGCTTGGCATTCAGGCCAAAGAGTTCAATCTTGGTTTCATTAGACGAGAGAATCTTTTATCTCATGGTCAGAGTCCTTTAGGTTCCTTTTGGCAAACTCCAAGCTTGCTGTCATGTGGCTTTTACTGAGGTGTGGCTTCCGTCTGGCCACTCTACCATAATGGCCTGATTGGTGACCATCGAGTTCTTTTTCACCTCCCTGACCAAGGCCCCACTGTGTTCTTGGGGACCTTCTATGCTGCAAAAATGTTTTGGTACCCTTCCCCAGATCTGTGCCCCAACATAATCCTATCTCGGAGCTTTACAGACAATTCCTTCAACCTCATGGCTTGGTTTTTGCTCTGACATGCACTGTCAACTGTGGGACCATATATAAACAGGTGTGTGCCTTGGCGACAGAGTCGTCGGGGAACAGGGAGTACAGGAGAGGACTAAGCACGCACCCCTGAGGGGCTCCCGTGTTTAGGATCAGCATAGCAGATGTGTTGTTACCAACCCTTACTACCTGGGGGCGTCCCGTAAGGAAGTCCAGGATCCAGTTGCAGAGGGAGGTGTTTAGTCCCATGGTCCTTAGCTTAGTGATGAGCTTTGTGGGAACCGTGGTGTTGAATGCTGAGCTGTAGTCAATGAACAGCATTCTCCCATAGGTGTTCCTTTTGTCCAGGTGGGAAAGGGCAGTGTGTAGCGCAATTTGAGATTGTGTCATCTGTGGATCTGTTGGGGTGGTATGCAAATTGGAGTGAGTCTGGGGATTCTGGGATGATGGTGTTGATGTGAGCCATGACCAGCCTTTCAAAGCACTTCATGGTTACCGACGTGAATGCTATGGGGCGGTAGTCATTCATGCAGGTTACCTTCGCTTTCTTGGGCACAGGGACTATTGTGGTCTGCTTTTGACATGTAGGTATTAAAGACTCGGTCAGGGAGAGGTTGAAATTGTCAGTGAAGACAATTGCCAGTTGGTCCGTGCATGCTCTGAATACACGTCCTTAGCTCGGTTCAGAAGTTGTCCCTAATCCATGGCTTCTGGTTGGGATATGTACGTTCAGTCACTGTGGGGCTGACGTTAGCGATGCACTTATTGATGAAGCCGGTGTCTGAGGTGGAATACTCCTCAATGCCATTGGATGAATCCTGGAACATATTCCAGTCTGTGCTAGCAAAACAGTCCTGTAGAGTAGTATCCACGTCCACTGACCACTTCCGTATTGAACGAGTCACTGGTACGTCATGCTTTAGATTTGGCTTGTAAGCAGGAATCAGGAGGATAGAATTATGGTCAGATTTTCCGAATGGAGGGCGAGGGAGAGCTTTGTATGTTCTTTTCTATTACATACACTACCGTTCAAAGGTTTGGGGTCACTTAGAAATGTCCTTGTTTTAGAAAGAAAAGCAAAAAAAAATGTGTCCATTAAAATAACATCAAATTGATCAGAAATACAGTGTAGACATTGTTAATGTTTTAAATGAATATTGTAGCTGGAAACGGCAGATTTCTTAATGGAATATCTACATAGGCGTACAGAGGCCCATTATCAGCAACCATCACTCCTGTGTTCCAATGGCACATTGTGTTAGCTTATCCAAGTTTATCATTTTAAATGGCTAATTATTCATTAGAAAACCCTTTTGTAATTATGGTAGCACAGCTAAAACTGTTGTCCTGATTAAAGAAGCAATAAAACTGGCCTTCTTTAAACTAGTTGAGTATGTTGAGCATCAGCATTTGTGGGTTCGATTACAGGCTAAAAATGGCCAGAAACAAAGAGCTTTCTTCTGAAACTCGTCAGTCTATTCTTGTTCTGAGAAATGAAGGCTATTCCATGTGAGTAACTGCCAAGAAATTGAAGATCTCGTACAACGCTGTGTACTACTCCCTTCACAGAACAGCGCAAACTGTCTCTAACCAGAAGAGAAAGAGGAGGGGGAGGGCCCGGTGCACAACTGAGCAAGAGGACAAGTACATTAGAGTGTCTAATTTGAGAAACAGATGCCTCACAAGTACTCAACTTGCAGCTTTATTAAATAGTATCCGCAAAACACCAGTCCCAACGTCGAAAGTGAAGAGGCGATTCCGGGATGTTGGCCTTCTAGGCAGAGTTGCAAAGAAAAAGCCGTATCTCAGACTGGCCGATAAAAAGAAAATATTAAGATGGGCAAAATAACACAGACAATGTACAGAGTAACTCTGCCTAGAAGGCCAGCATCCCGGAGTCGCCTCTTGATTGAGGATAGGGAAGAATGAACATCTGCCATCTACTTTCCAGCATAACAACTATGATTTGTTCTCTTTGAATAAATATATTTTTCTCCCCCTGATTTGCCTTGGAGTCTGTGTTATTGAAGAACTGGAAGAAGAAAGGACTGTGAAGAAGGAAGGATTGTGTTTGTGCAAAATGTTTCTGTGAAAAAGCAGTGTGGCCAGTTCAAATGCTGATTTTTGTGTCAATTGAATCTGGATGTTCTAAATATGCGTTGTAATCACACCGTTCTGAGCGTACGCTGCAGTGACCACTGTAGAATGATCACTCCGATTTGTTGGCAATAAGGTCCAAGGTGTGGTATATTGGTCATTATAAACTGGGTGGTTTGAGCCCTGAATGCTGATTGGCTGACATATGGCCAATATACCACGGCTAAGGGTTGTGTCCAGGCACTCCGTGATGCGTTCTGCATAAGAACAGAACTTAACCGTGGTACATTGGCAATATACCACACACCCTTGTGCCCTATTTCTTAATTATAAACCAGGTCGTTTCAGTCCTGAATGCTGATTGGCTGAAAAAGCATTCCAGCCATGTGTATATCAGACAATATACCACACCACCATTGGCCTTATTGCTTAAATATACCACACCTAAGGGCTGTTCTAAGGCACAACGTGAATTGAAGTGCCTGGATACAGCCCTTAGCAGTGGTATATTGTCCATGTACCACAAACTCCCACTGCTATTATAAACCGGTTACGAACATAAACATTAAAAATGTAGTTCTGCATCATACTTGTGGTATTGTCTGATATGCAGATGGCTGTAATGCAATTGACAATTGTGTGTTTTACAAGTACAGTGGTATATTGGACATACACCACAAAAACACCTAATTCTGCCTATAGTAATTTGATAGATAGGACCTTTATTTGAATCTAGTTTTCTCTGGAGACATAATAACAAGTTATCTATACCACCAGAGGGTGGAGGGAGGGGGACATGTATAAGTGATTTTGACCAGATAAACAGATCATCTGCAGGGATATAGCTCCCCATGTACTCGCCTATGATTGAAAAAGGCTCAGTGCCGTTATACTCACAAGGTGAGGTATTAAAAGGTGTTGAAAACAGGTGTATCAATATATATATTTTTTATAAATTATTGCTTGTTAAACACAATCTCTTTCTCTGAGCAACTGTATTAGTGTAAACATTGCACATTCAACTTCTGCACATCTATCACTCCAGTGTTTAATTGCTAAATTGTAATTATTTTGCCACTATGGCTTATTTATTGCCTTACCTCCCTTATCTTACTTCATTTGCACTCACTGTATATATACTTTTCTATTGTGTTATTGACTGTATGTTTGTTAATTCCATGTGTAACTCTGTGTTGTTGTTTGTGTCGCACTGCTTTGCTTTATCTTGGCCAGGTCGCAGTTGTAAATGAGAACTTGTTCTCAACTGGCCTACCTGGTTAAATAAAATAAAGGTGAAATAAAAACGTTACAAAAATAATATTTCATTTGACATAATATGCAAATGAACTGTCATTTTGCTAAAGTAACAGTCCGTTTATTATCTGATAACATTATTTACTTATTTACTAATAATGTTTTGATAAGAATTAAGTTTATATTTTGCTATGATTTTTGCATTTTCCAGTTGTTTCTTCTTGACCCCAGTTGGTAATCCATGTACTTAAAATATGTTGATAGTTTAAGGGTTAAGTTAATATTTACAATGTAAAAATGAACAACGAATACTTCATGCACCATATTAAATGCACAGTGTTGTACATGGAAAATTCTAACTTAACCCTCGTGTGCACATTCAATTGTAGAGTATCAGGTGGCTTCTAAACCTCAGACATATGTTGTCCTAATGGACAGTTTCCACAATTCATTTGAACTGAGCCTTAAAGTATCATGTATCTTTTCAACCTAAGGTATATCCATGGTGAATTGTGGACTATTCAAAAATCCTTATCTTTTTGTGTCTTTGGGCAACCCCTGATGAGGCTTGATATCTATTATCCCTTCAACCTTCCTAAAATGGTGATTCCATGTTTATGGCCCCAGGCTTTCATGCCCACAAAGTAAATATAACAATTTGTTTATAACCTATTATCTTAAAAGACAGCACTGAGACCCACAGGTGTTGGTTTGAATGATTGATTATGCCGACTACACTGTGAACTTGCCTCAGGCACTAATTTTAAGTCATTAGAGACACACAAACACATCCAAAAATGAGTCTAAAATGTAATGGTTGTGGTGTCTCTTGATCCTATGAAATGTCATTTTGACAGCACGCTGGGTTTTTCCCCCACAGTGCAAAAAGCTGTGTCCATCAGTGTTCAACCATGACAATCATTCCTGGTCACATAGAAACACCAATTACTACCAATTCTGGTAGAATCTTTTTGCGATCATAATTATAAATGTGTGTGTGTCCTCGCGAGACTGCTGGTCTGTAAATGATGTTGTGTGACAGGGCAGGGGTGTCTGTCCTGCTCAGGAGGGGTTGGAGGGTGGCAGGGAGACAGAGGATGGCAACCGACACCATGAGGGGCTTATGAATTAACGTTCTTCATAGACGTGGGGGTTCACAGCACACACACGCTATATGCTGGCATCTGTCTGCTTCACTAATCCAACCATTCACTCCAACTTACAACTCAGTGGGGATTTTGAATATGAGTGGATTTGGATGCTGCAGAGGTTTGTGCAAATTGGGCTGCGTTCACACAGGCAGCCCAATTCTGATATTTTTTCCACTAATTGGTCTTTTGAACAATCACATGAGATCTTTTCACATCTGATAGGTCGAAAGACCAATTAGTGAAGAAAAAAAAGAACAATATTTGGCTGCTTGTGTAAACGCAGTCTTGTTGGCAGCACAGCTTACTGTGTAAATATATACTAAATATACAAAGTATGTGGACACCCCTTCAAATTAGTGGATTCAGCTATTTCAGTAACACCCATTATTTACAGGTGTATAAAATGGAGCACACAGCCATGAAATCTCCATAGACAAACATTGGCAGTAGAATGCCCTTACTGAACAACTCAGTGACTTTCAACTTGGCGCAATCATAGGATGCCACCTTTCTAACCAGTCAGTTCACAACATTTCTGCCCTCCTAGAGCTGCCCAGTCAACTGTAAGTGCTGTTATTGTGAAGTGGAAACATCTAGGAGCATCAACGGCTCAGCCACAAAGTGGTAGGCCACACAAGCTCACAGAACGGGACCGCTGAAGCGTGTAGCGTGTAAAAATTGTCTGTCCTCGGTTGCAACACTCACTACGGAGTTCCAACTGCCTCTGGAAGCAACGTCAGCACAATAACTGTTCGTCATGAGCTTTATTTTCACGGATCCCTCCGGAACTGTGTCCTTACGCACACCTGGTCCCCATTTCCCTGATTGTAATTGTATATACAGTGGGGCAAAAAAGTATTTAGTCAGCCACCAATTGTGCAAGTTCTCCCACTTAAAAAGATGAGAGGCCTGTAATTTTCATCATAGGTACACTTCAACTATGACAGACAAAATGAGAAAAAAAAATCCAGAAAATCACATTGTAGGATTTTTTATGAATTTATTTGCAAATTATGGTGGAAAATAAGTATTTGGTCAATAACAAAAGTTTATCTGTATACTTTGTTATATACCCTTTGTTGGCAATGACAGAGGTCAAACGTTTTCTGTAAGTCTTCACAAGGTTTTCACACACTGTTGCTGGTATTTTGCTCCCATTCCTCCATGCAGATCTCCTCTAGAGCAGTGATGTTTTGGGGCTGTTGCTGGGCAACACAGACTTTCAACTCCCTCCAAAGATTTTCTATGGGGTTGAGATCTGGAGACTGGCTAGGCCACTCCAGGACCTTGAAATGCTTCTTACGAAGCCACTCCTTCGTTGCCCAGGCGGTGTATTTGGGATCATTGTCATGCTGAAAGACCCAGCCACGTTTCATCTTCAATGCCCTTGCTGATGGAAGGAGGTTTTCACTCAAAATCTCACGATACATGGCCCCATTCATTCTGTCCTTTACACGGATCAGTCGTCCTGGTCCCTTTGCAGAAAAACAGCCCCAAAGCATGATGTTTCCACCCCCATGCTTCACAGTAGGTATGGTGTTCTTTGGATGCAACTCAGCATTCTTTGTCCTCCAAACACGACGAGTTGAGTTTTTACCAAAAAGTTATATTTTGGTTTCATCTGACCATATGACATTCTCCCAATCTTCTTCTGGATCATCCAAATGCTCTCTAGCAAACTTCAGACGGGCCTGGACATGTACTGGCTTAAGCAGGGGGACACGTCTGGCACTGCAGGATTTGAGTCCCTGGTGGCGTAGTGTGTTACTGATGGTAGGCTTTGTTACTTTGGTCCCAGCTCTCTGCAGGTCATTCACTAGGTCCCCCCGTGTGGTTCTGGGATTTTTGCTCACCGTTCTTGTGATCATTTTGACCCCACGGGGTGAGATCTTGCGTGGAGCCCCAGATCGAGGGAGATTATCAGTGGTCTTGTATGTCTTCCATTTCCTAATAATTGCTCCCACAGTTGATTTCTTCAAACCAAGCTGCTTACCTATTGCAGATTCAGTCTTCCCAGCCTGGTGCAGGTCTACAATTTTGTTTCTGGTATCCTTTGACAGCTCTTTGGTCTTGGCCATAGTGGAGTTTGGAGTGTGACTGTTTGAGGTTGTGGACAGGTGTCTTTTATATTGATAACAAGTTCAAACAGGTGCCATTAATACAGGTAACGAGTGGAGGACAGAGGAGCCTCTTAAAGAAGAAGTTACAGGTCTGCGAGAGCCAGAAATCTTGCTTGTTTGTAGGTGACCAAATACTTATTTTCCACCATAATTTGCAAATAAATTCATAAAAAATCCTACAATGTGATTTTCTGGATTTTCTTTTCTCATTTTGTCTGTCATAGTTGAAGTGTACCTATGATGAAAATTACAGGCCTCTCTCATCTTTTTAAGTGGGAGAACTTGCACAATTGGTGGCTGACTAAATACTTTTTTGCCCCATATGTATGTGCCCTTTGTTTCCCCCATTGGGAGGTCGATTTTTGTTACAAAGTCCGTTGGTCGTGCTGTGTTGTTTTGGCTTTCGTGCCACTTGTATTGAGCAGATGATTACGGGTTTTGTCCCGTGTTGTGTGTTTGTGTTATTTATTCGAGGTACTTCTCGCTCTTTTGTTTGCTTTTCAACCCTGTGTTTTGTATATGTGTTTGTTTGGTCTTCGTCCCCGTGCCTCTACATGGCACGCTGTAATTTGGGTAAATAAAAAACCCTATTATGCATTCCTGCACCTGTCTCCTAATCCCTTTATATCAACGTAACATTTATGAACTGGGTTTCCATCGCTGAGCAGCCGCACACAAGCCTAAGATCACCATGCACAATGCCAAGTGTCGGCTGGAGTGGTGTAAAGGTCTCGGAGCAGAGTTAATGCATTCCACGGAGTGATGAATCACGCTTCACCTTCTGGCAGTCCGACAGACAAATCTGGGTTTGGCGGATGCTAGGAGAACACTATCTGCTCCAATGCATAGTGCAAACTGTAAAGTTTGGTGTAGGAGGAATAATGTCTGTGGTTGTTTTTGTTCATGGTTTGGGCTAGGTCCCTTAGTTCCAGTGAAGGGAAATCTTAATGCTACAACATACAATGACATTCTAGACAATTCTGTGCTTCCAACTTTGTGGCAACAGTTTGGGGAAGCTCCTTTCCTGTTGCAGCATGACAATTCCCTCATGCACAAAGCGTGGTCCATACAGAATTGGTTTGTCAAGATCAGTGTGGAAGAACTGGACTGGCCTGACCTCAAATACATCAAACACCTTTGGGATGAATTGGAACGCCAGGACTAATTGCCCCACATCAGTGCCTGACCACACTAATGCTCTTGTGGCTGAATGGAAGCAAGTCCCTGCAGCAATGTTCCAACATATAGCGGAAAGCCTTGCCAGAAGAGTGGAGGCTGTAACAGCAGCAAAGGGGGAACCAAGTCCATATTAATGCCCATGATTTTGGAATGAGATCTTTGATGAGCAGGTGTCCACATACTTTTGTAGTGTTGATGTGTGTAGATGGTATAGAAACTGACTACTAGACAGGTGAATAGATTTGAGTCTGAACATGAGATAGCTAGTTCATGTTACATAACATCTAGCCTATAGCCTATAAGCAATAAAACATGAGTTGAACCAAAATAGAGAAAAGATAAAAGATAAAGTACCTAAATGAAAATAGCAAACAAAATACGATGAAGTGCTTTCAAGGAATGAAGACATCCAATCATCTACTGAACACTTCAAGCATGATTTTGTGATTCATTCTTCTGTATTCCTTCCTCACAAGAAGCTCAGCTGATGGATTTCGTATTTTTCTGATTGCTCACTATTATCTAATCATCCCAACAGCATTATTAGCTCGGGCAGAAGAAAATGTCTCATCAGTGATTCTCTGAGAATAGAGAAGTCTTACTAGGATCCAGACAATACCTACTGATTTTAGAGCATTAGCAGATTCCATCACTCTGATGGTGGCATTGATTACAGGGATGGAACCAGGCTCTGAGCACTTAGATAAAGTCAAGTATGTCAAAACCTGAGCAATACGTGCACCTTATGGCTCGAGGTTACTTTGACCCACATACTAGTGATCAGAGTAACCTACCCTCAATTCTAAGTACACGCACACACACATCACATGTACACACACCACACACTCACGCGCACGCACACACACACACAACCACACACACAAACACCAGTGGTGTAAAGTACTTAAGTAAAAATATTCAAGTACCTCTCTCAGTATTTTTGGGTATCTGTACTTTAATTTAAATGTATATTTTTGACAACTGTTACATTTACTTCACTGCATTCCTAAAGAAAATAATATACTTTTTACTCTATACATTTTCCTTGACAACCAAAATTACTTGTTACATTTCGAATGCTTAACATGAAAGGAAATGGTCCAAATCACTAATTTTTCAAGAGAACATCCTGGTCATTCCTATTACCTTATATTTGAGATTCTTCAAAGTAGCCACCCTTTGCCTTGATGACACCTTTGCACACTCTTGGCATTCTCTCAACCAGCTTCACCTGGAATCCAACAGTCTTGAAGGAGTTCCCACATATGTTGAGGACTTGTTGGCTGCTTTTCCTTCACTCTGCAGTCCAACTCATCCCAAACCATCTCAATTGAGTTGAGGTTGGGTGATTGTGGAGGCCAGGTCATCTGATGCAGCACTCCATCACTCTCCTTCTTGGTCAAATAGTCCTTACACAACCTGGAGGTGTGTTAGGTCATTGTCCTGTTGAAACTCCCTCACGACGCCAGGTCAGCGGAGTCAATCACCACCTTCCGGAGACACCTGAAACCCCACCTCTTTAAGGAATACCTAGGATAGGATAAAGTAATCCTTCTAACCCCCCCCTTAAAAGAGTTAGATGCACTATTGTAAAGTGGTTGTTCCACTGGATATCATAAGGTGAATGCACCAATTTGTAAGTCGCTCTGCATAAGAGCGTCTGCTAAATGACTTAAATGTAAAAACAAATTATATTCCCACTAAGTGCAAACCAGATGGGATGGCATATCGCTGCAGAATGTTGTGGTAGCCATGCTGGTCAAGTATGCCTTTAATACTAATTAAATCACAGACAGTGTCAGCAGCAAAACACCAGCATACCACCTCCTCCATGCTTCACAGTAGAAACTACACATGTGGAGATCACCTGTTCACCCACTTTGCGTCTCACAAAGACACGGTGGTTGGAACCAAAAATCTTAGATTTGGATTCATCAGACCAAAGGACAGATTTCTTCCGGTCTAATGTCCTTTCGTCATGTTTTTTGGCCCAAGCAAATCTCTTCTTATTATTGGTGTACATCTAGTAGTGGTTTCTTTGCCGAAATTCGACCATGAAGGCCTGATTCACACAGTCTCCACTGAACAATTGATGTTGAGATGTGTCTGTTACTTGAACTCTGTGAAGCATTTATTTGGGCTGCAATTTCTGAGGCTGGTAACTCTAATGAATCTATCCTCTGCAGCAGAGGAAACTCTGGGTCTTCCTTTCCTGTGGCGGTCCTCATGAGAGCCAGTTTCACCATAGGGCGTGTGTGTTTTTGCCACTGCACTTGTAGAAACTTTCAAAGTTCTTGAAATTTTCCAGGTTGACTGACCTTCATGTCTTAATTTCTTGTCACTACAGGGGGTGCTGTTTCAACTTCGACATTTTGCGTCTCCAAATTAAACTGCCTCGTACTCAATTCTTGCTCGTACAATATGCATATTATTATTACTATTGGATAGAAAACAATCTCTAGTTTCTAAAACCGTTAGAATTATGTCTGTGGGTGAACCAGAACTCTTTCTACAGCGAAAATCATGACAGGACATGCGAAGGTCAGAAAAATAGTCTCTGTTCTCAGATCAGTTTAAAGCTCTGTGTGTGCCCTATGGATCGAAAAATGCACCCACCTTCCCTGCACCCGCCTTCCCCTGGATGTCAGTAACCAATGAGAAGTGGAATGGAGGATCTACGTATTTCTCAGAGTTTATAAAAGGCAATGGAGTGACATGTCCGTTCTTTTGGACGCTCGCCAAGGCGCAAGAGAGGACATCAGAATGGCATGTTGAAAAGCTCTTGTTATCGGCCTAAGATATATCCGTCTGTGATTTATTTCGATATAGGTGTTAGAAACATCATAACGAAGTTATTTGAAACCAATTTATATCAGTTTATGCGAGTATATTGCTATTTTCGGAATTTTCGTAGTATTGCGTTTGAGGATTTGGACATGTGTGTGCCACGTAGCTATTGTTAGCTGCTAGTTCCGAAGTTGAAGAGGACGTTTTACAACAAAGCAACGATTCTTTTGGACAAAGGACACCTTGCCCAAGATACTGATGGAAGCTCGTCCAAAAGTAAGAGCTATTTATGATTTTATTCCGTATTTATGTGGAAAAATGTAAACGCATTTGTCGGCAATTGTTGCGGCACTAGTCTGGCTGTAACGCACACTGTATGTCTAGTAACGTTAATTTTAAAAATCTAACTCAGCGGTTGCATTAATAACTAATGCATCTTTCATTAGCTGTCCAACCCGTATTTTTTTAGTCAATCTAATCGATAAATAATCGTAAACTTAGGTGCCTTTCCAAGATGGCGCCGTCCAGAATGCATGCCATGTTTTGACAGATTACATTGCATAACCACAATTTGTGATGCTAAATATGCACATTTTCGAACAAACTCTATATGCATTGTGTAATATGATGTTACAGGACTGTCATCTGAAGAATTCTGAGAAGGTTAGTGAAA
This sequence comes from Salvelinus alpinus, assembly GCF_045679555.1. NCBI lineage: Eukaryota > Metazoa > Chordata > Actinopteri > Salmoniformes > Salmonidae > Salvelinus > Salvelinus alpinus. Next base: position 49,645,804 of record NC_092088.1, read on the forward strand.
AAATTTATATATTTTGGTGGTGATAACGTTATCGCGCTTTTTGCCTTGAATCAATGCTGGGGTGATGTTAGCTCATGTGGTATGCTAATATAACGATATATTGTGTTTTCGCTGTAAAACACTTAGAAAATCTGAAATATTGTCTGGATTCACAAGATGTTGGGCTTTCATTTGCTGTACGCTGTGTATTTTTCAGAAATGTTTTAAGATGAGTAATTAGGTAATACACGTTGCTCTCTGTAGTTATTCTAGTCGCTTTGGGTGAGTTTTGCGATAGTGGCTGCAATGGTAAACTGTGATTTATACCTGAAAAATGCACATTTTTCTAAAAAAACATATGCTATACCATAAATATGTTATCAGACTGTCATCTTATGAAGTTGTTTCTTGGTTAGTGGCTATATATATCTTTATTTAGTCGAATTAGTGATAGCTACTGATGGAGTAAAAAACTGGTGGAGTAAAAAAAGTGGTGTCTTTTGCTAACGTGGTTAGCTAATAGATTTACATATTGTGTCTTCCCTGTAAAACATTTTAAAAATCAGAAATGATGGCTGGATTCACAAGATGTTGGTCTTTCATTTGCTGTATGCTGTCACGTTCCTGACCTGTTTTCTCTTGTTTTGTATGTGTTTAGTTGGTCAGGACGTGAGCTGGGTGGGAATTCTATGTTGTGTGTCTAGTTTGTCTGTTTCTATGTCAGCCTAGTGTGGGTTCTCAATCAGAGGCAGATGGTAGTCGTTGTCTCTGATTGAGACTCATATATAGGAGGCTTGTTTTGTGTTGGGAGTTTGTGGGTGTTTGTTACCTGTCTCTGTGTTTGTGTTCTGCACCAGATAGGTCTGTATCGGTTTTGCACGTTTGTTATTTTGTAAGTTGTTTGTAGTGTTCACTTGTTCTTCATTAAACATGTTGAGCACTGGCTACGCTGCATTTTGGTCCTCTCCTTCACCCCTGGAAGAAAACCTTTACAGAAACACCCACCAAACAAGGATCAAGCAGCGTGGCAACGGGCAGCAGCGACAGCAGCAGCGGTACCAGGAGGAATGGTCATGGGAGCAAATATTTAACGGAGAAGGACCCTGGGCTAAGGTTGGAGAAGATCGCCGCTCTCGGGAAGAGATGGAGGCAGCCACAGCCCAGGAGCGGTGGATTGAGGAGGCAGCACGTAAGAGAGGCTGGAAGCCCGAGAGGCTCACCCAAAAATTTCTTGGGGGGGGCGCAAAGGGGAGTGTGGCGAAGCCGGGTTGGATACCTGAGCCAACTCCCCGGGCTTACCGTGGAGTGAGAGGGCGTCGTACTGGTCAGACACCGTGTTATGCGGTAAAGCGCACGGTGTCCCCAGTACGCGTGCTTAGCCCAGTGCGGGCTATTCCACCTTGCCGCACTGGGAGGGCTAGGTTGGGCATCGAGCCGAGTGCCATGAAGCCGGCCCTACGTATCTGGCCTCCAGTACGTCTCCTCGGGCCGGCGTACATGGCACCAGCCTTACAGGTGGTGTCCCCGGTTCGCCTGCATAGCCCAGTGCGGGCTATTCCACCTCGCCGCACTGGCAGGGCTACGGGGACCATTCAACCTGGTAGGGTTGGAGAGGCTCGGTGCTTAAGAGCGCGTGTCCTCCTTCACGGTCCGGTATTTCCGGCGCCACCTTCCCGCCCCAGCCCAGTACCACCAGTCCCTACACCACGCACCAGGCTTCCAGTGCATCTCCAGAGCCCTGTTCCTCCTCCCCGCACTCGCCCAGAGGTGCGTGCCCTCAGCCCGGTACCTCCAGTTCCGGCACCACGCATCAGGCCTATAGTGCGTCTCAGCCGGCCAGAGTCTGCCGTCTGCCCAGCGGCGCCTGAACTGCCCGTCTGCCCAACGCCGCCTGAACTGCCCGTCTGCCCTACGCCGTCTGAGCTGGCCGTCTGCCCTACGCCGTCTGAGCCGGCCGTCTGCCAAGCGCCATCTGAGCCATCCGTCTCCCCAGCGCCATCTGAGCCATCCGTCTCCCCAGCGCCATCTGAGCCATCCGTCTCCTCAGCGCCATCTGAGCCATCCGTCTCCTCAGCGCCATCTGAGCCATCCGTCTCTCCAGCGCCATCTGAGCCATCCGTCTCCCCAGCGCCGTCTGAGCCATCCGTCTGTCCCGAGCCATTAGAGCCGCCCGTCTGTCCCGAGCCGTCAGAGCCGATAGTCAGTCAGGAGCCGCTAGAGCCATTCGTCAGACAGGATCTGCCAGAGCCGCCAACCAGACAGGATCTGCCAGAGCCGCTAACCAGACAGGATCTGCCAAAGCCGCTAACCAGACAGGATCTGCCAGAGCCGCTAAGCAGACAGGATCTGCCAGAGCCGTCAGCCTGCCATGAGCGTCCAGAGCCGTCAGCCTGCCATGAGCGTCCAGAGCCGTCAGCCTGCCATGAGCGTCCAGAGCCGTCAGCCTGCCATGAGCGTCCAGAGCCGTCAGCCTGCCATGAGCGTCCAGAGCCCTACAGTCATGAGCTGCCCTACAGTCATGAGCTGCCCTACAGTCATGAGCTGCCCTACAGTCATGAGCTGCCCTACAGTCATGAGCTGCCCTACAGTCATGAGCTGCCCTACAGTCATGAGCTGCCCTACAGTCCGGAGCTGCCACCCAGTCCGGAGCTGCCATTAGTACAGAGTTGTCCCTCTGTCCTAAGCTATCCCTCTGTCCTAAGCTATCCCTCTGTCCGGAGCTACCTCTCTGTCCGGAGCTACCTCTCTGTCCGGAGCTACCTCTCTGTCCTGAGCTACCTCTCTGTCCTGAGCTGTCTCCTCTATGTAGGAGGGGCCTTAGTGAAGGTTCCTGGACCATGGTCGGGGGCGAGGGTCGCCACTCAAAGGACGCTAAGGAGGGGGACAAAGACAATGGTGGAGTGGTGTCCTCGTCCACCGCCGGAGCCGCCACCGCGGACAGATGCCCACCCAGACCCTCCCCTTGAGTTTTTAGGGGTGCGCCCGGAGTTCGCACCTTGAGGGGGGGGTTCTGTCACGTTCCTGACCTGTTTTCTCTTGTTTTGTATGTGTTTAGTTGGTCAGGACGTGAGCTGGGTGGGAATTCTATGTTGTGTGTCTAGTTTGTCTGTTTCTATGTCAGCCTAGTGTGGGTTCTCAATCAGAGGCAGATGGTAGTCGTTGTCTCTGATTGAGACTCATATATAGGAGGCTTGTTTTGTGTTGGGAGTTTGTGGGTGTTTGTTACCTGTCTCTGTGTTTGTGTTCTGCACCAGATAGGTCTGTATCGGTTTTGCACGTTTGTTATTTTGTAAGTTGTTTGTAGTGTTCACTTGTTCTTCATTAAACATGTTGAGCACTGGCTACGCTGCATTTTGGTCCTCTCCTTCACCCCTGGAAGAAAACCTTTACATATGCTGTGTATTTTTCAGAAATGTTTTAGGATGAGTATTTTGGTAATTGACGTCGGTCTCTGTAATTATTCCGGCTGCTTCCAACGCTATTTCAGATTGCAGCTGCAATGTAGAACTGTGATTTATACCTGAAATATGCACATTTTTCAAAAAAAAACATATGCTATACCATAAATATGTTATCAGACTGTCATCTTATGAAGTTGTTTCTTGGTTAGTGGCTATATATATCTTTATTTAGTCGAAATTGTGATAGCTGCCCATGCAGGAAAAAAATGGTAGAGAAAAAAAAGTTGTGTCTTTTGCTATCGTGGTTAGCTAATAGATTTACATATTGTGTCTTCCCTGTAAAACATTTTAAAAATCAGAAATGATGGCTGGATTCACAAGATCTGTATCTTTCATCTGGTGTCTTGGACTTGTGATTTCATGAACATTTTATTATATGATATCCCTGTGGCTTTAGGCTAGGCTATGCTAGTCAGCTTTTTTGATGGGGGGGATCCCGGATCACAACTGATTGGCTCAAACGCATTAAGAAGGAAAGAAGTCCCACAAATTAACTTTTAACAAGGCGCACCTGTTAATTGAAATGCATTCCAGGTGACTACCTCATGAAGCTGGTTGAGAGAATGTCATGCGTGTGCAAAGCTCTCATCAAGGCAAAGGGTGGCTACTTTGAAGAATCTCAAATATAACATCTATTTTGATTTGTTTAACACTTTATCCGTTACTAAATTATTCGATATGTGTTATTTCATAGCTTTGATACCTTCACCATTATTCAACAATGTACAAATAAAGAACAACCCTTGAATGAGTAGGTGTGTCCAAACTCTTGACTGGTAATATGTACAATTGAAGTCGGAAGTTTACATACACTTAGGTTGGAGTCATTTAAACTCATTTTTCAACCACTCCACACATTTCTTATTAACAAACTATAGTTTTGGCAAGTCGGTTAGGACATCTAATTTGTGCATGACACAACTCCCTTTTCCAACAATTGTTTACAGACAGATTATTTCACTTAAAATTCACTGTATCACAATTCCAGTGGGTCAGAAATTCACATACACTAAGTTGACTGTGCCTTTAAACAGCTTGTAAAATTCCATAAAATTATGTAATGGCTTTAGAAGCTTCTGATAGGCTAATTGACATAATTTGAGTCAATTGGAGGGGTACCTGTGGATGTATTTCAAGGTCTACCTTCAAACTCAGTGCCTCTTTTCTTGACATCATGGGAAGATCAAAAGAAATCAGCCAAGACCTCAGAAAAACAATTGTAGACCTCCACAAGTCTGGTTCATCCTTGGGAGCAATTTCCAAATGCCTGAATGTACCACGTTCATCTGTACAAACAATAGTACGCAATTATAAATACCATGGGACCACGCAGTCGTCATACCGCTCAGGAAGGAGATGCGTTCTGTCTCCTAGAGATGAACGTACTTTGGTGCGAAAAGTGCAAGTCAATTTCAGAACAACAGCAAAGGACCTTGTGAAGATGCTGGAGGAAACGGGTACAAAAGTATGTATATCCACAGTAAAACGAGTCCTATATCGACATAACCTGAAAGTCCGCTCAGCAAGGAAGAAGCCACTGCTCCAAAACCACCATAAAAAAGCCAGACTTCGGTTTGCAACTGCACATGGGGACAAAGATCGTACCTTTTGGAGAAATGTCCTCTGGTCTGATGAAACAAAAATAGAACTGTTTGGCCATAATGACCATTGTTATGTTTGGAGGAAAAAGGGGGAGGCTTGCAAGCTGAAGAACACCATCCCAACCGTGAAGCACGGGGGTGGCAGCATCATGTTGTGAGGGTGCTTTGCTGCAGGAGGGACTGGTGCACTTCACAAACTAGATGGCATCATGAGGAGGGACAATTATGTGGATATATTGAAGCAACATCTCAAGACATCAGTCAGGAAGTTAATGCTTGGTCGCAATTAAGTCTTCCAAATGGACAATGACCCCAAGCATACTTCCAAAGTTGTGGAAAAATGGCTTAAGTACAACAAAGTCAAGGTATTGGAGTGGCCATCACAAAGCCCTGACCTCAATCCTATAGAACATTTGTGGGCAGAACTGAAAAAGTGTGTACGAGCAAGGAGGCCTACAAACCTGACTCAGTTACACCAGCTCTGTCAGGAGGAATGGGCCAAAATTCACCCAACTTATTGTGGGAAGCTTGTGGAAGGCTACTTGAAACGTTTGACCAAAGTTAAACAATTTAAAGAAATGTAAAGAAATAAAAGCTGAAATAAATCATTATCTCTACTATTATTCTGACATTTCACATTCTTAAAATAAAGTGGTGATCCTAACTGACCTAAGATTGGGAATTTTTACTATGATTAAATGTCAGGAATTGTGAAAAACGGAGTTTAAATGTATTTGGCTAAGGTGTATGTAAACTTCCGAGTTCAGCTGTACATTTTTCAAGCAGACCACCATAGTCCCTGTGCCCAAAAACTCCAAGGTGACCTGTCCAAATGACTATTGCCCTGTAGCACTCACACCTGTAGGCATGACATGCTTTGAAAGGCTTGTCATGGCTCACATCAACACCAGACACCCTGGACCCACTCCAATGCACATACCACCCCAACATATCCACAGATGCCGCAATCTCTATTGCACTCCACATTACCTTCTCCCACCTTGACCAGAGGAACACTTATATGAGAAAGCTGTTCATTGACTACAGCTCAGGGTTCAACAGCATTTTGCCCTCCAAGCTCATCACAGACTGCAATTGGATCCTGGACTTCCTGATGGGCTGCCCCCAGGTGGGAGCCCCTCAGGTGTGTGTGCTTAGTCCCTCCTGTGCCCCCTGTTCACCCATGACTTCGTGGCTGCCCACGACTCCAACACCATCATTCAGTTTGCTGACAACACGAAGCTTGTGCCAGGACAACAACCTCTCCCTCAACATCAGCAAGGCAAAGGAGCTGATGGGGGACTACAGGAAATGAAGGGCCGAGCACACCCTCATCCACACTAACAGGGCTGTAGTGGAGCGGGTCGAGAGCTTCAAGTTTTTTGGTGTCTACATCTGTAAGGAATATTCATGGTCCACACATACCAAAACAGTTGTAAAGAAGGCTTCTTCTCCCTAGGAGGTAGAAAAGATTTGGCATGAGCCATCAGATTCTAAAAAAGTTCTACAGCTGCACCATTGAGAGCATCTTGACAGGCTGCATCACCACTTAGTATGGCAACTGCATGGCTTTCGGCTGCATACGGCCTACTACATCACGGTGGCCTAGCTCCCTGCCATCCAGGACCACTATACCATGCGGTGTCAGAGAAAGACCCTAAAAATTGTCAAAGACTCCAGCCACCCAATTCAAGACCCTGAACAGATTCAACCGTCAAGCCATAAGACTGCTAAGTAGCTATTAGTCTCGTTGTTAACCGTTTAACTATTTGTATTGTCCCTTTTAGTACTAACTCTGTAGACTCATCACATACACTGCTGCTATTATCACTTTATCCCTACCTACAGTGCATTGGGAAAGTATTTAGACCACAAAATGTTTTCCACATTTTGTTATGTTACAGCATTATTCAAAAATGGATGAATTACATGTTTTTCTCATCAAACTACACACAATACCCCATAATGACAGATGTATTAAAGATAAAAAACAGAAATACCTTATTGTATAAGTATTCAGACACTTTGCCATGAGAGTCGAAATTGAGCTCCTGTTTCCATTGATCGTACTTGAGATGTTTCTAAAACTTGATTGGGGTCCACCTGTGATAAATGCAATTGATTGGACAGTGTTTGACACTGCATGTCAGAGCAAAAACCAAGCCATGAGATCGAAGGAATTGTCCGTAGAGCTCCGAGACTCATCTAATACCTACTGCCCAAAGGCATGACATATGCATGCAGTATGTTGATATCTATATCTTTGATAACAATCCCCATCCCATAACACCCTCCCCCATCTACACCCTCATGACATTAGCAACCTTCGTAACCAACACTACACAGAACCCACCCACACACATCCCGCACTACCCTCATCCCTCACCCACCACATACATCGAAGCACAGATTCGGGTACCAAAACATTTCTGCAGCATTTAATTTGAACCGTTTTATAGCAATTTATATCCGTTTAGTGCGATTCTGAGGAATTTCTTTGTCGTGCACTTTCTAGCTTTGGGAACGTTTCGGGGTCTCGGTCGTTGTTAGTGGACATTTCGAAGGACAGAGGACATCTATCGACCAAAAGAAGATTACAACATAGAAAGGATACATTGCCCAAGAATCTGATGGAAGAACAGCTCAAAGTAAGCAATATTTAATATGATAAATCGTTGTTCTGTCGAAATATTTTAAACGCATATTTCGCCATTTTGTTTGTTATTGCGTCACTTGGCGAACCCTGTATTGAAAAGTAAGGATAATTTTAAAAATGTAAGTCAGCGGTTGCATTAAGAACTAATTTGTCTTTCGATTCCTGTCAACCCTGTATTTTTTAGTCAAGTATATGATTAGCTTTCAATTAAACTAGATCACTCTGAAAGATGACGTCAGACATTTTGAGGCTTGATTTCCTAGTATTTTCATTGTGTAACCACGGTTTTGTATGGCTAAATATGCACATTTTCGAACAAACTGTATATGTATGTTGTAAAATGATGTTACAGGAGTGTCATCGGAAGAATTCTGAGAAGGTTAGTGAAAAAATTAATATATTTTGGCGGTGATTACGTTATAGCGCTCTTTGGCTGGAATCGATGCTCTGGTAACGTTTTCACATGTGGTATGCTAACTTATCGATTTATTGTGTTTTCGCTGTAAAACGCTTAGGAAATCTGAAATATTGTCTGGAATCACAAGATCTGGGTCTTTCCATTGCTATGCTTTGTCTATTCTTATGAAATGTTTTATTAAGAGTAAATTGGTCATACACGTTGCTCTCTATAGTAATTCTAGTCGTCTTGTGATGGTCGGTGCAATTGTAAACTGTGATTTCTACCTGAAATATGCACTTTTTTCTAACAAAACCTATTCTATACCATAAATATGTTATCAGACTGTCATCTGAAGAGGTTTTTTCTTGGTTAGTGGCTATCAATATCTTAGTTTAGCCGAATTGGTGATAGCACCTGAAGTAGTAAGAAACTGATGGAGTTAGAAAAGTGGTGTATTTTGCTAACGTGTTTAGCTAATAGATTTACATATTTTGACTTCCCTGTAAAACATTTAAAAAATCTGAAATGGTGGCTTTATTCACAAGATCTGTATCTTTCATCTGGTGTCTTGGACTTGTGATTTAATGATATTTAGATGCTACTATCTACTTGTGAAGCTATGCTAGCTATGCTAATCAGTGTGTGGGGGTGTGGGGGGTGATCCCGGACCCGGGGTAGAGGCTCGTTAGAGGTTAACAAGTCCAATACAGCATATGAAAGGTACACATCTTGTGAATCAAGCCAACATGTCCGATTTTTAAAATGTTTTACAGGGAAGACAAAATATGTAAATCTATTAGCTAACCACGTTAGCAAAAGACACCACTTTTTTTACTCCACCAGTTTTTTACTCCATCAGTAGCTATCACAAATTCGACCAAATAAAGATATATATAGCCACTAACCAAGAAACAACTTCATAAGATGACAGTCTGATAACATATTTATTGTTTAGCATATGTTTTTTTAGAAAAATGTGCATATTTCAGGTATAAATCATAAATAAATCATAAATTACATTTCAGCTACAATCAGAAATTGCACCGAAAGCAGCCATAACATTTACAGACACCAAGGTCAAATACCTAATTACTCATCATAAAACATTTCTGAAAAATACATAGTGTGCAGCAATTGAAAGACAGGCATCTTGTGATTCCAGACAATATTTCCGATTTATTAAATGTTTTACAGCGAAAACACAATATATCGTTATATTAGCATACCACATGAGCTAACATCACCCCAGCATTGATTCGAGGCAAAAAGCGCGATAACGTTATCACCACCAAAATATATTAATTTTTTCACTAACCTTCTCAGAATTCTTCAGATGACAGTCCTGTAACATCATATTACACAATGCATATAGAGTTTGTTCGAAAATGTGCATATTTAGCATCACAAATCGTGGTTATGCTATGTAATCAGTCAAAACATGGCATGCATTCTGGTCGGCGCCATCTTGGAAGGGCACCTAAGTTTACGATTATTTATCGATTAGATTGACAAAAAAAATACAGGTTGGACAGCTAATGAAAGATGCATTGGTTATTAATGCAACCGCTGATTTAGATTTTTAAAATTAACGTTACTAGACATACAGTGTGCGTTACAGCCAGACTAGTGCCGCAATAATGGCCGAAAAATGCGTTTACATTTTTCCACATAAATACGGAATAAAATCATAAATAGCTCTTACTTTTGGACGAGCTTCCATCAGAATTTTGGGCAAGGTGTCCTTTTGTTCAAAAGAATCGTTGCTTTGTTGTAAAACGTCCACTTCAACTTCGGAACTAGCAGCTAACAGTAGCTACGTGGCACACACATGTCCAAATCCTCAAACGCAATACTACGAAAATTCCGAAAATAGCAATATACTCGCATAAACTGATATAAATCGGTTTCAAATAACTTCGTTATGATGTTTCTAACACCTATACCGAATTAAATTACAGACGGACATATCTAAGGCCGATAACTGAGCGTTTTAAAATGCTATCCTGAGGTCTTGCGTTGCGTAATGGCGGAAGTCGAAAAGAGAGTGCACCTCGTTCCTTGCCCTTTTATAAGCTCTGAGAAATACGTAGAAACACCATTCCACTTCTCATTGGTTACTGACATCCAGGGGAAGGCGGGTGCAGTTCATTTCGATCCATAGGGCACACACAGAGCTTTAAACTGATCTGAGAACAGAGACTATTTTTTCTGACCTTCGCATGTCCTGTCATGATTTTCGCTGTAGAAAGAGTTCTGGTTCACCCACAGACATAATTCAAACGGTTTTAGAAACTAGAGATTGTTTTCTATTCAATAGTAATAATAATATGCATATTGTACGAGCAAGAATTGAGTACGAGGCAGTTTAATTTGGAGACGCAAAATGTCGAAGTTGAAACAGCACCCCCTGTAGTGACAAGAAGTTAAATAACCTCAGCCATGTAGCAGTGTTCACTGGACTTGGTGACTGCGAAATGCAGCCTAATCTCCTCCCACTTGTCCAAAATGCGTGAAACCGCGGGTTCAATGGAGAGCCAACGTGTGGCACACACCTTGGTTATCTGTAAAGGTTTCTCCCCACAGATGATGGTCTCATATATGGCCTTGTAGACCTCCCTGCGCTTTGGAGACACTGAAAACCAGTTTTAAGTCTCTCATACCAAGTACTCCACACTACGGGGGATAGTGTCATTGGAAGCATGACTTACAGCAAGCTGCAGAGAGTGGCACACACAGTGAATAAGAACCAGATATTTGAGGCCATACTCCTCCTTCAGCACTTTATGGACCCCATTGTTAATCCCCGTCATAACAGAGGCCTTGTCAGTCCCTATCCCCAGGAGTTTCTCTTTTATAAAACAACACTTCGAGGAAAGCCACAACAGCACGGGCTATAGATTTGGCATCTCCTCCCTCCAACTCAACAATCCCCAGAAATGTTGATACAATTGTCTGCTTGGTGTCACTAAAGTACCTTATCACAACCCCCAGGTACTTAGAAACACTTACATCCGTGGACTCATCGAGGAGGAGGCTGAAACGCTGGTCACCCACATCTGCGACCAACTTTTTTGGTGCTAGAACACCATTAATCATTTCTGTGCACTTTGTCCTGTGCATTTTGAAGTGGGTAGCAGCAGTGGAGTCTGAGAAAGCAGCTCTACATGCATCTCCAATGTGATCACATGCCAGCATGGAACAGTGTTCAGCAATAGCTAATGCCATGGTGGCCTCAGCTTTTTTTGCAGTCAATTTTTTTAACCATAAATGGCAGCTTGTTTTGGGGTGGAACTGTTATAAGGCTTTGCCTTTTGAGTATGTTTTCAAGTTGTCATGTGTTTTTTTACATCACTAAGTTTGGCGTAGAAATCAGCCTTACAATACAGGCAATATGCCCGTGTATCATCTCCAATAAACGGCTTCAACCAGCCTTTCAGGGTTTGATTCCCACTCCTTTCTGTATTTTTGAGTGTACAGTTCGACTGAGACATGGTGAGCTAGCCAGCTAGCTTATGTCACAGAAGCACACACACAGTGGACAAGGTGAGTAAGTGACTGAGGCTGTGGCTGTGTAAGTCAAATGCAGTGATTTATTTTTGTGCAGTGATTTATTTTAGACAAAGAACATTTTACATTTACATCCCGCCAGGGCGGGATAGGCCAGCGGCGGCTTCCCGCATGCTCGATTCATTTTCAGTCTGGACGCGTAGGGGTGAACACCTCCTGCTCTGACTGCAGCTGGGAGGGACTGCTGCGCGAGGACTGGGCCGCCTGTGAGTGCTTTGGGACAGGGGTGGGGCACACGGCAGCACCCGCTGCTCGTTGAGAAGAGTAAGAACGATACGTGCTTTCACGTCAAAGTCTCCAATACCACCAGAAAAAGTAGCTAAATTTGTCGCTAGTCGATTTTTTAGAAAATGTGTCGCTAGAGGGGTCTGAATACTCGCTAAATATAGCGGCAAAGTCGCTAAGTTGGCAACACTGGGCGGAAGCCACTCCTCAATTAAAGGCACATGGCAGCCCTCTTGAAGTTTGCCAAAAGACGCCTAAAGATTCTCAGGACATGAGAAACAAGATTTTCTGGTTGATTAAATAAAGATTGAACTCTTTGGCCTGAATGCCAAGCGTCTGAAGGAAACCTGTCACCATCAGTACGGTGAAGCATGGTGGTGGCAGCATCATTCTGAGAAGATGTTTTTCAGCGGCAGGGACTGGGAGAGTTGTCTGGATTGAAGGAAAGATGTACAGACAGATCATTGATGAAAACCTGCTACAGAGCGCTCAGGACCACAGGCTGGGGTGAAGGTTCAACTTCCAACAGAACAACGACCCTAAGCACACAGCCAATACAACAAGGGAGTCGCTTTGGGATAAGTCTCTGAATATCCTTGAGTGGCCCAGCCAGAGCAAAGACTTCAACCCAATCGAACATCTCTGGAGAGACCTGAGAATAGCTGTGCAGCATCCCCCATCCAACCTGACAGCTTGAGAGGATCTGTAAAGAACACAGTGTCTGTGTTCACACGAGGAGGACCTCCGTTCCACCGCTCTTCTGAAGTCAATCTAATTCTCCGGTTGGAAAGTTATTCAAGATGTATGTTAACAACATTCTAAAGATTGATTCAGTACATCGTTTGACATGTTTCTACTGACTGTTACGGAACTTTTGGACATTTCGTCATGTTATAGTGGATGCGCTTTGTGACTTTGGAATTGTACCGCTAACGCGCTAACCAAAGTAGCTAATTGGACATAAATAATGGACATTATCGAACAAATCAAGCATTTATTGTGGACCTGGGATTCCTAGGACTGCATTCTGATTAAGTTCATCAAAGGTAAGGAAACATTTATCATGTATTTTCTAGTTTCTGTTGACCCCAACATGGCAGCTAATTTGGCTATTGTTCTGAGCTCCGTCTCAGATTATTGCATGATTTGCTTTTTCCGTAAAGTTTAAAAAAAATCTGACACAGCGGTTGCATTAAGGAGAGGTATATCTATAATTCCATGTGTATAACTTGTAGTATCATCTACATTTATGATGAGTATTTCTGTTGAAACGATGTGGCTATGCAAAATCACTTGATGTTTTTGGAACTAATGAATGCAACGCGCCAATGTAAACTCAGATTTTTTGTTATAAATATGAACTTTATCAAACAAAACATGCATGTATTGTGTAACATGAAGTCCTATGAGTGTCATCTGATGAAGATAATCAAAGGTTAGTGATTAATTTTATCTCTTTCTGCTTTTTGTGAAAGCTATCTTTCGCTGGAAAAATGGCTGTGCTTATTGTGGTTTGGTGGTGACCTAACATAATCGTTTGTAGTGCTTTCGCTGAAAAGCATATTTGAAATTGGACACTTTGGTGGGATTAACAACAAGATTACCTTTAAAATGATATAAGACACAGGTATGTTTGAGGAATTTTAATTATGAGATTTCTGTTGTTTGAATTTGGCGCCCTGCACTTTCACTGGCTGCTGTCATATCGATCCCGGTAGCGGGATGCAGCCATAAGAAGTTTTAATATTATACGCATAAGTAAGCGCATCTATAAATGGTTAATAGCTGGAGGTAAATAGTGGCTCACTATTTGGCAAGCACTGATTTGGCTATCGCACAATTTTTTTCTCTCCATTTGTTATTGGTTTATAATGCATTTATAAATGATTGAATAACCATTAAAGTAATTGCAAACCCTATACATACCCTTTACAAAAGGAACCATATTGCAAAGTGTTACCCTTTAGGTTATTCATATTTATCTATATGTAGTTTTCTGGTTCTGATGATTTTCTCCAAGATATTCATATCATCCGTGATGTGATTTGTTTTTCCCTTGAACCAGAGTACCTTGTTGTCAAGATGAGATTGAAATAGCCTCGGCAGTCATCTTTTGTATTATTGTGAAATTGTCATTCCACTAATGTTTTGTTTTCTACCATTTTAATCAATTATTAAGTGGGCACTGTAATTTCTTGTTCAATTCAACCTTGCCCTTCAATCAGTAGGAAATGAACAGGAGCCAGCTGATGCATAGGTAAGTTATTATTATCTCCCCTCAGCATTTGCCCTTGATCATTATTCATATTTTCTCAAGGAACCACAGCAAGATACAATTAATAAAAAATCTACAATGTCTGTAAGGATGATGTTATGTGCATGTGTGTGTGCGTGTGTGTGTACACATTGTGTACACATTTAACTAACCTTACACTATAGATTTCCATGTGTGTAACTTCCCAAGTATAACCAATGTTTGTTTTAGTAAATAATCTGATGGCCCAGGATATGTATTAGGGTACTACCTCTGTGAATCAAATCTTGCTCTGACTGCTCTGACTAAGCACTCAGTATGTGTGAGCAGATACAGCGTCAGGGCGTGTGTTTTATTTTCACACTTCAGTAATAGTATTTATCTATGGCAGTGCAGTCAAGCATGCCATTATATAGGAGACCTGAGGCAAGCTGGCCGACCGCCTGAGCAGGAAGACTGGGCTCATTGTCCACGATGAGGCCTACAAACTCCACCTCTCCACCTACAGAAATGCCCTCAGTGTGCAAGGTCCACCTACTTCTCCAAAATCATCAACAGCTGCAATAAGAACTCCTAGACTCTGTTCTCCATTGTCAGCTAATTACTTTTTAAAATTTTTTGTATTGTTTTATTTCACCTTTATTTAACTAGGCAAGTCAGTTGAAAATAAATTCTTATTTACAATGACGACCTGTGACGGCTACTTCAGCTCTATGACAACACCTTCTCTACTCCCGCCATTGAACTCTGCAACTCTTTCCTTCAGTTTTTCAAGGACAAGATCACCAAAATAAACTCATCATTGACTTATCAATCTCCCTCAGCTGCCCCTCTCCCCGTCAACCTCCCAACCGTCACACCTGAAACCCAGCTCTCTGAATTTGCCCCCAATGACTCTCCCTATACCTCAAAACTCATCATGTCATCCAAGACTACAACTTGCTCCCTGGATCTTCTCCCCACTGTTCTCATCAGGTTGTCTACCTGCTCTCTGTCCATATATCATACAGTACATATTGTCAGCCTCTCCCTCGCCCACGGAACTGTCCCCTCCAACTAAAAAACAGCTGCAGTCACCCCCATCTTAAAAATCACCCCCATCATCAATAACTTCTGCCCCATTTCCAACCTCCTCTTCCTTGCCAAGACTCTGGTACTGTTTCCCCCCAATTACAAACTCACCTGCTAACAAACAACCTGTTCAAGCCCCTCAAGTCTGGTTTCCACCCCCTCCACAGTATTGAAACTGCACTCCTCAAAGTGATCAATGACCTCCTCACCTCTGCTGATGCTGTGCCCTCAATACCCTGATTCTTCTGGAGCTGAGTGCTGCTTTTGACACAGTGAGCCATCAGATCCTCCACACCAGTGTTGAATTCTAGCGTGAAATACACTTATTCATGTTACCATACTAGAACTTATTGATTACTTTACATGTTTAAGGAATGTATATGTTGAGTTCAATGGAGAGTGGATAAGAACTAGGTGCATGGAAAGTTATTGAGTGAGACAATGGGGGGAGGCATGAAGTTTACATTCTGTCAAACATGTTATTGTTAAATCTCATGGATCCTATGGAGGGAGGCTAAGTTTGGTTTCAGTCACTGATAAGGTAGGACAGCCGTGGATTATGGAGTGAGGAATTCAGCCCGAGGCCAGGTCAGATGAAGTGACGAGGAACAGTCCTGTTACGCACACATACTTCCATGCGCACAAAGGTTCTAGCAGGAGGCGGGGCCATGACTACACCAGTGAGAGGAACCAGTTAAGTTCCTGACGAGCAACAGAGATGTATTGGCTGTCAAGATGTGCAAGGAGTTGACACCGCCTTGTAGGAGAGTATGAATAGATATGCTTGTGTAAACATGTCTGTCTTTGCAGCTGTTTGACCCAGTGGGGGAATAAACTTGGTTTGAGTATTTCGGCTCCACATCCAAGTCCTGGCAGCACATCACCCTAGTCCTCCATGAACTGGCCCCTGTCTCCCAACTCATTGATTGCAAGATCCTCCTTCTGAGCTACAAAGCCTTTCACCACCTTGCCCCCCCTTACCTCTCAGACCTTCTTCTCCCCCACCAACCCACACACACACTCTGACAGGGCCTTCTCCAGAGTTGCTCCTAGGCTCTGGAACTCCCTCCAGCCATCCGTGACTCGGAGTCCATCACTGTTTTTCAGTCCCTACTAAAGCCCCACCTCTTTGACAAGGCCTACCCTTAAGTCCCCTCCTCTCTTCACCATACTGAGCAGCACCCAAAACAAAACCATACCCTACCCCTTACTCTAAACCGGGTTTGTATCCTAACCCTAATCCCGCCCTTCCACATACACTGATATATCAAACTCTTTCCCTTCTTCTGACCCACCCCTCTCTTAATTAAAGTTTGGTTTATTCTGCTCTTTTGTTGTTTTTATTTTTTATTTCTATAGTTGTAAAGCGACTTTGGGTCCTTGAAAAGCACTATGGAAGTCCCATGTGTTATCATTATTATAACCTGTTGTTAAGAAAACGTATGTTTTGTGGCTTTTTAATCTCTGACATATCGTGGATTCAAAGCTAGAGTGCCTTCGCAAAGACTTCAGACCTCTTGACTTTTTCCACATTTTGTTACATTACAGCCTTATTCTAAAATTGATTAAATATATATTTTTTCTCAGCAATCTACACACAATACCCCATAATGACAAAGCAAAAACGTTTTTTTCAGCTCTGGGGAAGGGTACCAAACATTTTTTGCAGCATTGAAGGTCCCCGAGAACACATTATTCTTAAATGGAAGAACTTTGGAACCACCAGGTCTCTTCCTAGAGCTGGCCGCCCGGCCAAACTGAGCAATCGGGGGAGAAGAGCCTAGGTCAGGGAGGTGACCAAGAACCCGATGGTCATTCTGACAGAGTTCCTCTGTGGAGATGGGAGAACCTTCCCGAAGGACAATCATCTTTGCAGTACTCCACCAATAAGGCCTTTATGGTATACTGGCCAGATGGAAGCCACTCATCAGTAAAAGGCACATGACAGCCCACTTGATGTTTTCCAAAAGGCACCCAGAGACTCTCAGACCATGAGAAACAAGATCCTCTGGTCTGATGAAACCAAGATTGAACTCTTTGGCCTGAATGCCAAGTGTCACGTCTGGAAGAAACCTGGCATCATCCCTACGGTGAAACATGGTGGTGGCAGCATCATGCTGTGGGGATGTTTTTCAGTGGCAGGGACTGGGAGACTAGTCAGGATTGAGGGAAAGATGAATGGAGAAAAGTACAGAGAGATCCTTGATGACCTGCTACAGAGCACTCAGGACCTCAGACTGGGGCAAAGGTTCACCTTCCAACAGGACACCAATCCTAAGCACACAGCCAAGACGACGAAGGAGTGGCTTCGGGACAAGTCTCTGAATGTCCTTCAGTGGCCCAGCCTTAGCCCGGACTTGAAACCAATCGATCATCCCTGGAGAGACCTGAAAATAGCTGAGCAACAACGCTCCCCATCCAACCTGACAGAGCTTGAGAGAATCTGCATCGAAAAATGGGAAAAACTCCCCAAGTACAGGTGTGCCAAGCTTGTAGCGTCATACCCAAGAAACCTCGATGCTGTAATCGTTGCCAAAGGTGCTTCAACAAAGTACTATGTAAAGGTGTGAATACTTATGTAAATTTGATATTTCATTTTTTTTTTTTAATCAATTTTCAAAAATGGTCATTATGGGGTATTGTGTGTAGATCCATGAGTGAAAAAACAACAATTTTATAAATTTTATAATAAGGCTGTAATGTAATTTTGGGTGGGACAAAGTCAAGTGTCTGAGTACTTTCCGAAGGCACTGTATGTAAGGATATAAAATAATAGAAGCCAAATATCTGGTCATTTGACCATTTAAGATAAAGAAACACTCTTACTATCAAGTACAGGTTAATCTGAGCACAAAAACCTAAAACATCATAAAACCTACTACTCACCATAAATCCACAAATGTATACAGCACACCAACTTTTACAGTTGTTTAATTGAAATTAAGATATTAAGCTAGAACAAATTTCATAGCCCTGTAAAATATACAGCATTGCACTTGGATAACTGACATTGTTGAGTACCCTTGACAGATGTGTTCCTTGGGCTAATCTATTCCCTTCATAATACCCTTTGTGCATTCATAATTGGATAAGCAGCTGTTTATCTTTGGCAGTCCCTCAAACCGTTAAGAATGTATATCCCAATTCTAAGACAAGTTTTCATAAAGTTGAGTTCTCCTAATAAGTTTGAGATTAGGCTGTCAAACACGTTTTTCAACCTCATCGATTAGCCTTCATATTTCGAGCTCTGCTTACCAGACACTGTTTTCTCTGTCTGTTCTTATTTAGTCTGGTTTAATTTACGTTCTCCTTCTGTCTTTGTTAGCTTCTTTCTTTGCAACTCTGAAATACAAATACCCTTTTAGTAAATGAGAATTTGAATCATGCCACTTCCTCATGTCATGCACTATACTAGTAGAGGTGTAGGATCTAAATTTGATCACTCTTTTGTTGCTGGTATACATACATTCACTGAACCTGCACTGACACATGGTTATATTAACAGTATTGCAGTTTTCATGTAGCCTACTTTTGTCAAGCAAATATCCTAACCACAGATCAAGCAACATTATGGACAAAATGTTCAAATCCGGTTGCTGCAGGATTATTTTGCTATGACAATACTGTTCAAAATAAAGATCTTACATCAGAACATTTCAGAAAATTCTGGTTTGTTATTAAAAAGGTAACACTTAGCTTCTGCAGGGGAGGAATCTCAACCTAAGTATGGCCATTACTTCAACAATGTTTCACTTCAAAGATCCCAGTGTGTTTCTTTGTTGACTTAAGATGATTCACAGGCCTCTCGTGGACATTAATGTTCATACACACTTCTTCATTTTTCAAAAAGCAGCCATTTTTCACTCTTACACTCAGCAGGTTCAACATTTGTTCCCCTATCTATTTTGCCCTCCAAAGAATAGTCTATTCATAGGAAACCATCTTACTCTTTCTGATGTCAAAAATATAATACGTTATTTTATTATTTCCACCAATTAGCGGCCACATGAGTGATGTTCGTTCATAAAACATCAAAGAAGAAGGACTTCTGGGAGATGTAGTTTTGTCAAGAGAAATGGCCCACATATCTGGACCAGGCTCACTGCAACCTCGTCCCTCATGGCTGTCTATCCTACAGTGGAGCGAAGACGAATAACTTTGATGTCTGTGGCTAGAATGGTATATCACAAATACTGAGCAGCTCTTTCTGTACAACATATTTCTGTATAACAATAGTGATTGACCTTTAATTGAATATGGGTTGTCAGCAAAACTCAGGAGTACGTTAGTCCACTGAGCTAAAGCCTTGGCATTATCTCTGGCAGTCTTCAGGTCTCAGACATAGTTACCCATTGTGTGTGCATAGTACACAGAACCAGTTGGGCTACACAATCATCATCACGGATATTTGATGAAATTAAAGACCATGAATGGCAGCTGAGAAAATTGCAACCACTGGTTTTCAATCAGTTCCGCCAGTGCAGTGAAAGTCCTACTATTTTGAGGGCTACATCCATTACTACACAATAATATGTAAATTATTCAAAATTCTAATGGAATGTTAACTAATTAAAAATGTATTGGGAGAGAAAAGTTTGGCAAATGCTTACGTCATCAGTATGAAGGCTATTTGACACATTGTTTTCTGTAAAACATGGTGTTTATGGAGTATATTGAAAGCTGAAACAACAAAGACCTATCAATATGGAGAATTATATGCAACATACTGTATTTATCTTGGTCAGCCAGCCAACCTGTTTAACTAGCTTTACTTATTAAATACTCTACTGTGACAGTCATCCGGTCAACCTTCATGCTGCTACCTGTACTGCAGTCTGGTTCTCCCCTGGTTACCCAAAGCTTTAGTGGCTCACTGTCATCTTCCGGTTCCATCCAGCCCCAAAGGATACCCGTCTGTCTGCCTACTTGTCGCCCTGATATTCCTGTAGTGCGGTAGGATTGAGACAGCCAGAGCAGCGGCATCCACATTTTTAACTGCAGTCAGTCTCCGCTGGGTGTTACCTTCCAACATGAGCATAAAAACAAACTGCATCTAAATGTACAAGATGGAGATTTAAGCACTGGAAAGGAGAGGGTTGCTGATGGTGCTTTCAGTTGCAAGTGGCCTAAATCTACTTTGAGTAGCTGGGATGAATAAAGCCCACACATTTGGGATAACAGAGACTATTGGTGGCTCTCATCCCTCTACATCCGCAGGGTCCTTGGGGTGTAAACACTATTGATTAACTAGATGAACTACACCGTTTTCCATCATGACATGGACCTTTTCTCAGCTTTTTCATAATTTTTGTTTTGCTCATCATGTTAGGCCTTATTTCAAATTATTTTCAGTTTAGGTAAACTGACTTTGCCTTTTTGAATTCCAATCAAAATACCAATGTAAAAGTAGTAGATGAAATGTTGTTCTATTCTATTCTCTTATATTCTATTATTTCCACTAGAGGTGCTGTGTATGTGTGGATGAGGACAGATAAAGTTAGATTACTACAGAAGAGAAAGTTATCCTCATGGACATACGATTCATGTAATGATAAATACATAAATCATGAATCTAGAGGAATGCTCACATTGTTTTTAGGTCTGTCTAAAATGGGGTCAGAAGAAGTGGAGCTTGACATGGAGGAAATCAGTGCAGTGCTTCATCAAGTATAACCAACTCCATTAGCCTCCCACAATGTAGCCTTCCACAGTGTGACGTTAATGTTTATGTTCCATTTTCCATATGTACATCCTTTGAGCTCGGGTACCATCCTTGGATCACAGTTCAAGCTTATACATCTCAGTATTTACCCTAAAATGTCACACACTGTTCTGAATGGGAGAGATTCCTTTGTGTAGTAATTAGTTTACAAGTCGTTGACCTTGTTTGAAATAAGTACAGACATATTGTTAGATTCTAAACTTGATTGAACATGGGGAGCTCTAAGTTGTAAGAAAAGTGTGCATGTGAAAAAAGTTTGTGCACACAAAAAAGTTTGTGTGCATGTGTGTGTGTGACTGGGAATGTGGCTGTCGCCTGAAAGTCGAAATGACAAACTACAGTTGACAGCTGTTAAATTGTTGGCCCTTAGTGTGTCAGAACAAAAAAGGAAATACTGCTTCTCTACCCTTTTTCTTCATTTACTGCTCTATTCTATCACTCATCCACTACTGCTGTTCCATTCTTCTTAATCCCAATGGCACATCTGGTGCCTCCGCAATATTTATAGGAGCTCAATTTAATCAAAAGTGCTCTGAGGGAAAACAGAATTGTCCTTGTCGCATTGTTTGTAGTTTCAAGCCATTCAATTTCTATGTAGTTACATGATTTGAAAATATGCTTATTCGCAGCCCAAGAACAATGTCTAATCAATAGGGTTTGGATGTATGTGGATGACTTCCAGTATGGCCTCGGTATGGCCTCACTGGCCTGAACTCTCCATTAGAAGATTAGGCTCAGCAGGCTAGAAGGAAAAGATAGAGCTTCTTTTTAGTTCTCGCTCTCTCTCATTCATAGTCATGGGATAATTGTGTTGGTATCAAGCTGTCCCACATGTTCCTTATTTTGACATGTAATACCACATATTTAATTAATCCCACCTCTCTGGGAGCAGCGGACACAGTGGGAACATGTCAGGCCAAGGGGGATGTGGAGGAGACGGCCTTAAATGAAGAGGAGACGGCCTTAAATGAAGAGGACAAGATTTTAGTTGCCTTGGAAAAGGCCTGGAATTACTTCTTGGTGTGGCTTTGAAGTTCATGTGTGAGGCTCAATTAAGGAAAAGTACATTTTTTGGTGGATTTGGTCTGCTAAGCAGATATCTTAATTCTCATTCAGACTTTTACTTTCCCTACAAATGTCTTTGGTCTACGATGGTGAACTGGAGCGGAGCGTCTTGTCTCTGATGGGTGGTGAGGACTTTTTTGGCCTGTATGTATATTTGTGCTATAATGTTGGCGCTTGCTATCACTGTGTAAATGCACATGCTCAAGGCCCATTATCCCACCAGTGAGTGGTATCACATTCAAGGGGAAAAAATTGCTTTTTTGCATCATGTGTGAGAAAAAAACGTTGTTTTTCACAGGGGTCTTACTAAATATCGCCACCCAGAACAGTCTCAGAGAAGTTATTGTTTAAATATGCAAATTAGTTGGAAATGCATTAACCCTTGTAGGTCTAAGCACTTTTTCTATATTCACTAAGTTAACATATGGAATTGTTTAAGGATACTAATAAAATGGACCATATAGCTATTTGATTCTGTATTTTAGGAGGCCTGTAGGTATAAAAAAATATACAGTACAGTACCAGTCAAAAGTTTGGACACACCTACTCATTCAAGGGTTTTTCTTTATTTTTACTATTTTCGATCCACAGTCTGTGTTTAACTTCATGGAGAAACGTGTTGTTCAAACCTACGATGGCGCAGCTGTAATGGAATATATCTGCTATTTGTGTTTACAGCTAAGTCCCCTCCCTCCTGTTCCCTGATTAAGAGGTGATGACAGCTTCACTACCATTGTCAACTCTCTCCTGACATGAACTGAAGCCACGTCTCATGTGCCTGCTCATCCACTGGCACATTGAATGTTTCCTCTCCAAGCACTGCGAGTACCCCTCTCAATTTTCTCTCATTACTGTATGTAGAGTCAATCACATACACAAACACAATCACATTATTGCACACCAATGATTTTGCTCCTTGCTTGGACTAACTCATTCTTAGGTAATTTGTCTAACTGTGTAGTGTTATTGTTTTTTTGTCTTCCCAGTCAAATCCTGCCCTGCACTGAAGTCAAGCCTCTGAACACCTCAACTCATTCCTCATACCCTCATTCAATCACTGCTGTGATCCCTTCCCAAAACAGTGTAAGAAGCCCTTTCATTCCCCTTCCCTATTATATTGTACTATAAATGTCTTTACTTAAATGATTTAGGTTAAGATATTTACTCTGACAATTTTTGATGCGTCTCTATGGTGGGTCTCCCATCCTCCTAAATGTTTCAAGTCATCAGCCTCCACTGCAAGGAACGTTCCTGAATAAAGCCCTGATCATCCACATACCTGACGATAACTGACAACTGCAAGCAGACTGGTGGCACCATAGGTCCCAGAGTGGGGGGGGCAATTTTTACCTTCTGGGGCCAAGAGTTTTTCCTTACCTGTTAACCTAACCAGGAAAACTCTGGACCCTATAAGGTATGACAGTGATTAATCAGTTGTAAAAAGGTTTTATAAGAGCTATGATGCGACCAGTTTTTCCTAATCAGGTCACATGGTTTTAAAAAACTGAAAAAAACTCCTGGCCCTGGGGGGATGAAAACCCTGTCAACTGCAGCTACTGTACCTTATACTTGTTCATATAAATTACATTTAGACTAGATTAGGAGGGGGATTTCCTCTAACCAGACACAGATACAACAACTGATAGACAATAGAACTCACAGGGCTGAGCTTGCTTTATGAATGTTTGCATCATACAGGCCTATACAACTGTAGGCCTTAGAAAAAATGTATTCACATCTTTCATCACTATTATGTTGATTAATTCATTCCAGTTAATCGTTTTGAATTGAAAGGGTATAGGCAGCCTAGCCAGCCCAATTTTGTATATAAACTACATTTGATGACATTCACATTTTCTCATGACACACAAATAGACTATAAATGCATAACATTACCAATTAGTACCCTGACCAAATGGACAGCGCACATAGGCTGTATGCAGCTGCTCTTATTAGTAGCCTACAGTTGAACAAACTTAAAAATAGTCTTGTTTTCATCCCATACAGCATGTCAGATGTCTAATGTTCAGGTGTAGCCTAGGCTGCTCCAACATTTACTGTATGTAATGAGTTTTTTCTTGTGTCTGTCCGGAGTGATTATGTGTTATCATCTTTGCTAAATAAATACCAGGGGAAAGTGGAAAGCCTACCTGAGTGCGTTCTTTAACAAAAAGTCAACTAAATTTGCTGTAGTGTTGGCGGCGAAAACTGCACACTGGAGCTGGTAGCTAGCTAGCTAACTAGCTACTGCTATTTGCTACTGAAGTGGCAAGGCAAATTGAAATAAATTGCACTAACTGGAAACTAATTTGAATTGAATAATATCCCAAAAATGCTCAACTATCACTTTTCAATCTCTATCCAATAATGTCACCAACTCACCAAGCTTCTCAACACATAGAACCCCCCCCCCCCCCCCCCCCCCCATAATGCTCTGCGTCACAACCCCAATACAACACACTAGGTTATTGCTCTGATCATAAATAAAGCAGGGAGTTTGGTAAACGACACTCGCCTCATGATAACCCTGCCTCAGACTTGAAGACTTGTGTTAGCTCCCAGAGCCAATGCCTAGGGCTTTAGCTCAGTGGGCTAACCCTGTCTCGAGGCTTGCAGTTTAATATTGATTGGTTGCATATGGTTAGTTTTTGTCACAGAAATATAGATTTCTAAGAATTCAGGCAGAATCCCCTGGCTTATTTCTATGAACAGTTCCAGCTGATCAATTTAATATAAAAAGGATTTGTTTTATTTGGAACAGTGTGTTCAAGCCCTGTTAAATCCATGTATCCTAGTCAGAGCCTGTCATTAGTATCACTTGCAATAACGGCATCAGCACAGAGGGTGGAAGGCCTATTGTGACAGTAGGTAATAAGACATTCGTGTTTTGACATGCTTTGCCTTGAATATTACCAGATCATGAGATATTGTAACTCATTTTGGGATATATCTGTGGATGTAGGATCTTCAATTGATCACCCTGTTGCAGGATGAAATTTCCTGCTGTAGCAAACTGGCTCAGATAAAGATCCTACAACTGTACCATAAATCCTTTATCACCTACAGTATATTGATTTTATTCTAGGAAGATATATACTCATATGTTTACCTAATGATACATTGTGCAGATATCAAAAACAAATGTCAAATTCTGTGACGTTATAAATGTAACTGCTAAAATAATGGAACCACTTAAATAAATGAGGGATAAAAAGTACACTGCACAAAAAAATAAAGGGAACACTAAAATAACACATCCTAGATCTGAATGAATGAACTATTCTTATTAAATACTTTTTTCTTTACATAGTTGAATGTGCTGACAACAAAATCACACAAAAATTATCAATGGAAATCAAATTTATCAACCCATGGAGGTCTGGATTTGGAGTCACACTCAAAATTAAAGTGGAAAACCACACTACAGGCTGATCCAACTTTGATGTAATGTCCTTAAAACAAGTCAAAATTAGGCTCAGTAGTGTGTGTTCTCCACGTGCCTGTATGACCTCCCTATAATGCCTGGGCATGCTCCTGATGAGGTGGCGGATGGTCTCCTGAGGGATCTCCTCCCAGACCTGGACTAAAGCATCCGCCAACTCCTGGACAGTCTGTGGTGCAACGTGGCGTTGGTGGATGGAGCGAGACATGATGTCCCAGATGTGCTCAATTGGATTCAGGTCTGGGGAACCGGTGGGCCAGTCCATAGCATCAATGCCTTCCTCTTGCAGGAACTGCTGACACACTCCAGCCACATGAGGTCTAGCATTGTCTTGCATTAGGAGGAACCCAGGGCCAACCGCACCAGCATATGGTCTCACAAGGGGTCTGAGGATCTCATCTCGGTAACTAATGGCAGTCAGGCTACCTCTGGCGAGCCCATGGAGGGCTGTGCGGCCCCCCAAAGAAATGCCACCCCACACCATGACTGACCCACCGCCAAACCGGTCATGCTGGAGGATGTTGCAGGCAGCAGAACGTTCTCCACGGCGTCTCCAGACTGTCACGTCTGTCACATGTGCTCAGTGTGAACCTGCTTTCATCTGTGAAGAGCACAGGGCGCCAGTGGCGAATTTGCCAATCTTGGTGTTCTCTGGCAAATGCCAAACGTCCTGCACGGTGTTGGGCTGTAAGCACAACCCCCACCTGTGGACGTCGGGCTCTCATACCACCCTCATGGAGTCTGTTTCTGACCGTTTGAGCAGACACATGCACATTTGTGGCCTGCTGGAGGTCATTTTGCAGGGCTCTGGCAGTGCTCCTTCTGCGCCTTCTTGCACAAAGGCGGAGGTAGTGGTCCTGCTGCTGGGTTGTTGCCCTCCTACGGCCTCCTCCACGTCTCCTGATGTACTGGCCTGTCTCCTGGTAGCGCCTCCATGCTCTGGACACTACGCTGACAGACACAGCAAACCTTCTTGCCACAGCTCGCATTGATGTGCCATCCTGGATGAGCTGCACTACCTGAGCCACTTGTGTGGGTTGTAGACTCCGTCTCATGCTACCACTAGAGTGAAAGCACCGCCAGCATTCAAAAGTGACACCACCTGCAGAACCACTCCTTTATTGGGGGTGTCTTGCTAATTGCCTATAATTTCCACCTGTTGTCTATTCCATTTACACAACAGCATGTGACATTTCTTGTCAATCAGTGTTGCTTCCTAAGTGGACAGTTTGATTTCACAGAAGTGTGATTGACTTGGAGTTACATTGTGTTGTTTAAGTGTTCCCTTTATTTTTTTGAGCAGTGTATATTGATGTCACGCCCTGACCTTAGAGAGCCTTTTTTATGTCTCTTTTTGGTTTGGTCAGGGTGTGATTTTGGTGGGCATTCTATGTCCTTTACTTCTATGATTTTGTGTTTCTATGTTTTGGCCGGGTATGGTTCTCAAACAGGGACAGCTGTCTATCGTTGTCTCTGATTGGGAATCATACTTAGGCAGCCCTTTTTCCCACCTGTGATTGTTTGGGGTACTATAGCCCTCTTAAGCTTTGCGGTCATTTTGTACTGTTTATTGTTTTTGTTGGCAACATTATCCAAATAAAAAGTAATGTACGCTCACAACGCTGCGCTTTGGTCTTCCTTCAACGACTGCCGTGACAATTGAAAGCAGGTGCTCCACACAGCTAGGGTTCCTGAGTTGTATAAAAATTTATAAAAATATATAAAAATGCCCAGTTGCCCAGTATTTTTGCTACCATGTCTAGAAGAAGACATCTCAGTGCTCAGTGACTTTGAAAGAGCGATCTGAAAGGAGCATAGGGGGTTTCAAGTGTGTGTGTGTGCGCGTGCGCACGTTCATTCGTTCTGCATGCGGGCGTGCGTGTGTCACCAGATCTCAACCCAATTGAATATTTATGGGAGATTCTGGAGCAGCGCCTGTGCTGGCTTTTTATACCACCTTCAACAAAACACAAAATTATGGAATTTGTCATGGAAGAATGGTGTCGCATCCCTCCAACAGAGTTCCAGACATAGAATCTATGCAAAGGCGCATTGAAGCTGCTCTGGCAGCCCGTAGTATGAGCCACCATGTGAATACAATAATGACTTACAATACTGACAAAACATAACTTGAAAACATATACAGTAGACAGGTAACTGCCAAAATAAAGGAAACCAACATAGTGTTTTAAATCTGGAAATGATCACGGCTAGACACGTTTCATAGACCAGCAATAACTAACAAAAGCTATTTGTGGGTATTTTGTTTGAGTAGATATTATTCAGAAGGTGCTGTATGAAATGCATTGCAGTGGTATTAAATTCAAACAAACAGCAATGCATTAATATGCAAATCCTGGCCAGACAGTAATCTGTCTGTTTTAATTTGTTTTGTTGATTTCATTCTTGCCCTGGAGCACACAGTGTATCTGCTCGGGGAAAGGACATCCATTGCCTGAATGCACACAAGCAGCACACACAAACAAACCTTTTGGCAGAATGTGCACTTCTGCAATCATCCAATCCTTCCCACAGTGTACCTCCAATATCAATTCTCCTGACAAGTCCCAATAACACCATATGCCCAGGGGCTATTTATAAACCAAAACTGCCATTTGCATCCAAAATCCAGTTGGCAAGCACCCGTCGTCATTCTCACAACACAACTGGGGCATTTTGTAAATATTTCCTCACAGTCGTGACACTGCATGTATTTACTGGGCTGGGCTGGAGGAGTAACCGGCAGGGTAACCTTGTGTCCAGTAGTAAAGGTTGTCACTGTGGAGGCAGACAGAACAGTTACTACTGTATACTGTGTCATCATATGGACACTGTCTGTCACACTGGTGTTATGAAGACTCCTCTGCCAGTTACAGTTTGTGCCAGCCATCATCATTTGGCATTCCTATCTGTGTAGAAGTGGTGATGGAGCATTCTCACACAACCCGCTGTGACCACTTTTCTGCATGCCAACATATTGCACTACAACTGCGTCCTCACTTTACAGGCAGGGAAGGGTGAACAAACAACAAGCTCATGGGTTATAACACTTATTTTTTATCATGTAGGGCCATTTTCATTCTGAACAGATAAATAATCAACAGCCCTGGTGTTGAAAGGAAAGCATGGGCCCAGCTGTAAACATCTGGCTCTCAGTCTACCAGCACTGAGATAAAAGCTTAGCTGACCTCCTGTTGGCAACACATCCACAAGGCCCAGGGATTATTATGTGTACTGTACTTTGAAGATGGAATTTCACAAGTGTGGACATCTTGGCAAGTACTAAAGACACAGAAGACACATAATCAATAGCAGTCAAATAACTGTATGACTTTTTGAAGTTAGTGGTGAAATATCTCTAGGGTTTCTTCATTTTTACACATCAAATCAAATTTATTTGTCACATACACGTGGTTAGCAGGTGTTAATGCAAGTGTAGCGAAATGCTTGTGCTTCTAGTTCCGACCATGCAGTAATATCTAACAAGTAATATAACCTAACAAATTCACAACAACTACCTTATACACACAAGTGTAAAGGAATGAATACGAATATGTACATAAAAATATATAAATGAGTGATGGCCGAACGGCATAGGCAAGATGCAGTAGATGGTATAGAGTACAGTATATACATATGAGATGAGTAATGTAGGGTATGAGAACATTATATAAAGTGGCATTGTTTAAAGTGGCTAGTGATACATTTAATTACATCAAGATGGCAAGATGCAGTAGATGGTATAGCGTACAGTATATACATATGAAATGAGTAACGTAGGGAAAGTAAACATTATAGAATATAAAGTGGCTAGTGATAAATTCATTACATCAATTTTTCCATTATTAAAGTGGCTGGAGTTGAGTCAGTATGTTGGCAGCAGCCACTCAATGTTAGTGATGGCTGTTTAACAGTCTGATGGCCTTGAGATAGAAGCTGTTTTTCAGTCTCTTGGTCCCCGCTTTTTACTGTACTGACCTCGCCTTCTGGATGATAGCGGGGTGAACAGGCAGTGGCTCGGGTGGTTGTTGTCCTTGATGATCTTTTTGGCCTTCCTGTGACATCGGGTGGTCTAGGTGTCCTGGAGGTCTGGTAGTTTGCACCCGGTGATGCGTTGTGCAGACCTCACTACCCTCTGGAGAGCCTTACCGTTGTGGGCGGAGCAGCTGTCGTACCAGGCGGTGATACAGACCGACAGGATGCTCTCGATTGTGCATCTGTAAAAGTTTGTGAGTGTTTTTGGTGACAAGCCTGAATTTCTTCAGCCTCCCGAGGTTGATGTGCCTGTAGTTGGAAATCCTCGTTAATTAATCGTAGGAAATGTTTATTCATCAAGTAGCAGGGAAGAGACAAGCTCTGTCATATAAGCCGACGGAAAACCTTTCAAAGCCGCACATCGACTTCCTGAGCAATCAAGTCGCTTCCTTGTCTTCAAAGTGTTGCACTAGATCAAAGGGGCCGGATGAGATTAAAACACACACCTTTTCACTACGCAGAAAGATGACATTTAGTGCCTCACCAGGAAAAATTTGAAACTCTGCATCATCGCAGCAAGCATAGCCTTTATCAAAGTGGGTTATGACATGATGACATTTTAGAAAGTGCTGTGTCGCCCTTGTTTTCACTTCCAAGGCCAACAATAAAAAAAGGCCTCTTCGATGCTACCTGATTCATTAATGGCTTGGGGATTTTTTTTTAACTCAGTTAAAAGGCTTAGATTTTATTTGCACTCAGAAGGAATGTAGTAGCACACACTGGTTGTGTTCTCAGTAAATTAGCTGTGAAATATAGAGCCAAGCTGACGTCAGCAGGTGTCGGAGATTATCAGGAAGTTTACACCATTCACATCATTGTTTGATGGTGAAACAACTGCATATCAGATCATATGTAACCTGTTCCAGGAAGCTAGGCGTATAATGCACGACACAAATTTGAATCAAGGTTCCGTTTTAGGACCACTATTGTTTTCACTATATATTTTACCTCTTGGGGATGTCATTCTTGATAATGTTAACTTTCACTGCTATGCGGATGACACACAGCTGTACATTTCAATGAAACATGGTGAAGTCCCAAAATTGCCCTCGCTAGAAGCCTGTGTTTCAGACATAAGGAAGTGGATGGCTGAAAACGTTCTACTTTTAAACTCGGACAAAACAGAGATGCTTGTTCTAGGTCCCAAGAAACAAATAGACCTTCTGTTGAATCTGACAATTAACCTTGATGGTTGTAAAGTCGTCTCAAATAAAACTGTGAAGGACCTCGGCGTTACTCTGGACCCTGATCTCTCTTTTGACGAACATATCAAGACTGTTTCAAGGACAGCTTTTTTCCATCTACGTAACATTGCAAAAATCAGAAACTTTCTGTCCAAAAATGATGCAGAAAAATTAATCCATGCTTTTGTTACTTCTAGGTTAGACTACTGCAATGCTCTACTTTCCGGCTACCGGGATAAAGCACTAAATAAACTTCTGTTAGTGCTAAATACGCCTGCTAGAATCCTGACTAGAACCAAAACATTTGATCATATTACTCCAGTGATAGCCTCCCTACACTGGCTTCCTGTTAAGGCAAGGGCTGATTTCAAGGTTTTACTGCTAACCTACAAAGCATTACATGGGCTTGCTCCTACCTATCTTTCCGATTTGGTCCTGCCGTACATACCTACACGTACGCTACGGTCACAAGACGCAGGCCTCCTAATTGTCCCTAGAATTTTCTAAGCAAACAGCTGGAGGCAGGGCTTTCTCCTACAGATCTCCATTTTTATGCAATGGTCTGCCTACCCATGTGAGAGACGCAGACTCGGTCTCAACTTTTAAGTCTTTACTGAAGACTCATCTCTTCAGTGGGTCATATGATTGAGTGCAGTCTGGCCCAGGAGTGTGAAGGTGAACGGAAAGGCTCTGGAGCAACGAACCGCCCTTGCTGTCTCTGCCTGGCCGGTTCCCCTCTCTCCACTGGGATTCTCTGCCTCTAACCGTATTACAGGGGCTGAGTCACTGGCTTACTGGTGCTCTTTCATGCCGTCCCTAGGAGGGGTGCGTCACTTGAGTGGGTTGAGTCACTGACGTGATCTTCCTGTCTGGGTTGGCGCCCCCCCCCCCCTTGGGTTGTGCCGTGGCGGAGATCTTTGTGGGCTATACTCAGCCTTGTCTCAGGATGGTAAGTTGGTGGTTGAAGATATTCCTCTAGTGGTGTGGGGGCTGTGCTTTGGCAAAGTGGGTGGGGTTATATCCTTCCTGTTTGGCCCTGTCCGAGGGTATCATTGGATGGGGCCACAGTGTCTCCTGACCCCTCCTGTCTCAGCCTCCAGTATTTATGCTGCAGTATTTTGTGTCGGGGGGCTAGGGTCAGTTTGTTATATCTGGAGTACTTCTCCTGTCTTATCCGGTGTCCTGTGTGAATTTAAGTATGCTCTCTCTAATTCTCTCTTTCTTTCTCTCTCTCGGAGGACCTGAGCCCTAGGACCATGTCTTGGGACTACCTGGCATGATGACTCCTTGCTCTCCCCAGTCCACCTGGCCGTGCTGCTGCTCCAGTTTCAACTGTTCTGCCTGCGGCTATGGAACCCTGACCTGTTCACCGGACGTACTACCTGTCCCAGACCTGCTGTTTTCAACTCTCTAGAGACCGCAGGAGCGGTAGAGATACTCTTAATGATCGGCTATGAAAAGCCAACTGACATTTACTCCTGAGGTGCTGACTTGCTGCACCCTCGACAACTACTGTGATTATTATTATTTATTATTTATAATGCTATTTCTGACTTTGTTGACTCCACAACATGGCGGATATCTGTATGGCTCGTTTTGTAGTCTGAGCGCTGTACTCCGATTATTGCATGGTTGCTTTTTTGGTAACGTTTTTTTGAAATCTGACACAGTGTCATGCCCTGACCTTAGAGATCCTTTTTATGTCTCTATTTGGTTTGGTCATGGTGTGATTTGGGGTGGGTATTCTATGTTCTATTATTTGTATTTCTATGTTTTGGCCGGGTAGGGTTCTCAATCAGGGACAGCTGTCTATCGTTGTCTCTGATTGAGAACCATACTTAGGGAGCCCTTTTTCCCACCTGTCTTTGTGGGAAGTTGACTTTGTTTATGGCACATAGCCTTTAGCTTCACGGTTTGTTTTGTAATGTTTTTTGTTTTGTCGGCGTATTCACTTAAATAAAGGAATATGTACGCTCACCACGCTGCACCT